>NC_091060.1:168105930-168730930 GCF_000393655.2 Nicotiana sylvestris | reverse complement strand
GCGGGGTTCCATCGTTCATCAAGGATTTATTCAAAGTGGTGAACCCCTTGTATAAGCTTTTGGAGAAGGATGTCAAATTTTATTTCAATGAGAATTGCATGAAGGCATTTTAATTACTCAAGTTCAAATTGACACCTACTCCTATTATCACTGCACCAGATTAGAGCTTGCCTTTTGAGCTCATGTGTGATGCAAATGATGTGCCGGTCAGAGCAGTTTTGGGGCAACGTATCAACAAAATCTTTTTTCTGGTCTACTATGCTAGTAAGACCATGAACGATGCCCAAGTCAATTACACGGTGACCGAGAAAGAGCTCATTGCTATTGTCTTTGCTATGGAGAAGTTTCGCCCGTACTTGATGGGTACAAAGGTGATTGTCCACACCAATCATGCGGTGCTTCGATACTTAATGAGCAAGAAGGATTCAAAGGCGAGACTAATGCGGCGGGTGATTTTATTGCAAGAGTTTTATCAAGAAATCCAAGACCACAAAGGCAGTAAAATTCAAGTGACGGACCACTTGTCTCGATTGGAGGAGGAGGGGAGGCCACGTGACGGCCTTGAGATCAATGATTCCATCCCCGACGAGCAAGTTTTAGCCATTTCAATGATCGAGATGCCATGGTTCGCCGACTTAGCAAATTATGTTATGAGTGGCATTGTACCAAATGAGTTCTCTTCAAACCAAAGGAAAAAGCTCAAACGGGATTGTCTCGACTATTATTTGGATAAACCGTACCTCTTCTGGATTTGTACCGATGGTGTGATTCGAAAATGTGTGTCGGAGGAGGAACAAGTGGAAATTCTTGAGGCTTGCCACTCTTCACCATATGGTGGTCACCATGGTGGAGCTAGAGCGACGGCAAAAGTGTTACGTTGTGGATTCTATTGGCCTACTCTTTACAAGGACGCTAGTGATCTAGTCAAGCATTGTGATGAATGTCAAAGGGCCGGTGGAATTTCTGAGAAAAATGAGATGCCCCTCACCACCATCTTGGAAATTGACATTTTTGATGTGTGAGGAATTGACTTCATGGGTCCGTTTGTGAGATCTTTTAGAAATACCTACATCCTAGTCGCAGTTGATTATGTGTCCAAATGGATTGAAGCCATTGCTTTTCCCAACAATGAAGCGAGGAGTGTAGTGGCATTTTTTTAAGAAGAACATATTTACAAGATTTGGTACTCGAAGGGCTATCATAAGTGATGGGGGCTCGCATTTTTGCAACAAGGCTTTTGATACCTTACTCACAAAGTATGGTCTCACTCACAATGTCTCGACCCCCGGTCATCCTCAAGTAAGTGGACAAGTGGAAGTCTATAACCGGGAGATCAAGAGCATTTTGTCAAAAATAGTGAATGCCAACTGGACGGATTGGTCGAAAAAACTTGATGATGCTCTATGGGCTTATAGGAAGGCTAACAAAACACCGATTGGGATGTCTCCATGCCGGTTGTTGTTCGGAAAGGCGTGTCATCTTATAGTGGAACTTGAGCATAAGGTCATGTGGGCTTTGAAGAAGTTGAACCTTGAGTGGGATATCGCCGCAAACTTAAGGGTGGCACAATTGAATGAGCTAGATGAATTCTGGTACTATGCCTACACAAGCTCATCCTTATACAAGGAGAAGATAAAGTACCTTCATGACAAGTACATCCGAAACAAGGAGTTCAAAGAAGATGATCTTGTGTTATTATTCAATTCCCGATTACGGATATTTCCGGACAAGTTGAAGTCTAAATGGAGTGGCTCGTTTGAAGATGTGAATGTAACCCCCTTTGGTGCTTTGGACTTGAAAATAAAAATAATGAGATGTTTAGAGTCAATGGGTACCGGGTGAAGCACTATCTTAGAAAAGTTGATGATGGCCACGTCTTGGCAGTTCTTCATTTCAAGTGATTGGTATTATTCGTCGTGCCGTGACTTTAAATCAGGCGCTTCTTGGGAGGTGAATCATGTGTCTTTTTCTTTATCTTTTTCTTCTTCTTTAGATAGGTTTTTTTGTGCTAACTAATTTTGAAGTGTATGCAGGAATGATTATGCTTTGCAGGGACTATGCCCAGAAAAATTGGCTAAATGTTGAAAAAGTGCGAACCATACATTAATTGTGCGGACTACACAATCTTTATTGCCACAGTAGAAAGGAATCTGCGGCCGCACAATTCATTGTACGACTGCACAACTAGAGACCCAAAAATTCAAACTCTCTAAAGTTTGTCTGACAGAAAAAGGGGCCAATCTGCGGCTACACAAGGAATTGTGTGGTCCGCACAAATTCTGCAACCGCACTCAATAATGTGCGGACCGCAGAAATATCGAAGGTTATATTGGTATCCGGTATAGGAATGCGGCCGCACATGAAATTGTGCGAATCGCACTCATATCTGTAACTCTTCATTGTGTGTTAAGTATAAATAGAGGGACTCTTACTCCTGTTCAAACTTTAGACATTCTGAACATTCAAAAGACAAAAAGCACTGTGCACTCAATTGATTCAAGAATCCATCATTCATTTCATCTCTTTGATTCTTTTGTGCATTATTACATCACTTGTATGTTCAATCCATTCTTAGATTTTTCAATTTCCTTAATTTATTTTTTAACTAGTTTGTCCTTTTTAGCCCTAATTGTAGAATTCCTCATCATGTTGAGTGTTAATGCATTGGGTAACTTTTTACTTGCTATATGGGGGCTGGGTAAACTAGCTATCATGTTTAGTTGGTATTTCCTTGTCCAATTTTTCCTTAAAAGTTAGAACCCTAATGTAACTATTAATTTTGTTTCGATTGTGCGGCCACACAAGAAATTGTGCACTTTGCAAATCCTTAATTTAGAGCAAAATGAATTAGTTAAATGTGCAGACCGTGCTCAAAATTATGCAGTCCATAGAAATTGGACTGCGGTCGCAGAATTCCATGTATGGCCGCAGATCGACCCATTCTCTGATATTAGAATGTTGCTAGTTTGAGACTGGAATTGTGCGGACGAACACAAGATTGTACGGTCCGCACTTCAGTTGTGCGGTCGCACAAGAAATTGTGCGGTCGCAATCGCAGAATCAGGGTTGCGACTGCACTTCAAAATTGTGCAGTTTGCATTTGTCTTTGTACGGTCGCACTCATTATTGTGCAGACCGCACTTCTTGATCCTGCTTCTACTTTTCCTACAACTATCTTCAATTGTTTTACACTGTAAGGTGGACTTAACTGAATCATGTTTCTATGAATTGTAGGCAATGGTGAGATCTCGTGGTCGAGGTGATACTTCCAATAGGTGGGGTGAACCCTCCCGAGACCGAGGCAGGGGCAACCTCCCACTCTCATTCCAAAGAGTAATAAACAAGAAGTCAATTGTGGGAAGAGTCCTAGAACCTTCTGTGAATATCTCCCGTCTAGGGAAGCCAAAAAGGGCAATTCTATGCAAATGCAACCCGATGCACAATCTCAATAACAACAGCTTTCGGGTAAACTACAACTTATAGATGAGCCTTCCTCCTTAGCTAGCTCATCTGAGGGTTCGGAAGAGGGTAGACAAGATTCAGAGCCCTCTTCCTCACATTCCCCCACAGCCCCTATACCAGTTGATGATGATGAGGATATGCCTGATGACAGTCGAGGGGGTGATACCCGAATTGCCGGCCTAGAGAGGTCAAAGAAAAAATAAGTGTGGGAGGACAGATTCGTGAACTTAACTACTTTCAATAGCTTTCAGAATTTTGAACTCAAAGATCGCTCACTCTTGATCGTAAATTTGATTTGAAGTATTTGGATAGATATATCCCGAACGTGGCAAGATGGTTTCGGAAAAGAAAAGGATGGTTGACATACTTTACAAAATCTGTAGTGGATGCCAAGGAGAACTTAGTCCGAGAATTATATGCCAATGTGGCACACATCAAGAAAGGGTCTAAGGTGACCAAGGTGAGAAATTTGAAGGTTAGATTTGATTAGACATCCCTGAACTCTTACTTGGGGCTAGAGGATATGGAGCCCATACAATATCTGGAGAAATGTTGATTGGGTGTGCGGCTCGCCCTTGGTTAGCTAAGATACTAGCAACTCCAGGCCCACCACCACCATGGATCACAGCAGGGGTTCCCATTCAATGGAACACCCTCAACTTTGAATCCAAGGGTAGGCTAACATTTATCTGCAGCGGGATTGACCCATGCAAAAATAAAAACAGCCTTCCTATCCCTCGGACAGTTTTAGTGGCATCTATCATGGCCGTGTACCCTATTAATGTGGGTTCCATCATGTCAGCCAACATGTCAGTGGTTGTCCAATAGGGTGAGAGCTCCTATCCATATCCAAACACCATCACAGAATACCTTACGGATTCGGGAGTGGAATCAAAGCCATTTGATACAAAGGTTCGGGCAAAGCAGCCCTTTTCATAGTACTCTCTGAAGGACCTGAGAAACCCAAAGAACAAGAGCAAGGGTCAGTCAACTACTACTGATGGCCAGTCTGAAGAGCCTTCGGTGGTAGCTACAACTTCAGTAGCCATACCTTCAGCTGAAAGGCCTGCCACTTCAACCGGCCCTTCTAGCAGTAAGGTTGTCATAACTCCTCCACCATCAGCTTCGGTACCTTCATCTTCTACCTATCCACTCATAGTGTTGAGAGTCTCTCAGACTCTAGCAAGCATCAACAACTGGATGCAGATAGCTATTACAAAGATAGCTGACTTATCCAGTGTTGTTATAGCATAGTCTTCCACCCCAGCACCCCAGACTTCTCCCATAGTGGAGGACACCTTGAAGAAGATTCTGGAAAACCAGCAGACTATTATGGATACTCTGGTGGCACATGGGGGAGTAATTGAGGAGTTAGGCAAATAGGTGAAGAAGATGAGGAAATCACAGGCCTCGAAGAAAGCACTTGACAAGCTTACCAAAGAGGTAGCCAAGATAGCATCAGTTGGGGATCTTCCACTTGGTCTACTGATGGAGTCAGCACCTGTCACACCTCCATTTTCGCGCCCCGCCCCGACGGGTAACTGCGCGAGTGAGTTTTTCCAATTTAAGTGACAATATTCGAAATGGGATTATTTATTAAATTCAGAGTCGCCACTTGGGAAAGGTTTGGCTTTTGGTGTCCTAAGTCACCGGTTTATCTTGAATCCCAAAATCGAGGAAATTTTTCGACTTTTCCAAATGAAGTCTGCGAACCAGAAATTCTAAGTAAGGAATTCTGTTGATCCGAGGGAAGGTGTTAGGCACCCTCGAATCCCGTGGTTCTAGCACGGTCGCGTAAATTGTTATAATGGCTAAATATCTGATTTAAATACATGTTGTGACTTATGTGCTTTTATTAAGTTTAAACCGCTTTTATTATTGTCATTTTTATTTTTTATAGAATTGCAACGTCGTGAAAATGCATCTCGAACCATGTCACAATCAATGCACCTGTGGTCGTCGACACATTTAGACTCCGTTGAGATTTGGATTTGGGCCACATCAATGTGCACCCGAATTTAAGAATGTAATTTAATTAAGTCGCACCTAGAGCAACTAACGTACCATTATTTTGGGAAGGCCGTAAAATTCGCTAAACGGCCTGTCCCGAATTCTAAGTATTTTAGTATATACATTTAGAGGGCCCCGCAGCTTGTTCATTTTTGTTTGTCGAGGTTCGTCTCAATTTTATTTAAAGGATAAACCTATAGTGACTATATTTTTCTATTACGTTTGTCTCTAAAAAATAAAGGGAAGAGGATACCAAATTTACTTGTTTAAACAACTACATACTAAATCTTTAATATGTTTGCCGAATCTGAATTTTTGTTTTATTACGTGATTGGTTGTTTATGAGAGTTACCTCATGACTTGTCTACAACGAGTGAATACGCTTGTTAATTGGCTAAGGGAGATGGCAAACAAACTAATAACATATACTAAACTTACATTAAACGACCTTCAAAATTGAATTTTAAAACTAGCTTATTTGGGCTTTGATTAATGGAATCGACTGTTTTATTAGGAAAACTACTACTAATTAAACTCAAAAATGCCTATTAGTTTTCCTCAAAAGTCGTCTCATTATTTCGAAATAGTGAATCCATATCGAGCCTATATCGGAACAAGTAATCTAACAAGGGAGTTGGCGTACATGGCCGAACTGTTAACGTAACCACATGAGAATTTGTTTGGGGTACATTCATCCTGAAGTCAAACGGAATCAAATACAACATATTTGACAGTTCAGAGGTCTAGACCAAACACATGCAGATGCTTGCCATGATTCTATGTTATAATGTCATAACTAAAACAAAACCCAATGGTTATATGCATTAAAACACGTCTGATCTAACAAACAAATGCTATCTAATAGTTCATCTCAAATCAGAATGTATGTTAATTCATACAGAGTAATTGCAGTTTGAAGTTAAACAAATGCAGGCCAACTTATCATTTAAACTATGGCTATATTTTGAACATAAGCATCGTGAAGTAAACAACATTCGTTTCTTTATTTCTGCTTCAAAACTTCAAGCTTTCAACAACACACGGTTTCAGAAGTTGTGTACCTGGAAGTGTTTACAGTTGAAGAAGAAGGGAAGTCAGCAGAGTAAAAATGGCAACAAATGCAGCAGCAGTAACAGCAGACAACAACAGGACAAATCCCAGAACAAAGTGCGACTATAGCCGATAGAATAAGTAGTAACAACACAAACAGCAACACCCAGTGCAGTAGACACAATGCTTCAAGACAAAACCAAGTCCAGGAGAACAAACAATGCTACCCAAACAATAGACTTAGTCGAGACATGGAAGAAATCAGGATTGATTGAACAGGTTGAACAAATGAAACCCAAACAACAGTAGGAGGAAACAGTTTCTGATTTTTGTATGTTTTTCTCTCTTGTTTATGTGTCTGTATATGCCTCTCTGTGATATCCCTCTCACTGTCTCTTTTCTTTTCAAAATCCAGTGCCAATCTCCAGCTATTCACAGCCTGTTCAGCCATCAAAAACCCCTCCCATGTGGTCTGTTTTGTTTCCACTCAGCTACTTAAAATAAGACCCCTCCCATGATATTCCCTGACAGATATATCTTTGAATGGGGCTTATTATTTCTAAATTAAAACAGGATATGGGCAGCAGGGGTGTGTTCTGACAGCACCCGTTGACAAGCTATTTTAATCCTAAAAGGCCCTAAATGCACATGCTGTGCACAAGTGCACATGCTCCCCAATTCAGACTGCAGTTACAGACCAGACTCTTAAATTTCTGATTCAAATACAACAACTATTAGTAGTTATACTCAATTCCTAATTTGATTTAAGTAGGACTTCAGCAGTGAAACAGATCAAATTATTATCATCCAAACAGCTGAACTATTTAACGACACGTATCGAATCGACTATACTAATTACAACATATACAATCAAAGCCAAGGATTGGAATCAAACAGTATTGCACCAAGGGTTCAGATTGCATTGTCAAAACAGAGATTAACTTGGGGATTGATTACTCAAACAATTTCAATTCAGTCGATTATGCAGTTACATACACACATATTATCGGTGAATGAGGAAACATTTGACCAAATACAGAGGTCCGGGCAAGGTGTGCAAAAACAGTAGGTAAAAATCAAAACACAAATTAAACAAGACGTTTGGCCATACGAACAGACCTTTAACAAACACACGAACTGAAATAAAGAAAAGAAAACAAACTTACCTTAAAATCTTTGAAAGAAAAAAATCAGAAAAATCAGCTCGTGTTTGAACAGACCCTTTTTAGGATTGAACGGACTTTAATCGAAGTGTTCTCAGCTGAGAACACTTCGATTAAGGTCTTTAGACCCTAATCACTTTAGCTCAAACGGACACAGACCAGGCTTGGGGTTTCTGGGGTTCATAGATGGTAGATTTGGGATTTGGGTTTCCATGGTTAGATTCGGACCAAACCAAGCATAGTTTGGTCACGAGGGAGGTTCGAGGACTGTCTGGTGTGAAGCTGGGGTACATCGGTGTAAGTCGAGGTTCTGCTCGAATCTTCAAATGAAGATTCGAGACGATGGGGGAAGGCTCGAGATCAATGGTTTGTAGAAATATGTTCAGGGTATCAAGGTGGTCCTAGGGTGTTAAGGTGGGGGTCACCGGCGTCCATGCCACCGGGTTTTTGGTGAGGGGAAAGAAGGCGGCTCTAGGGTTCCGGGGTTGGGTCTGTTGGAAGGGATGAGGACGAAGGAGGGGTACTTGGATAGGGGGTGGGGTACGGGTGGAAAGCTTATATATGGGGTGGATGGCCTGATCTCAGCCGTTATATCAATCGAGATCAACGGCCTGGATCTGGAGGTTTAAGTGAAACGATGTCGTTTGCTTTCATACTAAGGTGGATTAGGCTGGGTTTCATTGGGTCGGGTCTGATAATGGGTAAAGGAGATGGAACGAGGGCTGTTAGCTCAGCCCGGCTTGAACGGTTGAGATTAGATGGCCGTATACGGCGTCGTTTGGGTAAAGGATTGGTCTGATCTGGGCCGTTCCCCTGAATCAATCAACGGCTCAAAAGGATGACGCCCATACGGCGTCGTTTGGGGCATCCCGCAGAAAGCCTGGTTGGACTGGGTCATTTTTATGAGTTTGGGCCTGATTTCATTTGAAATTATGGCCCAAATCCAATGTTTTCCTTCTTACAACTTAAAAAATAAAATTCCTAATAAAATCATACCAATATTAATTAATACTCAAAACAACAATTATCACTCACATTGACATTTAATTAAAATAAAATCACTTAATGACAACAAAAAATAGAATAAAAGACGCATATTTTTTACGATTTTCCTTTTAAAACCAATTACGGTTCAACTACACACGACACATTTTTTGTATTTGTTTTAATAAAAATAAAATGGGTAAAAATCATAAATAATTAACAACGCACCACGTAAAAATCAAAAAATTGTACAGCAAGATCAATTGCTATTATTTTCGTTTCTTTTTGGAGTGATTGTCGCGAAAACAAAAATCACGTGCTCACAGCTGCCCCTCTTTGTTCGGAAACACGAAGAGTTTTCGTGCAAAGATAAAGTGAGCGGATATGAGCGATTTTTGCCTATTGGACTACTCCGTGTGAAGCATGTTTTGAAAGATCTGACCGAATCTTTGCTTCAAAGATTTCCTACATATCCTGGGCTAAACAGGAATCAGGTCAATGTAGTTCGGGAAGCTTTGGTAGCTGGGACTACCATGGGACTGCAATGCTTGCTGTTACTGTTGTTGCTGTTGTCACCGTTGCTTTACTGACCGCCTTATTACAACCAAAGAAAAATTGAAACTGAACTAAATACTTATATGCATGTCAACTGCTAGTTACAAGATTCCTATCTATGATTCTTTTGCGACTTGATCTTGGGTCTTAGCTGATTTTGCTTGGAGACTTCGATCCGAATCTTGATGCTTGCGAGTTTTAGGTGCTTGTTTAATCTCTGGGATACTGAGTGAGACGTGATTGGTAGAGTTCGGGACCTTGATCAAGTCCTGGCGCGATCTGTCTTCCATTTTCTCCGGTATCTCGGGACATCTTCTTTTTGTCTTTTTCTTCTTTGATTCTGAGTTGAGACTCATCTCGTGGGTCGTTTTGATCCGTGTGGCTCGAGGTTAGACCTGCGGGGAAAAAACAAACGAACGAATTTTTCTGCCCCAGTTTCACTAAGAAAAATTTCGTGAGTTATTTGCCAGGAAGTTCATGGAATTGATGAAGGAATTTGGAAAATTTCAGTTTCCAAAATGTCAATTCCGGGATTGGATCTACGGTACGGCCACAAGATATGAGTGCTCAGTTTAGGGTTGGAGCCCTAAGGCTGGCGGGATGGAAATAGTTCAGTTTAGGGTTGGAGCCCTAATGCTGACTAGTTGGGGAGAAGTTCAGTTTAGAGTTGAAACACTAATGTTGACCAACTGGGGAAAAGTTCAGTTTAGGGTTGGGGACCCAATGCTGACTGAAGGAAAAGAGTTCAGTTTAGGGTTTAAAACCTTAATGCTGACTGAATGGAAAAGTTCAGTTTAAGGTTTAAAACCCTAATGCTGACTGAATAGGAAAAGTTCAGTTTAGGGTTTAAAACCCTAACGCTGACTAAAGGGAAAAGTTCAGTTTAGGGTTTAAAACCCTAACGCTGACTAAAGGTAAAAGTTCAGTTTAGGGTTTAAAACCCTAATGCTGACTAAAGGGAAAGTTTAGTTTAGGGTTTAAAACCCTAATGTTGACTAAAGGGAAATTTCAGTTTAGGGTTTAAAACCCTAATGCTGACTAAGGGAAAAGAGTTCAGTTTAGGGTTTAAAACCCTAATGCTGACTAAATGGAAAAGTTCAGTTTAGGGTTTAAAACCCTAATGCTGACTAAAGGGAAAGTTCAGTTTAGGGTTTAAAACCCTAACGCTGACTAAAGGGAAAAGTTCAGTTTAGGGTTTAAAACCCTAATGCTGACTAAAGGAAAGTTCAGTTTAGGATTTAAAACCCTAATGCCGACTGAATGAAAAAGTTCAGTTTAGGGTTTAAAACTCTAATGCTGACTAAAGGAAAAGTTCAGTTTAGGGTTTAAAACCCTAATGCTGACTGAATGGGAAAAGTTCAGTTTAGGGTTTAAAACCCTAATGCTGACTAAAGGAAAAAGTTCAGTTTAGGGTTTAAAATCCTAATGCTGACTGAATGGAAAAAGTTCAGTTTAGGGTTTAAAACCCTAATGCTGACTAAAGGAAAAGTTCAGTTTAGGGTTTAAAACCCTAATGCTGACTGAATGGGAAAAGTTCAGTTTAGGGTTTAAAACCCTAATGCTGACTAAAAAGGAAAAGTTCAGTTTAGGGTTTAAAACCCTAATGCTGACTGAATGAAAAAGTTCAGTTTAGGGTTTAAAACCCTAATGCTGACTAAAGGAAAAGTTCAGTTTAGGGTTTAAAACCCTAATGCTGACTAAAGGAAAAAGTTCAGTTTAGGGTTTAAAACCCTAATGCTGACTGAATGGAAAGAGTTCAGTTTAGGGTTTAAAACCCTAATGCTGACTAAAGGAAAAGTTCAATTTAGGGTTTAAAACCCTAACGATGACTAAAGGGAAAAGTTCAGTTTAGGGTTTAAAACCCTAATACTGACTAAAGGAAAGTTCAGTTTAGGATTTAAAACCCTAATGCCGACTGAATGAAAAAGTTCAGTTTAGGGTTTAAAACTCTAATGCTGACTAAAGAAAAAGTTCAGTTTAGGGTTTAAAACCCTAATGCTGACTGAATGGGAAAAGTTCAGTTTAGGGTTTAAAACCCTAATGCTGACTAAAGGAAAAAGTTCAGTTTAGGGTTTAAAACCCTAATGTTGACTGAATGGAAAAAGTTCAGTTTAGGGTTTAAAACCCTAATGCTGACTGAAGGAAAGAGTTGGAAAAGTTCAGTTTAGGGTTTAAAACCCTAATGCTGACTGAATGGGAAAAGTTCAGTTTAGGGTTTAAAACCCTAATACTGACTGAATGAAAAAGTTCAGTTTAGGGTTTAAAACCCTAATGCTGACAAAAGGAAAAGTTCAGTTTAGGGTTTAAAACCTTAATGCTGACTGATTGGGAAAAGTTCAGTTTAGGGTTTAAAACCTTAATGCTGACTAAAGGGAAAGTTTAGTTTAAGGTTTAAAACCCTAATACTGACTGGCTGGAAAGAGTTTAGTTTAGGGTTTAAAACTCTAATGCTGACTAAAGGAAAAGTTCAGTTTAGGGTTTAAAACTCTAACGCTGACTAAAGGGAAAAGTTCAGTTTTGGATTTAAAACTCTAATGCTGACTAAAGGAAAAAGTTCAGTTTAGGGTTTAAAACCCTAACGCTGACTAAAGGGAAAGTTCAGTTTAGGGTTTAAAACCCTAATGCTGACTAAAGGGAAAGTTCAGTTTATGGTTTAAAACCCTAATGCTGACTAAAGGAAAAGAGTTCAGTTTAGGGTTTAAAACCCTAATGCTGACTAAATGGAAAAGTTCAGTTTAGGGGTTAAAACCCTAACGCTGACTAAAGGGAAAAGTTCAGTTTAGGGTTTAAAACCCTAACGCTGACTAAAGGGAAAAGTTCAGTTTAGGGTTTAAATTCTTAACGCTGACTAAAGGGAAAAGTTCAGTTTAGGGTTTAAAACCCTAATGCTGACTAAAGGGAAAGTTCAGTTTAGGGTTTAAAACCCTAATGTTGACTAAAGGGAAATTTCAGTTTAGGGTTTAAAACCCTAATGCTGACTAATGGAAAAGTTCAGTTTAGGGTTGAAAACCCTAATGCTGACTAAATGGAAAAGTTCAGTTTAGGGTTTAAAACCCTAACGCTGACTAAAGGGAAAAGTTCAGTTTAGGGTTTAAAACCCTAATGCTGACTAAGGGGAAAGTTCAGTTTAGGGTTTAAAACCCTAATGCTGACTAAAGGAAAAGAGTTCAGTTTAGGGTTTAAAACAGTTTAGGGTTTAAAACCCTAATACTGACTGGCTGGAAAGAGTTCAGTTTAGGGTTTAAAACTCTAATGTTGACTAAAGGAAAAGTTCAGTTTAGGGTTTAAAACCCTAATGCTGACTGGCTGGGGACAAAGTTCGAGGATACTAACTGATCTCTTTTTTTGAATTTTCTTGTTTTAGTAGAAGATAAAAGGGAGTCTCGTGGAAACTTACCCTTCGAGTGAATGCCATATTGCCTAACTATTTCTTGTACCCATGTACCTTCTTCTTTGGGTGACAACTGCTTCTTGCATGGTTGTCTTGGATTATACCTGTTTCAACTTTTCAGACAAAGAACAATTGTTAGTTCGAAAATGGCAGTTGGTTCGGTGACCTTGATCGTTCCAGTTGCTTTGTTGCGTCCTTATTTCTGTTGCGAAGTCTTGCCATTGATTGGATTCAAATGGCGAAACCCTTTAGACTGCTCAGGCTTGTATTTCCAGATTCTGTGATGATTTGCCTCGTGAGGCTCTTTTTTTTTTTTGTTTCCCGTTTTGCTTGGAGATTCTCAACAGGGATTTTATTGGAGGTATTCTGTGGGGATTTGTACAAAGGGAAGCTCTGTGGGGGAATATTTACAAAGTGGATTCTTTGTGTGGATTTTTGTACAACGGGGACATGCTGGGGATTTGTTTCAAAGCGGACTTTCCAGGATTTGTTGGGGTAAGCTCGCTGGGGAATTTTTACAAAGGGACTCGCTGGGGATTTGCTGGGAAAATCCCTCTTTTTTTTTTATTAGTATTAACAAAGGGAAGACCTTGTGGGGATCTGTACAGGAGAGAAAATCTGTGTGGATTTCGCTGGGGCAGACTCTTTGGGGAATATTTACGCAGTGGATTCTTTGTGCGGATCTGTACAAAGGGAAGCCCTGTGGGGATTTGTACGAGGAGGACTTGCTGGGGGAATTTCTCTCTTTCCTCTTTACTTCGAACACAGTCAAACATTATGATTCATCAGGTTTGGACAAATGTACCAACGAAACGAGGTGTGTTCCTTCATGAAACGGAATTCCGTGAAACCAAACCTGCCACCTGTCCTTTCCGGTATATCTGGAACTTGGGGTTAAACATGAAAGGGATTCGAAGAAAAACAAAGAAAGGAGAAAGCAAATTTCAGAAAAGGAGTGTCCCTTTCGGGACGAGAAAGACTTATCTGAGGAAGACAATGCTGGCTTTAAATGGACATGACATGCTCTTTGGACTGGACGCCTGACCTTCAATGAACTTGCGTTTCCCTGAACCAAAACGGATCTGTGATTCCAAACCGGTGGAACTTTGCCGAGACCTTCTTGGGTGGAGTCATTCTTTCGGCCAACAACGCCCTTTGCGGGTTTTCGCTGGCTGACCTCTCTCATTTCTCTTCCTGTCATCGCTTGATAGCACTCTTTGCGAGTTTTTACTAAACAAGCTCTCTCATTTTGGTTTCTCTACTCCCGTCGCCTCGTGGTGCCCGAAGGTTTTCACCGACGAGACTCTCTCATTTTATCTCTCTCAATTCAGAGTGTGCCGGTCTCCATTTGTGACGCTTATTGGTTTCCCACTATCTTTGGTAATTGATCTGAAGGCTTGTGCTTGGTAAAGAGAGGTAGATGATACTAACTTCTAAACTGCTCGACGTGCCCCGGTTTCAATTTCAGGGTGAATGGGATTTTATTGTTGGTGTGACTGAACCTCAGGGAGAGGCTGCCTACGTATCCTTTCGGAATCAAGTCAAACGTAGTTTAGGCCTCAATCAATGTTTTGTTTTTGTTTGTTTTTTTTTTTTTGTAACCGGCTCAAAGGCTTGTAGAGAGAGTTGATAGTGGGAATAAAACCTTCAGCATTTCAAATGTATCAGGACCGCTGGGGCGTCACTCAGACATAGTATCTTTTGACTGCGTCCGCATTCACTGCTGTTTCGGGATCATTTCCTTCCATGTCACCTAGGTACAATGATCCTCTCGGCAATATCTTCCTGATGATGTATGGGCCTTTCCAGTTTGGAGCAAATTTTCCTTTTGCTTCCTGGTGATGTGGCAGAATGCGCCTCAGTACCAGTTGACCTACTTCGAAATTCCTAGGTCTGACTTTCTTGTTGTAAGCACGGGCCATTCTTCGTTGGTACAACTGTCCGTGACAAACCGCGGCCATTCGTTTTTCATCAATCAAAGTCAACTGCTCCAATCGAGTTTTAACCCATTCGTTGTCCTCGATTTCTGCTTCAACAATGGTTCGAAGCGAAGGGATTTCTACATCTAATGGTATCACAGCCTCGGTCCCATAAACCAAAAGATAAGGAGTTGCTCCTACTGACGTGCGTACCGTAGTGCGATACCCCAACAATGCAAATGGTAACTGCTCATGCCACTGTCGGGAACTCTGGATCGTTTTCCTCAAAATCTTCTTGATGTTTTTGTTTGCCGCTTCTACAGCGCCATTGGCCTTTGGCCGATAAGGAGTAGAATTCCTATGCGTTATTTTGAATTGCTCGCATACATCTCCCATCAAGTGACTGTTCAAGTTTGCTGCGTTATCTGTAATGATAGTCGCAGGAATACCGAAACGACAGATAAGATTTGAGTGTACAAAATCCACTACAGCTTTTTTAGTGACCGACTTGAGAGTGACAGCCTCTACCCATTTTGTGAAGTAGTCGATGGCAACCAGTATAAATCTGTGTCCATTTGAAGCCTTTGGCTCGATTGGTCCAATGACGTCCATGCCCTAGGCGACAAATGGCCAAGGTGCAGACATGGGATGCAGTTCCGTGGGAGGTGCATGAATCAAATCACCGTGCACCTGACACTGATGACACTTCCGAACGAAGCTAAAGCAATCCTTTTCCATGGTCATCCAGTAATAACCTGCTCGAAGGATTTTCTTCGCTAAGACATACCCGTTCATGTGAGGTCCGCACACACCTGCGTGTACTTCGTGCATGATCTTTCTCGCTTCCTCGATATCGACACATCTTAGGAGATTGAGGTCCGGGGTCCTCTTATATAACAATTCACCGCTCAGAAAGAAACCACTTGCATGTCGCCTAATGGTCCTCTTTTGATCTCCAGTAGCGTGCTCGGGGTATTCTTGTGTCTTCAGGAACCTCTTGATGTCATGGTACCAAGGCTGCGTATTTGATCCCGCCTCGATTACATTGCAGTAACCGTGTCTTTCCTTGATTTGGATTTCCAAAGGATCGACGTGGGCGTTGCCCGGGTAGGGTAGCATTGAAGCCAAAGTAGCAAGTGCATCTGCCAGTTCATTGTGACACCTCGGGATATACCTGTACTCTATTGTTTTAAAACGCTTGCCGAGGTACTCCACGTGCTGTCGGTAAGGGATAAGTTTGACATCCCGAGTTTCCCATTCACCTTGGGCTTGCCGGATAATCAGGTTAGAATCTCCCATAATCAGTAAGTCTTCGACATCCTGATCGATCGCCATATGCATGCCCATAATGCAGGCTTCATACTCAGCTGTATTGTTTGTGCAAAAGAAACGCAGTCTAGCTGTGGCGGGATAATGCTGACCAGAAGGCGAAATCAAAATTGCCCCGATCCCTACACCTTTGGCATTCACGGCTCCATCAAAGAACATCTTCCAAACATGAGCGTCCTCCGAGACCACTTCTACGGTGTTTACTTCTTCATCTGGAAAGTAGGTACTCAATGGCTGGTATTCCTCATCGACCAGATTTTCGGCCAAATGATCTGCTAGCGCCTGGGCTTTCATTGCCGTGCGAGTGACATAGACTATGTCGAATTCAGTAAGCAAGATTTGCCACTTGGCCAGTCTCCCAGTAGGCATCGGTTTCTGAAATATATACTTCAAAGGATCCAGCCTGCTTATGAGGAAAGTAGTGTGGGCTTGGAGATAATGTCTCAGCTTTTGAGCAACCCACGTCAGAGCGCAATATGTTCTTTCCAGCAGAGTGTACTTGGCATCGTAGCCGGTGAATTTCTTGCTCAAGTAGTAGATTGCTTGTTCTTTCTTTCCGGTTATGTCATGTTGCCCGAGGACGCAACTGAAAGAGTTCTCCAAGATTGTCAGATACAAGAACAGTGGTCTCCCTGGCTCTGGCGGGACCAAAACTGGGGGATTCGAAAGGTATTCTTTGACTTTATCAAAAGCTTCTTGACACTCAGTTGTCCATTTGATCGCCGCATCTTTCCTTAACAGCTTGAATATGGGCTCACACGTGCTTGTCAGCTGGGCAATAAATCGACTGATGTAGTTCAACCTGCCCAACAAACTCATCACGTCTTTCTTCGTTCTCGGGGGAGGTAGATCTCTGATAGATTTTATCTTAGTTGGATCTAGTTCGATACCTCTCCTGCTTACGATGAAGCCCAAAAGTTTGCCCGACGGAACTCCGAAAGCACATTTGGCTGGGTTCAGCTTCAAGTCATACTTCCTTAGTCTCTCGAAGAACTTCCTCAAGTCTTGGATGTGATTATCCTGCGTCCTGGACTTGACTATCACGTCGTCCACGTACACCTCTATTTCCTGATGCATCATGTCATGAAAAATGGCAGTCATGGCCCTCATGTAAGTAGCCCCAGCATTCTTCAAACCAAATGGCATGACCCGATAACAGTAGGTGCCCCAAGGCGTGGTGAAGGCAGTTTTCTCGGCGTCCTCTTCATCCATCAATACCTGATGATACCCAGCGTAACAATCTACGAAAGACTGTATCTCGTGTTTGGCGCAATTATCAACGAGGATGTGGATGTTGGGCAGTGGGAAATTATCTTTGGGACTTGCTCTATTCAAATCTCGGTAATCTACACATACCCGAGTTTTCCCGTCCTTTTTCGGTACTGGAACCACATTTGCCAACCATGTTGTATACTGGACTACCCGAATCACTCCCGTTTTCAGTTGTTTGGTGATCTCCTCTTTAATCTTGTCACTGACCTCAGTTTTGAACTTTCGTTGCTTTTGTTGAACTGGAGGACAATCAGGATGAATTGGCAATTTATGAACCACTAGATCAACACCTAGTCCCGGCATGTCATCATATGACCAAGCAAACACGTCTTTAAATTCAAAAAGAAGTTGAATTATCGCATCTCGCATTTTCTTGTCCGTGTGAATGCTTATTTTGGTCTCCCGAATTTCTTCAGGAGTTCCTAAATTAACCGGTTCGGTGTCATTCAGATTTGGCTTAGGTTTATTCTCAAAATGTTCCAACTCTCGGTTTATTTCCCTAAAAGCTTCTTCTTCATCATATTCTGGTTCTGGGTTCATTAATTCACAGTTAAATAGCTCGTTGTGATCTGGGCGTGAAGTCCGCAAGCATGTCATATTTAAAGCCGCATTATTATAACTGAAAGGAAAGATAAAAGGAAAAATAACAAAAATCAGAACAAAAGAAAAAATAGAAAAGCAATTACGATTTTTTTTTTCATTTTCTTTGGGAAGTTGGAAGACAACAATGTTTACAACTTAGGAATTCAAAACAACAATTGAAAGGAAGAAAACGTTCAAGTTATGTCCTGGAGATAACTTGTGACACAGGAAAGGTGGCAGGACAGGTCTACCCGGACTTCCGTCTAGTCGGGAATGGCGTGGCCTCCCAGTTTCGAAGTTTGGCGTTCGGCCCCACGTACAGCATCTCAGCAGTGCTTGTGCCTTCACCTGGTTGAACCATGTGAGTCTCGTAGAGCATTTCTCTCATTGCCCCACATATCTCCTCGATTTCCTCAGCCGTGAAGACCTCATCGTCTTCTTCTTCGGTGTACCTTGGCCTGATGAAAGTTTCATATAAATCCGGCAATGGTCGAGGTAACTTCCAACCCTCATTTTTCCTTTTATTTGCCCACTCTTCATCTCCTGGAGTGGGTTTGAAACCTAGTACAAAAGGTTTCTTGGTGGTTGGCAAGGTGATGGGTTCTGTTATTCCCTGCAGGGTTCGTCCAAGCCCTTTCCCTGGCCTAAATCCGTGCCGGATCATCTCTTTGGCCACCATAACCGAGGCGTTAGACAAGAAAGGCTGGGGGCAAGGTATTCCCTCTTCATGTTGCTCTTCTAGTACAATCTCGAAAGCTTGATAGACCGTGTGTTCGCTCCCTTCTCTTGGTTCAAGATATGGGATGGATAGGTCCCGATTAATAGCATGCTCGTCTTCTCCATGGACCACGATCTCTCGGCCTTCGTACTCAAACCTCACCATCTGGTGAAGAGTGGAAGGCACAGCTCCTGCCGCATGAATCCAAGGTCTGCCGAGGAGAAAATTGTAGGATGTATCCATGTCGAGCACCTGGAAGGTTACTTCAAACTCGACTGGTCCTATGACCAACAACAGGTCTATTTCCCCCATGGTATCTCTCTTGATGCCGTCGAAAGCCCTTACGCAGACATTATTAGGTCGGATTCTTCCGGTCCCAATTTCCATTCTTTGTAACGTGGAGAGCGGGCAAATGTCAACACCTGAGCCCCCATCCAACATTACCCGCTTGACATAGTAGTCTTCGCATTTAACTGTTAGATGCAAGGCCTTGTTGTGTGCCGCTACCTCTGGGGGTAAATCGTTCTTGCTGAAAGAGATTTGGTTAACGGTGAAGAACCTTTCTGTTATTCGCTCCAGTTGTTCAACTGAGGTTTCTGCTGGTATGTATGCTTCATTCAAGGTCTTGAGTAAGATCTTTTGATGCTCGGTTGACCTTATTAGCAGGGATAGCATGGATACTTGCTCAGGGCACTTGCGCAGTTGATCTACTACTTCGTAGTTTGGCATTTTCATTTGTTGGAAGAAAAATTCCGCCTCTTCAACGCTTACCGGCTTCTTTGGTGGGAAGCGTCTCCGTGTGGCGTTGTTCAGCTCTTAGGTGTTTGAATACCTTCCAATGAAAGTATTTTCCGGAAGTTCTCCTGTGACCTCTTTACCTTTGTATGTTACCAACGTCCTCTGATAGTTCCACGGTACTGTGGACGGGTTTGTCATTCACTTTTGTGGCACGCGTCCGATAACCACTGGCTCATTCAGCCGAGGTGGTTGAATCGTCCCCCGGACCACATAGGCCCCTTTTGGTACGTACATAGGTTTTGCCTTTTTGACCTCGAAGCTCTGCGGCTTCTCTGCTCGACCTCGTGGGATGTAAAGAACTCCATCCTTTACCGGTACCGCTTTCTTCTCCTCCTTCTTTTCGGGCTCGCGCTTTGCAGTATTGGTCTTTTCCCCTTTTTTGGTTTCTGGGATGTTTCAGGCCTTTTCTCTGCGTCGACAATGGCGATTATAGCTTTCAAAGCAGGGTCAAATTCTTTGTCTTCGCAAATCATCCCGATCAGCGGCCCGTTATTATGAGCAGGTAATGGATTGTTAGTCACATTTGGGACCTCCTCGTCCCTTAGCACTATTTTCCCTTGCTCTATCAAATTCTCGACCACTCTTTTCAACGACTAGCAGTCATTTGTATCGTGCCCCTCGGCCCCTGAATGATAGGCGCATCTGACTCCAGCTGTGTAAGAAGGTGACGTCGGGTTTTGCCTTGTTTGAGGGACTGGTTGCAGGAAGCCCAACTGGACTAGTTTCGGGAACAAAGTAGAGTATGGTTCACCGATGGTCGTGAAAGTCCGCCTTCTAGGTGGCTCCTGAGGGCGGAAGTTATTCTGCGGAAGTTGTGGGTTGTAGTGGTTGCGGTAAGGAGGCTGATTTCTGGGAGGTGGAGCTTGGCCTCGGTTGGCTTGTTGCGGCGGATGGACATAAGGCTGGGCATTCATGACCATATAGGGTTGATGAGCATATGCCAGATTTGAGTGGGGGTAGTAGTGTTGTGGGGTTCTTTCCGGAAAACGGGGTCGGGGATTACGATATTCCCTTGTTCCTGAAGCTGCCATGGCCGTTTCTTCCTTTTTCTTCCCTCTTGCCATTCCTCCGGACCCGCTTTGGACGGCTTGGGAAGTCGCCCTTATGGCTGCTTGACTCAAAATCCTACCCGTTTTCAGACCATTCTCCACCATCTCTCCAATCTTAATCGCTTCTGCGAACGGCTTTCCCATGGCTGACATCATGTTTTGGAAATAGTCAGACTCTTGAGCCTGGAGAAAGGTAGTGACCATTTCCACTTCATCCATGGGAGGCTTCACCCTCGACGCCTGCTCGCGCCACTTAATAGCATACTCTCTGAAGCTTTCTGAAGGTTTCTTCTTCAAGTTCGACAGAGAATTTCGGTCTGGTGCGATGTCGATGTTATACTGGAATTGTCTCACAAAATCTCTAGCGAGATCATCCCAAACATGCCATCGGGACATGTCCTGGTCCATGTACCATTCCGAGGCTATTCCTACCAGACTTTCCCCGAAATATGCCATTAGCAATTCCTCTTTTCCGCCGGCTCCCCTTAATTGGTTGCAATATTTCTTGAGGTGAGCAATGGGGTCACCGTACCCGTCGTACTTCTCAAACTTTGGGGTCTTGAAGCCCACTGGTAGGTGCACGTGTGGGAACATGCATAGGTCGGCGTAAGAGATGCTTTTCTGTCCGCTCAAACCTTGCATGTTCTTCAAACTTTGTTCAAGGCTTCTCATTCTTTTGGCCATCTCATTTTGTTCCGCAATTCTGGGGTTCTGATCCTACCCAGGTGCAAGCTCACACTGAGGCTGCAGAGGATTAGTGCTGGTGGCGAACCTAGTTGGTTCCATTGAGAAAGATGGGGCTTGGAATGTAAACGAGGACGAGTCAAAAGTCGGCTTGTATGCAGCAGGTTGTGCCGTGATCGGGCAAGGTGGTGCAGTAAAGATATTGGTGTTTACATCCGTCGTTGACACTCGAGGATGAGACTCAGAGGGCGATCCAGCAGAGAAGGCTGAAATGGCTGGGTATCCGAATGGAGTAGCAGGATAACTTATGGGGACATTAGAAGTCCCGCTTGTCCTGGAGAATAACTCAGGGAATCCAGGGACGATGCTTGGTGGCTCTTTTCCATTATTCCAGTCATCAAGCATTTCCAGCATGCGAAGCCGCAAGATTCTATTTTCCTCCGCAGTTGCGGATTCGGGCGTGAGGATGGACGAGATAGAACTTTCCTCGGAAACAGGGATTGTTGGCAACGGAATCTCTGAAGACATTTCTACGCTTCCTTTTGACCTTGTGAAGTAAGTGTGAGCACTGCTTTCGGACTTAACAACAGGTAGTTGAACACTCCTCTTTGACCTCGTGAAGTATGAGTGCGAGGCCAGACTTTCACCAAACCAACCGTCTTTTCCAAAAACCTGGAGGAACTCAACGACAAATGAGCGGTTAATTCGAAACAAATAACAGATAGGCAATCTCACGTTGGGCATGATGCACCTATACAGTTAAGTGGATTCCTATATGTTTGCGACGAAATCATGCATCATTCCGGCATTCTTTTTAGGCTTTTTATTATTTTCCTTTTTTCAATTTTTCTCTTTGGTTAAACTGTGACCGGATCCGATGAGTATTGCCTACGTATCACGATGCCACGTGAATCAGATCATTACGTAGTTCAAAAACACAAATGAGTGTAAAAGAAGCAACCTTTTTATTGTTGAAACGGTCTATTACAAACTACATTTTGCAAAAGAAAGAGCAAACTTTGAAAATAAACCTAGACTAAAAATAGACTAAAAATCATCCTGATGGGAAAAACAGGCAGAAGATGCTAAGATACAGACTTGACTTATGAGTACATTATGGTTTTGAAAATTGGTGCCCGCGGGGCATCATTCGGCCTCGCCGCGGTCCTAGGTGTGAGATCCCTCTCAAGCTGATCCAGCTCATGCATGGTCTGCTTGACATAACCCATCACTGCCGAGAGCACGGTAACACTGGTCATGTTCTCACATCGTAGATATCGTCTAGTGATGGCATGGGCAATGGCCTTGATCCTATCTCTGGTTTGCTTCTTCTCTATGAGTAGGCGTTTTATCTTATCGCTACACATTTTGAATACCTGAGAATCCTGTATATGCTGATTCTTCAGTCGCCGTACTTCTAACTTCATCTGGGCTAACAAGTCGCACCAGTATCTGCTCTCAATTTGGAAATCCTTGGCCTGATTAACTGTTTTGATCTCAAGTATGGCCATCTCTCTCTTCATTTTGACAACAGTTTTCTCGTGGTCGCGTTTCAGTTGGTTCAAGTACCGGCGATGCTTCTCTACTCTTGCCCCCCACTGTGCCTTGAGCCTTGCCATGACCTTTTCAGATTCTTCTAAACCATCTCGCCATTCCGTGACTTCTCTTTTTAAACCCTTAATCAACTGCTGGTCTGATCGACTTATGGGCTGTTCATCAAGAGACAATCTCAATTTTTGGATTTGGGCCTTAAGTTCTTCATTCTCTTGGATCAATTTATTCTTTTCGCTTCGATCTGCCGCGATTTGTATGCTGTTATTGAATTTCAGACTATCAATTTGTAGCTTCAAATCACCGATCTCTGCCCGATACCCCTTTTCTTTTGCTAACCAGTTCCATTGCCCTTGGGACAATTCTACAAAATCTTTGAGATGCGGTCTCTTAGCTGGTCTTTCGCAAGACAGGTCGCCTCTGAACCAAGCGTGGTACCCTGGGGCAACTTCCCCTTTTGCTATATCCATCACACAAGTGCTTGCTGTCAGATGTTGGCACTCACTCCAGATTTGGTGAACTTCTTCTTCGGGAAAACGACCGTCTGGACTGATTTCAATCACTTGGGTACTCAGATCTTCATCTTTCGGCACCACTTGATATCTCCCAAGTTGCCTTAAAACCCGATATGGTGCATAGGGTTGGATGCTTTTAAGTCCCATCAACAGAAAGTGGGGCCTGGTTCCCGGCATGTATATGATTTCCTCAACAGGCGACCATCCGAGCGTCCACTGGATTTGGCTAGCAGTGAGAGTTCGAAAAAATGCGGTCCATGATGTGACGCCCTCAGGTAGATTGAAACCTTTGATTCTAGTGTAGAATTCTCCAATACAAGTTTTTTCGGGCGCACCGTAACCCAAGAGCGGTGAGCGGTGGCATAAATGATCGGTCATCCATATTTGCAACAGTAGGTTACATCCTTCGAAAAAGTCACCCCCGGCTCGACAAGCAGTGAGAGCCCAGAAAATGTCAGCCATAATCATAGGCGCCAGAGTACTTTTATCTTGGGTAAGCAAAGTACTGACGATCCCAGTTATTTTTAGATCGATGTTTCCGTCCTTCCTTGGGAACACTATAAGACCCAAGAAGGCCGTCATAAAAGCTAACAGCCTGTGTTCGTCCCACTTTTGTCGGTTGCCTTTACTACACAGTTTGAAATCCGGCTTATTGAACCCGCCCTGGTAACCGTATCTAGCATACATGAGGTGGAGACTGCAGAAACCTTTGGCAAGATCTGGATGGTGAAATGTTCGGGGTATTTTCAGAAAATCCAGAAACCGGTGTACCGTGACGGCCCTAGGTGCAATCAAGTATTTGAACCTTAACGGAGCTTCATCACCCCCAATGTATCCCGCTATTTCTTCCAAAGTCGGGGTGAGCTCGAAGTCTGAGAAATGAAATACATTGTGCGCCGAATCCCAGTAAGTGACCAATGATCTGATAATATCGCCCCGAGGCTGAATGTCTAGTAAATCCGGGAGATTTTTCAGATATTTCCTCACTTTGCCTTGCCCCTCCTTGCCTAAGTCGTTCCACCATAATCGCAACTCAAAAGGGATCTTGGTCATCATTGAAAAAGGTTCGTCCCTTTCGGGAACATTCGGCTATTTATGACAAAACAGCATCACCTGACTTATTTATGACTCTTTTTATCGTTTTTCAAATTAGAAAACTCAATATTGCCAACACGGCCTTTCAACGCCTCGGTGACGAAGATTTTAAGGCTGTGTGGGTCAACTGGACCAAACCTTAAAAAATGACCCAAAGGTGGCTGTTTATGCAAAGTCAGCCTTCCGGCGTCCCTTTCGGGAACATTCGGCTATTTATGACAAAACAACATCACCCGACTTATTTATGACTCTTTTTATCGTTTTTTTTTCAAATTAGAAAACTCAATATTGCCAACACGGCCTTTCAATGCCTCGGTGACGAAGATTTTAAGGCTGTGTGGGTCAACTGGACCAAATCTTAAAAAAATGACCCAAAGGTGGTTGTTTATGCAAAGTCAGCCTTCCGGCGTCCCTTTCGGGAACATTCGGCTATTTATGACAAAACAACATCACCTGACTTATTTAGGACAGATTTAAAATTAGACATATATTTTTGGCTATTTTTAGCAAAAGGGAAGGTTGGACACCACACAAATTATTTATGGCAAAATTTAAAATTTGACACGTTTTTATTTATTTATTGATTTTTGGCTATTTTAGCAAAAGGTGGGGTTGGACCCGATGAGAGTTGCCTACGTATCTCACATTTGGTGAGAATCAAACCGGCGTAGTTCGGGCCGAAATAAGGGAAACAAATAAAATCTTTAAAAGAAAAAGAGGAATAACTATTTTTTATTCAGATCTTTATTTTATTTTATATATTTTTGAACAAGAGACTAAGGAGATCTTTATACATTTAAACTTCTTTTTTTCATTTTTTTTTTGAAACTTCGAAAATCTTTTAAAGAGATACTACGAATGAAACCAAAAAAAAAATTTGAATTTTTTTTTCTTTGTTTTTAATTTTATTTTTTATATACATTTTGGATTTTGAAAGTGGTTAAAAGGAATAAATCAAAACTAAAAGACAAACTTTATTTTCATTTTTCTTTTTTTTTTAAAAGAAATTTCGGCGAGGTTTCAACATTACTTGAACATTGGTTTTATTTTTTCCAAAAATAAGTAATTATCTCCCTACGCTGCTATTCTTTTTTTTTTGTTTTTTTTTTTGAAACTTCTTTGGAAACTGGTCAACATGCAGATCCGAAACAAATAGATGCGCAAAACAAAACGGGATGCAGCAGGATGGTCTTTTCATTCCAGGTTGCCTGTCCTAGACGGACCCAACCCCTGTGTTGAGTCCCCTATGTCAAATGCAACATGATGCAGATAAGCGTTCCTACTAGGGATCCGGCATGAGGTTTCGTTATACTAGGTTTATAACCTGGGTAGATGTTCTAGACTGTGTACCCGAGCGGACAACTCGAGTCGAGGAGGGGCAACTTACCGGGAACCAAAAGGCCGTCCGGCTTCGTAACTTATCCGTCCTCTTTCTTATTTCAGGTATTGACACTAACAGAATAGGGAGCCTCGACCAGCGAGCTTCTCCCCGGAGGTGAAGAGAGAAGGTTTCGGCACAGTTTATATACAGTCCAGATAATATCAAAGCGGTAAAAGACAACATTCAGCATGTTGTGTCAAAACATGTAATAAATATCAGATAATAAAGCCAAATATAACAATTATTCTAAGCTCGAATTCTTGAACCCTGAACCAGAGATTCTGGGTTTTCTCCCCAGCAGAGTCGCCAGAGCTGTCACACCTCCTTTTGCGCGCCCGCCCCGAAGGGTTAAAATGCGCGAGGGAGTTTTTCCAATTTAAGTGACAATATTCGAAATGGGATTATTTATTTAATTCAGAGTCGCCACTTGGGAAAGGTTTGGCTTTTGGTGTCCCAAGTCACTGGTTTATCTTGAATCCCAAAATCGAGGAAATTTTTCGACTTTTCCAAATGAAGTCTGCGAACCAGAAATTCTAAGTAAGGAATTCTGTTGATCCGAGGGAAGGTGTTAGGCACCCTCGAATCCCGTGGTTCTAGCACGGTCGCTTAAATTGTTATAATGGCTAAATATCTGATTTAAATACATGTTGTGACTTATGTGCTTTTATTAAGTTTAAACCGCTTTTATTATTATCATTTATTTTTATAGAATTGCAACGTCGTGAAAATGCATCTCGAACCACGTCACAATCAATGCACCCGTGGTCGTCGACACATTTTGACTCCGTTGAGATTCGGATTTGGGTCACATCAATGTGCACCCGTGTTTAAGAAGGTTAAATTATTAAAGGTGCGCCTAAAGCAACTAGCGTATTGTTATTTTGGGAAGGCCGTAAAATTCGCTAAACGGCCTGTCCCGAATTCTAAGTATTTTAGTATATACATTTAGAGGGCCCCGCATCTTGTTTATTTTTGTTTGTCGAGGTTCGTCTCAATTTTATTTAAAGTATAAACCTATAGTGACTATATTTTTCTATTACGTTTGTCTCTAAAAAATAAAGGGAAGAGGATACCAAATTTACTTGTTTAAACAACTACATACTAAATCTTTAATATGTTTGCCGAATCCGAATTTTTGTTTTATTACGTGATTGGTTGTTTATGAGAGTTACCTCATGACTTGTTCTTCAACGAGTGAATACGCTTGTTAATTGGCTAAGGGAGATGGCAAACAAACTAATAACATATACTAAACTTACATTAAACGACCTTCAAATTTGAATTTTAAAACTAGCTTATTTGGGCTTTGATTAATGGAATCGGCTGTTTTATTAGGAAAACTACTTCTAATTAAACTCAAAAATGCCTATTAGTTTTCCTCAAAAGTCGTCTCATTATTTCGAAATAGTGAATCCATATCGAAACCCATATCGAGCCTATATCGGAACAAGTAATCTAACAAGGGAGTTGGCGTACATGGTCGAACTGTTAACGTAACCACATGAGAATTTGTTTGGGGTACATTCATCCTGAAGTCAAACGGAATCAAATACAACAGATTTTACAGTTCAGAGGTCTAGACCAAATACATGCAGATGCTTGCCATGATTCTATGTTATAATGTCATAACTAAAACAAAACCCAATGGTTATATGCATTAAAACACGTCTGATATAACAAACAAATGCTATCTAATAGTTGATCTCAAATCAGAATGTATGTTAATTCATACAGAGCAATTGCAGTTTGAAGTTAAACAAATGCAGGCCAACTTATCATTTAAACTATGGCTATATTTTGAACATAAGCATAGTGAAGTAAACAACATTCGTTTCTTTATTTCTGCTTCAAAACTTCAAGCTTTCAACAACACACGGTTTCAGAAGTTGTGTACCTGGAAGTGTTTACAGTTGAAGAAGAAGGGAAGTCAGTAGAGTAACAATGGCAACAAATGCAGCAGCAGTAACAGCAGACAACAACAGGACAAATCCCAGAACAAAGTGCGACTATAGCCGATAGAACAGGTAGTAACAACACAAACAGCAACACCCAGTGCAGTAGACACAATGCTTCAAGACAAAACCAAGTCCAGGAGAACAAACAATGCTACCCAAACAATAGACTTAGTCAAGACTTGGAAGAAATCAGGATTGATTGAATAGGTTGAACAAATGAAACCCAAACAACAGTAGGAAGAAACAGTTTCTGATTTTTGTATGTTTTTCTCTCTTGTTTATGTGTCTGTATATGCCTCTCTGTGATATCCCTCTCACTATCTCTTTTCTTTTCAAAATCCAGTGCCAATTTCCAGTCTCGAAATCTATCTGAGTTGCTCAAAAATCCAGTCCCCTTTTTAATGGAAGTCCTCTTCCTTTTTATATCCTAAACTCCAGCTATTCACAGCCTGTTCAGCCATCAAAAACCCCTCCCATGTGGTCTGTTTTGTTTCCACTCAGCTACTTAAAATAAGACCCCTCCCATGATATTCCCTGACAGATATATCTTTGAATGGGGCTTATTATTTCTAAATTAAAACAGGATATGGGCAGCAGGGGTGTGTTCTGACAGCACCTGTTGACAAGCTATTTTAATCCTAAAAGGCCCTAAATGCACATGCTGTGCACAAGTGCACATGCTCCCCAATTCAGACTGCAGTTACAGACCAGACCCTTAAATTTCTGATTCAAATACAACAACTATTAGTAGTTATACTCAATTCCTAATTTGATTTAAGTAGGACTTCAGTAGTGAAACAGATCAAATTGTTATCATCCAAACAGCTGAACTATTTGACGACTCGTATCGAATCGACTATACTAATTACAATATATACAATCAAAGCCAAGGATTGGAATCAAACAGTATTGCACCAAGGGTTCAGATTGCACTGTCAAAACAGAGATTAACTTGGGGATTGATTACTCAAACAATTTCAATTCAGTCGAATATACAGTTACATACACACACATTATCGGTGAATGAGGAAACATTTGACCAAATACAGAGGTCCAGGCAAGGTGTGCAAAAACAGTTGGTAAAATTCAAAACACAAATTAAACAAGATGTTTGGCCATACGAACAGACCTTTAACAAACACACGAACTGAAATAAAGAAAAGAAAACAAACTTACCTTAAAATCTTTGAAAGAAAAGAATCAGAAAAATCAGCTCGTGTTTGAACAGACCCTTCTTAGGGTTGAACGGACTTTAATCGAAGTGTTCTCAGCTGAGAACACTTCGATTAAAGTCCATTAGACCTTAATCACTTTAGCTCAAACGGACACAGACCAGGCTTGGGGTTTCTGGGGTTCATAGATGGTAGATTTGGGATTTGGGTTTCCATGGTTATATTCGGACCAAACCAAGCATGGTTTAGTCACGAGGGAGGTTCGGGGACTGTCTGGTGTGAAGCTGGGGTACATCGGTGTAAGTCGAGGTTCTGCTCGAATCTTCAAATGCAGATTCGAGACGATGGGGGAAGGCTCGAGATCAATGGTTTGCAGATCTATGTTCAGGGTGTTAAGGTGGTCCTAGGGTGTTAAGGTGGGGGTCACCGGCGTCTATGCCGCCGGGTTTTTGGTGAGGGGAAAGGGGGGTGGCTCTAGGGTTCCGGGGTTGGGTCTGTTGGAAGGGATGAGGACGAAGGAGGGGTACTTGGATAGGGGGTGGGGTACGGGTGGAAAGCTTATATATGGGGTGGATGGCCTGATCTCAGCCGTTAGATCAATTGAGATCAACGGCCTGGATCTGGAGGTTTAAGTGAAACGATGTCGTTTGCTTTCATACTGGGGTGGATTAGGCTGGGTTTCATTGGGTCGGGTCTGATAATGGGTAAAGGAGATGGAACGAGGGCTGTTAGCTCAGCCCGGCTTGAACGGCTGAGATTAGACGGCCGTATACGGCATCGTTTGGGTAAAGGATTGGTCTGATCTGGGCCGTTCCCCTGAATCAATCAACGGCTCAAAAAGATGACGCCCATACGGCGTCGTTTGGGGCATCCCGCAGAAAGCCTGGTTGGACTGGGTTATTTGTATGAGTTTGGGCCTGATTTCATTTGAAATTATGGCCCAAATCCAATGTTTTCCTTCTTACAACTTAAAAAATAAAATTCCTAATAAACGCATACCAATATTAATTAATACTCAAAACAACAATTATCACTCACATTGACATTTAATTAAAATAAAATCACTTAATGACAACAAAAAATAGAATAAAAGACGTATATTTTTTACGATTTTCCTTTTAAAACCAATTACGGTTCAACTACACACGACACATTTTTTGTATTTGTTTTAATAAAAATAAAATGGGCAAAAATCATAAATAATTAACAACGCACCACGTAAAAATCAAAAAAATGTACAGCAAGATCAATTGCTATTATTTTCGTTTCTTTTTGGAGTGATTGTCGCGAAAACAAAAATCACGTGCTCACAGCACCATCAGTACCAGAGGCATCAGAGGCAGCAGCTGGCCAGTCTGAGGAGCCGGACCTCTCTGCCCACACTACTGAGGCGGTATTACAGATGTTCACCAACCCCACTACTCCCCGAGCAGAGGACGATGAGATACAGTTGGAGGAGCCCGGGGTGGTGATGATGCTATGGACACTGAGGTCACATAGGGAGTTTTCTCTACTCTTTCCCTTCCTTGAGTTTTATTTTGCTAAGAATTGGGGACAATGCTTATTCTTATTTGGGGGTGGATTTTATTTTGATTTGATGACGGTGTGCCTGTAATAACTTGATAACATTCTCTTTTCTTCTTTTTATTTATGTACATATTCTTCTTTCTCTCTATTGATGTAAATATTCACCTCCACTTTCTTATTTTGTATATTCAGTTATACTTTTAGTAGTTTATTTCATAGCTTCTTTAGTTTGTTCATAGAAGTCAATGTTTAGCTTAATAGTTTCTTATTTACATTGTTAGCTTCTTTTTTACTTGATAGCTTCTTTTTATGTTTAAGTGATCAACAAGACTTTGGTTTTCTTAATGTCACGGTTCTTTCCAAGGGTGGGTTGTGTGTGAACCAGGTGGCTCTTCCCAACGATGGATGGCATGACAACCTTCTTAAGGGATTGAGTCTCTTTTCGATATTTAGTTAAAAACAGTAGTAATGAATAAAAGGGTCAAGTATGCTTCACTTGGTACCAACACATTTAATTACGGCTTTATGGTTAAAAACAAGTTCTTTGCAAGAAATAGTTCTAGTTAGTGACCTTTTGACTCTTGTGATAACTTAAGCAATCATCGAGTGATTTAGTTCAACCATTAGTAATTTTCAATCTTAAATATAATTGTTGTGGGCCCTCGACTCTATTCTCTTTAACAATCCAGTTGCTTGAGAAGTGAGATTTTTGTTGCAAGTCCAAGTACCCGTGCGAATGGTCTAGACTTGCCCCGAATGTATTTTTAGATGAAATTCTAAGTTTTGCTTAGCTTGAGAAGTGATTGTAGGCTCTCCTTGGCTTGCTTGAAATTTTTCATGTCCCGCCAATGTTGTTATCCCTAGTCAACCCATTTGAACCTAAGACCTTTCTTATTTGATAACCATGTTACAAGCCTTTACCCATTTTATAGTGACCCTCTCTTGGCACCCGAGCTTTCCATAACACTCTTGAGAAATGATCGACAAAAACATAAGTTTGGGGGAGAGAGACGAGGAGTTTGAAAGTGGTATCAAGGCACAAAAAAGAGAATAAATGAAGAAAAGGAAAGACAAAGAAAAAGAAAGAAAGAACAAAAGAAAAATGCAAAAAGAAAGTGAATAAAGTAAATAGTTGAAGGGATTCAAAGAAAAGCAATGATGCAAAGCATGGAGAAAACAAAGAAGGATAAAATGAACATCATGACCAAGAAAGAGTGATGTTAAGTCTCTCTAGTTCCCATAAGGAAAAAGAAAATGACTCAAAGAGTCGGCAAAACATGAGCCAAAAAGAGAAAAATTGAGTGCTTAAGGAAAGATGAACCCATTCTATTCCATCATTCCCTACCTTAGTCCAAAAGCCTTCATTACATTCCGAAAAAGCCCTACATAATTTCAAGCCGAGTGAACTTGCATTAATGGTGATTTACATGAGGGGAAAACATATGGTACCTAGAGCCATACGTGTGACATTCTTTTGAGAGAGATGAGCGAAATTTTCACAAATCCTTGAATTGAGTGCTACATTCTTAAGTGAGATATGCTAACGAAGAGTAGAGGAGAAGGATTTGGGGATCCAAAATGACCTGCATGAAAAAGCGAGCTTCCTTTATGAATAAAGTCAACTCTTGATGCTCTAATATCACATTAGAACTATTGTTCTTAAAAAGTCAAATCATTGCCTTGTTGATAATTCATAAGTGTTGTAGGTAATTGTTGGTCCCAATTGATGTGTGCTTGATTCACCTTAGCATAGTTGGAAAAGCTCTTAGTTTGTGAAGGTGAAAATTACTTTAGTTGCTTGAGGACAAGCAAAAGCTTAAGTTTGGGGGAGTTGATAAGTGGGTATTTTGACTACTTATTAGCGCCTTTTACTTTCGTTTTAGTCCAAAAGTGCTTAAATGCATTCTCGAAAACTGATGAAATGTGCTTAAATGCAGGAGTATTGGAAAATGAGCCATAAAGATTAAATCTAACTCAAAAAGAGTAATATGGACTCAAGGACAAAAATAGGAAAGAGGGCTAATGTGCGGACCGCAGAATTCCTTTTGCGTCCGCAAAATGCAAAGAAATTCCAATAGTACCCAATAGCAATGTGCGGACCGCACAATTATTGTGTGGCCGCAAAAGCCGTACAAGAGTTCAAGATCAGAGAGGTCCTAGTTCAAGCCTCAATGATATGCAGACCGTATAATTATTGTACGGCCGCATAATTTAGCCACAACCGCACTCAGTTTTGTGTGGTCCGTAGAAAGGGCATGTGAGGTCGCACTCGCTATTGTGTGGACCGCAGAACAAGTAAATGTGACTGCAACTCAAGATTATGTGGCCTCAGACCAAGCTCCTGCCAAGACTGATGAAGTAGTGCGGAACGCACATAGAATTGTGCAGCCGCGGAGCCTTCGAAAGGATATTTTTGTCCGAAATTTTCAGTTGTATATAAATACTCTTTTTTGACAAATTTAGGTCAAGTTTTGAATATCCAAATATTTGTAGCCGTTTTTCTTTACTAGTTTTAGCAACTTTAGCTTACTTTAGTGATTAAACATTAGATTTTTGTCTTTTAATCTTTCAATATGAGTTTAATTATCATTTTTTCTCTATTTTCTTCATTACCCACTATGAGTAGCTAAATTTCTAGCTTGGGTTATGACCCAACCCTAGTGTGGGAATCTAATGGGTGTTTGATTTAGGGCTTGTTTATGGTTGGGTGTGTAATATTTAGCCTAGTTCTTGTTGTAATTGTGGAATTGATGGTTGCAAATATTGATTCAAGCCTATTTGACTTAGTCTCTACTTGAGAAAGGGAGATTTAGTCTAGGAAAACTAGGCTAACAAGAAATTGGGATGAACTCAAGAGATTGATAGTCTCAATTAAAGGGTTGAACATAGAGATAGTAAGATCCGACTTGATCATTTATCAAGTGTTTTGTGCAATACCCATTTGGGCTTGAGAAAACCAAATTGGGCAAAACCAATCTCTTACCGAGAGGTATTGAGTGGGTAATTATGTGTTAATTGATCTAATATACCTCGACCAATGAAACTCTCTCTAAAGCCCACAACTCGTTAGGTAAACACCTAGGTGGAAGTCACAGCCCTAGACCTTTTACATATTGGAAAAACAACGACAAAAACATTATTCTCTAGTTTCATAATTTATAATTGCAAACCGTAGCATAATTTAGAAGTAGAATCAAAACAAAGTTTGTAGAAGTGCAACCTAGACACTTTACACGCTTGATCTAAATATATACCACTAATCACATCTACGCTCCCTGTGGAATCGATCCTGACTCCTAGTTGGGGAATTATTATTGCAATTGACTGCTTCACAACCCCAATTTGAGGTGTGATTTGGGCGAGATCAAGACGCCTTACTTTAAGAAAGCACTGGTGCCCGTCTCCTCCGAGAACACCTGCCTGAGAAAAAGATAATATTAAGTTAGAAAAACGAATCCACATATAATAGGAGAGGGAGTGGCTATGATAAAAAAAGGGTATTACTTGTTAAAGGCAGAATATGCCCGAATTTCTTGAAAAAACTTGACCAATCATGGATCCCTACGGTATGAGGGCTCGACCCAGTTAGAAATATGAGAGGTCAGGGGAGGAGGTTGATCGTTGGATAAAAAAGGGAAGACAAAAAAAATCAATCAATCAATCATCAATCAAAGTTCAGAATCAAAAGTAAAAGCGGAAAGAAACGGGGCACTCACGAGTGTAATTCCAAGCTTCGGGAAATTCGTTAACATCGGCCACGACGTCCTCGGTCCTGACAAAGAAGAAGTTAAGCGAGAACTGATTATTAGCTTTGTCGTCCATCTTCACCACCTAGCACTTGCCTCCTCGGTGGTGAAGGTTCAACATCGTCCCCCTATATAAGCCAGGGGCGAACAGATATATTAAATGTCGTAGCATCAGTTCGACGCCGGTAGCTTGATGAACTTGGTCAGAATCTTAATCTCCTTGTAGACATACGGTGAAAGCTGAGTTGGTCAAACACCATAGTGGCGACAAAGTTCCTCCACTAGCGGGAGGAGAGAGAGAGAGAATAGCCGATAAAGAAGAGATAGGAATAGAGGGCGCAGTACCCAGGGCGGTGTACATGTACCACATCCTCGTCGGACGGGATCAGCTCAACATGGTTAGGAAGGCTGAATTTGGCTTTAAGCTTCGCCAATGCTTTTGGCGTCATCATTAATTTAAAAATTTCAGGCGCCGCATCCGATACTTTGGTAAGATCGGACCTGGAATCAGGATTACGCGGGGTTATCTCCTCCATAGACGGGAACGTTTCATCTTCAGCAATGGCGGAAGCACCTTCCCCATGAGAGGGAAACATCACTACCAAGGGAGCAACACGACTTCCCTCTCCATACTCAGAAGGTACGCTAGACATGATTCAATATAAGAAAGGAAAGTATCAAACAAGGTGGAGTAAAGAACAATATAAATAACTGGAACAAAGAAAAGAATTTCGGAGGAGAATAAAGCAAGAAAAAGGTATAAGATTTCAAAACAACAGAAAAGTTAAACTTCAAAATCATGTCCAAATACCTCTATTTATAAAGGTCATGGCACCGCAACCAACAAACGGCTCGTCATTATTAGCATCGGAACCGAAGCGGCAGATCTAATTAGAGGTCACATGCAAAACAAAGCGACGCATCGAGAATATGCATCATAACGATGCATGACATCATGGCGTCATCTAACTCGTGGACGGCATAACTCCAGCAAATCACTTGGAAAAATCGAAGCATTTGAAATGTGCGGTCCACAGAGGGCCACGCTTCCTGCTCACTGCAACCACCACGACCTGCGAAGCTCGTTCAATTAGCTCAACCACAAAATCATGATCCGCTCATCGAACCCTCCCATAAAGCTGGCCTCAATAAGCGGGGGACTAACTGTATGGGTCAAAATCTACTTTTAGGCGAAATGGTATTAGTAAAACATTCCCAGGACGCCATGTGTCAAAGTAATCGAATTATCAGCAAAAGCCAAGGTCAAAGATTTGGCAAAGACTGAAGTCGAGGAGTTGTCATCGAGGTCGAGCGTCCTTGACAGAGTTATAACGGCTAGGATATTAAAGAGAATATTCTAGTGGATATTCTCTGCATTTGTACTATTAGGGTGTACATATGCCGGGTTGGTTCGATTTTTCCCTTTACCAAATCAAACCAAAGGTGTCGGGTTTTTATATTTATAAACCAAACCAATAACACTCAGGTTTTTCAGCTTTCGATTTTCTCGGGTTTCTCAGATTTCTCGAATTTTTCGGGTTTCTCGGGTTTTTATAGTTCAACGTCAAAGATTCTTCGGCATTTTAGAATGGCCAACAGGTTCAACAAATTTCAAACCAACTTCAATGGGCAGCGCTAGGACTTTAATGAAGAGGCACAAGAGAAAAGCCAAAAGATAATTGAGATTAAACATATTTAGCACATAGATCAAACTCCCATAAGTATTTAAATTTACTCAATTCAACAAGTACTTTTCCCCTGTTAAAATTAGCTAACACACACAAAAATATATTCATACCACTGGACAGAATACCTGTTAAAACTAGCTAACACACACAAAAGCATATCCATATCACTAGACAGAATGAACCCATGGCATCAAGTTGATATGCCTCTGCTTGCCACCAATTTCAACACTTAAATCCAAGGTTAATTACTAAAAATAACTTCAACAAATAAACAATTATTAGAGAAATTCATTACTTTACTCCAACCCCTTCCAATAGCATTAGATACAAAACAGAATATGGCAAAACTATAACTACATTAGAGTTGATGGAGAAATACTCTAAGATCATCTAGACTATTACAATTCACAATTGTCTCAAGTAAACTTAAGAAGTCTTGGTTAATTTAAAAACTTCGTACACCTAGTAGCTATTGATAACAAACAAGCCTTTATTCCATCATGAGCTGTAACATCATGAACAGAGCTGGCTAATCAATCCTCAAAGGTGAATCTGGATATTTTGAGAGGAAAAAAAACAATTTGAGTACTAAATAAAATAAAACATGTTTGATTAAGAACTGAAGATATTAAATTACCTTCTTCAATTTGCTCAAGTTTCTGGACTTCCTCTAAAATATCTTCAAACTTGCATTCTTTAGAAGGTGATCATATCCATTGTTGAGTACAAATAAGAGCTTCTACAATTTTTGGCGATAAAGAACTCCGATAAGTAAAAGTCGACTCAAATGCAACAGCAGAAATAAGAATAGAAAGAACATCCCGAGCAATTTTTGAAATAATTGGATATTTACTAGATGAAGCTTTCCACCAACTCAAGATATTAAAATCCTTGATTTTCACCACATCATCTATCAAGTATATCTCAAGATCGGATTTTCTTTCACTATTTCCCTCCTCTTCCATATATTTCTCCCATTGAGATTGTAACAAATTACCAGGTTCACTCGTCATACTGATGTCACCTTCAATATTGTCATTAGAATTCTCAGAGAAAGAATCATTGTAGTGATTATATAAGTGAGTCAAAATACTGCCCACATCTTCAGATTTATTCTTTCCAACAAAGGACCATATGCAATGGAAAGAATGTAGTTCACATACTTCATCTTGTATCTGGAATCTAACACAACATCAATAATTACTAGCATATTCATACTTCAAATTTACCCCAATATTTCCCAAACTTACTTTTTATCCTTTTTGCCATATCAACCAAAGTAAGATCATCACTTTTAGTATACTTAATAATATCATTTCGAAGATTAAAAAATTCATGGAAGAAAGAATTGGAAGTAGCATACAAACTGCCTGAAAATTTCAAAGTTGTCTGGTAGAAAATGTTAAGAAACTTGACAAAAGCTTTCACATTCTTCCAATCATCTGATGGATTTTCTCTTATTGTACTTATTTCTCGACAGTACTTTTGGTACTTTTGATCCTCTAAATACATTCTTGTAAAAGCTTTTTCAAATTTCAAAGTTTTATCTAACATTGTATATGTCGAATTCCAACTAGTTTCTACATCAAGACTCACAAGACCATGAGTGTCTATCTTAACTTTCTCAACAAATGACTTAAAAGAAGCAAACCTTAAAGTATAAGACCTAACATATTTCACCGCACTCCTTATAAGAGGAATTGGCTCAATTTATTCATCTAACCCATCTTTTACAATCAAGTTCAAAATATGAGCATTACACCTAATATGTAAAAACTAATTTCCAAGTATTCCCCCTTTCCAATCATCAATAAGCACCTTCAAATGCGTAATGGTAGCATCATTAGCAATTGCATTATCTAGGGTCACTGTAACCAAGTTCTCAATGCCCCAACCTAATAAACATTCCTCAATCCCCTTAGCGATAGTCTCACCCTTGTGATATGGTGTTTGGAAAAAGTTTAGAGAATTTTCTTTTGTAGATTCCATTGATCATCAATCCAATGTGCAGTGATAACCATATAAGTGAAATTTTGGAGTGATGTCCATGTATCATTAGTAAGACATACACGTTGGTTCTTGATAAGCTCTTTAAACTTTTCTTTCTCTTCTTGATAAATCTTCAGACAATGTCGAGCAACAGTTACACGAGAAGGTAATTCAAAATTTGGCAAAGCTTTAGCCATTAGTTTCTTAAACCCTTCTCCCTCAACAACTCTAAATGGTTGCTCATCAATAATTACAAATTCGGCAATGGCCCTTCTTATCCCATCCACATTATGCACCACCCTTTCAGTAGAACCCAAACCACCTGCTAGCCAGCCTTCTTTGGTAGGTTTTAGTGTGGATTGCCTCTTATCAACGAACCTAAAGGAGGACTTGTGACTTTTCACATTTATGTGTGTCCATAACGTAGTAGTCCCATTGATGATTTCGGCCGCAGAGGTTTTAGAATAATAATTGCATTTTGCCCTACATTTACCTCCTTTAGCAATAAATTTGAAGAAATAATCCCAAATCTCAGACGTTCTTCTACCAGTATTCCCAGATTTAGAAAGTACTAGAGGAGTTGTTATTTTTTGCTTTTTAGGAGGAGTGCGTCGATGAGGAGTGCCTTTACCTTGCTATTGAGATGTCATTGGCATAGTCGGAGGAATGTTGATAATCATCTCCACATCCGGTGCAAAATGTGTAGTTTTCATCCGAAAAAAGAGTCACTACACATGATAAAGAAAGTTGTAATCTCAAAGAAATAGTTATTAGCTTATGATACAAAACTAAGCTATTCCCATTGTGAAAGATACAGAATATTCAGGTTGTTAACATATTAAAGAACGATACAAACTTACCCTAAATCAAGATGAGTTGATTCAAAATTAAACTGAATTGGGATGAACTAAACTTGAATCGGATGAACTGAACTTGAATCGGACGAAGTGAACTTGAATTGAAAAGAAAGAGCTCAAGATGTGCGGCTGTAGGGTTTGCTTCTCTCTCAACTTTAGAAGTGAACGAAAGTTTCTTCTCTCCAACTTTGGAATTGAACTAAACATCAGTACTTGGGTTGGGTGTAATGGTTTGGACTTTTTTACTTAAGTGATCTATGGGCAGTGGACATAAATTGTAAGCCCAAATCTGATGTTAAAAAATAAAAACTATGTTAAAGAAAATTATATTAATTATATTATTATAAAAAATTCTATGTATAAAATAATTTTATATATATATATCGGGTTGGTTTAGTCGCGGGTTAACCTTTTTTTAGTTAATACCAAACGAAACCATTTATAGTCAAAAAAAAAATTTAAATACCAAACCACTAGTGGGGTTTTTTTTTTTTGGTTTGACTCGGTTTGTCGATTTGGTGCGTTTTGCAGTTTGGTTTTGTTCACCCTTATATACTATTATGGTTTTTTTAGGAGCATGTTCCCTATAAATTATAAGAGATATAATGATAGGGAACATGTGATATTCATTTGTAAAAATACATTGTGGGTGACTCATTCATTCTATTTACTTAAATGTCATTTATGTTATGATGAATATCACATTATGGTGGATGTCTACTCTTCTTCCATGATCTTTAGCTAAAATGCTTAATGACATATTCAATGACATAATTTGTATGTTCAATGACATATTCCATTACATATTTTCTTCACTTTTTATGCCTATATAAAGGCCTTGTAATAGATAGGAAAATACACAATTGAAGAAGAAATAAGAATCTCTCTTCCTCTCTTTCTCTCTATATCTCTTAGTTTGTTTTTGCTTGTTCTATATTGTTATTTTGGGTTATATTTCATAACACGTTATCAGCACGAAGCTCTAATTTTATTCTTAACTCCAGCTAAGTTGAGCCATATTTTATTGAGTTTTCACTATGTCAAATTTATCAAAACTTGAATTTGTGGCACTTGACATCACCGGGAAGAACTATTTATCATGGGTCCTTGATGCTGAAATTCACCTCGACGCTAAAGGTCTTGGAAATACGATTATACAAGGAAATGAAGCATCAAATCAGGATAAAGCGAAAGCCATGATTTTCCTTCGCCATCATTTACATGAAGGGTTAAAAACTGAATATTTAACAGTAAAAGATCCACTTGAATTATAGATTAATTTGAAGGATCGATATGACCACCTAAAACTTACGGTATTACCAAAAGCTCGGTATGAGTGGATACATTTAAGGTTGCAAGACTTTAAAACTGTAAGTGAGTATAATTCTGCTATCTTTAAAGTAAGTTCTCTATTAAAATTATGTGGAGACACTATCACAGATGAGGACTTATTGGAAAAAACATTTTCTACTTTTCACGCTTCAAATGTGGTGCTACAACAACAATACCGTGAAAAAGGTTTTAAGAAATATTCTGAGTTAATCACATGCCTACTTGTGGCTGAGCAGAATAATACTCTATTAATGAAAAATCATGAAGCCCGTCCTACTGGGTCAGCTCCATTTCCGGAAGTGAATGCTATAGCAACATATGATAAGTTTGAAAGAAAACAAAATAATTACCGTGGTCGTGGACATGGTCGTAAACGTGGACGTGGCAGGGGGCGAAACAATTATCGTCATTATGGTGGAAATAAATTGGAGAACAATAAGGGTTCTCAAATTAATCATTCAAAAGGTAAAGCTAGTATGTGTCACCGATGTGGTATGAGAGGTCATTGGGCGCGCATTTGTCGTACGCCAGAACATTTTGTCAAACTTTATCAAGCCTCCCTCAAGAAAAAAGAAAATAATGTGGAGGCACACTTGACCTTTCAAAATAATAATGATGAAGCAGGTCCCTCAAATAAATATGATTCTAAGGCACATCCTGCATATAAAGATGATGATTTTGAAGGCCTAACAAATATTACTCATTTAGAAGTTGGAGACTTCTTTGAGGATATTGACTGAAGAATGAATCATCTTACTGGGGAATGAAGTTATAAAAGTTGTTATGTTTATGTTTGCAACTAGTTTATTTTTTCTTGAGTGTATTTTCCTAATGCATCATGTATTGCTAGTTTCTATATTTCTAATGTATTTCTTAATGTTTTTTTTGCTTGTCTTTCATATTTCTTATGATGTATTATTTGTCTTTTTTATGAAGAATATGAAAATTCCCCAGTCTTCAGTTGGACTCAAGATTAATAAAGATGATATATGTCTTCTGGATAGTGCTACAACACACACTATTTTAAAAGATAAGAGATATTTCTCTTATTTGGTAATGAAAGAAGCGAATGTTAATACAATATCCGGTAGTACAAGATTAATTGAAGGTTCTGGAAGAGCCAATTTATTACTACCAGGAGGAACAAATTTGGCTATTGATGAAGCACTATATTGTAGTAAATCTCAAAGAAACTTATTAAGTTTCAAAGATATTCGCCAAAATGGCTATCATATTGAGACTACAAATGATGAAAAGATTGAATATCTTTATATTACTACAATAACGTCCGGTAAGAAATATGTGCTTGAAATGTTACCCGCTTTTTCCTCCGGCTTATACTACACAAGTATTAGCAGGATTGAAACACATGCCGTAGTAAACAAGAAGTTTACTAATCAAGATAATTTTATTATTTGGCATGACCGGTTGGGCCATCCTGGTTCTAATATGATGCGTAAAATAATTGAGAATTCACATGGACATGCAATGAAGAATCAGAAAATTCTTCAATTTAAGGAATTCTCTTGTGCTGCATGTTCTCAAGGAAAATTAATTATTAGACCATCAACTATTAAAGTTAGGATGGAATCCCCTGCATTTCTGGAACGTATACAAGGTGATATATGTGGGCCCATTCACCCTCCATGTGGACCATTCAAATATTATATGGTTTTGATAGATGCATCTACAAGATGGTCACATGTGTGCTTACTATCAACTCGCAATATGGCATTTGCGAGATTGTTGGCTCAAATAATAAAGCTAAGAGCACAGTTTCCAGATTATGCAATTAAGACAATCCGTCTTGATAATGCTGGTGAGTTTACATCTCAAGCCTTTAATGATTATTGTATTTCAATTGGGATAACCATTGAGCATCCGGTTGCTCATGTTCATACATAAAATGGTCTAGCAGAATCATTGATCAAACGCCTCCAATTAATTGCTAGACCAATGCTTATGAGAACAAAACTTCCCATTTCAGTATGGGGTCATGCTATTTTGCACGCAGCATTACTTGTGCGGATAAGGCCCACAAGTTATCATAAAGTCTCCCCATTGCAATTGGCTTTTGGTCAGGAGCCAAATATTTCCCATCTTAGGATCTTTGGTTGTGCGATATATGTTCCAATTGCTCCACCACAACGCACAAAGATGGGTCCTCAAAGAAGGTTGGGGATATATGTTGGATATGAATCTCCTTCAATTATAAAATATCTAGAGCCGATGACTGGAGATTTATTTACGGCAAGATTTTCTGATTGTCATTTTGATGAATCAGTATATCCAACATTAGGGGGAGAAAATAAGCAGCTGAAAAAGAATATAGATTGGAATGCATTATCACTGTCTCATTTAGATACTCGAACAAATCAATGTGAACAAGAGGTTCAAAAGATTATTCATTTGCAAAATATTGCAAATCAATTGCCAGATGCATTCACTGACCTACCAAGGGTGACCAAGTCACATATTCCAGCTGCTAATGCACCAATTCGAGTTGATATCCCGGCAGGACAATTAATTAAAGCAAATGAGTCTAAGCCATGCTTGAAACGTGGTAGACCAATCGGTTCTAAAGATAAAAATCCTCGAAGAAGAAAAGGAGCAAATGATCAAAGTGAACATAACACGGAGGTAGTGGCTCAAGAAGAGCCCCAAGACGTAACAAATGATAAGACCTTAGGGGAGGTCCAGGTACCTGAAAATAATGAAAATGAAGAGATATCAATAAGTTACGTCTCAACCGGGAAAAGATGGAACCGAAATAATGTTGTTATCGATAACATTTTTGCTTATAATGTTGCTGTTGAAATAATGCAACAAGATGAGGATCTTGAACCAAAATCTGTCAATGAATGTAGACAGAGAAATGATTGGCCAAAATGGAAAGACGCTATCCAGGCAGAGTTAACTTCACTTGGAAAACGTGAAGTCTTCGGACCCATAGTTCGAACACCTGAAGGCATAAAGCCAGTAGGGTATAAATGGGTTTTTGTGCGGAAACGAAATGATAAAAATGAAGTCGTTAGATATAAAGCACGACTTGTGGCACAAGGGTTTTCCCAAAGGCCTGGAATTGATTATATGGAGACATATTCTCCTGTAGTGGATGCTATCACCTTCAGGTATCTCATAAATATGGCAGTGCAAGAAAAACTTGATATGCATCTAATGGATGTTGTTACAGCCTATTTGTATGGATCATTAGACAACGAAATTTTTATGAAAGTACCTGAGGGATTTAAAGTGCCAGAAGCATATAAAAGTTTTCGAGAAACTTGTTCAATAAAGCTTCAGAAATCTTTATACGGATTGAAACAATCAGGTCGTATGTGGTACAATCGCCTGAGTGAATACCTGTTGAAAGAAGGGTACAAGAATGATCCAATTTGTCCTTGTGTCTTTATAAAAAGGTCTGGATCTGAATTTGTTATAATCGCTGTGTATGTTGATGATTTAAATATCATTGGAACTCCTGAGGAGCTTCCAAAAACAGTAGACTGTTTGAAGAAAGAATTTGAAATGAAAGATCTTGGAAAGACAAAATTTTGTCTTGGTCTACAAATTGAGTATATGAAAGATGGAATATTTGTCCATCAATCAACATATACCGAAAAGATTTTAAAGCGATTCTATATGGATAAAGCACATCCATTGAGTACCCCAATGGTTGTGAGATCACTTGATATAAAGAAAGATCCATTCCGACCTCATGAAAATGATGAAGAGCTTCTTGGTGCCGAAGTACCATATCTTAGTGCAATTGGGGCATTAATGTATCTTGCCAATAATTCCCGACCAGATATAGCTTTCTCAGTAAGTTTATTGGCAAGATTTAGTACTTCGCCAACACAAAGACACTGGAATGGTATTAAACATATATTCAGATACCTCCAAGGGACCATTGATATGGGTTTATTTTATTCAAACGAATCCAAGCCATCATTGATTGGTTATGCAGATGCAGGATATTTGTCTGATCCACACAAAGGTCGATCTCAGACAGGCTATTTATTTACAAGTGGAGGTACAGCCATATCATGGCGTTCGACAAAACAAACTATGGTTGCTACTTCTTCAAATCATGCAGAGATAATAGCCATTCACGAAGCAAGTCGAGAATGCGTTTGGTTAAGATCTATAACTCAACACATTCAGCAAACATGTGGTTTTTCTTCGAAAGAGAATATTCCAACAATATTGTATGAAGACAATGCTGCATGCATAGCTCAATTGAAAGGAGGATATATCAAAGGAGATAGAACAAAACACATTTCACCAAAATTCTTTTTCACTCATGATCTTCAGAAGAATGGTGAAATAGATGTACAACAAGTTCGTTCAAGTGATAATTTGGCTGATCTGTTCACTAAGGCATTACCAACCTCAATATTTGAAAAGCTGATATATAAGATTGGAATGCGTCGTCTTCGAGACATTAAGTGATTTTTCATCAGGGGGAGTAACTACACGCTGCACTCTTTTCCTTAGCCAAGGTTTTGTCCCACTGGGTTTTCCTGGTATGGTTTTTAATGAGGCAGCAAGCAATGCATATCATAAATAATTATGTACATCCCAATATTTTTTAGAGAGTTTTTAACAAGGCACATTATCTATGGACATCCAAGGGGGAGTGTTATGATGAATATCACATTATGGTGGATGTCTACTCTTCTTCCATGATCTTTAGCTAAAATGCTTAATGACATATTCAATGACATAATTTGTATGTTCAATGACATATTCCATGACATATTTTCTTCACTTTTTATGCCTATATAAAGGCCTTGTAATAGATAGGAAAAATACACAATTGAAGAAGAAATAAGAATCTCTCTTCCTCTCTTTCTCTCTATATCTCTTAGTTTGTTTTTGCTTGTTCTATATTGTTATTTTGGGTTATATTTCATAACAATTTATTGTTATTCATCATTATTTAATGCTACATTATCGGGTCGTGTCTCAGTCCCAGTGTGGCTGATCATCCTCTCGGACCAGCTACTGATCATCGCCTTGGTAAGCTATTGCCTCACCAACTAGCTAATCAAACGTGAGCCCCTCCTCGGGCGGATTCCTCCTTTTGCTCCTCAGCCTACGGGTATTAGCAGCCGTTTCCAGCTGTTGATTTGATTTCTTCAATATTGATTGTATGATGTCGCTGCTATCAAAATATACCTACGTAGTATTTATTGCACTTTTAAGAACTCCATCTTGAAGATATTATTTTAGCTAAGATTAACCCTCATTTATATTAATTTAATTAGTTGAACCAAGATCTATATCTTTTGGTTGAACAATTCCTACCAGGGGCTGATTTATAGCCCAATATATAGGGCACATGAACTTATGATTTCTTCACCGAACTAGGTATTTTGTGTAATGAGATTAAGTTATGCACTTGACTGAATACTAAATTATTTGCCTAGAGTAGCAGAGATCAATTCTCACTTAATATTTTTTTTTTTTTTTTGCTTTTCTTTACTTGTGCACCCAATTTATAAAAAAGCTAGATCCGTGTCTAGTTCGTACGAATATGAGATGCTAAAATATATAATATTACAACTATTCAGTTTTACTTTAAATTAAACTGAAACCTTTTCTTTAAATGAATATACTATGTGCCATGAAAATAATGTCATTTATTATATGAGATCCAACTATGTTCTTGTTCTTACCTCAAATTATCACGACATTCAAAATTCTACTCTAACTTCTAACTTTTCTATCTCAATCTTTGGACATTTACTTTTACATTTATCAATTTCTCCCCTCGTAAGAATGTTTATTCACTACCCCTGTTATTCTACCTGCATTCATTCTTCAATACTATCTTTAATACTTGACCACGTAGTCATCAAGAAAGAGAAATTAAAGGATATAATTAAGTGATTAACCCCAAATTATATAGCAAAAAGAAATACTTAACTATCTAACAACCAATAAAGTGAGAAAATATAGGTCATAACCCGTCTGACTATAGAATTTCAATGCTTGCTCACCAAGTATTTATATAGTATTTATTTATTTGCTTGCACACCAAGTATTTATTTATTTGCTTGCACACCAAGTATACAATCAAGTATCTACTATTCTTAATGACCTTTTTTGGAGTTATCTAAGTATAAATTACTTGGCATTAATTTAAATACAGATTATAAAGAATGATATGAGTATGAAAAAAGAAATTAAAAATTTGTTACTTTGACGGTAACCGACCATGAGCCCAGTAAAGTCATGTACTTAATTACAATTACAGTTAATATTTTTACACTAAACCACTCCTTTTTAAGGGTTTATTTAGGGTTTAACTGCAGGCTTAATTACAATTTACAGTTAAATCGTTTTACACTAAACCGCTCCTATTTAAGGGTTTAGGGTTTAGTCTAGGGTTTAACAAACAAAAAACAGAGAAGAGGTCAGAGGGAGGATAACAATGGGGATGGCGATGGAGACAGAAGAAGAATCAGCGACAGCACAAGAACAAGAGATGATTGAATTGGGGAATTTATCATATCATGTAGTGGAATCAATTTTCTCTAAAATTCCCTTAAAATCTCTTGTTCAATTAAAAACTGTCTCTAAAACATGGCGAAATTCCATCACAAATATCCGCATTTTTTACCCTCCCACAACTTCTACTGGCCTTATACTTTTTCTCAAACACAATTCATCCCAAGAATCAATCTTTTTGAAATTACATGATCAACCCCAGAAAAAATTAGCCCAATTTTGTACTCTCCATTCTTCTTCTACCCATAATTTTCCTTATTTGATTGATTCTTGTAATGGTCTTCTTTTATATGCATCTCTTAACAATGAGTTTTGGAATTATCATATTTCTTCCCCTGTACTTGACCAATATGTTACACTTCCTCTTTCTCATCATATTTTAAGGCCTGCTTGTTCAAGTCTTGTTTTTGATGGTTGGAATCATGAGTTTCAAATTATATGTTTTTTCTGGGAAGAAGTTGATTTTGATGCTCAAATGATGAATTGCATGGTTTTTTCATCAGAATTATGGAATTGGAGAGAATCCCAATTGAGAATATTGAACTCTGAACTTCTTTTACAAGATGGATTCTTGAGAGGACAATGTTATAGTCCAAGTGTTTTTTCTGGTGAAAGATTGTATTGGAGATGGAGTTTGTGTTTGTTAGTATATGATTGTAAAGGAGAGTTCTTTACATTATTTCCTTTGCCAAAAAATCATAGTGGGAAAAAATCAAGAAAAGGTGTCTATTCTCAGTTTTTATGGGAATCAGAAGGACTAATACAATTTTGCGATCCAGTTAAAAGTGGATTTTTCATATGGAGTTTTAGAGAAAACAACAATAATTTTGATTTATGGAGGCTTAATCATTTTATAAGATTAAATGATTTGATTAATGATCAAGATACAAGGTTGAGTATGGGATATTCAATTAGGCCTTGTGCATTTAATAAAGATTTGCAGGTCTTATATTTGCATGTAATGCCACATACAATTGTTTCATATAGTTTTGAGACTAGAGAATTGGTACAAGTTTGGTCATATTGCTATAGCAGAGGAGAAGCAGAGGATTGTTGGATTTGCAAGATTCATCCTTTTGTATTTACTTCTGTTGATTTGCTTGCCTTAACAAATTGAGGCCAGTTGATTATTAGGAGGTAGTAGCAGCTTATAGCAATTTTCTTTTCTTTATATTCATATACATTGAGACACTAGAATAATATTTCCTATATGAAAACTGTAGAGGCATTTCATGTATTCCTATTTTTTTTCCTTATTTCTTTTTAGTTTAAAATCTAGTCATCTAAATTGTGATTATTTTAGTTTAAAAAATCTAGCCATATGCTAAATAATGCAATAAGCTCCCGCTATGCACTAGATTATTTTAGTTCAAAATATAGTCATATGAATTGTGATTATTTTTGTTAAATTGTGAGATTCTAGAAGGGGGAGCCTTGCGTAACCGGTAAAGTTGCTACCGTGTGACCAGGAGGTTACGGGCTCAAGCCGTGGAAACAGCCTCTTGCAGAAATGCAAGGTAAGGCGTACAATACACCTTTGTGGTCCGGTCCTTTCCCAGACCCCATGCATAACGAGAACTTAGGGCACTGGGCTGTCCTTTTTGTGTTAGTGAGATTCTAATCACACAAATCATGTTGAAGTTTAGTCTTATGGGCAGGGGCGAAGCTACGTTGGCGCAAGGGTGGTCAACTGAACATCCTTTGCCGAAAAATTATACTACGTATAAGGTAAAATATTAGTACTTGTTATTGATTAAAAAATAGACTTTGAACACCCTTGCATAGCCCATTGGCAAAGGATTTTTGAACACCCTTATTGAATTTCCTGACTTTCGTCACTGCTTATGATTTATTTTTTATTTAAGTGGATCAACCAATTTATGCTAACACAAAGATTTTCTGTGTTATATATCGATTTTTGTTTTATTGTATTTTGTCGAATGATGATAGGCTATAATTACGTGTTTTAGTTGATTATTACACTCTAATTTACTGCACTTTAGTTGAGTTTGCGCTTTAATCGCAAGTGTTTTGCACTAATTATGTGTTTTATGTCTTGTAGGTGTGATTCCGAGCTATATAGATGTTAAGGAATGAATTTAAGTGATTTGAAGCTTTGAAGTCTGAGTAAAAGCTCAAGGAATTAAGCCGGGATCGTGTTCGGGGGTCAAATTTGATAGTTGAGAACAAATGAAGACTCGATGAGGCATATTGCGTACTGTCTAGTAAAATGCACATAACTTTTTACTCAGAACTTCATTTTGGCTTCATAATATATGGTTGGAAAGATAACTCAAAGGATTATAACTTTCATATTTTGAGTTTTTCCAAATTCTAAACGGAACAGGATGAAACACCGTGGTTTCACCGCAATCGCGGCAAAACCGCGGCAGAGTGCAGACGCAGACAATTGAAGAATCAGAGGCCATGTTTGGCCGCGGTTTGACCGCGACCGCGGTAGAACCGTGGCAGGAGGCGGAAATTTCAGGGACTAAAGTGCAAAACACGGGATTTTTAGCCCAAAACCCTATTTTAAACACTAGACTCCGCCCAAGAGAGGATGTATTATTTTGGAGAGTTTTTTTGGCAAGAAGAACAAGTGTGAGAGAGCACCCAAAACATCTTGGTTTCTTCTTCTCTTTATTTTTCTTGCAAGTTTTATGATGAATATTGTTTTAGTTTATTTACCCATAGTTAGTGTTGCGACCAAAACACTCACGCAAGTGTACGCGATCGACAAGTAATATAGTAGTAAGTAGAGTATTGTTCCTACGAGGAATTGTGATCAACTTCTCGACTGATGAAGACTCAACAATTATCAATTCAAGCTAAATTATCACAAAATATGTAAAGAACCAATTTACAACTTACTTAATAATTGTACAATAATTCAACACAAAATTACTACACCAATTACACAATATTTTAATACCAATTTTGGTAAAGATATTCCAGGGTCATGGACTTGCTAGAGATCATGCTACTATTTTAGCTTAAGATTGATTTATTGAATTATCCGGGTTATTGATTATAGGGTTAATAATATTCATAAGAATCTTTCGAGTTCTTATGCATCTATTCAAGTTAAACTAATACTTATATGTCTATGGTATTAATATTAGCAAGAATGCATTTACAACTCCTATTTTTCAACCAAGCAAGGCAATTAAGTATAGTTCTATCTTAATTGCGAATCTTTCACCCGATGCCCAGGATCCGGATCTTGCTCTATTTGATTCTATATGCAATCAAGAATTTCCTTTTTCAAGTTTAACTCAAGATTCGTAAATAATATTTCACTGTTAGCTACGCAGTAAAATAACTAGAAGCAGAATCAAATAAACAACTCATAACAATAAATTCAAGATCTTCAATCTAAGCTTCAAACAACAAGATCATCTAACATCCATGACCTAAGAATACTAGAGTATTTAGCTACTCATAATCATACAAAAATCAACAATAAAAGTCTTAAACATAATATAAAAAAAACAAATAGAAGAAAGTTTAGAAGAACTCTTTGAATCCTTGCTCCAAGATGTTGTTCTTCTTCTCCTTTCTTAGCTCCAAGATGAAGCTCCTCAAAAAGTTCCTCTCTCTAAAACTCTTTCTCTAAAATCTGATCTTTTCCATAATGGAGTTCTTGCTTTATGTAAGTTGAGTGGGATTTAAGAAAGAATTCTGATTTTACCCCTAAACAAAGTCTTCTCCGGATAAGACCCGCGCGAACTATCGCGCGAAGTTTCAAAGTTAGCGCGATAGTTCGCGTGCTTCAGTAGCTTCCAGGCAGAAACCTTCGCGAACTATTGCGCGAAGTTTGAAACTTCACGCGATAATTCGCGCGCTTCAGTAGCTCGATTTTTTGTGATTTTTTTCCGTCTCGTCCTTGCACACACTCGACTCCTAGGGGTTATTCTTGCTCATAAATCATTCCAATCTCATCTTGAAAGCATCATTAGGCTTCTCATCCTGCAAGGTATACATATTTTGAGTAGAGCCTGTTTTTCCATCAATTATCCATAATATGACATTGGAATATAATCAAGCATAAGCATAAACAATAGCTAAATCACCCAAATTTCGCCTATTATCAATACCCCACACTTAATTCATTGCTAGTCCTCGAGCAATCAACTAGAGAATTCTTTACTCAACTCTTTCCCTTAACGCCTTACACCTAGAACAATGTACATGTATTACGCTTAGCAGTGAACAATCCTAGCCTCAAAGTCGACTCTCAAGTGCCATGCAATATTCACACTTCCTCAAAGTACTCTAGATAGAAGTCAAGACTTTCTTTTCTGTCACGAATCATATGCCCTCACAATTATATCAACAAAAACTGAGTTCAATCCATCACATTCAATTCATATGCCCGCATATATCAAGGAAATCACTCGATCTCACAAAAGAAGTCACATGCATGCAGTTGGTACCATAAGCTTGCCCTTAATGTAAATCTCTACTAATGTAGGCTAGCTCGATCCAAAATCAATTAGGACTTTTTCATGGTTGTAATGTGGGCTAAGGGATGGGTAGGATGTATTTAGGAATAGTGATTCAACCCCTAAGCACTTTAACACATCACATGAGCAATTTTCAGCATAAATTCTTCAACCCACTTTTCATTTATACACAATATCATCCCAAAAATACGCCCTTCTTCTTTAAGCACTCTATTAATTCATTCCCACTAGCTAGAGCAAAACACAATGTAATTTTTCTTGTCACTCATTTTCTGCTAGTGGTGTATATTCGTTTACAACATAAGTGCCCCTTTCATCCTTTTATTGGTTCCACTCAAAAGCCACCCCACACTTATTTCCTTCTTACTTCTTTTAGCTCTCCTCTCATAATTAACGTGCTTTAAGAGGTAAAAGGATCAAGACAATGTCAATTAAGAACAAAAGGGTATAGACTTGTAATGCGGGTGCCAAACAAAAGTCTAAAGGCTCAAAAGGGTTAACTAGGGACAAATTTTATTTGTGATAAGCAATTAAGCTCAAAAAAAGGTCAAAGAAAGCCTAACATCATTTTTCAAACCAAGCATCACCTCAAATTTCGCTTCAACTCACATACCGGGAAAGTTCTAGACACAAGTACAATACATGGACTACACAAATACTCACCATACATGGCATATGACTCATTCCAGATCAGCTCATTAAGACACTCCATTACGAGCATTCAATTCAGTACAAACATACAAATTAAGGCACTTTCAGTGAGATTCAACAATTAAGACTAAGCACGTTACACTCTAGGGTCTATTGTGTTCAGGTGTGTCAATGCTATGGGTTCACTTTTCTATAGCTTATAACTCCTTATTTTAGTCTACCTATAAAAAAATTGAAAACAGAAATTAAAAACTACATATGCCCGGTTCAAGATAAACCCTTGGAAAAGAACCTCGGCTTAAAGAAAAACCAAGGGGGAATTGCTACACTACCTAAAAAAATAAAAAAATAAAAATCTTTTTGTCGTTTTCTTTAGACTCACTTCCCTCAAGAAAATTCGTCTAAAAGATCCGTCGTAGGGAAAAGTCTAATTTTTCTACCATTTTTTTTTCACATAAAAAAAATTAATCTTCTAAAATACTACACAACTACGAAGAAAAGAAATAAGAAGCTAAAATACTAAAAAGCTAATTATGAAAAGGAATTCTCCCACCCCACACTTAAAAGAGTGCAATGTCCCCAATGCACAAATAAAGCAAAAATAACAAGGGTGGACAAGAAACTCCCTAAAAGGCCAAAGACCGAAGCACTGGCAGCTCACGGGGTACTCAGACTTCTCCCAAGGATGGTCCTTTGTGCGGTTACCTCACACTAGTTCCAACCAGCTGCCTCGCATTTGCACACTTTCAGTGGCTTTTCTTCAATGCTCATAATCCTACAACAAATGTTACAAAGGTAGAAAACTAAAATATAAAAAAAAAAAAAAAAAGAAAGCAGTAAAGCTGGGTTGCCTCCCAACAAGCGCCTTATTTTACGTAGCGGCACGACGTGAACCACTTTTTGCCTCTACCTTGAACTTATAAATTGAGCCCCCAACAAGGCATCAAGTCTGTCGCTATGCTTCTTTGGTGGGGCTACAAAGATAACCAGGCCAAGTAATAAATTTTTCACTCGACACTTCTCGGCCTTTGGATGAGGAATGTAATTTTTGCTTTTTGGCACAATAAATTCAAGAATATAGACATTTTCATCCTCACTCTTTGACTTCCCCATAGGGTCAGATGGCTCGATTACTATCTTACTATCTAAACACAATGTGGAAAAATGATTGGAATGAGGTCTAATGCGCCATAACTCATGAATTTTACTACTATTTACATCCCCATTTATACAAACACTCAATTTTTCTAAAGTAGTGTTATCTACTCCCTCACATGACTCTAGAGCACTCTTTTTAACATGGATATCCTCAAGAAAAATATGATCTAATGATTGGTATTCTTGTTTTAGGTCCTCTATTTGGTCTAGAAGATTTTTTTCAGCTTCATACAACTCATCATTAAATTGTTGGGCGTTACACGCATCAACCTTTGCACTCAAATCTGAATCCAAGTTATGCACAACCAAGCCAAAATTATCACTTTTTTGTGCAAGCTCATCTCTCTCCTTAGACCAATCTTTCATCGCCGTTGTTAGTAAACAACGTCGTTTCGCAGAATCCACTAATCGAGAATATACGTTCCAATACCAACCCTTACTCCCATATTCAAATTCAGATGTCCAAGAGGTGAGGTCATGACTAGCCCAAAAATACGGGCCATAAACCTTACCTCTGTATATTTCATCTTCAGATGTCATCCTGAGAGAACTAGAAACATACTAAGAGAAAAATCAAATAGTTATAAAAATAACATATTTACAAAAAGAAAAGAAAATAAACTTGTAAAGATAATCATAAAAGTCTAAACCAGAAGAATAGTTAATGTCTAATTCCCCGGCAACGGCGCCAAAAACTTGTTGCGACCAAAACACTCACGCAAGTGTACGCGATTGACAAGTAATATATTAGTAAGTAGAGTATCATTCCCACTAGGAATTGTGATCAACTTCTCGACTGATGAAGACTCAAACAATTATCAATTCAAGCTAAATTATCACAAAATATATAAAGAACCAATTTACAACTTACTTAATAATTGCACAATAATTCAACACAAAATTACTACACCAATTACACAATATTTTAATAACAATTTTGGTAAAGATATTCCAGGGTCATGGACTTGCTAGAGATCATGCTACTATTTTAGCTTAAGATTGATTTATTGAATTATCCGGGTTATTGATTATAGGGTTAATAATATTCATAAGAATCTTTCGAGTTCTTATGCATCTATTCAAGTTAAACTAATACCTATATGTCTATGGTATTAATATTAGCAAGAATGCATTTACAACTCCTATTTTTCAACCAAGCAAGGCAATTAAGTATAGTTCTATCTTAATTGCGAATCTTTCACCCGATGCCCAGGATCCGGATCTTGCTCTATTTGATTCTATATGCAATCAAGAATTTCCTTTTTCAAGTTTAACTCAAGATTCGTAAATAATATTTCACTGTTAGCTACGCAGTAAAATAATTAGAAGCAGAATCAAATAAACAACCCATAACAATAAATTCAAGATCTTCAATCTAAGCTTCAAACAACAAGATCATCTAACATCCATGACCTAAGAATACTAGAGTATTTAGATACTCATAATCATACAAAAATCAACAATAAAAGTCTTAAACATAATATAAAAAAACAAATAGAAGAAAGTTTAGAAGAACTCTTTGAATCCTTGCTCCAAGATGTTGTTCTTCTTCTCCTTAGCTCCAAGATGAAGCTCCTCAAAAAGTTCCTCTATCTAAAACTCTTTCTCTAAAATTTGATCTTTTCCATAATGGAGTTCTTGCTTTATGTAAGTTGAGTGGGATTTAAGAAAGAATTCTGATTTTACCCCTAAACAAAGTCTTCTCCGGATAAGACCCGAGCGAACTATCGCGCGAAGTTTCAAAGTTAGCGCGATAGTTCGCGTGCTTCAGTAGCTTCCAGGCAGAAACCTTCGCGAACTATTGCGCGAAGTTTGAAACTTCACGCGATAGTTCGCGTGCTTCAGTAGCTCGATTTTTTGTGATTTTTTTCCGTCTCGTCCTTGCACACACTCGACTCCTAGGGGTTATTCTTGCTCATAAATCATTTCAATCTCCTCTTGAAAGCATCATTAGGCTTCTCATCCTGTAAGGTATACATATTTTGAGTAGAGCCTGTTTTTCCATCAATTATCCATAATATGACAATGGAATATAATCAAGCAGAAGCATAAACAATAGCTAAATCACCCAGATTTCGTCTATTATCAGTTAGGAGTAGCTAAATCCTTTGTCTAAGGTTTTGATGGAACCTATTTGGGGATGAACTTCTTTTTTATGTTAATACAAATTGCTAGTCTCAATCTTTACTTGTTCAACTTTGTGTACTTTCTAGTTAATTGATAGGATCCTCAATTAGCTGTGCCTATCTAGTGTGCATAACTCGGGAGAGAGTGCATATTTAGGTTATTGTTGAACAACACCACTCCCAAAGTATAAGAGGGATCTATAACTGCGGGTTTAAAGGCGGGATTAGGGATAACGAAGCCTTGGGTGCAATCTTAAGTGAACTGTGTTAATTAAAGCTAGCTAGTGTATCTCGGGAGAGTGCAATAGTATATTACTGTGATTACTCGGGAGAGATTTACGGTAAGAAAAGTGTTCATGATTGATAGAGGTGTGTTGGTAAATTTGTATGACGCATAAACAGAAGGGAATCCATCAATAGGGGAAGTCATTACCTTAGCGTTTTCTCATTATTGTTTACAACATTAGCATCCTTAGTTTACAGTTGTTTATTTAATTGCAATTTTAGTTATTGAAGACATCATCAACTGTGATTCAAAAGTTTGGGAAAATGGTTCTCAAGAGTTTAGTGGGTCTAAAGATTGTGATTGATAGGTTAACTCTCTGTGGATTCGACCCTGGGCGTAATACTCGGGTTATATTTGCAACGTCCGCATTGTCCTTTTTATAAGGCATAGTTGGGCGTGATCAAATTTTGGCGCCGTTGCCGGGGAGTTAACGGAATTATCAATTACCATTGATAGAAATACAAAAATTCTTAGTATGGTCAGTTTTCTCTATACCCAACTTGTGAATATTTGTGTAATTAATTTTTCTTACCTTAGTCTATTTTTATTGTTTGGGTCTTGTTTATTTTCTTAGTTTTGAAAAATGGCATCATATAATAAAAATTGGTTGGATGGTAGTTGTTCATACTGTGATGACCCTTGTCTTTATTGTGGAAGACCACACTCGTGGCAAAATTGTTTAATTTTTCCGGGGGTGGATTGTGCGCACAATCTCAAACCCATGAGTGGAGTATTAGTGATAAGTGTGGTTTTTAAAATGGTCATTGGGATGATTGTGTTGATTGGTCCTTCCCTTCCCCAAGCCCCCGCTATGATGATTCTATTGTTTTTGATGAAAATGATAGGGCTAACAAATTGGAAGAAGTTAAGCATGGCCGAAAGGGAGAGTTCAAGCTCATGTTGGAGTGCTTACTTGAAGGAGGAAACAAAGAACAAAGTGACTTGGAGGAGCTTTTGGAAAATAGTCTCCAAAATTCCTTGGCACTTAATCAAAACCAAGAACTCTCAAATGCCCAAAATGGGAAAATAATGCTCATGTTGGAGACCATTCTTTAAAATGAGGAAGAATGTGAGCTAAAATTTGAAGAGTCAAGAATTGAACCTCCGCCAACCGACCCCATGAGTACCAATGATGGCGAAAAAAACATGGACTTAGAATCAACCGGTGTAAATAAAAATCTGGTTGAGAATGACTCTAGTCCGGGGGAAGAAGAGGATGTCAGAATAGAAAAATTGCAAAATGAAGATTTGAAGTCACATTCCAAGCATTTTCAACATTAGAATTGTATAGTGATATAAAAATTGAACTACATGAGTCCGTGAGGGACTGCGAGGAGGAAAGGCAACAACCATACATTTTACAATTTGAGTAAACAAAAAAACCAAAATGACATTCCTCACATAAGAGCCAAGAACTGCAAAATGAAGAATTTAAGGCTCGGCTCGATAATCAACTTACCACCCCCTATCGCTCGTGGTAACAAGCTTGATTCCAAGCTAGGTGCACAGTTCATATCGTCCAAGTGGCGAGAAAAGTGGTAAAATTGTTTGCGTCGTGACACGACTTTAAATCAAACGCTTGTTGGGAGGCACCCCTATTTTATTTTATTTTTATTTATTATTGTATTATTCTTGTAGTGTAGATTTTTATTTTTAGGAACATGAAACACAAAGCCATTGGAAGGATGTAACAACAAACCATTGGTTGGAACTAAGTGTGAGGTACCCGCACGAAGGACCAAGATTGGGAGAAGTCTGAGTACCCCATGAGCTGCTAGTGCTTCGGCCTTTGGCCTACCAGGAAGTTTCTTTTACCCTCTTATTAGTATGGTGTGCATTGGGGACAATGCACAATTTTAAGTGTGGGGTGGGAGACTTGCCTTGATACTGTATTGTAGTGTACATAGACATGGAACATGTTGTAATATTGTATATGTGTTGTTGCGTATAGTTGACTATAGTCACATTAGGAGTAACTGACTTGGCCCAATGACGGACGCTTGTTGACGGGTCTCTTGAGGGTCAAAGTCGAATCTAAAAAAAAAAACAAAGGTACAGGACTCTTCTTGAGGACGGACCACTTGGACAGTACTCTTGAGGGAAGTAGTCCATGTAGCTTCTTTTTATTTTATTTTATTGTTCTTTTCTAGGTAGTGTAGTAATTCCACCTTGGTTTTTCTTTAAACCACGGTTCTTTTCCAAGGGTTTTATTTGAACCGGGTGTAGTTAGGTTTTTTTTTTGGGGAGTAGGAGTCATTGTGTTGTGTTTTGAAGTGAAGCAATATCTCTTGACTTTGTTATGCTGTGAGAATAGTGAGTACTTTGGTTGCGACGCTTAGGCTCAGTTTTTGACTCTTGTAGAAGTACCTTAAATTGTATTATCTTAACTTTGCTCAACTGCTTTGACTAGAGTGTCTTGATGAATCCAATCCTGAGTGAGTTATGTGTCATGCGTGTGTGAGGTTTGTTGTATTCTGTGCATTGCATTTGATGTCTAGAACTTGCCCTGTGTGTTTGCAAAGCGAAATAGTAGTTTTGTTCAGTCTTGGAACTGATATAGGCATTTCTTTGTTGAGCCATATATGTATATTTTATCCTCCTAATTGTTATGTATCGTAGTTAACCCCTTTGAGCCTGTAATCTAGTTTCTTTGGCAACCACATTACAAGCCTTACTCATTTGTTTGAATTAACCATCTATTTGAACCATTGTAACCTCTCATGAGCACTTGAATTGTTATGAACTTTCTAAAAGTTAAAGTGTGGGGTGGTTGGTTTGGCTTTTGAGTGGAACCAATGAAATAAGGAGAAAGGTGCACTGATTTGAAAAAGCAAGAGCCACTTGAATTGGGAAAAAAAAGGAAAAGAAAAAAAATATTCTTTGATAGTGATGACTCTTGATATAATTGTTCTTAAATAATTTGGGAGTTGATGTATATTGATGTGAAGGTGGAGTTTGGTTTGACATAAGTATGGGGTTTGAATGTTAAATTATATGTATTAAAATGCTTAGGGAGGTGTAGTCACTCTTATATCTAAATATATCCTACCCGTCCTGTAGCCTACATTACAACCAAATAAAGTCCTAATTGATCCTAGATTGAATGAGCTCAATTAGTGGAGTAGTACACTACGGGCAAGCTTATGGTGCATCTTTTGTGGCATATGAAAATTATTTTTGAGAGTGAGTGAATTCTTTCTATCTTGAGTTCCTAAGTGTTCTTAAATTTTATTGTGTGGAAACACTTTTTTTTTGTGTAAGGGCACATGAGTCATGAAGGAAAGGTAATGTCAGTGACCTCTATATTAGAGTAAGTGGGTGAGTTGTGAATAATGCATGGTACTTGTGAGTCAAATCTTGAGGTGAAGATGTTACGCTTTTGTGCTTAGTCTATTTTAAATATTCTTGGTGTGATGAGTTAGAAAAATTGCTTTAAAAAGGTTGTGCTATATAAAGTGTAGTTTGATTACTCGAGGACGAGCAATGGTTTAACTGTGGGGTGTTGATGATAGGCTATAATTACGTGTTTTAGTTGATTATTACACTATAATTTACTGCACTTTAGTTGAATTTACGCTTTAATCGCTAGTATTTTGCACTAATTATGTGTTTTATGGCTTGTAGGTATGATTACGAGCTATATAGATGTTATGGAATGAATTTAAGTGATTTGAAGCTTTGATGTCTGAATAAAAGCTCAAGTAATTAAGCCGGGATCGTGTTCGGGGGTCAAATTTGATAGTTGAGAACAAACGAAGACTCGATGAGGTATATTGCGTACTGTCTAGTAAAATACACATAACTTTTTACTCAAAACTCCATTTTGGCTCCATAATATATTATTGGAAAGATAACTCAAAGGACGATAACTTTCATGTTTTGTGTTTTACCAAATTCTAAACGGAACAGGATGAAAAATTGCGGTTTCACCGCGATCGCGGCAGAACCACGGCAGAGTGCAGACGCAGACAATTGAAGAATCAGAGCCATGTTTGGCCGCGGTTTGACCGCGACCGCGGTAGAACCGTGGCAGGAGGCGGAAATTTCAGGGACTAAAGTGCAAAATACGGGATTTTTAGCCCAAAACCCTATTTTAAACACTAGACTCCGCCCAAGAGAGGATGTATTATTTTGGAGAGTTTTTTTGGCAAGAAGAACAAGTGTGAGAGAGCACCCAAAACATCTTGGTTTCTTCTTCTCTTTATTTTTCTTGCAAGTTTTATGATGAATATTGTTTTAGTTTATTTACCCATAGTTGGGAGTAGCTAAATCCTTTGTCTAAGGTTTTGATGGAACCTATTTGGGGATGAACTTCTTGTTTATGTTAATACAAATTGTTAGTCTCAATCTTTACTTGTTCAACTTTGTGTATGTTGTAGTTAATTGATAGGATCCTCAATTAGTTGTGCCTATTTAGTGTGTATAACTCGGGAGAGAGTGCATATTTAGGTTATTGTTGAACAACACCAGTCCCAAAGTATAAGAGGGATCTATAACAGCGGGTTTAAAGGCGGGATTAGGGATAACGAAGCCTTGGGTGTAATCTTAAGTGAACTGTGTTAATTAAAGCTAGCTAGTGTATCTCGGGAGAGTGCAATAGTATATTACTGTGATTACTCGGGAGAGATTTACGGTAAGAAAAGTGTTTATGATTGATAGAGGTGTGTTGGTCAATTTGTATGAAGCATAAACAAAAGGGATTCCATCAATAGGGGAAGTCATTACCTTAGCGCTTTCTCATTATTGTTTACAACATTAGCATCCTTAGTTTACAGCTGTTTATTTAATTGCAATTTTAGTTATTGAAGGCACCATCAACTGTGATTCAAAAGTTTGGGAAATTGGTTCTCAAGAGTTTAGTGGGTCTAAAGATTGTGATTGATAGGTTAACTTTCTGTGGATTTGACCCTGGGCGTAATACTCGGATTATATTTGCAACGTACGCATTGTTCTTTTTATAAGGCATAGTTGGGCGTGATCATCGATCTTCTGCAAAAAGATCATGCACATTATTCATAATAATATCACAAAACTTGGATCATACAGTCTAATATTATACTAACGTTCAGAGAGTTTCTGAACAAAACCTCTAACTAAAATTATTAAAGAGAAGATAGCAAAGTCTTTGAAGCACTTGGAGGAGGAGCAAATGACATCCCTTCTTCTTCTTCTACCCTAATCACATTCTTTCCCTTTTTAGTCTCTTTTTTTCCACTAATTTGCATCATTTTTTCAACTGTACTTTGAACATTACCACTATTATCAAACTTCATTTGCATGATAATATTCATTTGTGACTTAACAAACCTATACTTAGTAAGCCATCTTTGTATTTTCCCAGAAGTAGTCTTTGGTACACTTCCAACTTTAACAAGTACCACTTGTCCAATTTCAACACCCTCTTCTTTCATTACTCCTTTCCTTATTCCTTCACATATTTGCTTCAAAAACACACTCTCTCTTTCACCCTTGCTCTGCACCTCTGCGACAACTACTATTGTTCTGTATTCAGATTCAGACATTTCGAATGCTGCAAGACAACCACCTCGTAGGAGATGAGGACAACTATTATAAGCTGTTGTCTCCAAATAATGTGGATGTATTTCTTGTCCATTTGGGAGTTTAATAACATCAGAACATCGACCTGTCACGTATAAAAATCTCTGTTCTCCTTTTACAACTCCTCTATCACCCGTTTGGACATAGCATTTGCCCGCCTTATTTTTTAGTCTAGCATTGAACACTTCTTGAGTTAAAGATGGATGTCCTAAATATCCAATAGCATTACTAGGAGATGAAATCCATATTTCTCCTTCAACTCCATCTTCTACTAGTTCATTTGTTTCTTCATTCACAACTAGAATTTCAATATCTACATCTTCATCTAGTCTAGCACTTGGTAACAGCTTATTGTAAGTTGGAAAAGTCCAAAAGTTGTCACCATTATTACATCTCCATGATGTTGACACAAATGTGCCATTTTCAGCTAAGCCATAAGAGGGAGAAATTGCCAAAGGATTTAGCCCAAGAGGCTTAAAAACTTCAACAAATTCCTCAACACAAGAGTTATAAATTGGCTCGTTAACGATGATCAAATTCTTCAAGCTCAACATACTAATAGAATTAACAGTTCCTGTCTCAGTCGTCTCAACATGACCACGTTTCAACACAAGTGGTAAGGCAAAAGAAGGAACTGGAGTACAAGTTGCCTTAAACGCCGAAATCAATTCAAGCCAAATCCTAGGACGATTGACAAATGCATTCGGGGATGTCAACACACATGTTGCCCCTGATACAATTGTCAATAATAGGAACATGAGTCCACAATCATGGTACTGAGGTAACCACGAGACAACAACTGTATTCGGACCAAAATCATAAGCTTTCCTCGCGACTCTAACATTATGAGCCGCTGAGCCTGCAGTCACTAAAACAGGCTTAGGAATTGCAGTTGCACCTGATGTGTACTGAATCAAGTACACATCATCAGTTCTGCAACCATTATAACTATTACCATCACAAGTCACATTTTCCAATTGCATTTTCATTTTCTTGCCCTTTAAATCATCGGTTGAAATCCATCGAAGCATCTGTAAAGCCTCGGACAATTTCTTATTACTAGAGCTCGCGACATACTTATTAACATGTCTAATGTAATCACTTGATGCTATAGCAACTTTTGGTTTTGTTTGAGACACAACTCTAAGAAAATGGTGATAATTTTCATTGCAAAAAGATAGGTGAGGAGGACTAATAGGAATGGCTAAAAGGCCAGCTCTTTGACACCCAAAAATAATTTCAACCAATTCAAGTCCAGGAGAGCATAAAACAAGAACAGTATCATTTCTTCTTAAACTAAGCAACAATTCAGAGGAAATGCATTGAACTGAACTGTTTAATTGCTCATAAGTGAGGAATGAACGTTGAATTGGGCCATCTTCAGCCCAAATAAAAGCTGGTTTGGATTTAAAAGCTGGAAGTTTAGCCCATATTGGAAGATAAAGATCAACCACAGGTTGGTCAGGAAAACAAGGGCCATAATTTTCATAGTTCATGGCTATAATCTAAGTATGTTAAATTTTGTATGAGCAAGAAGTTTTACATGCATGTTGTTATTTATACTACGTATTAACTATTAAGATTAAGATACAATTAGGAATTTTTTAAAAAAGTTTGATCGAGAGGTTTTTGATGATTTCTGTTGATAAGAGGAATTTAGAGGATATATTTCGCATATTCTGATTTATACATCAATAGCCTCGTCAATTTCATGTCTTATTATGCTAAAATACGACGTTATTATCGAGGGGCGAGATATCGACTCCAGCTTCAGCTGCAATATCCGTAAACGTTTCCTCGTCTGATACATTACTTAATTTTTATACAATAATATAAAAACTTTCTTACACTAGATTACTTAGAAATTTGTACATCACTAATCGTCTAAGAAACGTTAGTTTTCACTTAATGGGAATTTGAATCTGCGCGAGGATACCGTTTTCAGAAGTTCGGACAAATTTCCGCATATCTATCATCTATTAGTATTGATTTGTGTGGAACCGAGGGTCTATCGAAAACAACTTTTCTAGCTCTTTAGGGTAGAGGTAAGGTTTGCATACACACTGTCCTCCCCAGATAGGGGCGGAGGCAGAAGTCGAGCTATGGGTTCGACCGAACTCCATAGCTTTTAGTTAAATAGTGTATTTATATTAAAAATTTTATTGAATACGTACAAATATAAAATTTAAAACGCAACCATTAGCACGTGAAATCGACGTTCTAAAATCCAGAACCCATAAGGTTTAAATTCTTGGCTCTGTCGCTGTCCCCAGACACGACACCACTTGTGAGATTCCACTGGGTTATTATTGTTGTTGTTGTTGTTGTGGTGTTGCTTCATCAATGATTTATAATATGATATTTCTATGTATGCACAAATTATATTTTAGATATTTTTGTTTGCAGGTACCTTCGGGACATATCATAAAACTAGAACGACACAAAGAAGCTTAGCATGTTGGATGTGTAAGAATGTCGTTAGGATGACATACAGAAATAAATAAATGGTCCAACTTTTGCCTGAAATGAATTTAAATAAAACATGAACAGTAAATATTCACTTATATATCGGACTACAATTTGTTTAGGATAGGTGTAATAGTAGTAGCTGTTTAGGTTAGTAATATATGAACTGAAGACATCAATATGACAAAAACTAACTCCCGCAGTATTTTTATTTTGTTCAAAAAAGTAAAACATATTTTAGATTACACATCATATAAATTTTTATAACATCAAACCAAACATGCAACAAGAACATCCTTATATTATTGATCTCTGCGTTACTAATTCATGCATAACTTATCCTATACTAGTCCTGTACAATATCTGTCACGTTTGTCAAACTGAATATTCCAATGATTCTAGCCTGTTTGGCCAAGCTTCTCAAGGGGAAAAAAGTACTTTTTTTTCCTAATTTGAGGTGTTTGGCCAAGCTTATTTGGGAAAAAAGTGCTTTTGGGAAGAAGCAGAAGCAGTTTCAGAGAAGCAGAAAAAAGTAACTTCTTTCCAAAAGCAAAAGTAGAAGCAGTTTTGGCTTTTCTTCTTACCTAAAATACCCTTAACAAAATATAGTATATACCAAAATAACCCTTAAACCTAATACTTAGGATATTAATTTATAAATATTTCTTCTTATTTTTAGAAAAACTTTCTAATATATAGTGACTTTAGGGGTGAATGCTTTTATATTTGTTGAAGGAATTTTAATATATTTAACTTATATTAAAAGAATTAAGTACTTTTAAATTTTATTTTCATATTTTACTTAAATAAAATGAATTTTTTTAATTATTGCATGTAATAACAAAATTTTGATATTATTTATTTACTTATAATATTAATTATTAAGTAAATCTATTCATGTCCTTATTCGTAATTTGACACTTAAAAGCACTTTCTAAAAAGCTTGGCCAAACACAAATTATTTCTCAAAAGTGCTTTTCAGACTGATTAGCCAAACACAAATTGCTTCTCTCCAAAAGTACTTTTTTCAAAAGCACTTTTGAAAAAAGCACTTCTCAAAATTAGCTGATTTCTCCAGCTTGGCTAAACAGGCTAGAAGTCAACTTCAGTAAAACGAATATCCACTTCTCTCTAAGCCAGTTAGCACTAGGAATTAATGAAACGGTTAGTACATAAGATTACAAATGAGACTTCTAAACCAATTGACAACAAACATTATTATATTTACTTCTACATAAGACAGTACCTGCAGTTTTCCAATTATTATTCCATTTTACCAGATATCAGTATTGTCTCTGGAAAAATCAGCCAATTAATAAGATCAGAATTACTTTTGTTATGCAATGCTGAAACCAAGAATATTCTCTTTAATTCTCAAAACCAACATGGGAGATTTGTACCAACTGGTTAACTCTTCTCTTGCTTTTTCTTTTTCTTTTCCTGAGGTGATATAATATGTTCCAAGACAGTTCCAAAGTGTCCTTCCTCTGTCAAAAAAAGATGAGTCGCAACAAAAGTTCTTGCTGAAGTTACAAAGTGAATTTACAATGTTCTCAGCTTGATAACCTGTGGCTAAAATTGTAGCTATTTGCGACCCCAAAAAACTCACACAGCCAACTGACAACTCTCTGCCTTCACTTACTGTCCCCATGCACATGCCCTGTATTTGATCATTTCATGATTAGCAAACAAGAAAATAATGTTGTTGTAGCTACAAGAAGCTTGAAAGGCTAGAATGAATCTGTACCAAGGGAAAACTGGAGAGAGAGGCAACTAATCTCACCCTAGATAATACCAACGTGAGAGGCAAATTCGTGATATAATTTGATGGGTTCAGTATTTATGTTCTCACCACTTATCCATTACGCTCTTGCATTTGTAGGTTCAAAACTTGGTTTATGTAAGAATTTTAGTGACTTTTTACATATACATTGATGTTTCTTAAAAAAATGAACTCTTCACATCGCACTGAAGTCACTGAAATACTCAAGGGTAATTTTAACAGCATAAACAAGAGAACACAGGCTATACATAAATGAGAAACACATAGCAAGGCAAAGATAGACGTGATATAAGGCAAGATTAGCAACAACTTTAAACTCATAAAGGCAAGAAAAGATGTTTCCTACAGAAAGTAGGAACTTGATGCAAGAGAAACTTTTTTTGTTTAATAAGTAGTCTCTATTTAACAAGGCATGATAGCATGCCAAATGACTACTAGCGTAATTTGGTAAATTTGTGCTATGGGAGTAACTGTGCAAAAACTTTATATCTCATCAGCTAAGTTACTCGGTGTTACCTAGCATTTGCAGCTGATAATTACCAACATATTTTTTCATTTAAATAAGGGAGCATTAGGCTTCTTAGGTACTTAGGATAGGCATGCTTGTATTAGGGTAGGCTGTCTATATCTCACCCTTGGGGTGCGTCCCTTCCCCGGACTCTACGTGAATGGGGATGCTTTGTGCACTGGGCTGCTCTTTTTAGGGCTTCTTTGGTACTTCATCCAACCTTATCGGAGGAAGATATTCCAAAGAGATTCCGGGTGCTTATTCCTAGGATATTCTAGGTTGAATTCCAAAGTTATTGTTGTTCCTTTCTGTCCAACAGTCCCCACCAAATAGCATGGGGTATGATATGCAAAATTTTCTGAGACATTTTGCTGAGTCAAGAGCATAGTTAAAATGATTTCATAAGTAATGAGATGCAATATTGGAGTCACTAGAATTCATGGCAAAGTTGTCTACTAAAAGGGATCAGAGCAATTAGCACCTTTTTTTCCACTGACGAAGTAATATATTTTTATGAACTAGCGCCTTAAATCAGAGAAGGTTTTCGGGAAGGAAGAAAAAGAAAAACGGAAAATTGGCAAAAGATCTTGGCTGTTAAGTCTATACAGCTCATTATTGTGGTTCCAGGAGGGTGATGAAAAGTTGAAATGACTATTATTAAAGAATAAACTTGGTCCCGCACTAGTTTGGAGGAAGATCCCAAACAGATTAAGGTCACAGTCTCATTCTTTACTAATGGAAATCACATGTGAATCGCGTGGGTTCTTATTCACATAGATTGTAGATAGAAATGAATGACAAAGGTCAAGTCAATAAGGCTACTCTTGGATTTGTTAACCAAGAAAAATGCAACACCAAACATCAACCTAAATGCCAAAGCCAATGGATCTTAGCAGTTATATGCAAGGAAACTCATCGCCAAATTCTTTTTAGTTCAATTTCCTTTTGTTCTCCTCTCCTTACATAATAGGAACAAAATATCCCCTCTTCTTTTGGTTTATTAAAATGCCGTAAGTTATGTTGCTCGGACACTGGTGCGGGTGTCCGACACGGGTGCGTATCTAGAGGTCAAATCTTTTAAGATGTAAATTCTAAGATTTGGGGATACGGATCCTAATACATATACGGGTGGGGGAATCCGGCTAAAAACAAAATAAATAAATAAATAAAATCTCTAAATTATGAGAAATTTTGTGGAGTACTTACATATAGCTTGTAAAGTGAGGATTTTTTTATTATTCTTAAGTTGTAAATAAGATAAGTAAATGATTGATTTCCTAGATAAGGTATGCTATTTTCTTCAAATTTACTCTAGCTTTGATTTTGATTTCGGGAATCAAATTGTATCTCGCATCTAATTTTTCCGTCCGTCGTGGTCAAAGTACCCAAAATTGTTTGACTAGATCCGGTACAGATCCCATACCCACACCCATACTAGTGTCGTGTCGACACGGGCGCGGCACCTAAACTGTCGTGTAGGAGCAACTTAGAAGTTTTCTTATTCCTCCTTTCATATGAAAGCCTTAGACATATGAATGATAACTAAGATCCTACCAAGATACGACATGTGATTTTAGCTTTGAATTGTTAACCGAGTAACCAAGGAAACAGCACGTAGATCCGCTCAGATTCGATGGAACAAAATTGATGTTATCACTTTTTTCCTACTTTTTCTTTTCTTTTTTAAGCTTTTGACTAACAAAGCAGAACTACCTTGAGATTAATCTAACTACTGTGTAACTACAATATTGTGAAGGACAAGTTTTACCTGAAAAGAGAAGGGAAAACATGGAAGAAGATTCTTAAACATCTAAGCAGAAACCAGCTAAACACTAGAGAAGATTCAAAATCATTGCATGACGGCAATTAAGCCGATGATTCTATTAAGCACATTTGACTTCCAATCCATAGAAGACAGGTGAATCTACAAGCCATGTCATGTAAAAGTTTCTGAACTAGAAGCTCAAAGAAACGCATACAAACTTGTATATGCTGCTTGAAAACTTAATAGCTTCAATATTGAGGTACTGTGGCCTTAGAGAAGATATTATGCATTAATGCTCTTGCTCATTATGTGCTTTAATTTGACACAAGTCTGTTCCGAGCTTCTACTATAGGGTCACAATGCTATCATTATATTTAAGATCACACTCCAACCCTCATATCAATTGTCCCCCTATAAGGCTACCTCAAATCTCAATATGTGTTTGATACAATGGATATCTCGATAAGTTTTATATATATAGACTGCCTAAAAACTTTAATTCCATCCATTCTAGAAATTTTACTCACTGATCATCAAGTTCCTGAGCAAAATTTTGGTTCCCCGAAGTTACAGTGTGCCCACGGGGCATCAACACTCTCACATTGTCATATAGGTTAACGGTACATTCATCTCAGCTAAGCAAAAGTAATCAATCAACTTTCACCCACGGATAACCATCATTTCCTACTAATTTGACGGTAATGAAACATTCTTGGAAACAATTACTGCACAGTTACTGGCAAACTAGAATCAAAAGGAAACATACCCAACATTAAGAATCCCATTAAGAGGATCCAAGAAATGCTGATGTTGCTGTTGCTGCTGCATTGGCAACATTTGCTGCTGTAGCTGCAAACTAACATCAGAATTCGCCACAATAGTTGCTTTCGAATTCGCCCCCTTTGCCTCTACAAACCTCCAAATATACCAAGAAGCAACCGATCTATAAGGCTTCCACTTCTCACACAACTGATCCATTTGCGAAGGCCTAGGAAGATCCTCAAGCCCATATAACATTTGAACTCCCTTTCTAATACCAAGATCATGTATTGGCAAAACATCCGGACTATGCAACGAAAATATCATAAACATATGAACTGACCAAGGCCCCACTCCATTGACCATAGTAAGCATAGCAAAAAGGGACTTATCATCCATTTCCACAATTGACTTATCAGACAAAATCCCATTTTGATACTTCCTTGCTAGGTCATGTAAATAACTTGCTTTTCTAGCAGATATCCCAATTTGACGAAGCTGTTGTGGGGTTAATCCTAAAACAATATCTGGACTTATATTACACTCACCACCACAAAGAGAGATTAATCGAGAATAAATTGAGGAACCAGCTTTCAAAGCTAATTGCTGAAAAAGAATGCTTTTTGTCAAGGCAAGAAAAGGGGGTTGAGAAAGTTCAAGAATGGGAAGTGGGTAAGTTTGTATTAATGGGATAAGTAATGGGTCGGAGGATTTGAGGTAGTTAATGGCTGATTCTAGTTCACCTTTCGATGAAAGTGAACAAGGGACGATTCTTGGTACGGAATTATTGTGGGAATCTGTAGTGTTGGAAAGTTTGCGAATTTTTCTGGGCCGAGAAGGGAGTTTGGAGGGGGGTGAATGAGTTTGGCGGGGTACATTGGTTAGGTAGGTGGTGGTGTTAGGGTTGGGTTGAGATGGAGATTCTGATTCTGATTCTTCGCCCATTGTTGAAGATTTTGAAGGCAGCACTGTCACTGTTTCAGCTTTTGTGATTTTGGAGGAGTGACGCTGTGAGGGGCGGAGGGGGTAAAATTTTAATGTGAATATTTGCACCAATACTATATATATATATATATATATATATATATATATATATATATATATATATATATATATATATGCCGGTGCAAAGTAACTTATATTTGGAATTCCAGATACAAAAATATTAAAGTAAGATCAGCACCTTTAGTCACAATAAAGCGGAGAGAAGCATTTAATACGGAAACATCATAGTTTCTCCAAGGCAGTTTCCAACTGTAATTTTTAAACAACTCTTAAAGATTGAATATACGTAAATCCATAATCTGAACAATTTAATCTCTTTGCACAGAAAATCACCTTCTATTTGGAATTTCTGTTTGTACAAAATCAATATTAGCATCTGAATCTCTACGAACACCAAAAGAGTCAAAAAGATATAAAATAAAATGACATAAAAATTCATCCCATGCAGCACCGTTGAGATGAAAATTTGATTGTGCAATAATCAACCTCTCTATGTTGGTTCTACAGACGATAAGGAGAGCTCACAATGCTCAGATGTTTTTCAAAATCCTTTCTTATCAAGTACTATACTATATTTGATTCAGGAGAAAATTTTGTATGCTCAACGAGTAGCGGTTTGCATGCGCACCTTAGCAGAAAATTTTCATATAGGCATTTGAGCAAATAAAGACATACATATACAGAATCGACCAAGAAAGCAAAAATAACATATATATGATATATATAAATCAAATATCCAAAATCATCAACACTGAGGTAAAAAGAAAAATAAAATACAAACGCAAGGGAATTTCAGAGGCAGGATGAATTCTAACTGAATAATCTCTAAAGAAATAGAATCAAATACTTACACGGTCACCATGAGGAAACCAAGATCACGATCGAGAGGCCAACATAACTAATGTTGCTGACAAAACAAGCAATATGTTTTGGGGCTTTAGATAATGATGAAGAATTTCGTATCTGTCTTGAAATTGTGAAGGAAGGCGAGAGCAGAGGCCACTTCCAGTGCAATTCGATATCCATTGAACCATGGAATTGAGGTGTATCATGTTTCCTAAGCAGGTTTTACTCCGTGCCATTCTCCACGAACTCACACACTAAGAAACCCACAATTAGGGTACACGCCAAGACAGATTAACAAAGTATGGATGCCAAATTTTGCCCAATACTCGAGAGAAGCAAAGGGACAGGACAAAAAAAAACAGCTCGGTCCATTTGGGGGAGAAAATGAAGAGTACAGCTGGTTTGCTAAAACAGTAATTGTATTGGTCAAAATCTGACCGTTGCGGTCAAGTTGACCAACATCCCGTCCAGGCGGCAAGGCAGCGAAAGACGACATGGTCTATTCTACATCCAGCACTCTCGATACCCGTCGAGTCAGAGGAAACGACGTTTAGAGGACGACCAAGACAGACATAATGTAAGAAAGCATCGGATCAAGTGAATAGCAAAGGTCCCATGACTATATATAGTAGGGGAAAACCTTCGGTTAAGAGGACGGTTCTTGACTTCTTCCTCTCTCCTTAATTCTCCCTTATGTAATCTTCATAAGAGAAAAAAAAAACGAAGCAATCTCCAGAAAAACATGTAAAACAACCTCCCCATTGATTAATGGGAATCACAATGAAGAGTTTCAATAAGATTGATTACCTCCTTTTCATCTCACGTACTACTTTTCCAATTAGCTCATTGATCTGGAATTTATTATGTTTAACTAAGATTTACCCCTTCATTTTCTTTAATTGATTTGTCCAAAAAGGTTCCAATATCTTTTGAGTCAAACAGTATTGTGATACACGTGTTTATAGTAGAAGGCAAGAAAATTCATGCACCAATAAGATGAGCCCAAGTTCTATAGTACAACTAACAATACTTTTAGTACAATTGTTCACAACGGTGTTCATACACCCTTTCACATTTATATATTTGGCGAGAAAGATCAACTGCTGGTCTCTCTTCTCCAATTCCTCGCCGAGGGATCGAGCACCGGGATTCTCCCTCAGTTGCTCGTGCATCTCACGACACTTGTTGCGATAGCGTCGATACTTCTCCAACATCTTCAAGAAAATCTTGGCCCGAATGTCGGCCCTGCGCATACTCTCCACTTCCACCATGTACATCTGAAAAACGAGAAGATGGGTTAAAGCCATATCACCAAGAAAAACGAGAAAAGCATAAAAGAAAAGTGTAACGTACCCTCAGGCCCATAGCGGCCACTTCATTCATCAAGGCGCTATCAGGAACGTTCCAGAGAGCCTCGTCCTTGGTAGCAGAGCACAAAATGTCGAACTGCGACACCAAATCCTCCGTGTCCCCTAGGAGATTAACATCCGAAGAGATCTCGAGAATACGGGTCGGGCCTCCTGCATGAACCATCGAGTGGGTAATACCCTCCTCAAATATCCTAATATCATCAGGTTCGAGGTCCGACTCGGATTCATAGTCGTCGACCACAACGCCTTTTCCTCTTTCAACGGCTGAGGAGGAAGCACGACCAGGTATGGAGGACGAGGGTACGTCCGAAACCACAACAGCAGCCTCAGAAATCTGACCCCTCATCACGACAGGTTGCTGATCAACGACAGTGGAAGGAATCTCCGTCGAGGGGGCAGATACGATGGCTAGCTCCATTTCTACGGGCGGAGCGGTATCAATCCTTGCCCTAGATACTATCAAGGGAGAGTCGTCCAGGTGTATTACAGTTGGAGGGGTTGTCTCGAATTCCACTCGCCGCCTCTTGGATGGCCCTTCTTCTTCCTTAGCACGGGGAGATTCACCCATCAGATGAGCGACACGAGTCGGGACCTCAGTTTGAGAAGTGGCCTCTGCAAGAATAACCACAGCCGCAGACTCAACTAAAACAGCCCTCGATGAAGGCCGAGCGGTAGGTGCTACAGCAGGGCGAGCAGATAATGCCAACTGACGAAAAGCTAATGAAGGAGCCCTCGCTCTCCAGCACTCTCCATGGCATCGACAAACAACACATAAGAAACTAAGCAAAAGGAGAGCAAAAATAGCAAACAGAAATGACATCTCACCTGTAAGGGGCCTGCGTCCAAATTTTTCATAAAAGATCGACCATGTGCGAACCCCCACCGTATGGGGAAGGATGGCACCCACCCACTCGCGGATACCTTCGACAGATGGAGGGGGAAATTTCTTGGCTGCAGAGACATAACAGGGTTTAGTACTGTAACAGAAAGTGGTCGGGCATCTCACCGACTAAAAACATAAGAAACCTACGCGCAAAGTTCCACTTCTCATGGAACCCCATTGGATCCGCCACAATGTGCTCAGTCCGCACATAGAAATAATTCTCGTAGAAACGACGGTTAGCCCTATCATCCATCTTCACCACCAGACTCTTCGATCCCCGAGGAAGCATGTGAATCATCGTGTCGCGAATGAGTTGAGGGGAGAAGATATATAGCATGTGATCCAAAGTGATCTCACGATCGGCGAGTTCCGCAAACTTGAGCAACATAAGGAACATCTTGTACAGGTACGGCGAAAGTTGGGCAGGGCATACCTCATAAAAACGGCAGAAATCTACCACCAGAAAAGGGGGAGGAAGTGTGTACCCAATAAAAAAGGGGTAGGCGTAGAACACGCAGTACCCGGGGCATCCAAAATGGACTATGTCGTTCCCTACCGCCGGCCGCATGTCAATGCAACTGGGGATTCCCTACCTAGCTTTCAACTTTGCAATCTCTTCTTCTTTTATAACGGAGGGGACAGGTTTCTGCTCCACCCCGGTACGACAGCAGAAGTCGGTCCATTCTCTCCCAGGACGAGGCAAAATCTCGGCTACCGACGGAACCTCCTCATCTTCTACCACTTCTACTCCTCCGGTGGTCAGAGCAACATTTTCCTGCGCCGAAATTGTGACAGGGAAATTAGTGCGAGAAAAATCACCAGCCATTTTATCAAGATGGTATGGCAAAAAGACAATGGAAAAAAAAAAGATGAAAGTTTTCAATCAACTGGGGGCGAATGAAAATTCGGAGTATCAGGAAGAAAGTATATTCGCAAACTTCTTTCATGTAAAGGGCAAAAAAGTGTGTCAATCAAATGATGAGTTCCTTCTATTTATAAGAGACATAAATCCCCCAAGCACGAAACCCAAGAGTTGCCAATCGAATCTGATAAGGCACGAAACATTTCGGTTCCCTAGGAACGTGTGTCATAATGGCGGCAACCATAAAACGATGCTTCAATACCAAATGACGTTTCGGTTCAGAAACAGCCGCAATGGTCCAAGGATATCGAAAGAGCGTCATCATCTCACTTGAAACCTAAAAAGCATAACCAAGGAACAAGCAGTCAGATTTCTCTCGAATTCATAGCAACCATGATCCGCCTGCCTGGCCCGACAGGGGACGACCCCGACAGACGGAGGGACTAACTGTATTGGTCAAAATCTAACAATTGCGGTCAAACTGACCAACATCCTGTCCAGGCGGCAAGGCAGCAAAAGACGACATGGTCTATTCCACATCCAGCATTCTCGATACTCGTCGAGTCAGAAGAAACGACGTTTAGAGGACGACCGGGACAGACATAATGTAAGAGAGCATCAAACCAAGTGAATAGCAAAGGTCCCATGACTATATATAGTAGGGGAAAACCTTCGGTTAAGTGCACGGTTCTTGACTTCTTCCTCTCTCCTTAACTCTCCCTTATGTAATCTTCATAAGAAAAAAAAAAAAAAAGAACGAAGCAATCTCCAGAAAAATATGTAAAATAACCTCCCCCATTGATTAATGGGAACCACAATGAAGAGTTTCAATAAGATTGATTACCTCCTTTTCATCTCATGTACTACTTTTCGAATTAGCTCATTGATTTGGAATTTATTATATTTAACTAAGATTCACCCCTTTATTTTCTTTAATTTGTTTGTCCAAAAAGGTTCCAATATTTTTTGAGTCAAACAGTACTGTGATACACGTGTTTATAGTAGAAGGCAAGAAAATTCATGCACCAATAAGATGAGCCCAAGTTCTATAGTACAACTAACAATACTTTTAGTACAATTGTTCACAACGGTGTTCGTACACCCTTTCACATTTATATATAGTAGTAATATATATAGTAGTAGTAGTAGTGTATATATATATATATATATATCACTAAATTATATTAAATAACTTACTTATTTTGTTATTTTAATTTAACTTTTAGTTATAATAAATTAATATAGTTTGAAATATATTGGGCGTGTGTATTTTATGTTTCTGCTTTCCCTTTAGGGGGAAGTGCACAGTTAGCCACTAATTAGAGATATTTTTACTTTTTAGCCATTGTTCAAAATGTATTTACTCTTTAGCCAGTGCTTAATAAATTTTTACCCGCCAGGACGAAAATACTCTTGTGCTAGACATGGGTGTTGTGTAAATATTAAGGACATGTGTCCTTAATTTCATGAATGCTGTATAAATATTAAGGACAAAGTGTCTTGTATTTACACCTTCCGTTGTTAAACTTTAGGATATCATGTCCTTAACTTCATATGTGCAGTGTAAATGTTAAGGACATGACGCCCTTAACTTCATATATGCAGTGTAAATATTAATGACATAATATCCTTTAACTTGTATTTGCACCTTATGTTGTTAAACTTTAGGACTTTATGTCCTTAATTTCATATGTGCAGTGTAAATATTAAGGACATAGTGTCCTTAACTTTATGAGTATTGTGTAAATATTAATGACATGGTATCCTTAACTTCATGAATGTCGTGTAAATATTAAGGAGAAAGTTTCATGTACTTGCACCTTTTGTTGTTAAACTTTAGGACATCATATCCTTAACTTCATATGTGCAGTGTAAATGTTAAGGACATGGTGTACTTAACTTTATGTGTGCAGTGTAAATATTAAGGAGACACATATCCGTAATATTTATACAGCACTCATGAGAAAGGGTAAAAATATCTTTTCGTATTAATTTTAATTGAGTAGTGGCTTTTTTTGCTCAGCATTAAAAATACTGGATAAAAACTAAATACTTTGTTAAAAAGTGGCTATCCCACGCCATTTCTACTTCCCTTTACGAGATTCTTGTAGTTACTGCAGAAGATTATTTCCAAGCTATTTTTATTAGCAATGGAGTAAAGTTTATGGAATAAGTGCACGGATAGTCATTTTCAGGGATGCTATTTAAAAATTAGGTAGTACTTATTTTTTCCTGAAATTTTAAACTAAAAATCTTAATTTCAGCACAATTCAAGACACTTTTTGTCTCGAAAAATTGAACTGAAAATTGAAATTCAAAACACATAGTTAATTCCTAAATAGTATAGAGTGGCTACCTGGTGTCATTCTACAAGTTTTGTACATTCCATGTATTGGAATAATGGGACCATCATATACCCAAGCTGATTAGCTCAACCAATCTTCAAGAAGTAGTCTAACTAGGTTAGGCTCAATTGGCCCAATGGTAGCTGGGCTATTGGCCCAATGGTCTGATAATTTCCTGAGCTTGTAAGAATTGCAAATCAAAAAGTATTAGTAGTATTGTTTAGAAGAATTAACCCAAATAGTCGTCCACCCTATCACATAAATTAAAAATAGCTGCTGAATGTATAATATATACATAATTTATTATCACATGTGTATAATTGTATATAATCAATGTATAATATAGCCGATTATTTGTATAAAGATCCCTATTTTTTTTAAGAACTAGATTATGACCCTAATGATTTTCTTTTAGATTCCTAGAGGTGAAAAAATATCTGGTACAAGTTCATTTGTCGGTTTTATAGACCAAATCGAATTATCTCCGATGAATATTATCCAACTCGGCATGTCCAAATATGATGCTAGATTAATTTGATGATTAATTCAAGAAATTTAATTAGCAGAAAAGTCATGTCCGAACATCCTAGGTCTATCTTCTAACTATTTATACTCTATATTATGTATACCAACTTCAATGGCGTACACATTTTTTTAAGTGGTGTCAATATTTGAAAAAATAAATAAATAAATTATTATTATAATAAGTAGTATTATAAAATTATTATATTGTGGATGTTCATTTATTACTCCGCTATAGATAATCTTCCTGAAGAAGATTATCTATTTAGTACGTTGAAGTTTATCTACAAGCAGCTGATGCAGGCAGGTTGCAAGCAACTCAATAAAATGATTTGCAGCAGCTTCTTATTAAACAGGCAGGTTGCAAGCAGCCCATGCAAACAGCTTACAAGCAACTGAAAAAAAGCCTCGCAGTTGCTTCCTTTCTTCTATAAATTGAGGAGATTTCAGTTCATTATGGATATCAGTTTGAAAGTTGAATAATATATTAGTTTCTCTCTATACTTGTCTTTAGTTTATTTTACTTTACAATTGTTATTTTATAACACGTTATCAGCACGAGACTCTGCCATCTCGAGCAAATACTTTGAAAGTATCAAAAGTACGAACTTTCTTTTTCTAAATAATGTCAAATCTTTATAAACTTGAATTTGTAGCCTTGGATATATCGGGCAAAAGCTACATGTCTTGGGTACTTGATGCTGAAATCCATCTTGATGCGATGGGTCTGGAAGACACCATCAAGGACAAAAATGGGGCATCAAAGCAAGACCATGCTAAAGCAATGATATTTCTATGTCATCACCTTGATGAGGGCCTGAAAATGGAATATCTTACTGTTAAAGATCCAGTCATACTGTGGAATAATTTGAAAGATAGATATGATCACCTGAAGATGGTCGTTCTTCCACATGCACGTTATGACTGGACTCATTTAAGGCTATAAGATTTTAAATCTATCAGTGAGTATAATTCTGCTATGTTCAGAATTATTTTCCAATTGAAATTATGTATTGATAATATTACTGATAATGATATGTTGGAGAAAACTTTCACCACTTTTCATGCCTCAAATATGCTCCTGCAGCAACAATATCGAGAGATGGATTCAAAAAGTATTCTGAACTTATCTCACATCTTCTTGTAGCCGAGCAACATAATGGGCTATTAATGAAAAACCATAAAAGCCGATCAACTGGTTCTTGTTCATTCCCTAAAGTGAATGAGACGAACTTCCATCAAGCTAAGCGTGGAAAAGGTCGTGGCCCCAGTCGTGGTCATGGCCGTGGCCGGGGAAGAAAATTTAATCATGGTAATAATAATGTACCAAAGAACCCTCCTAACCACCAACAGTGGAAAATGAAGGAACAAAAACATGATACGGTGCAAGCAACAAATGCAGAAAATGCATGCTATAGATGTGGAGGAAAAAGGCATTGGTCACGTACTTGTCGTACGCCAATGCACCTGGTTGAGCTTTATCAAGCCTCCCTAAAAAAGACAGAAAAAAATGTTGAAGCAAGTTTTATTTCTGAAGATAATGTTGACTTCATGCATTTGGATGCTGATTACTTTGCACTCCCAGAAGGAGAAATAAATCATGTGATCGCTGATGCATTTGTAGAAATTTAAATTTCTGTTGTTTGTATTAGTTGATATGGTTATGTAAAAGTTATGCTTTGATAATGATATTTACTATAATATTTATTTTGTTTATGTCGTTTTGAAAAATATGAATAATCCTCAAATTATATTTGGATCAAAGGCCAATCATGAAGATATTTGTATAATTGATAGTGGAACAACTCATGCCATATTCAAGAATCAGAAATACTTTTCTTATTTGCATAAGGAAAAAGCAAATGTTTCAACAATTTTTGGTAATATAAGTTTGATTGAAGGCTCTGGAAGGCTTATTATAGACAATGCATTGTTCTCCTCTAAGTCCCAAAGAAACTTGTTGAGTTTTATAGATATCCGCCGAAACGGGTGTCATGTTGAGACAATAGATAAAAAGAACGTTGAATATCTTTGTATTAAAAAGAATATTTCTGGCCAGAAATGCATTGTAGAAAAGTTACCAACTTTATCTTTTGGCTTATATTATTCAAAGATCAGTACAGTTGAAGCACACTCTATCATAAACCAGAAGTTTACTGATTCAAATACTTTTGTGCTTTGGCATGGCCGTTGGGCCATCTTGGATCAATAATAATGAGACAAATTATTGGAAATTCGAGTGGGTATCCACTAAAGAACCTGAAGATTCTTACAAATGATGAATTCTCTTGTGATGCTTGTTATCAAGACAAAATGCTCACTAGACCATCACCAATGAAGGTTGGCATGGAATCTCATGCCTTTTTAGAGCATATACATGGAATATATGTGGACCTATTCACCCACTAAGTGGGTTTTTTAAATATTTTATAGTCCTAATAGATGCATTTTCAAGATGGTCTCATGTATGCCTACTATCATCTCGCAACCTGGCGTTTGCAAAGTTATTAGACCATATAATTTAATTAAGGGCACAATTTCCGGATTATCCTATAAAGGCTATTCGCCTTGATAATGCTTGAGAATTCTCATCTCAAGCTTTTGATGATTATTATCTATCAGTTGGGATAAAAGTTGAATATCATGTAGCTTATGTTCATACTCAAAATGGCCTTGCAGAGTCATTTATTAAACGCCTGCAATTGATAGCAAGACCACTACTTATGAAAATAAAATTGCTCACTACTGTTTGGGGCCATGCTATCTTGCATGCAACATCACTTATTCATCTCAGACCAACACATTATAATAACTATTCTCCTCATAATTAGTTTTTGGTCATAAACCAAATTGTAACGACCCGACTGGTTGTTTTGAGCTTTTGCACTTTGCTCGCCAGTTCTCGAGCATGACTTGCTCCGTGTGATGTATTATGACTTATTTAAATTGTTGGTTTTAGTTTTCAGGGTAATTAGAATGACTTTGGAAGAACAGGTCCTAGTTTGAAGCTTAAAATTTGAAAAGTTTGACCAAGATTTGACTTATTAGTATATGATCTCGGATTGATATTTTTATGATTTGGTTAGCTCTGTTAGGTGATTTGGGACTTAAGAGCATGATCGAAATGCATTTTGGAAGTCCGTGGAAGGTTTAGGCATGAATTGGCGAAATTGAGATTTTGGCATTTTCCGGTTGATAGGTGAGATTTTGATATAGGGGTTGGAATGGAATTATGAAAGTTGCAGTAGCTTCGTTGTATCATTTTTGACGTGTGTGCTAAATTTCAGGTTATTCGAACATGGTTTGGTCGGGTTTTGATCAAAAGCGTAATTCGGAAGATTTTGGAATTCTTAGGCTTGAATTCGATGCGAATTTGGTGTTTGAATGTTGTTTATGGGATATGTTGGCATGTTTGGTTGAGGTCCCGAGGGCCTCGGGTGAGTTTCGGGTGGTCAATCGGACCATCTCATGTTGTAAAATATTGCAGAATTGTTGGTGGTGGAGTTGCAGGTTTTTGACCTTCGCGTTCGCGATGCATGTCCTGCGTTCGCGAAGGGTTAAGGTGCGAGGCTATGAAATTGGCCTTCGCGTTCGCGAGAATGGTTCCGCGATCGCGAAGGTGTGAGGTCTTTGGTCACCATGTTCGCGAGGTTCAGGTTGCGTTCGCATAGAGGAAGAAGGATAGCTGGGTCCTTAGTGCATTTGTTCTACGCGTTCGCGTAGTTGGGGTTGCGATCGCGGAGTGATGAGTGTGTTGTGCATCGCGTTCACGAGAGCCTTCTCGCATTTGCGTAGAAGAAATTTCTGTCAATGAAGCAGTGTGTTTCGCGAACGCGAGGGATATGTCGCGTTCGCGATGAAGAAATGTCTGGGCAGGCAGTTTATATTTTTAAATTGAGGATTTAAGTCCAATTTCATAAAAACCATTGGAGAGCTCGGGAAAAGGTGGAATTTGAGGAGATTTTCAGTGGAGCTATTGGGATAAGTATTCTTCACTCATATTTGGTTTAATTCCATGATTTGGTCTTGAATTTTATCATTTAATTTGAGAATTTAGAGTGAAATTTGGGGGAAAATGAAAGAAAAGTTGAGATTTCTTTTGGGGAATTGAATGAGCAATTGAGATTGGATTTTGACGAATTTGATATGGGTGGACTCGTGAGTGAATGAGGATTTTATTGATGTGATTGTTATCGGATTTCGAGATGTGGGCCCGAGGGCCGGGTTTGAGCAATTTCGTAATTTTTTATGCAAATTGGATATTTTCGAGTGGGCTTTGTTCCCTTAGCATATTTTAACAGTTATGTACTGATTGTGGCTATATTTGGAGCATCCGGAGGTCGATTCGTGAGGGCAAAGGCATCGCGAGCTAGAGTTTGGATCGGATCGAGGTAAGTAATGATTGTAAATGCTGTCATGAGGGTCTGAAACCCCAAATTTCACATCGCTGTACTACTTTGAGGTGACGCACACACTAGATGACGAGCGTGGAGTCGTGAACCATTGGGGATTGTGACTTGGTCTGTCCCGTATGACTGTTAAGTCGCGTATTTGATTTGAAATCTTATGATATTCCATATTTTGAGATTGATATTATATTTTGGGTTGTATGCCATGTTTGGGGCCTTGTGCCGACCTGTTGAGACCCTTAAGGGCATTTTTACTATTTTTCCTCATTCTATTTTTCTTGAAAGCATATCCTCAGTCATGATTTACATGTTTATTGTTTAAATCTGGTTTTATCACTTTAATTTTTAAAATGTGAAAACTGATTGGGCTGGGTTCCCTGTTTAACTGATGGTCCGAGTGATTGTGAGGTTGATGACTGAGATAGACCGAGGGTCTAATTGTGAGGTTAATGACTGAGATAGACTGCGGGTCTGATGGTGAGGTTAATGACTGAGAGAGACCGAGGGCCTGGTTGTGAGGATTATATATTTACGTATCGGGCTGCACGTCGCTGCAATATATATATATATATATATATATATATATATATATATATATATATATATATATATATGGATCGGGCTGCACGCCGCAGCGATATAGCGTTTGGGCTGTAGGAGCCCCTCCGGAGTCTGCACACCCCCAGTGAGCGCAGTCGACAATATATATGGATCGGGTTGTACGCCGGAGCGATATATGGATCGGGATGCACGCCGCAGCGAATACTATATGGTACTTATTGAGTGTGAGTGCTGAGTGTGACCGCTGACTGATGAGAGTTGAGTCTCGAGTGACTGAGAGACTTGCCCGAGGGGCTGTATACATTTATGAGTGATGCTTTGCCCGAGGGGCTTGTTTTGATGTAATTGTTGTTTTCACTCCTCTTTATACTGAGCCTCTGTTGAAAATGTTGAACAAATATTTTTAAACAACTTTCATTTAAGCTGGAGTTTTTATGAGATATTCGGTATTTTATCACTGGTTTTGGCTTTGTTATTTCCACTGAGACTTTTAGGATATGAGGTGTTTATGATTCTTGTTTTGCCCGAGGGACTGTTTACGAACTATGTTTTGCCCGAGGGGCCGATTATGGTTTTCATCTCTTTTATTATAAATGGTATTGAACCCCTACGAAAACTGTTGGAAAGCATTTTCAAATGATTTTTTTTTCAAAAGCTGGATTTTAAATGAGACGATTGACTCGTATTCTGATTTGTAAGACTGTTGTGCTTATTGAGTTTATCATAAATATGGATTCATCATTTCCTACCGCTCAGTCTTTATTTACTCTTATTACTTACTGGGTTGGAGTACTCACATCACTCCCTGCACCTGGTGTGCAGATTCAGGTATTTCGGAACCCGATAGCGGGTGTTGATTGCTCAGAGGTGGAGTAGGCGGAGTTAGCAAGGTGGTTGCACGACGTTCGCAGCACTGCTTTCCTTCCTCATTTTTCATTATTGTATTTAGCATATTTTTAGACTCTTGTTGTATTCAGACCTTGGTAGATGCTTATGACTAGTGACACCCCGATTTCGGGCTTGTGTAATTATTCTGCACTTTTCTTTTAAATTTTCATTATGAGATTATTGGTTTATAAATGGTATAAAAACAACTTTTATTGAAAAAATGGTTGATTCGGGAGTTGCGTCGGCTGACCTAGTTTCATGATAGGCGCCATCATGACCGGGTCGGATTTTGGATCGTGACAAGTCGGTATCAGAGCCTAGGTTACATAGGTCTCACAAGTCATGAGCAGGTTTAGAAGAGTCTCGCGGATCGGTACAGAAACGTCTGTATTTATCCTCGAGAGGTTGCAGAACCTTTAGGAAAAACTTCACATTCTTGAATTCTTATCGTGCGTCCTTGATTCAACTTGAAAAATAACTCTTTGAATTCCTTCCACGTGTTCGTATGCGTGTATGAGCGCTCGGTATCAGATGTGCATCGATGACTTGTGATTCCCTGAGCGAGGGGCGAGATGTGATCTCTTTGTGTTAATGTTGGGCTAGTCTAGAGGACTTGAGGACAGATTCTTTTGCCTATAGCTTGAGACCGAGGTGTTGATTGTGTGAGCAAATGTTTTTGAACTTATACGTTCGGTAGTGTCCTATTGGTAGGAGTAATGACTGGATAGCTACGTGATGAGTATGTTATGACTGCGAGGTGTATTCATATAATTTGGAAATGATGAGAAGGGTCTACTGGAGGATAGAAGAACTATTAGGTACTTGATTTTCATCTCGATTGGAGGTATAGCCCCGAGTTATGGGGGTGTGAAGAATCTTTTCATGTGTTCTAGTTGGGAGTGAAGTAAATTTCATGTTACGGTATGAGTTCAGACTCAGGAAGACTAAGTGATTGCTTAATGTTTATGATGGTGGAAGGTATACAGAAATGTTAGTTGGACGTAAAATAGGTGGGTTATCTCCTATAGAGTGTTCTGAGGTTGTATGATCCTTAAGTTGTCTGTTAGGAGCTCTCATTTACAAGTGTAATATATATGTTGCGATTAAAATTTGGGTCGTTTAAGAGATTGGGGTTCAACTGCTATGAGAGTGAATGCGAAATTTGCATAAGATTTAAAGTACCAGGTGGTCTGTGTTTCACGAGCGTATGAAGGGTTGAGTTTAATCTCATTATGGTATTATGGCAGCAATAGAGTATATGCGTTATGAGTTATTGAGTGTGTTTTGATCTATGGCTTCGAGCCAAGTGGGGGAGTCTGTTATTGCTTAGTTGATTGCAGGTTATGTGCTATGTTGGTTCCAGTTTGAGGCATACTGGTGAATCAGTTATGGCCTACGTATATTGAGATCAAGGATGGCTCGTGTAAAGGAAAATTTTGACAAAGGTTGTAGTATGCTTCATAGGTTTGTGAGAATCACGGAATGTCTTGAGTTGTTATTTGTAAAGGATGCTCGATGCATAGAGCAGGAAGTTGCTTGGTTGCATCGGGATGAGGTTGCATTCTACAGTGTCTGAAGTGCTAATGAGGCACAGGTTGTTCGGTTCTTTTGATCGGGCTAATTGCGGGTTGTGTAGAGTGGATGACTCCCGATAATGGTTCTAATGTGTTCAAGATTTTTCATGTAACAATTGGGTATTTTCAAGTCGTATATGTGGCTAGAAACTGAGCTTTCATTGGAAGATGTCAAGACTTGTGGTATTTTCTATATTAATTATGGGATTCCATGTATCAGTATCAGGAAGGTAAAGGTAACGGATTTAGATTCGCAGGAAGTCTCTTCAAAGTAAAGTATTTTGAATGTGGTGCTTTTGGGAATATTTAAGAGAGTATTTAGCGGCTTATGAGTCTTAGACAGGGTGGTTTTGTACTTGGGTCTCGTGTGGTGAGTCTGGGTTAAGGAATTGTGGTGTTGTAGCAAGAAGAAGTGTCAAGCTGACGGTAGATCAGAAGGAAACTCGGATAGATGGGATAGTTTGGTAGTAGGCCGGATCGGTGTAGTAGGGATATGATTAGTTCTTTGGATGCTTAGGAGGTAATGAGTTTATACAAGTATTTCGCGACAATGCTCTTGGGTTTTAGTGGCCTCGTAGCGTGGTTGAGTTAGGAGGATTCAGTCCTGACGGTTTAGTTTTGTGCAAATGAAATTTGGAGAGCTCTAGACGGTTTCCACCACAGTTAGAGAGGTATATTTTTTCTATTGGCGTGAGAAGCATGGGATGTATAGTGATTTACTTCTAGATGGGATCAATGGGAAGTTCTTGTCTAGTGGAGTACATAGTTGATTGTGGTTTGGAAGGGATATGAAGTTCTTGTGGTTATCCTAGGAAGGTACGGGTTATGCAGTATGTTGTGTAGGATTGAGATTTGCATGTGTAAGGTCACGGTTCATATTTGAAAGGGAGGTCACAAATTCTTAGATAGCATGGGCAGCGTTAGGTGACTAGATGAATGAGATCACCGATTGGTGTGGCTTGATGAGGGTATACATTTCAGATAGGGCGATGTGTTTGAGTTATGGATGCTTTATTGGTATTGCAGCACTATCTTGTCCGATCGTCTGATGATATTCGAGTCTGCTGGGGTGGCATAGAAGAATTTTAGGTGTATCTCTCATGAGATGATTGAGTACTAGAGGTGTATTATATATGGGAGCGGCGGAATTGGGATTAGATATGGTAATACGTGTGCTTTATGGACTTGGAGACTAGAAGTTCTCATATACAGGTTAGCTCGTGGTTATGGACGACAAAGATGTGGTTAAGTTAGTCAGATGATAGTATGTGCTATGATTTAGTCATTGTGAACTTTTGGAGGATTATTTATCTGTTGTGTGTGACTAGAGTTGATGTGTGGTTCATTGGTAGACCTATATGGATATGTGTTTTGCATCGAGACGGCTTTGTTGACTTCAATTTGCTATTGGTGAGGGATGTGGTAATTCGGTTGTTGTTGAGCTATTAGTGTTCTGAGGTGATCTATCGATTAATTTTCTATGTTGCGAGACGTTATGATTTGTTGGTTATAAGCACAGATGGTGCGATTCCATTGGGGTTTCGTAGTGGAAATCGAGCGGGAAGAGCACTGGGTATTGCTCAGTGGATGGCGTATCGGTTATGTCATTTCGAGTTGTGTGGTATTATGTAATTGCCTCATGGTGGTTATGATGACTGCTTCGGTTTTAGACATCATATTGTGCACAGTTGTCGATTTTGAACATAGTAACTTAAGGTGTCTCATGTGGGCCAGTGTTTGGATGAGATCACACATTGGAGCGAAGCTATGTGGAAGTATGATCCTGCGGGTTGGATTCGTGTGTTCCGTTTCTACAATGTATGGCGGGTTCTCATTCTTGTGTTGTGGTGGTACTAGTGAGCTTGCGGTACAGCTCTTTCATTTGAGTCAATTTCATGAATTGAGTAAGTTCGGATTGTAGCTTATTGGTGCTCGGATTGTGGCTTATTGGTGCACGGATTGCACAAGTCGTGGCTTTATCCTATATTGATGTGTCAATGTCACCAGAGTAGTTGTGTTAGATTAGATGAGATCGTCGGGATCTTTAATCACTGCAAACAGATTTGATTTCAGCATGTTGGAAGGAAAACATCAAGGTTCAGCTCAGAAATTTGCTATGGTCTTTGCCAAAGGAGAAATGGCTTCATGGATGGTTGATCTGAGAAAACGGTTACAGCTTACTGCGTGTTTCATTTATCATTGGAAGTATATGAAAGTGTTGGAATGAGACTCTAGTTGATAAGAGGTGTCACACCTCCTTTTTCCATCCCCGTGAGGGGTGAAGGAGTTTTTCCAATTAAAGGACAATCGAAACGGGATTTATTTATTTACTCAGAGTCGCCACTTGGGAGATTTAAGGTGTCCCAAGTCACCAATTTAATCCCGTATCGAGGAAAATATTCGACTTTCAAAATGAAGTCTGCGAACCATAAATTCTAAGTAAGGCATTCTGTTGACCCGAGGGAAGGTGTTAGGCACCCCCGAATCCCGTGGTTCTAGCACGGTCGCTTAAACTGCTGTAATAGCTAAAATATCTGATTTTAATACATGTTCAAAAATTATAGTGCAATTTCAACTTTTAACCGCTTTATTGTTATTATTATTTTATAGAGAATTGCAACATCGTGAAAATGTATCTCGAACCACGTCACATCAATGTACTCGTGGTTATCGACATATTCCGACTCTATTAAGATTTTGATTTGGGTCACATAAATGTGCACCCGAGTTTTAAGAAAATTAAATTATTAAAGGCGCGCCTAAAGCGACTAGCGTATCACTTACTTTGGGTAGGGCCGTGAAAGTTTGCTAAATGGTCCATTCCGAAGTCTAAGCAATTTTTATAGTAAATATTTACTGAGGGCCCCGCAATTTGTGATTTACTATGGCGAGTCACACCTCCATTTTTATTTTAAAAAAGATCGTCCTATAGTAACTATGTTTTTCTATTTCCGTCCGTCTCTAAAATAAAATAAGAAAAAGTACCTAATTTATTTACATGCTTGCGGGTTATTAGTTAAGATCCGTACACGATTTGTTAATTCTGAAAATGATGCAATAAGAGCGATCCGTTTGCCATTTATTGGGCCCAAGTCCAATGTATGTGAGGTAAAACTGGACCCGGGCCATCCCTAATCCAATAGGGCTAATTAATGGTTTCTACACATTCATAGCTTGTAAAAAATGGTATCATCTTATTAACAAGTTTCTTCAAATTTAAAGTGGCGTTCTACTGGAATGTAAGAACTTGGAAATCTAATTATTTTTTAAAAAAAAACCATTTACATGCATTAAATTAACTACTTGTATCAAATTAAACAATGTTCCTATCAGTTTCCGAAACAGGCCATTTGTTCAATGAGATAACTATTGAATGTTTGATAATAATCTAAATGGCCTAACATGCTTTTGATATATGCAATTTAACAAATAATACTGAAGTAACAGAACAAGAGTTACTATATCATCAATCCTTTTAACTAAACATACATGGGTAGTTTTCTTACTAAACTATTGCAAAAAGGCATGTCCAGTTATACATAAATAAACACTTACATGATTCTAATGAAAAAGGTATTCTAATACGTATACAAATAAATAAACAACTATAATGAATTTAAAACTTCAACTCTTCACTTCTTTGCATTCATGCTTCAAGTTTTAACCTACAAGAACCAGTGTATCAATTTGTGTACCTGGTATTTGAAAAGCAAAGAGAAGAAGAGGAGGATCAGTGCATAAAGCAGCAGTAGCATACACAGCAACACAGCAGTACAGCAACAACCAGTAAATCCAGGAAATACTAAAACTGAAAACCAGCAATACCAAAATGAAACACAGACAGATGCAAGGACACAGTCTTCTGATTTGTTAAACACTCAGGAAAAGCAGCCTGAAACTCTTAATGTAAAAGTTCTGATTTTTACTTTCTGAATTTTTCCCTCTCTTTTCCAGTATTTTTCCAGATTCCTTTCTCCTTTAGTCTCTCCTCTTTTTTTAAAATCTGTTCTTTTTCCCTTCTGTCCAGACCCTCCCCTCTCTTTATACAAGTTTGTCCCCTCTCCTTAAGTGCTGCCCGACCCCTCTTCTTTTCAACAAAATTAGAATTTCCACTAAAAATCTGCTCTTTTTACTTTAAATCCCACTAAGGAAGCCTTTTCCCTGATTTTCAGCTCTCCATTACCTTTTGTTCCCCATTAATGCATTAGTTAATACCCCCATTAACAAAGCACTAATACTAAAGTATGAACTTAACTGTTTCAATCCCAAATTGCCCCTGAAAACCCTTAATATTGCTGCCCTCCTAACACAAACACTATTGCATTACAACTTTTAAAATCTGAAATCTGTTTTCAACCTTAACAAAGATTTAAAATTTAAACCTGACTTTCAAATGTACCCAAACTTATTTCTGATTACTGAAGGACTAAAGTTAGAAATCAATTGGAACTAATGAACTTGGAATTAAATCAATCTAGACTTAACACAACATAGAACTTAACACAATCCCTAAAACTGAAACTGAAATATTTAATCAATATGCACATGAATGCAGTATCATTGTCAGTCTATTGACAATTCTCTGAAACTGAGTATCTGCAGATCAACACACACAACAACTGTCTGACGAACTTACTGGTCTATAAACAAGAATGAATTAATAGACGAAACTTATTAACTGACTGCTTGCCACAACTGATACTAAATAATCAGACACAGACAATTAGGCAATTCACAGGCAATTTCAGTGGTATTGACAGAAACATAGATTAACTGGAAACTAATTAATCGACGCAACTCATTAATCGATTATACAAATTATAACACATAACAATCATATCGAACCTAAACAAATGACAGAATTGATCCTATTGAATATGAACAAGGTCAATTGACCAAAAGAAATTTTAAAATCAATACAGCAGATAAACATATATGTAGAGAAGCAAATACGAAGGAAAGAAAAGGAAATACCTCATAATAACAGAATTATACGAATCCAATCTTCGAAACTCTGATTCGGACACTTTGAGATCGAACAGACCTTAGTCGAAGTATTCTCAACTGAAAATACTTCGATTAAGGTCGATTAGACCCCAACCTTTTATTAAATTTGGGCAGATTCCATGATTTGGAATTTTAGGGTTCTTGAAGGTCTAATTTGGGGCTTGATCATTTCTGGTCAGATTCGAACCAAACCAAGTTTGGTTTGGTTATAAGTGAGGTCAGGAGAGTGACTGGTGGGATTTTGGGATACATTAGGGTAGTTTTAGGTTTTGCTCGAATCTTCGAATGAAGATTCGAGCAGTTCCAGGAAGATTCGACCTAAACTACTACCGGATCCATAACGAGGATGGTCAGGAGAAACCATGGTGTTGATTTGGAAGCCATCGGAGAAAATTGGGTTTTCAGACCAAACTTTGATCGAAGATTCGAGATGTTGGGGCCTGATTCGAGGGAAACTAACATCAGATCTGGAAAGAGGATGTCGTGGGGAAGCTATGGTGTTAAGATGGGGTCATTTGGACCACCGGAACCGCCGTGAGGCGATTTCCGGTGGGCGGTGCACGGTGGTTGACGGTGGGGATATGTTTGGTCTCTGAAAGTCAGAGACGAAGGTGGGAAAGGGGGGTATGGCTTTGGGGGGTGGGGTAAGGATTTAGGACTTATATACGGGGTGAGGTAATTGATCCTGGCCATTGGATGAGGTGGGATCGATGGCCAGGATCTTTCGTTAAGGGGGAAACGGTGCCGTTTGGTTTAAACAGGGGGGTCGAGCTTAACCGGGTAATGGGTCAGGGGTTGGGTTTGGTCACATCTTTGGGACCGTTTGATCATCTGAGATCAATGGTCCAGATTGAGACGCTTGAAACGGCGTCGTTTGGTAGAGGCTGGAGACGGGTTGAATTGGACTTGGGCATGGGGTGTGATTTTGGGCCTGACTTTCCTTTTAAAAAAACTGGCCCAATCCGAATTCCTTCATATTTTGAACTCTTTCCCTTTTCTTAAAAAATTAAATAAAATCCTAAACAAATTGTAAAATCAAAAAAATAAAACTACACACATATTATTTAACACCTATAATAATTAACACACAAATTAAACATTTAAATAAAATCAACACAATGGCAAGAAACACATATGCGTATTTTTTTTGTGATTTTCTTTTAATCCAAATTATGGTTAATTAATTATAAATATATATATATATATATATATATATATATTTATTTATTTTTATGTATTTTATCCTTTTATATAAACCAATGATTAATTAGTTACGCAAATGTAACATTAATTCCTAAATGCACATGTACCTATATTACTATTTTTCTATATTTTTCTTTAATTAGAATAAAATAAACATGCACAGATAAAATGCCACGAAAAATTCAAAATCCTATACAAAGAAAATTATTTGTGATTTCTTTTGGAGTAGTTCTTGTGAGACAAAAATCACATGCTCACAGCTGCCCCTCTTTGTCCGAAAACACGAAGTGTTTTTGTACAAAGATAAAGTGAGCGGATACGAGCGATTTTTGCCCGTTGGAATACTCCGTGTGAAGCATTTTTTGAAAAAGATTTAACCGAACCTTTGCTTCAAAGGTTTCCTACATATCCCTGGCTAGAAGGGAATTAGGTTAATGTAGTTCGGGAAGTTTTGGTAGCTGGGACTACCATGGAACTGCTTTTTGTTGTTATTACTGTTGCTACTGCCTCCCGATCTCCTCATTACACCGTGCCAAAAGAAAATAAGAGGCTAGACTAAGCTAGGAATTACAAAATCTTATATGTCTTCCCCTTGCTCTGGTTACCTCGCTCTTGTCGGCTTGTGTTTCCTCCGGTGCCTTTCTTTCGAAAACTACTGGGGACGACACTGGCCTTTTGCCTTTTTGAGCATAAGTTTTATTATTCCGTTCTGTCTGCTGGGGACACTACTTCCTACATTAAAGCTTGTTATGCTGGGGATCTTTGTTGTACTCCTCCTGATTACTGACTTCTGTTTGATCTTGAAATGTGTTCTTCTGTTCTGCAGGCGGGCTCCTGACTTCAACATCTTCCTCAAAATTTTAACACCTCCATTCTCCAGGCGGGCTCCTGACTTCTTCAACTTCCCAAAATAATCCAGCCTCCATTCTCTAGGCGGGCTCCTAACTTCAATAACTTCTAACACCTCCATTTTCCAGTTCTTCAACTTTCTCAAAATTTTATCACCTCCATTCTCCAGGCGGGCTCCTGACTTCTTCAACTTCCTCAAAATTTTAACACCTCCATTCTCCAGGCGGGCTCCTGACTTCTTCGACTTAAATATAACGACCTCTGTTCTACAGGCGGGCTCCTGACTTCAACAACTTCCTCAAACTTTTAACACCTCCATTCTCCAGGCGGGCTCCTAACTTCTTTAACTTCCCAAAATAATCCAGCCTCCATTCTCCAGGCGGGCTCCTAACTTCAACAAATTCTTAAATTCTAACACCTCCATTCTCCAGGCGGGCTCCTGACTTCTTCAACTTTCTCAAAATTTTAACACCTCCATTCTCCAGGCGGGCTCCTGACTTCTTCAACTTCGAAAAATAAATCAGCCTCCATTCTCCAGGCGGGCTCCTAACTTCTTCAATCTTCGAAAAATAAATCAGCCTCCATTAACTTCGAAAAATAAATCAGCCTCCATTTTCCAGGCGGGCTCCTGACTCCAACAACTTTCTCAAAATAACTCAGCCTCCATTCTCCAGGCGGGCTCCTGACTTCAACAACTTTCTCAAAATAAATCAGCCTCCATTCTCCAGGCGGGCTCCTGACTTCTAAAATCTTCGAAAAATAAATCAGCCTCCATTCTCCAGGCGGGCTCCTGACTTCAACAACTTTCGCAAAATAAATCAGCCTCCATTCTCCAGGCGGGCTCCTGACTTGTAAAATCTTCGAAAAATAAATCAGCCTCCATTCTCCAGGCGGGCTCCTGACTTCAACAACTTTCGCAAAATAAATTAGCCTCCATTCTCCAGGCGGGCTCCTGACTTCTAAAATCTTCGAAAAATAAATCAGCCTCCATTCTCCAGGCGGGCTCCTGACTTCAACAACTTCTTAAATTCTAACACCTCCATTCTCCAGGCGGGCTCCTGACTTCTTCAGCTGCTTCCTTCAAAATTGGTGTTTTATTCCTCTGAAAATTGCTGTGGATAACACCGATAGTTTATTTCATCAATGTGTCATTTTCCTTCTTCAAAGACTATTTCCTTTAAAGCTGGTGCTTTCACTTCCCTGAAACCTGCCGGGAATAACACTGCTGGGGAATTATCTTTCTCCTTTTAACAATGGTGGGGATGATACTGATTATCTTGCTTCTTGCAAGATCGCTTTTCTCTTAAAACTTGTATCTCCCTTCTCATATACTGCTGGGGATTTTTCTTCCTTCAACACTTGTGTTATCTTCTCTCTTTCCCAAATGACTATCTGATTTTAAGAAAATTTTCGTAATGAGAGAAAATTTTCTGCCCCAGTTTGATAATCTTCTTTGTGACCCTGTCTTCCTGCGGTCAATAATATTTCCTTTCCCTGTTTCAAATCAAAGAAAAATTTGTTAGTTTAAAACGGGGCGAGTGGTCGTGCCACTTCTGCTGGGGATAATTTTTCCCTTTTCTTTTCCCTGCTTTGCTATAAAACTTGCTGGGGAGAATATTGATTGTTGGGGCTGGTTTTTTTTTTCTTTTCTCTTCCTTCCCCGCTCTGTGTTGTTCGACTATTGTGGAACCTGGTCGAGAATTTGTCGGAGTTGTTTCCGTATCTCGCACATCTGCTGGGGATCCTCTTGGAACTTGATCTATAACTTCCCTTGGAAATTTGGGCCTCTTAGGATCTAGACCCATTCATCATTTGGTCTTGCGACAAACTTCTTTTCGCTTTGTCACCTTATCTTTGGCTTGTCCTTTTCGCATTTTGCCTTGCACCATTTTGGCAACTGGTAATAAGCTCTGAAAATCCTTTTCAAAAATAAACTGTTGGGGAAATAAAATCTTTTAAACCAAAATATGAAAGCGTGATAATTTTAAAGATAAAAAAAGAAGTCTTTTTGAACAAACGCTGGGGAAAAAGAAAAGAAAAGAACTTATCTGAATGATATAACCAATCCCAACGATCATGTCGTGCATTCCGGATTGATCAACCCAGTCTATTTGTATCAATCAATCTTTCGGATGGCCTCATCTCGCTGGGGATAAATAAATACTCCACTTTTTCCAAATGTGGACCTTTTCCGCCAATCTCGCCTTGGCGCCTCATAGTGCCCTTCGAGGGGTTTTCACTAATAAGACTCTCTCATTTCTCTCAACTCCCGTCGCCTCATGGTGCCTGTGAAGGTTTTCACCGATAAGACTCTCTCATTTTATTTTATTTTTTCAGCTGGGGATTGGAGCGTTGTCAATATGACGTTCTTTGTTGGGGATTCTTTCGACTATCAATTCATTTCCAGTTTATGATCCTCTTCTCTACTGGGGATCAGAGTGTTGTTCCCGCCTTCCACGTGCATGAACTTGTCACTTCTTTGTACTGATTGGGAGGTCTTTTTTAGACATCAATATGGTTTTTTGTGTATGGCTAAAAAGAAAAGGAATATCAAAAGTTTAAAATAATTTGGAGGGGTGAAATAGTACAACTCTTGGAATCAAACTTTCTTTTCACAACTTCTGCCCCAAGTTCTTCTTGCTTGGGGATTTTTATTTTTTGGTTACACTATGACCGAGCCGTGAGGCGCCTACGTATCCTTCTTTGAGGAATCAGGTCAAACGTAGTTCCCACTTTCTTTGTTTTTCTTGTGACTTTTCTTTTGTCTTTATTATTGTTTTTTTCTCTTTTTATCTTTTATTTTAATTACTGACTCCAAAAGAGGGATATAAAAGAATAAATAAGGCTCAAAAGGGTAAGCAAAGGTTAAAGTGTTTTGATAGAAGAAAGAATTGTCTCCGTCATTTCATTCTCCGACAAATGCCAACCACAAACAAATGACAATTACAATCAAAAGAGATCATACATAATATATCATAACTGCGTCGGTATTGATAGCCATGTCGACGCATTTCCCTTCGATATCTGTTAAACATAAAGCACCATTGGACAATAATCTGGTTACAATGAATGGTCCTTGCCAATTCGGGGCGAACTTGCCCTTTGCTTCTGCTTGGTGTGGCAGGATTCGTTTCAATACTTGTTGCCCCACTTCAAATTTTCTGGGGTGCACCCTTTTGTTGTAGTCTCTTGCCATTCTTCTTTGATATAACTGGCCATGACACATAGCTGCCAATCTCTTTTCATCAATCAAGTTCAACTGCTCCAAGCGGGTTTTGACCCACTCATCATCATTAATATCAGCCTCGGCGACAATCCGAAGGGATGGAATTTCAACTTCCGCCGGTATTACTGCTTCAGTTCCATATATCAACAAATAAGGGGTTGCACCTACTGAAGTCCGGACGGTAGTGCGATAACCCAACAATGCAAATGGTAATTTTTCATGCCATTGCCTGGATCCTTCTACCATCTTCCTCAGTATCTTCTTGATGTTCTTGTTGGCTGCTTCAACAGCTCCATTCGCCTTGGGATGATATGGTGTTGAATTACGGTGTGTAATCTTAAACTGTTCACATACTTCTCTCATCAAATTGCTGTTAAGATTAGTACCATTGTCCGTGATTATCACTTTTGGGACCCCAAATCTACAGATGATATGGGAGTGAACAAAATCCACCACTGCCTTCTTGGTTACTGACTTGAAAGTTTTGGCTTCGACCCACTTAGTAAAATAATCGATGGCCACCAGAATGAACCTATGACCGTTCGAAGCTGCCGGCTCAATAGGCCCAATGACATTCATGCCCCATGCCACAAATGGCCATAGTGCTGACACTGTGTGCAATTCCGTTGGTGGAGAATAAATCAGATCGCTGTGTATCTGACACTGATGGCATTTCCGCACGAAATTGATACAATCATGCTCCATAGTCAGCCAATAATACCCTGCTCGAAGAATCTTCTTCGCCAATACATATCCGCTCATAGGTGGCCCACAAACTCCAGCATGTACCTCTGTCATAACTGTCGTGGCTTGACTGGCGTCTATACATCTCAGCAATCCCAAATCTGGGGTTCTTTTGTACAACACTCCTCCACTAAGGAAGAAACCATTTGACAATTGCCGAATGACTCTTTTTTGATCTCCAGTGGCCTGCTCCGGGTATATCCCCATCCTGAGGTACTTTTTGACGTCATAAAACCATGGCTCGCCATCCACTTCTTCCTCTAACATGTTGCAATAGGCATGCTGATCACGAACCTGAATGTGCAACGGGTCAACATGAATTTTGTCTGGGTGGTGCAACATTGATGCTAAAGTGGCCAATGCATCGGAAACCTCATTGTGAACTCTTGGGATGTGTCTGAACTCCACTGATCGAAATCGCTTGCTCAAATCGTACAAACATTGTCGATATGGTATTGTAAGCACGTGATTTTTGACCCTCCCCGAGAATTTTCACATTTTTAGCGTGAATATGTGAAATTGGGTCTAATATAGCCATTTTAACTATTTTTACTTTATTTCGGTGCAAAAAGAAAATTTCAAAAAATATATATAAAAATTTTAGTTTATGTATCTCTCATAAACTTGAAAAATACAAAAATTGTACTTTATTTTGGTACTTTAAATAAATTCGAAAATTACAAAAAAAATATATAGTTCTATTAATGTTTGCGGTCATTATAATTTTGAAAAATACAAAAACATATTACTTCATATTTTTGTCTTTATTAAAGAACGAAAATTACAAAAAAAATAGTTTTTAGTCATTTTAACTTTGAAAAATACAAAAAATATTACTTCATATTTTATCTTAATATTTAAAAAAAAACGAAAATTACAAAAATAGTTTTATTAATATTTTGTAGCTATTTTAAATCTTGAAAAAATATTTAAAAAATATATAGTTTTGTTTGAATACTAGTCTTATTTTTGGTAGTTATTTTGCTTACATAGGACTAGTTAAGCAACGTTTTCCTATTTCTCGGGTCCGGGCAAAAGAATAATATTCGGGTTCAAACTACCCGGTTTTAGGCCTAATTTCGGACCTAGCCCATAATAAACCGTGTCCAGGACACATGGGGAACCCCACCACGCGTGGGGGACACAAACCTTGAACCCCACCACGCGTGGGGCTCATTTTGATGGGCATTGTGTAGCAAATACACGGACAAGGGCCAAAGCATGGGAGGAACTTTTGGAATTTTTTGGAAAAGAGTACTGTTCCTCCGTCTTCCTCCTTTGAAAAACCAAGAAAACCTACTGCAAAACCACCACCCCACGACCAAAACCCTACTGTCCCCAGCGCCAAAACCCACCGGCAACCACCCTCCTCCTCCTGTCCAAACAGCCCCCTCTATCACCCGAACAACGCCCAGCTCCTCCGAACGACCACCATCGCCGTTACCATCTCCGCCAACGTCTCCATTTCGGCAAACCAAATAAAACGAAAACCCAACCACCTGAAGAGAATGATACCATCGTCTTCTTCTTCAACTCACCAAACGACCCTTACAGCAAGCCCCACCACGCACCAGTCCCGTCGTCGCCGCCCTTCGACTGCTGCTGCCCGGAAAAACTAGTAGCGTCGTCCTCTCCTTTTGAGCAGCAGCTGTGGCTGCATTGCTGCGTCGCATCGCCGATGACCACCTAAACCAACCTCTCTTCTTCCCCAGACCTCCATAAACGACCACCAGTGCAACCATGAAACCACTCTTGAGGTTGCCATTCGTGTTATGAGTTCCGTTGAAGTTGTTGCTGTCCAGTTTCCGGCGAGTTCGAGATATTGAAGCTCGACTCTTCTATTACACGTGAGTATTCATGTTACTGTTGTTGGCTCGGCGTGTTCTTTGCTTTCATGTTTTGTCTAGTTAAATTTGAGTAGTAGTAATATATTTGTCGTATCTTAAAATTTATATTGTCATGTTTAGTTTACCACTGATTGTTAATGTTATGCTCTGTTGTTGATTTTTATATTTCCGTTTAGCACTGATTGTCAGTTGCCTTGCCATTTATTGTTAGGTTATGAGATTATTAGCTTATACTTCATTAAACTAGATTAAGAAGAGAAGAGTGATAGTTTATAAATAGCATCAAATTAGTGATTTGTGGTAATATTGTCGTTTGTATGTAACTAGATTAAAGGAACCGGGGGGTATCTCATGCGACCCGGCTCCGATTTGGAATAAGGTTAAATAGAACTTGCCGTGACTCACGGGTGCATTTCATGTAGCGTGGTTTACAATATGTTTTAATAACCTTGAATTAACTCTTTAAATAAATAAAGTAAAGTGTAGTTACTTTAAGCTCACCCTTTCAAAAATAAAAAATGAGACGAGCCTCGCCGAATAAAAATGCAAATTGCGGAGCCCTCAGTAAATACTTGTTTTAAAGTTACTTAGAATTCAGGAGGTCCGTTTAGCAAATTTCACGGCCTTCCCAAAATAATAACACGCTAGTCTCTTTAGGCGCGCGTTTAATAATCTACGTTCTTAAACTTGGGTGTGCATTTCATGCGACCCAAATCCAAATCCCAAAACATCAAATAAAATACGTTCCGGATTGTGGGTGCATTTCATGTGACGCAGTCCAAAGACGTGTTTTTAAGCGATGTTCACATTCTTGTAAAAACAATAATAATAAAGCGGTTAAAAGTTAAAATTTGCACATAAGTTCATATTCGTATAAAATCAGACAATCAAGCCGAATATAACAGTTGAGTGACCGTGCTAGAATCACGGAACTCGGGAATGCCTAACACCTTCTCCCGGGTTAACAGAATTCCTTATCCGGATTTCTGGTACGCAGACTGTAATATGGAGTCATTCTTTTCCTCAATTCGGGATTAAAATTGGTGACTTGGGACACCCTAAATCTCCCAAGTGGCGACTCTGAAATAAATAAACCAATCCCGTTTCGATTGTCCTTTAATTGGAAAAAACTCCCTTGCCCCCCGCGGATGCGGAAAAAGGAGGTGTGACAGGTATGAGCTTCAAATCCCGTATTTCCCATTCACCCTAAATCTGATGCACCAGGAGGTCCGAATCCCCCAAGACCAAGACGTCCTGGACATCCATGTCTGCCGCTAATCGCAAACCCAAAATGCATGCCTCATACTCAGCCATGTTATTGGTACAATAGAAATGCAGTTGAGCTGTAACAGGATAATGATGTCCTGTTTCAGAAATAAGCATTGCTCCTATTCCAACTCCCTTCGCATTTGCGACTCCATCAAAGAAAAGCTTCCAACCTGGTTCCTCAGGTAAGTCCAACTCATCTATATGCATTACTTCCTCGTCAGGAAAATACGTCCTCAACGGCTCGTATTCTTCATCAACAGGATTCTCAGCCAAGTGATCTGCCAACGCTTGGGCCTTCATGGCTGTCCTCGTCACATAGACGATGTCAAACTCCGTGAGTAATATTTGCCATTTTGCTAACCTTCCTATGGGCATAGGTTTTTGGAAAATATACTTTAACGGATCCAAACGGGAAATGAGATAAATAGTATATGAGGATAAATAATGTTTCAATTTCTGAGCCACCCAGGTTAGGGCGCAACAGGTCTTCTCGAGTTGAGTGTACTTAACCTCATATACTGTAAATTTCTTGCTGAGATAATAGATGGCTTGCTCTTTTCTTCCTGTAATGTCGTGTTGCCCCAACACGCAACCAAACGAATTCTCCAATACCGTTAGATAAAGAATTAATGGTCTTCCCGGCTCAGGGGGAACCAATACAGGTGGATTTGATAAATATTCTTTGATCTGGTCGAATACCTCCTGGCATTCCGCCGTCCATCCTATTGCAGCATCCTTATTCAACAGCCGAAAAATGGGTTCACGGGTTGCTGTGAGTTGAGCAATAAATCTGCTGATGCAATTCAACCTTCCCAACAGACTCATTACTTCTGTCTTGTTCTTCGGCGGTGGCAAATCTTGGATAGATTTGATCTTTGACGGATCCAGTTCAATACCTCGCCGACTGACGATGAATCCCAAAAGCTTCCCAGATGGAACACCAAATGCACATTTGGCCGGGTTGAGCTTAATATCATACCTTCGAAGTCTTTGAAAGAACTTCCTTAGGTCTGCTACGTGGTATTCCTGATACTTGGACTTTATGATCACATCGTCTACGTACACCTCAATTTCTTTGTGGATCATGTCATGAAACACAGTGGTCATTGCTCTCATGTACGTCGCCCCAACATTCTTCAAACCAAATGGCATTACCCGGTAGCAATAAGTTCCCCACGGCATAATGAAGGTTGTCTTTTCTGTATCTTCCTCATCTATCAGAATCTGATGATACTCAGCATAGCAATCCACAAAAGATCTGATCTCACGTCCGGCACAATTGTCGATCAAGATATGGATGTTGGGTAAAGGAAAGTTGTCTTTAGGGCTTGCCCTGTTCAAATTGCGGTAATCGACACACACCCTGATCTTTCCATATTTCTTTGGTACCGGTACCACATTAGCCAACCAATCAGGATATCGAGTGATACGAATAACCTTTGCTTGTAGCTATTTGGTTACTTCTTCTTTAATCTTCACACTCATATCCGTTTTGAACTTCCTCAGTTTTTGCTTGATGGGAGGGCATGCCGGGTCATGGGCAATTTATGAACCACTAAATCTGTGCTTAACACCGGCATGTCATCATACGACCATGCAAAAACATCTTTGAACTCAATAAGTGTTTCGATCAATTCCTCCCTGATATTTGGTGCAATGTGGATGCTTACTTTAGTTTCTCTAATATCGCCGACATCCCCTAAATTGATGGCTTCTGTGTCATTTAAGTTGGGTTTGCATTTTTCTTCAAACTGGCTTAACTCCCTGTTTATCTCCTCGAATGCTTCATCCTCATCGTATTCCGATTCATTATCATAATCGACCTCTTGTATGGTTAGCTCGGAATCAGATCGATCTTTTAGACTAGGTTGAAGATCCGTTGCGCATGCCATGTCATTAGAACCAGTATGAAAAGAACTGTTCAGAAAAAGAAACGAAAGAAACAAAATTAAAAATAATAACTTATAAAATAAAAATAAAATAAAGAAGAAACTTTTCATTTTATTGAATTATGGGATAACAAGGTTTCACACTTTATTGAACACAATAAGAAGGAATCTGGATTACAACCCTCGAATAATCCAGAAAACAAACAAGGAAAATCAGAGCCAACTACCAGGACTCCCTCCAAGTAGGAAGAAGAGTAGCCATCCAATTGTTGACCTTGACTTTAGGACCCACAAACTGTATGTCTGCCTTACTGGAACCCTCTCCAGCTTCTATCATGTTGACGTCGGCAAACACTCTTCCAAAACTCTCATTCAAATCTCCGTTTGGCCCCATCAGAGGTCCAAGAACTTCCGGGACCGGCAACTTTCTGCACCCTGCTTTGACAAATGATCTGGATAGGCGTGGGACTGGTTTAGGAAGGACCCAAACTCTTTTCTTCAATTTGCGGGCTCGCTTCACATCCGCTACAGTAGGCTTGAATCCCAACCCAAAAGTTTCCAGGTTCTTGGGCAAAGAAACTGGCTGGATCATTCCCTGCAGATCAACCCCCAAACCTTTTCCTGGTACAAACCCATTATTCAACATGATGCTATCATGAAGGTTGCAGCTGTGATTCTGGGAAGTGGAAGGCCCCCGCCCTCAGGAATTTTGTCTACTGAGACTGCGTCGAAAACCTGATAAACCCATGGGCCCTTATCATCGTCGGTTTCTATGAAGGGCACAATAGCATCGCTGACGGCATGTGTGTCGTCATCCCCGTGTACCACAATCTCTTGTCTATCCCATTTAAACTTGACCATTTGATGCAGTGTAGAAGGCACTGCTTTGGCTGCATGGATCCAGGGTCGTCCCAACAAAAGATTGTACGATACTGCCACATCTATTACTTGAAATTCCATGGTGAACTCGACCGGACCAATGGTTAATTCCAGTACGATATCACCCACTGTGTCAGTGCCGCCCCCATCAAAACCTCGGACGCAGACACTGTTCTTATGGATCCTATCATCCGCAACCTTTAGTTTGTTCAGAGTGGCCAAAGGGCAAATATTGGCACTTGACCCATTATCAATTAGTGCTCGAGTGACCACCGATTCTTCGCATTTTACCGTCAGATAGAGTGCTCTGTTGTGTTCAGTACCCTCTACCGGTAACTCATCGTCAGAGAATGTCACTCGGTTTACTTCAAAGATCTTGTGCGCTACTTTCTCCAAATGGTTCACTGAGAGCTTGTTCGGGATATAGGCCTCGTTCAGAATCTTCATTAAGGCCTGACAATGATCGTTTGAATGGATTAACAAGGATAGCAACGAAATCTGGGCTGGGGTCTTTCTCAATTGCTCTATAATTGAGTAATCCTGCGCCTTCATCTTCTTCAAAAATTTCTCTGCTTCTTCCTCTGTTACTGGTTTCTTTATTGTTTCAGGATTGACCCTTCTCAATTCTGCGGGAGCAAAACACCTTCCCGATCGAGTTAACCCATGTGCCTCGCATACGTCTTCCACAACCTCCTTCCCCTTATGCGTCACTGTCACTTGACTGTAACTCCACGACACAGCTTTCTCACTTGTTATCGGCAATTGTATGACCGACTGGATAACAACTGGTTCAACGTGGACCCCTTTTACTACCAACATTGGTTTGTTTGCTACTCCCTGCAACACTGCTCTGACTGACTCTGGCTTCTTCGCAGTAATAGATGATCATTTCCCTGCTACCACAAATGGTTTGTCATATACCTTTCCCGACAGTACCACTGCCTTTCCACAAGTCGACTCTTCATTAGAACTGGCGCGAATCATCATTACCATTTGTGAGGGTGTTTTTGGTTTCCCTCATTCGTGCACTAGTTCGATAATGTGGGCTTCATGGTGCACCGGTAATGGATTTTCATTGATGTTGGGTTCCTCTGGTGCCTGAACCTCGATCCTATTTGTGTCAATAAGATCTTGTATGGCAGTCTTCAACTTCCAACATTTCTCAGTATCATGCCCGGGAGCACCCGAACAATATTCACAGCTTACTGAATGGTCCAGACTTCTGGGAAGGGGATTTGGCAATTTGGTTTCAATAGGACTTAGTAGGCCTATATGCTTCAACTTGTGAAACAGAGTAGTATAGGTTTCTCCCAACGGAGTGAATGTTCTTGGCTGTTGCATTCTTTCTTTCCTGAAAGCCTGATTTCCGCGGAAGCTTGGCCCTGAAGGATTCCTGTAGGCCCTCGGTGGTGGATATGTGTTTTGTGGAGGTGGATATGTGTTTTGTGGAGGTAGATATGTATGTTGGGGAGCCGGTGCACGCCATTGCGGACGAGCCGGAGGCTGGGTGTAAGTTTGGGCGTGATGGACGGAAAAATGTTGTTCTGTGGTGGGTAGTAGGGTTGTGGAGGGTAATTTGGAATGTGTGAGTAGTTTAGATGATGGGGTCTGGGTTGGTAATGAGGGGAAGGACCTCTAGATCTGGACCAATTGCCTGCCTCTATTGTCGTGACCTCTTCTCTCCTTTTCTTTCCTAGCGCACCTCCCGTGCCGCTCTGAATGGCCTGAGTTGTTGCCTTAATTGCCGAGTAACTCAGGATCTTATTGGACTTAAGTCCCTCATCTATCATACCTCCCATCTTCACCACTTCATTGAAGGTTTTTCCAACTGACGTCACCAAGTGACCGAAGTAAGTCGGCTCTAGAGTTTGTAGAAAGTAATCTACCATTTCTCCCTCTGTCATTGGAGGATCAACTCTGGATGCCTGTTCTCTCCATCAGAACCCAAATTCCCTGAAGCTCTCTCCGGGTTTCTTCTAAAGCTTTAGCAATGTGAGACGTTCTGGGACTATCTCAAGATTGTATTGGAAATGTCCTGCGAAAGCCTGTGCCAAGTCATCCCAGGTGTACCACCTGCTCGGATCTTGTCTTGTATACCACTCCAGTGCCGACCCGCTTAAACTCTGGCCAAAGTAAGCTATCAGTAGCTCATCTTTTCCCCCTGCTCCCCTCATTTTGCTACAAAATCCCCGTAGATGTGCCATAGGATCGCCATGCCCTTCGTATAAATCGAACTTGGGCATATTGAACCCTACTGGTAATTGAACGTCAGGGAAAGGGCATAGATCCTTGTAGGCCACGCTGACCTGGTTGCCTAACCCATGTATGTTCCTGAAGGACTGCTCCAGGCTTTTAAATTTCCATATCACCTCGTCTTGCCTTGGCTCTTAGCCGGCTTTTCAATCTCTGCCGGGACCTCAAAGTGGGGATTATAGGTATGTGGCTCGGGTGCTTTGAATGTGAGTTCAGGAGGGTAATATTGTGTGTCGTCAGCCTGAAACAGTGGCTCACTGGATGATCTGTGCAATGAGGCTGGGGGAGGCGCCACAAAGACGGGAACATTTAGTGGAGGAGGGTTTTGACTGGGTGGTGGAGCTTGGGGATCATAGGCCTCTCTTCCCTGATAGTAGTGATGGCTTGGGAAACTCGTTGAAGGGCCGGTGGAGGGGTATTCTGACGTGTGTCCTGGTTGGAGAGTAGGAGTAACAGGTAGTTCCTTCCCCTTTTGGGCTCTAGCTAAGGCTATCTGCATTTCATTCATTTCCAGCCTCATCTTTTCCATTTTTTCCATGGGCTCCTTCAGCATCTGATTTGCCGTCTTTTCTGACTCAATACTGTTGTCTGAACCAGTCATGCTTTCTGGTATGGGCCTTTTTGATCTTGTTTAATAATGGTACAGTGCCAGTACGCTTTAACAAACTAACTGATATTGATTGGAAAAACAACAAACTTGTCAGTGTTAGAGTCTTAACAGATATTGTATTTGCACGTTGGGGGGATGCAATGTTCTTAGGCAGTTAATCATTTCTAACAAGCTTTTGCTCTGACCGCATGCATCATCCCGGCTTATTTTATTTGTGCCTTTTTTGAGTGTTTCAGGGACCTTTCTTTTCTTCTTCTCTCTCTTTTTTTTTCTTTTTTTTAATTACGGTCGAATCCTATAGAGATTGCCTACGTATCGTGACCCCGCACGAATCAGACCAAGCGTAGTTCGTGCCATAAGTAAAATAAATACCCAATTTTACTTTTTATTATCCAAATATGCTATTACAAGCCATCATTTGAAAGAAAAACAAACGAAAATACAGACTCCATACTTTTTAAGAATGTTTGAAGAGAACATAAGGGTAGACAACAGACTCTGAAAAACAAACAAGTGCAGGATTTAACTAGGGATACATTAAAGCCTTGAATTTTGGTGCCCGCGAGGCATCATTCGGCCTTTCCGCGGGCTTTGGTGTTAGGCCTCTTTGCAAGCTTTTTAATTCCTCCATGATCTGGTGGACATAACCCATGACTGAGGCAAAAAGGATATCACGGGGCATTTCTTCACATGTTAGGCATTTCATGGTGATGTAGCGCCCAATCCCATTGATCCTACCCCTGATTATATCCCTCTCTATGCACAGCTGTTCTATTCTTTTATTCTTTAGTCCCAATATTCGAGTATTGTTAATGAGCTGATCTTGGAACCTCTCCATTTGTTCTTCTATTCGGGCTATTGCTCATAGCAGCGTTCCCTATCTGTTCTAGCATCTCGGGCTTGTTTAAGGACCCGATCACTGAGAGTGGAATTTATTTCTCTCAATGTTGTAACACCCATTTCCTAATCCCTTTTCACTTGCCATAGGTACTTTCTCCGCGTTGCTGTAACTTTTGCCCACCTGGTCTGTAATCTTGCTATGCTAGCCTTGGATCTTTCCAAATCTTTCTCGCCTTCAGCGACCTGATTCCTTAACTCTGCTATCAACCTTTTATCAGCCCGACTTCTCAGTTGGTTGTCGGCATCCATTTTCATCTTCCGGATCTGAGCTTTGAGGATCTCGCCTTCTCTGGCTAATCTGTTCTTTTCTCCCTTGTTGGCAGCAAACTGCACTTTGCTTTCAAATTTCAGATCCTGAATCTGTTGTTTCAGTTTGCCTATTTCGGCAAGATATTCCCGCTCTTTGGCCAACCAGTCCCAATGCTCTAGTGAGGACCTGGCAAATTCTTGAAGGTGAGATCTTTTAGTCGGCCTTCCAGACGACATTTCCCCTTTGTACCAAGCTTGATATCCAGGTGAAACTTCCCCTCTTGCCTAATTCAGCACGCAAGTATTTGCCTCTAAGTATTGACATTGGCTCCAAATCTGGCGGACTCTTGCTTCAGGAAACTGACCATCGGCACTGATCTCAATTACCTGGGTACTTAGATCCTCATCTTTGGGCACTATCTGACACCTCCCTAGTTGCCTCAACACCCGATACGGCGCATAAGGTTGAATGCTCTTAAGTCCCATCAAGAGAAAATGGGGCCTAGCTGCTGGCATGTATATGACTTCGTCGACCGGTAACCATCCCAGTGTCCACTGTATTTGACTGGCGTTGAGGGTCCGGAAATATGAGGTCCATGCCGAGACTCCTTCAGGTAGGTGGGCCTCATTAATTCTGGTGTAGAACTCCTCTATGCAGGTCTTTTCAGAAGATCCATGGCTCAGGAATTGGGCTCGGTGACATAGGTGCTCAGTCATCCACATTTGCAACAACAAGTTACAACCTTCGAAAAAATTTCCTCCGGCTTTGCAGGCCGTGAGAGCTCGGAACATATCAGATACAATCATGGGCGCCAGCGTGCTATCTTTTTGAGTGAGCAACGTACTGACGACCCCAGCTATCTTTATGTCGATATTCCTGTCTTTTCTTGGGAATACTAAGAGCCCTAAGAAGGTTATCATGAAAGCAACCCGTCTATGTTCATCCCACTTTCGACGGTTACTTTTGTTGCACAACTTGTTTTCTGGATTGTCGAATCCTCCTATGTGACCATATCTTTGGTATATGAAACTCATAGTGCAAAAACCTTTTTCCAAGTCAGGGTTATGGATTGTTCTGACTATCTTTAATGAGTCCAAAAACCGGTGTACCGCTACGGCTCTTGGAGCAACTAGGTATTTATGCCTCAATGGAACCTCAACACTGCCGATGTAACCTGCTATTTCCTCTAAAGTTGGGGTAAGTTCAAAGTCCGAGAAGTGGAAGACATTGTGCGCAGGGTCCCAGTGAGGGATCAGTGCCCTTATAATATCTCCTCGAGGACTGATGTCCAACAAACTCATGAGACCTTTCAGATGTTTCTTGATTTCGTCATACCCTTCTTTGCCTAAATCATTCCACCATAGCCGCAATTGGAGGGGAATTTTATTCATGATTGAAAAAGGTTCATTTTGACTCGTGCTCATTCTGCACATTTATTAATAAGATTTAAACAAGCGAAAATTTATTCGACTAAAAAAAATATGACCATTTTTCCTAAAAAAAAGAATTTCTAAACACGACCTTTCAGTACTTCAGGGACGAAGATTTTAAGGTTGTGTGATTTAACCAAAATAAAAAATAATAAGTGGCCGTTTATACAAAGGCAGCCTTCCGGAGTTCCTTTTGGGAACATTCGGCTATTTTTGATATAAACAGCATCACCCGACTCTATGACAGAAAAATGAAAATTTTGACATTTTTATTATTTATTAATTTTTTACAAAAATGGGAGGTTGGACCCGACGAGGGTTGCCTACGTATCTCACGTCCTGTGAGAATCAAACCGGCGTAGTTCGCCCAACATAAACTAAACTTGTAAACAAGACTCTTTTTTTTCAAATAAATCAAACTAAAAATAATTTTTTTTTCATTTTTTCAAAATTTCGGCAGGGTTTTGATACTACTTGGACATTGGTTTTATTTTTCTAAAAAGTAGTTATCTCCTTACACTGCTATATTTTTTATTGGCAATTTTTCAAAAATTCTTGATTTCAGAAACCGGTCAGCATGCAGATCTAAAGCAAATAAATGTGCAAAACAAACAGAATGCAGCAGGATGGTCTTTTTCCATTTCAGGTTGCTAGTCCTAGACGGACCCAACCCCTGTGTTGAGTCCCCTAAGCCAGATGCAACATGATGCAAATAAACGTTCCTACTAGGGATCCGGCATGCAGTCAAGTTATTCTAGGTTCAACTTGGGTATATGTTCTAGACAGTGTACCCGAGTGGACAACTCGAGTTGAGGAAGGAGCTCCTTTCCGGGAACCAAAAGGCCAGCCGGCTTAGAAACTTTCCGAGCCTCTTCTATTTCAGGGTATGACACTAACAGAATAGGGAGTCTCAACCAGTAAGCACATCCCCGGAGGTGAGAAGAGAAGGTTTCGGCACAGTTTATATGCACAGTTCAAATAATATCAAAGCGGTAAAAAAATATCATTTTGCACATTTAGGCCAAAACATGTAATAAGATCAAATAATTAAAGCCAAATACAACAATTCATCTAAGCTCGAATTCTGAACCCTGAACCAGAGATTCTGGGTTCGTTCCCCAGCAGAGTCGCCAGAGCTGTCACACCTCCTTTTTCCGTCCTCGTGAGGGGTGAAGGAGTTTTTCCAATTAAAGGACAATCGAAACGGGATTTATTTATTTACTTAGAGTCGCCACTTGGGAGATTTAAGGTGTCCCAAGTCACCAATTTAATCCCGTATCAAGGAAAATATTCGACTTTCCAAATGAAGTCTGCGAACCAGAAATTCTAAGTAAGGCATTCTGTTGACCCGAGGGAAGGTGTTAGGCACCCCCGAATCCCGTGGTTCTAGCACGGTCGCTTAAACTGTTGTAATAGCTAAAATATCTGATTTTAATACATGTTCAAAAATTATAGTGCAATTTCAACTTTTAACCGCTTTATTGTTATTATTATTTTATAGAGAATTGCAACATCGTAAAAATGTATCTCGAACCACGTCACATCAATGTACCCGTGGTTATCGACATATTCCGACTCTGTTGAGATTTTGATTTGGGTCACATAAATGTGCACCCGAGTTTTAAGAAAATTAAATTATTAAAGGCGCGCCTAAAGCGACTAACGTATCACTTACTTTGGGTAGGGCCGTGAAAGTTTGCTAAACGGTCCATTCCGAAGTCTAAGCAATTTTTATAGTAAATATTTACTGAGGGCCCCGCAATTTGTGATTTACTATGGCGAGGCACACCTCCATTTTTATTTTAAAAAAGATCGTCCTATAGTAACTATGTTTTTCTATTTCCGTCCGTCTCTAAAATAAAATAAGAAAAAGTACCTAATTTATTTACATGCTTGCGGGTTATTAGTTAAGATCCGTACACGATTTGTTAATTCTGAAAATGATGCAATAAGGGCGATCCGTTTGCCATTTATTGGGCCCAAGTCCAACATATGTGAGGTAAAACTGGACCCGGGCCATCCTTAATCCAATAGGGCTAATTAATGGTTTCTACACATTCATAGCTTGTAAAAAATGGTATCATCTTATTAACAAGTTTCTTCAAATTTAAAGTGGCGTTCTACTGGAATGTAAGAACTTGGAAATCTAATTAATTTTTTTTTTAAAAACCATTTACATGCATTAAATTAACTACTTGTATCAAATTAAACAATGTTCCTATCAGTTTCCGAAATAGGCCATTTGTTCAATGAGATAACTATTGAATGTTTGATAATAATCTAAATGGCCTAACATGCTTTTGATATATGCAATTTAACAAATAATACTGAAGTAACAGAACAAGAGTTACTATATCATCAATCCTTTTAACTAAACATACATGGGTAGTTTTCTTACTAAACTATTGCAAAAAGGCATGTCCAGTTATACATAAATAAACACTTACATGATTCTAATGAAAAAGGTATTCTAATACGTATACAAATAAATAAACAACTATAATGAATTTAAAACTTCAACTCTTCACTTCTTTGCATTCATACTTCAAGTTTTAACCTACAAGAACTAGTGTATCAATTTGTGTACCTGATATTTGAAAAGTAAAGAGAAGAAGAGGAGGATCAGTGCAGAAAGAAGCAGTAGCATACACAGCAACACAGCAGTACAACAACAACCAGTAAATCCAGGAAATACTAAAACTGAAAGCTAGCAATACCAAAATGAAACACAGACAGATGTAAGGACACAGTCTTCTGATTTGTTAAACACTCAAGAAAAGCAGCCTGAAACTCTTAATGTAAAAGTTCTGATTTTTACTTTCTGAATTTTTTCCTCTCTTTTCCAGTATTTTTCCAGATTCCTTTCTCCTTTAGTCTCTCCTCTTTTTTTAAAATTTGTTCTTTTTCCCTTCTGTCCAGACCCTCCCCTCTCTTTATACAAGTCTGTCACCTCTCCTTAAGTGCTGCCCGACCCCTCTTCTTTTCAACAAAATCAGAATTCCCACTAAAAATCTGCTCTTTTTACTTTAAATCCCACTAAGGAAGCCTTTTCCCTGATTTTCAGCTCCCCATTACCTTTTGTTCCCCATTAATGCATTAGTTAATACCCCCATTAACAAAGCACTAATACTAAAGTATGAACTTAACTGTTTCAATCCCAAATTGCCCCTGAAAACCCTTAATATTACTGCCCTCCTAACACAAACACTATTGCGTTACAACTTTTAAAATCTGAAATCTGTTTTCAACCTTAACAAAGATTTAAAATTTAAACCTGACTTTCAAATGTACCCAAACTTATTTTTGATTACTGAAGGATGGAACTAATGAACTTGGAATTAAATCAATCTAGACTTAGCACAACATAGAACTTAACACAATCCCTAAAACTGAAACTGAAATATTTAATCAATATGCACATGAATGCAGTATCATTGTCAGTCTATTGACAATTCTCTGAAACTGAGTATCCGTAGATCAACACACACAACAACTGTCTGACGAACTTACTGGTCTATAAACAAGAACGAATTAATAGACGAAACTAATTAACTGACTACTTGCCACAACTGATACTAAATAATCAGACCCAGACAATTAGGCAATTCACAGGCAATTTCAGTGGTATTGACAGAAACATAGATTAACTGGAAACTAATTAATCGACGCAACTCATTAATCGATTATACAAATTATAACACATAACAATCATATCGAACCTAAACAAATGACAAAATTGATCCTATTGAATATGAACAAGGTCAATTGACTAAAAGAAATTTTAAAATCAATACAGCAAATAAACAGATATGTAGAGAAGCAAATACGAAGGAAAGAAAAGGAAATACCTCATAATAACAGAATTATACGATCCAGTCTTCAAAACTCTAATTCGGACACTTTGAGATCGAACAAACCTTAGTCGAAGTATTCTCAACTGAAAATACTTCGATTAAGGTCGATTAGACCCCAACCTTTTATTAAATTTGGGCAGATTCTATGATTTGGAATTTTAGGGTTCTTGAAGGTCTAATTTGGGGCTTGATCATTTCTGGTCAGATTCGAACCAAACCAAGTTTGGTTTGGTTACAAGTGAGGTCAGGAGAGTGACTGGTGGGATTTTGGGGTACATTAGGGTAGTTTTAGGTATTCGAAGATTCGAGCAGTTCCAGGAATATTCGACCTAAACTACTACCGGATCCATAACGAGGATGGTCAGGAGAAACCATGGTGTTGATTTGGAAGCCATCGGAGAAAATTGGGTTTTCAGACCAAACTTTGATCGAAGATTCGAGATGTTGGGGCCTGATTCGAGGGAAACTAACATCAGATCTGGAAAGAGGATGTTGTGGGGAAGCTATGGTGTTAAGATGGGGTCATTTGGACCACCGGAACCGCCGTGAGGCGATTTCCGGTGGGCGGTGCACGGTGGTTGACGGTGGGGATATGTTTGGTCTCTGAAAGTCAGAGACGAAGGTGGGAAAGGGGGGTATGGCTTTGGGGGGTGGGGTAAGGATTTAGGACTTATATACGGGGTGAGGTAATTGATCCTGGCCGTTGGATGAGGTGGGATCGATGGCCAGGATCTTTCGTTAAGGGGGAAACGGTGCCGTTTGGTTTAAACAGGGGGGTTGGGCTTAACCGGGTAATGGGTCAGGGGTCGGATTTGGTCACATCTTTGGGACCGTTTGATCATCTGAGATCAACGGTCCAGATTGAGACGCTTGAAACGGCGTCGTTTGATAGAGGCTGGAGACGGGTTGAATTGGACTTGGGCATGGGGTGTGATTTTGGGCCTGACTTTCCTTTTAAAAAAACTGGCCCAATCCGAATTCCTTCATATTTTGAACTCTTTCCCTTTTCTTAAAAAATTAAATAAAATCCTAAACAAATTGTAAAATAAAAAATAAATAAAACTACTCACATATTATTTAACACCTATAATAATTAACACACAAATTAAACATTTAAATAAAATCAACACAATGGCAAGAAACACATATGCATATTTTTTTGTGATTTTATTTTAATCCAAATTATGGTTAATTAATTATAAATATATATATATATATATATATATATATATATATATATATTTATTTTTTATGTATTTTATCCTTTTATATAAACCAATGATTAATTAGTTACGCAAATGTAACATTAATTCCTAAATGCACATGTACCTATATTACTATTTTTCTGTATTTTTCTTTAATTAGAATAAAATAAACATGCACAGATAAAATGACACGAAAAATTCAAAATCCTATACAAAGAAAAATTATTTGTGATTTCTTTTGGAGTAGTTCTTGTGAGGCAAAAATCACGTGCTCACAAGAGGTTTCCTATCGATATTCGGTTGTTATGTGCAGCTGCTGTGATTAGAGGTTATCGCTGCAAGCGTTTGAGCTCTGTGGTATATCACGTAATCGCACCGAGGTTGCGGGTATGGGTTATTACAGCTTTTTCAAGCTTAGTCAGAGTATAGATATGTGATTTTGATCTTGTGGATGATTACAGAAGTAGAAATGTGGTTCTAAGGTTCATGGGCTAGTTTGGACTGGGAGATTTCAGTTACATTGTGTTATCGGACATATACGAGATAAGGTGACATGGGATCATCCCTGAGTATATGCATGGTAAGGTTATTCAACGATTGGTTGGCTTTTGGAACAACTCTGGGCACGTTCGAGGACGAACGTATGTTTAAGTGGGAGAGGATGTAACGACCCGACCGGTCATTTTGAGATTTTGTACTTTGCTCGCCAGTTTTAGGGCATGACTTGCTCCGTGTAATGTATTATGACTTATGTAAATCGTTGGTTTTAATTTTCAGGGTAATCAGAATGAATTTGGAAGAACAGTTCCTAGTTTGAAGCTTGAAATTTGAAAAGTTTGACCAAGATTTGACCTGTTAGTATATGATCTCGGATCAAAATTTTTATGATTTGGTTTAGCTCCGTTAGGTGATTTGGGACTTAGGAGCATGATCGGAATGCATTTTGGAAGTCTGTGGAAGGTTTAGGCTTGAATTGGCGAAATTGAGATTTTGGCATTTTCCGGTTGATAGGTGAGATTTTGATATAGGGGTTGGAATGGAATTCTGGAAGTTGCAGTAGCTCTATTGTGTCATTTTTGACGTGTGTGCAAAATTTCAGGTCATTCAGACGTGGTTTGGTCGGTTTTTTGATCAAAAGCGTAATTCGAAAGATTTTGGAATTCTTAATCTTGAATTTGATGCAAATTTGGTGTTTTAATATTGTTTTGAGCATTCCGAAGGTTAGAACAAGTTTGAATGATGTTATGGGATATGTTGACATGCTTGGTTGAGGTCCCGAGGGCCTCGGGTGAGTTTCAGGTGGTCAATTGGACCATCTCATGTTGTGAAAAATTGCAAAATTGTTGTTGTTGGTGTTGCAGATTTTTGGCCTTCGCGTTCGCGATGCATGTCCCGCGTTCGTGAAGGGTTAAGGTGCGAGGCTGTGAAATTGATGTCCCAGCAGGACCATCTACTAGCATGAGAGCTAGTGAACCCAAAGCACGCCTGAAGCGTGGTAGGCCTATGGGTTCTAAGGATTGAAATCCTAGAAAAATAAAATCGACAAATGGTCAAAATAATACTATGAAGGGATCTCCTGAAGAGACCCAAGATCTAATTAGTTCTGAAATTCCTGAAGAAATCAATGAACCCGAGGCTCAAGTGAGTGAGGAACTTTTAATAAGTTCTACTGGTGATGGGATTAATTTAAATCGATCTGAAATAGTAGTGGATAATATTTTGCATATAATGTTGCACTAAATATTATGCAAGATAATGGGGATCTTGAACCCCGATCTGTCGAAGAATGTCGACAAAGATTTGATTGGCCAAAATGGCAAGAGGCAATTCAATCGGAATTAAAGTCGCTTGCTAAAAGAGAGGTCTTTGGACCAGTAGTCCAAACACCTGCTGGTATAAAGCCAGTTGGTCATAAATGGGTTTTTGTGCAAAAAAAGAATGATAAAAATGAAGTTGAAAGATACAAGGCTAACCTTGTCGCACAAGGATTCTCACAACGGTCTGGAGCCGATTATGAAGAAACATATTCACCCATTATGGATGCTATAATATTTCGATATCTCATCAGTTTAACCTTATGTGAAAGGCTTGAAATACATCTAATGGATGTGGTTACAACTTATCTGTATAGGTCACTTGATAATGATATTTACATGAACATCCCTGAAGGATTTAAAATGCCTGAAGCATATTCAAAATCTCGGGAAATGTATTCAATCAGATTACAAAGATTTTTGTACGGTTTAAAGCAATCTGGTCGCATGTGGTATAATCGCCTTAGTGAATATTTTTTGAAAGAAGGCTACATAAATGATGTTATTTGTCCATATATTTTTATAAAGAAAATGGAATCAGAATTTGTTATACTTGCTCTTTATGTTGATGACATAAATCTTGTTGGAACTCCACAATAGCTCTACAAGACAATTGAATATCTTAAGAAAGAATTAGAGATGAAAGATCTTTGAAAGACAAAACTTTATCTTGGTCTGCAAATTAAACATTTAGTAGACGAGATCTTTATCCATCAATCTGCCTATACAGAAAGGGTCTTAAAACGCTTTTACATGGACAAATCACACCCACTGAGTACATCAATGGTTGTTCGATCACTTGAAGTGAATAAGGATTTGTTCCGGCCTCCAGAAGTGGATGAGGAACTCCTTGGTCTCGAAGTACCCTATCTCAGTGCAATTGGTGCACTAATGTATCTTGCTAATGCTACAAGACCTGACATAGCATTTTCTGTTAGTTTACTAGCAAGATATAGTTCTTCTCCTACACGGAGACATTGGAACGGAATTAAGCATATATTGCAATATTTAAAGGGAACTCTTGATATGGGTTTGTTTTATGCTAACAAAGATAGTGCAGATCTTGTTGGTTATGCCGATGCCTGATGCATGTTATTTATCTGATCCCCATAAAGCTAGATCTCAAACCGGGTACGCGTTTACATGTGGAGGTATTGTCACATCATGACGCTTCACAAAGCAATCTATTATTGCTACTTCTTCAAATCATGCTGAGATAATAGCTATTCATGAAGCAAGTAGGGAAAGCGTATGGTTGAGATCAATAATTCATTTTATTCGAGAAAAATGTGGTTTGGAATGTGAACCCCCCCCCCCCAACCATTTTATACGAAGACAATGCTGCATGCATAGCCCAATTGAAGGGTGAATTTATAAAAGGATATAGAACGAAACACATTTCACCAAAATTATTCTACACACACGATCTTTAGAAAAATGATGATATTGATGTGCAACAAATCCGTTCAAGTGACAATCCATCAGATTTATTCACTAATTCTCTGCCAACTTCAACTTTTGAGAAGATGATATACAAGATTGGAATGCGAAGACTCAAATATTTAAAACAAGGTTTTCATCAGGGGGAGTAAAATAAGCGATGCACTCTTTTTTCCTTACTAAGGTATTTTCCCACGGGGTTTTTCTTATAAGGTTTTTAATGAGGCGGCTAGAAATGCGTATTACTAAATATGTATACTCTTTTTCCTTCACTAGAATTTTTCCCACTGGGTTTTTCCTAGTAAGATTTTAACGAGGCACATTATCTTTTAATAAACATCCAAGGGGGAGTGTTATGAAACTATTATATTGTGGATGTTCATTTATTACTCCGCTATAGATAATCTTCCTGAAGAAGATTATCCATTTAGTACTCTGGTGAAGTTTATCTACAAGCAGCTGATGCAGGCAGGTTGCAAGCAACTCAATGAAATGATTTGCAGCAACTTCTTATTAAACAGACAGGTTGCAAGGAGCTCATGCAGACAGCTTACAAGCTGAAGAAAAGCCTCGCAGTTGCTTCATTTCTTCTATAAATAGAGGAGATTTCAGTTCATTATGGACATCAGTTTGAAAGTTGAATAATATATCAGTATCTCTCTGTACTTGTCTTTAGTTTATTTTACTTTACAGTTGTTATTTTATAACAAGTAGGATTTTGTTCAACCATTTCAAAATAAGGTGCAGCAATTATGTGTCTGAATTAAACTAATTATGATAAAATAAGAACAAAGATAAGCTGACTAGACGAGTACGTCGAAAAACGATGGAAAATCCAAACGCAATCCTATTTGGTTTACTTGTTTGTATCCACGTTCCATTATATTTCATTCAAAAACTAAGGCTCTTAATCAAATTTAATGGTTCCCACTTACTTAGCTTGTACAACTAATAAGTAATTATGCGTCGAATAAATAAATATGAAAGCACCTGTTGCATTCCTCACGTGCCATTTTTTCAAAGGAGTTATTCAGTTTTAATTTTATCAAGGAAAAGCAACAATCGTAGCTATTCTTGACCAAGAACATTTTTAAAAAAAATTAGCTGTATTTAGCTTCAAAGTAAAATAAGATGTGTATATGCTTTCATCCTCCCAAGCTTCATTTATGAAATTACATTCGGTATGTTATTGTTATTGTTGTAGTTATATTAGTGTCGGTTTCTTTTTTTTCCAGCCTAACCCAGGCCCTAGCAAGTATTAAATATATCTTTCTTTCTCCTTCTTTTTTTTTTAAATTTGTTTCTTCTTCTTCTTCTTCTATGTAAACTACAACTACTAGTCCTCCCACCAAGTCGTCGTCTCAATTATTTTTCTAATGTTATAGTGGCCTACATTTCTGGATAAGCTTGTAGAATTATACGAATTAATTATTAATGGTCGAGTTATCTATAACTTTCTCTTTCTTCTTTTCTTGATTGGCTGGTGTGATGTATTATTTTATTAAATTATTATATCAGCAAAACATATAAGATTATTCTTTTTACTCCTATTCGTCTTTTCTTCCTATCCTGTGTAATTATTTCCCTCTCTTGCTACTTAGATTTGAAAGTATATATTTGCATATTTAAAAAAGTCATGTTTGGTGTGTTATTATATTAGCATAAACTAGGTCAGCTAATAAATATAATTAAAGAGAGAGCACTATATTTTGGATAAAAATCATCAGTAAGTTGGAAAAAGGAAGAAGGTAGTGTGAATGCGTTGCATAGTAGGAATTCAGTGCCTAAATTTCTATTGCAGAAATACTACATTAAGGGGTCAGTTTGATTACCGAGATAAGGATATTTATCATAATATAAAATTTAATATTATAATTATTCCATGTTTGATTGTAGGTATTAGTTAATATCATTATAAAAGTTATACCCAAAATAGTGATATTAGCTATCTTATACATGAGATGGAATAGATAATCTCATAGGTTTGCAGAATTATAATCCCATAAAATATCCCAAAACTGAACCAAACGACTCCTAGGGATTTGTGTTATGCACATTAACAGGGTAAGTTTTATTATATTATCAATGTAGTCGACATGTAATATCATACTACTCCCTCTATTCCAGTTCATGTGAACCTATTTTTTTTTGGGTCCGTTTTAAAGAATGATCCATTTCTAAATTTGGTAACAATTTAGCTTAAACTTACAATTCTACCCTTAATGAGAAACTTTTATAAGTACACAAATATTCTGGGCCCCTTTTTCACTTGTTTAGGACCACAAATTTCAAAAGTCTTCATTTTTTCTTAAACTCCGTGTCAGTCAAACAAATTGGAACGGAGGGAGTACTCCCTCCGGTCCAAAATAAGTGTTTTTTTTGCCTTTTTTGTGGTCCAAAATAAGTGATTTTTTTCAGATTTCAAGAATGAATTAATTTTTTTTTACATTACCCTCGGAGTTAATAGTATTGGAGTATGTGTTAGGAGGACATGAGTAGTTTTATTGTGTGCCTCACATAACTGACATTAGTTGTGTGAGACTCCTTTTTGTCTCATAAATTTGTGGACCCCAATCTTACACTTCTGGGTTCACAAAAATTCGGGTCCACAAAACTGTGAGACAAAAAAGGTGTCTCATACAACTAATGTCAGTTGTATGAGCCACAAAATAAAATTTTCCGTGTTAGAAGTATTTATGTGAAGAAATAGTAAAAATTAATATAATCAATTTCATTGTTAATTAATGTTAAAAGGTGGATTTCTTAATTTGTGTGAAAACGGCTAAAAATCACTTATTTTGGATCAAAGGGAGTATATTTTTTATCCTTTTTTTTTGGGCAGTATCGCGGATTTCTTCAGCGACTTAATTGTTTAAAATTTTGCAGCAAAAAATAGTGGCATATTCCCATAAAACTACATCATAATTTAAAATTTTAGATATTTATTGAATTCAAATCAATAAAAGTCATATAAAGTCACATTAAGTTACAACTTTCACACATTATTACTACTACTTTCGTATAAAATGATACAGGCAAGTTTATTTGACAAGACACCCATGGACCATAGCGAGTCCATGTTAAACACATCAACAAGAATTGTGGTGGAGTGATAAGTAGTCTTTCATCCTTAACCAGAGGTCTCCGGTTCGAGCCCCTGGGTATGGAGTCGTCTTTGTTAGGGAGCACTTTATCCCCAATATGGGACTTTCCGGCACGAATCCGAATTTAGTCGGGTCCCAATATGAATACCGAACACCGGGGGAAACCAAAAAAAATGTCCACGTTAAACACATGAGAAACGAACATGACAAAGACAAAACAGTAAAAAGGAAAAATAGACCAAAAGTTTTACCTGGGACCCTTTTTGTGCTAAGTACATTACAGCCACCGTCCACAGAAATGTACTTTTCTTAATTTAGCTACTGTTGTCAGTCATAACTATTTTCATTCTTTCTTCCAAACCTCTTCAATTATATCTGTTTAATTCCCTCTTTCTTTGTCTGAAAACAATTAATATCACCCATATTTCCTAATTCTTGCTCCCTTTTCTTTTGCTGTCTAAATATCAAACAACTTCCTTATTCTTGATCTAATAGTTCAAATTTTCAAGAATTGTAAAGGGGTTGACTTAAAAATGAGTTCAGAAGAAAATAATGAAGATGGGAGAGGAGGAGGAGATCTGAGGAAGCCATTTTTACACACTGGAAGTTGGTATCGAATGGGTTCAAGGCAATCCAGTTTGATGGGTTCTTCTCAAGTTATGCGAGATAGCTCTATCTCTGTTCTTGCTTGTGTTCTCATCGTTGCTTTGGGCCCAATTCAGTTTGGTTTCACTGTATTGACTTTTCTAATCTCTCAACTCTTTCTTTTTCAAGTTTCTTTATTTTGGTTTTTATACTATTAGAAACTTCAAGTTTGATGGAAAAAGATTAAATTTTGAATGAAATTGACTTCTTTAGATTCTTTTATTGTGTAGAGGAATTACAATTTAGGTAAAAGGTTGCATCTTTATTGGGATTACAATTTGTTATGCCATTCTAATTACTTACATTTTTCTCATTCAAATTCTTGTCTTTGATTGTGTTGTTAAAGACATGATTAAGTAAATAAATATGTGCTCGGAAGTTTTTAGATGAGATGATCCCATGATTTAACAATTGCGACGTGTCTGTTTGACAATCTTCAAATTTGGTGGAAGAGGATAAATTTGAATGGAATATAAGGTTTTAGGTTTTTTCCTTGTGGTCAAAGGATCACAATTGGTTAAAAGGTTGTATCTTTATTGGGATTACAGTTTGTTATATCATTTTTATAACCTGAACCTCTGGAGTTGACATTTCCTTTTTGTGCCTACACTTTATTCGGTGACCTACCCGATTTAGATTGCTGCTATGGATATTTGCATGTGTGTCTCTATTTGATCAATTGTTTGTTCTTGTTGTATTTGAAGTGTGGCTACTCTTCTCCTACGCAAACTGCAATTATGAAAGATCTGAAGCTCACTGTTTCTGAGGTCCGGAAAAGTCATTCTTGCTTTCTATTTTAATTCGATTTGTTTTAGTGCTATTGTTGACTAAAATTGATCTTCTCAGTTCTCTTTGTTCGGTTCTTTATCGAACGTGGGTGCTATGGTTGGTGCAATATCTAGTGGTCAAATCTCAGAGTACATTGGGCGAAAAGGGGTAAGAGATCATTGCATCAAATTAAATAAGATTCTTGTTTTTCATTTACTATTTCTGTGTATTTCCCTTTATTGCTCAAGTGGATTCTCAACTCCTTTTTTGTCCTACTGCAGTCTTTAATGATAGCTGCTTTACCTAATATCATTGGTTGGCTTTCCATCTCATTTGCCAAAGTAAGACATTTTACTCGAAGTGTATGATATGGTGCCTCGTGAACCTACATTGCGACGTATGTACTTGTTTCTCCCTTGTTTTTTTACCTTCCGATATGGTTCAGGATCCTTCCTTTCTGTACATGGGAAGATTGCTGGAAGGCTTTGGTGTGGGAATAATCTCTTATGTGGTACTATTTAATTTCTTAAGTCTTTTGTGGTTACAATTATTGGATACACTGACATTGTCAAAACTTAATGCTTAAGCTTTTGGCTTTTTGATGTTTTTTAGGTTCCTGTATATATTGCCGAGATAGCACCTCAAAATTTGAGAGGGGGTCTAGGGTCTGTTAACCAGGTTCGTTGAGTTAGTCACTTGCTTTCCTTATAAACCAAAGTTCTTAATGCGTGCTAAATCAATCACATGCTATCATTTCTATCTTGATGCAGCTCTCTGTTACAATCGGGATCATGTTGGCCTATTTACTGGGACTTTTTGTTAATTGGAGGGTGCTTGCTGTTCTTGGTAATGATTATTCCTCTTGAAAACTCTCGTTAAGACTACATTGTACAGTTATTACGTCACATTATCGTTTTTTCGCTGGTGAATGACATTCATTGTGTATCATTACCTCCTTGCATCCACATGGAAGTAAAAGATTGATATAAAAATCTTCTTTTTTATATATCACTCAAAGGATATTGAATATTACATCATACCCCTTGAGGTGCGGCTCCTCCCCGGACCCTGTGCGATGCCTTGTGCACCGGGCTGCAAACAAACTCAAAGGATATTGAATATTAGTAAAAGATTGATCTGAAAAATCTTCTTTTTTTACACTTTTGGGGAGAGGGTTATGCTTCTTCTTAATTTTTCAATGATCAGCTCTAAAAGAAAAACGATTACCTAACAATTTCCAGATTAAACTTTGAATAAGCTGGCATATGACCGTGGCATAGCCACAGAAACCCATGGAAATGTTTAATTGTACTTGAACTAAGTAAATCCATGGAAATGTTTAATTGTACTTGAACTAAGTATTGTTTTCTCTTATAGGAACATTGCCTTGCCTAGCACTGATACCTGGATTATTTTTCATCCCCGAATCTCCGCGGTGGTTGGTGAGCTACATTATATGCCTGATTCCTTCGAGGCGTTAGTTGCTGTTTTTTCTCATTTAAATTTCTGTGTAAAAACATAGGCCAAAATGGGTTTAACAGAAGATTTTGAGACTTCATTACAAGTTCTTCGAGGGTTTGATGCTGACATTACCAATGAAGTAAATGAAATTAAGGTAAATTATCATATAAAGCAGTTTTGCTGTATTAACTCTCTGAAAAAAGGTTATTGCTACACATGCAATTCCAAATAGAACTTGCTGCTAAATTTGTAGTTAATAGTGCATTTTTTCCCTGTGTGTGTATGCGTGTGTAGAGGTCTGTAGCATCAACAAGCCGCAGAACAACAATGCGTTTTGCGGATCTCAAACAAAGAAGATATTGGTTACCTCTTATGGTATTTTGACGTCTCTTGCTGTTATTGAAGTCTCTTTGTTAGTCTATGCCCCTGTGTTTATCAATCTTTTTAATTTTTCACGTATAGGTAGGAATTGTGCTACTTATCCTGCAGCAATTAGGAGGAATCAATGGTGTGATATTCTATTCCAGCAACATTTTCCTATCTGCTGGTACGTAGATAGCATTAAACAAGCGATTGTGTTTGTCATCTGTTAAATATGGAAGTAGCTGTAGCATTTGCCTCCTCAAAACGAAGTGTCATGTTAAGTGTGTCATGTAGCATCTATCTCTTTGATATGATCCGCTGCTGGCAAAACCAGAGGCAGATCCGAGATTTAAACTTTATGGCCATTATATTTTTACAGTTATGGGTTCATATCTACCATTTTTTGCTAATTTAATGATTTACATATAAATTATACTCCTCGTCGAAAGTTATGGGTTCGATTGAACCCGTCAGTTTAACAGTACATCCGCCACTGGACAAAACTGAGTTGTGCTAGATAATACGTCATGAGAACCCTTGAAATAAACTAATTGACTAAGATCGATCTTTTACCTCATACACCAGTCCTTCAGTTACTTAAATCTCTTATGATCTACAACTTTTTTTATGTGATATAAGTCTCTCTAATTTAGCTGTCTCAATTTGACAGGTATTTCTTCAAGTAATGCTGCAACTTTTGGTGTTGGTGCTATTCAGGTCCGGCTTCTAAATATTTTTGTTTCTCTTATTTAATTTCCAAGTATGCATATTATTCAGAAAGGAAGGGAAAGTTTTCGATTTATGTGTAACACTTGCTTGCATTGCTTTCCTGCAGTCAGATTTAATCACTATCCGTCATGTTATTCATGTAGGTTGTTGCCACTGCAGTTGCGACATGGCTGGTGGATAAAACTGGACGTAGACTTTTATTAATTGTAAGTTTTATAAAAGTCATAACATATATGCATAGTTTTCCAACTTTTGACTTAAATTATAAGGGAAATGCTTTTTGTAGGTCTCATCTACTGGAATGACTGTTAGTCTCCTAATTGTTGCCGTTTCCTTCTATCTGAAGGTAATTTTGTGGAATAAGTTGCTTTTGCGTGAAGAAATGAAACTTAAACTTATCTTATCATCTTTCTCATCGTTTGTTATCTTTTGTATTTGATCAGGGTTTTGTATCTGAGCACTCTACCCTCTATGGTGTATTGGGAATATTATCAGTAGTAGGGGTGGTGGTATGTACCATTCTCGATGTGTACGCCATTCTCTCTTAAAAAGACATGCTTAAAGTAACATATTTTCATTTTTCTAACCAACTTCTCGTTTCAGCTCATGATTATTTCATTCTCACTCGGAATGGGCCCGATTCCATGGCTTATAATGTCTGAGGTACTTATTTTTTTATTTATCTTGTTACGCTAAATTTCAGCTTGGTATTGAGTTCTCTTAGTACCCGCTTTTGAGAATTATATAGTCTGTTGTACTAGACAATTTCTGAGCAATTGAAGTAGGTCCAATTATCTAGGATACTGATCTGGAATGACATGGACGACTGTTGATGAAAATTTTCGTGCTTGCCTTTACGTTGTTAATTTTTTATTTTTTTAAAACTTATTACGTGCATCTGGTATTTTAGATTCTTCCAGTCAAGATCAAAGGCCTCGCTGGAAGTACAGCAACATTAGCCAACTGGTTATTTTCGTGGGTAATAACAGTGACTGCACCGCTGCTTATGGCTTGGAGCAGTGGAGGTATATCTTTCTCTCCGGCTTACACCACATGTACCTCTTTGTATACATATTAGTATAACATCCATTCCCGAAAACAGCCTCTCTACCCCCTCCGGGGTAAGGGTAAGGTCTGCGTATACTTTACCCTCCTCAGACCCCACTGGGTGGGATTCTACTGGGTTGTTGTTGTTGTATCCATCTCTGCTATGTGGCCATGGACATGTATAGCCATTTTGGTCCGCGTAGCATGATACGATTCCCCCATTATGAATACGTGTGTTGAAAAGTTTCGGCACTTTCATATGGACTTTTAGAACATGATCATATTGGTAGATCTAATGTAGGGGTCTCTTGGTATGATGGATAAGCAAAAATAATCCTAGGATAAAAATTTAGTACGGCCTTATCCCTTGTTTGGTTACTAATCCTGGGATAAGTTATCCCAGGATTATTAAAAATAGTACCGAGATAACTTATTCCGTCCAAGGGTGGAATAGTAATCCCAGGGTAAAGCAGTAAAATTGACAACCCCAGGATTAATGCAACATATCAAACAGTCTATAAAAAATAATACTAGGATAACTAATCCCAGCATAACCAATCCCAACATAACTTATCTTCAACCAAACCACCCCTTAATGTATGTACATTTTATATCAGGAACCTTCACCATTTACATGGTTATGTGTGCTTTCACCGTGGCGTTCGTGGCAATTTGGGTACCGGAGACGAAAGGAAGAACTCTGGAGGAGATTCAGTTTTCCTTCAGATGAAGAATCTTTATTTTGTCATTGTTCTTTCTACTCCCTTGTTCCTCCTTGTTCTTTTTGTCACAATATCTATTTCCTTTGTGCAAAAGTTTCAATTTTTTGATATGTATAGGAAAAGTTAGTGGCATTGCTGCTTCATAGAGTGTGTATTTCATCTTCAGCTTATCAGCCCTTTACGAATTGTTTTCTTTTGTTGTATTTCTTGTTTGCTTGTTTCTGCAGCTGTAATTTACTAGTATGATTTTTTTGTATATTGCAAGGGTGATTATTTCATTCCATTTAAATAATGTGCAAAAAGGAAAATTTTATCCTTTAATTTAGGTGTCTTTGTAATCAAACTTTTTTTCTGATCAGCTTTCATCCTAATGTATAAAAGGGACGCCCGGTGCATTAAGCTCCGGCTATGTGCGGGGTCCGGGGAAGGGCCGTAACACAAGGGTCTATTGTACGTTGTCTTCTCTTACCCTGCATTTTTGCAAGAGGTTGTTTCCACGGCTCTCGAATCCGTGACCTCCTGGTCACATGTAGTAATTTTACCAGTTACGTCAAGGCTCCCTTTTTGTCGTCCTAATATATGTATGTGAAAAAGTTAGTGGTTGCAGTTTCATGAACTTGTATTGTTCTTTACCGGGGGCTTTTTCTTTACCATATGAGATGCTGCCACTAATTATCTATGATTTTCCCGAAAAGAACAAAAATACTTTAACAATAAAAATCTGTGAGTTTTAGTGGTTTCTATACGTATAAATTTTATTCCATAATAGAATTTCACACTAAAAATAAGATGCTTCGACTGTCCTCAAATTATGTTACTCTTTTTCTTAGACTGTGTGAATACTTTCATATTATCACCAAGGATGTGTGGGATTAATAAGATTCATCTATCTTTTTAATCCAGGAGTTTTCCACGTTGTGCACTAAGTAGTTTTCATGATGATAGCTGTTGTTTTTTTCTTTTTCCAAATTGTCCTTCTCGATTCATAAGCGCCAAATGCAATCTACAGTACCAGCATAGTCATTTGTTCCAAACCATTAGAATTGAAAAGCCAAAAAAATAAATAGTGAAACTGTGACATTTTTGAAAGTGAAGCGGCCCCATGAATTCTCTTTTCCTCCTTTTTTTGTTTGTTTTATTTTTTGTGTGTTTTGAGCCGAGGGTGTACCTGAAACAACCTCTCTACTCCCTCGGGGTAAGGTATGCGTATCCTCCCAACAGAGGCGGGTCAATGATTTAAAGTTTATGAGTTCCTATAACAACCTTAAGTAAATATACAATAAATAATTGGATTCACAATCAAATATTTATGGATATTTAGTAGATTTTTTAATACATATACATGGTATATGCAAAAGCTACTGGGTTCACGGGAACTCACGCCCCTGCTCCCTAGACCCCATTTATAAATTTTTACTGGGTTGTTGTTATTGGCGGTGGTGTGGGGGGAGGGGAGGTGTGTCAGCGTGGGGGCTCTAGAAAGAATGGCTGAGAAACACCATCCTGAATTTTCTGCCCTTTTAGGATATAGAAAGCCAATTTTGGATTTCACATTCTTCTATAACCAGACAGAGAAATTAAAGTGGGGCAGGCTATGAGTTCTGAAAATCTATGTGCGGTTTGCAATTGTCGCAAGACAATGTGCAGTACAAGCTTGTAACCATTTGCAATCACATTACCCCATGAGATGAGTTCATCAACATGAGGCATGACTGCTTACCACTCAAAGCAATTATATCTATTCATTTTATAGATAGTATTTGACTGGAGATTTCCTTTGAAAAAAGAAAAGATTATTGGCACGTATTAAAATGTTATTCAAATTTGTGGTTTTAATCATGTCATAATATTTATATAACTATAAGAGTATGTCATTAAGGATAAAGTAGAAGTTTAAAACTAAAGAGCAATTGTTGTTCAGAACCGGTGACATAAAATGGAACAGAGTAATTGTTACTCCCTCCGGTTCACAATAAGTTACCAATTTGTTTTTTCATTTTGGTTCACAATAAATGTCTAATTATGTAATCAAGAAAGAATTCAATTTGTTTTTACAAAATAACCCCTATGTACATATTCCTAAAAAGTTCTTACTCCTCACATTAAATGTTTAATTAGGGGTAGTTTAGTCATAGTATGTATTTTTGTATAGAATTTAGTATTTTCTTAATGGGCGTGCTAAAAGCAAATTGGTCACTTGTTGTGAACCGGAGGGAGTAATGAGAAGCTTTCAGAAACCACTATGTTTTATTAGTTGTTAGCTAGTTATAGCGACCATTTACTATATTACTTCCTATAGCTATGTTTTCAGTTTTTTTTAGAGTGTATTCGATGTATTTAAGCTATTGTATTCATGAATACAGTAGCATTTCTAGGCGTGAAACAGAGAATTACAGCTAGACAGATTTTTGTATTCGACTGTATTCACAGAGTGAAACACGGGATTACAGCTAGACAGATTATTGTATTTGACTGTATTCGACTATATTCACGATATATATTTGTGAATACAGTAACGTAAATAGCGCAATTCATGGTCTATTCAGCTGTTTTTAAACGGAAAGTGAATCAATTAACATAATAGACTCCTGATATAACTCAACAAACTCAATTATAACACACGAAATTTGTATTTCCAGTTATAAAAAAGATTCTCAATCGAAAAACACCCAAAAAACATAGAAATCTTCAGAGAAAATATGCTGAATATTTTTCTCACCGATAAATACAACTAAAATATAGCAATTTGAATACATATATACATCTGAATACATAAATTATATTAATTAAAAAAATATATGAATACATTCATGGAATACAACGAGATAGTGAATACAATGAAATACATGGAATACAGCGAGGTACTTTGAAATACAATAAAAAAAAGACAATAAATACAATGAAGTACATGTAAATACATCGAGATACATTGAAATATATTAACAGAAAATTCAAGTTACTCAGCCCCAAACTCTGTCGTCTTTATTCAAGAACAAACCCTAATATTTATTTTCGCTCAATTCCCTTGTCCGTTTCTAGGCCAGCAACATTGCCATTGATCTATGGGCAGATAACATATCAGTAAAGCCATTTTCTCTAAAGAAGTGGAAATCTCATCAAAATCTAAGCACTGAAGAGGTGAATGATTTCAATAGCAGATTGTCTTCAAAAGGAAATACAGGTTTGAAAAGGAAAATAGCAGTACTACTCGCGTTGATGGAGAACACTTTAAAGAAATGGGGATACAGTTTCGCCACTTTTTCCTTATATAAAACTACAATTTACAAACTTCAATTGAGACAGAAAAATAGCCTCCAGATTGTTGATTCCATGAAACTAAAGAGAAACAAAAAAAGGAGAAATTTCCCCAACATTTCATAGGCTAAGCAACGTCTTCATACTCTTCATTATAAAAGTGAAACTTATTAGCATCCAAATGGAGCAGGGTGACAAGTCAACGACCATCAGAATGTGATGGATCTTTCTCTCTAGGGCTTGATTTCGATATTGATTCAGAGCCCCAACCCACTGACAATGAAAATTTCGCGAGACAATCAAGATGAATCAGTGGAGAATAGTGATTGTATTCTTGGAGAAAGACTGGCGTTGAGAGAGAGAATGAAGAAAAATTTGAAAGAATGAGAGAGAAAAATAATACAAAGAATATTTTATGGCTTAAGGGTAGGAGGTAACCATAAATAGATATTTAGCTATAAAAATCAAAAGGTAGCTATGAAATATAATTTTTTAAAAAGGTATTTATTTAAAATAAATAAGGTATCAACATTTGCTATATGAAATATAATCTTCAAATGGTCATGCTACGAATCAAGTGCACCAGCCAAGAAATTTCGCGAAAAATAACTAAAGAGATGCCTTTATGCGGATCAATTGGTTTTGTGACTCTTTACAAACTTGTTTTTAGTTTTATAATCCTACCTTAAATCATTTACTTAATTTTAAAATTGTAAAGGGGCGTGACTTACGAATAACACCCTTTTATGCAAAAGATGCAAAGAAAACGTGGACGAATTACTTCTGTCACTGCTGCCTCATTAAGCAAGGAATCTAAACTTTTCAATAATCGTTACAATCCATCCACATAAAAGTGTCCCCTGCATAGTGAATTTCATTGTCGAATCTTTCCACATGCAGGAATTGAAACAATATCGTTGCATCCAAATTAGGTTCCTAGCCTTACTATAGTAAGACAGCAAATGAACAACCAGCAAACCTAGAGGCGAAGCTTCCACATAGGAACCCGTGGGAACAAAATTTAATGAAAAATTTGTACATATATGTGCAGAACAAAATGTAACTATTGTTTACAAATATTTCAATACAATGTGTTCCCAAGTCCTAAAACTCAGTAACTGACAGTCCAAATTCGAACAATCTCCCTTAGTTATGCCCAAGCATTTTGCTAGTAGTGCTAACACAACTTTCACAACCAGGCAATACTGAAAAGTCTTCAGCACAACCTTACTTGAACCGAGGGTCTACGAAAACAACCTCTCTACCTTCACCAAGGTAGGGGTAAGGTCTGCGCATACATTACCCTCCCCAAACCCTACTTATGGGATTACACTGGGTTTGTTGTTGTTGTTGCTTCAGCACAACCTTGTCCTGTAATCCTTGTCGGCTACGTAATAACAGACCTTATGTCTCACCTAAGGCCAGGTAGCCAAGATAAACTGAACACCGTCTTAGGACTTACTGGACTAAATTCTTGAGGATGATGAAATTTATGAAATAGATAAATAACAACGATGAACATCAGATGCCACTTATGGAATCATTTGGCTCACAGTGAGAAATAAGTAAGGCCTACTCACAAATTCAATCATGAAGAAATGTTCATTGAAACAAGTTCACTAACTATCAGAATAGCACTCACTACACATATCAAGATACGAGTAAAGGTTGAAATGGTACAACACTAATTAGCATCAGGCCCTAACCAAGAAAAGAAAAACTGATGCTTGATTCATGAATTGAAAGTAAACGGGAAAATTGGAGGCAGAGCATCACTAAGCTTCAAGCAAAGAGGCGCCATGAAGTACATGTAACTTGAGAGGACATGGCCATTGAAGCATCTACTAATAACCGTGACCTGCATAATCATGATCTCTGCCGTGTTATGAGACTACTTTTACAGGATACCTGTCAATACAATCTTCCCAGGGACCATTTTGAGAAGGCTTTACATTTCGCAGTGCCTGCCAAACAGCACTATTACATTTAAAACCACTTCCAAATGCTATCTGCCAAACTTTGTTACCTTTCCGCATTCTTCCTTTGGCCTCTGTATACGCCAGTTCATACCAGATGGAGCTGGACGAAGTATTTCCAAAGCGGTGCAGTGTCATTCGAGATGCCTCAACATGAACCTGCGTCAGCTGCAAATTCTTTTCCAGCTCGTCAATAACGGCTCTTCCACCAGCATGTATGCAGAAATGATCAAAGGCCAACTTGAAATCTGGAATATAAGGCTTCACATGCTTATTGCATATTTTCTTTATTATCAGAGTAGCAAAGAACAGAAGCTGCTCGCTGATGGGTAGAACAAGAGGACCCAAGGTAGTGATATTCGTCTTAAGTGCTCCACCAGCGATTGCCATGAGATCTTTCGATAAAGATACCCCAGTTTTCCCAGCATCATCCTGTTCTTGGTAAACACAACGAAACGCCTTATCATCAGCCCCGCGATGTGTCCTAACTACATGAACAAGCTTATATTTTGCCCTTCTTCTATCCACAGACTTGTTAGACAGCAGAACAGCTGCACCCCCGACTCTAAACAAACAATTTGGTATCAACATGGACTTCTTATTCCCAAAATACCAATTCTGAGTAATATTCTCAGTACTAACAACAACAGCATAGGTATTCCTGTGCACTTGCAACATGTCCTTAGCAAGATCAACCGCAATCACACCAGCACTACAACCCATACCTCCCAGGTTAAAACTCCTTATATTACCTCTCAACTTATACTTGTTCACAATCATAGCCGAAAGCGATGGCGTCGGATTGAACAAACTACAATTTACAACAAGTATACCTATATCCTTAGGCTTCACAGAGGTATTAGCAAACAAATTATCCAGTGCACCAAACATAACTTGCTCAGCTTCTTCCCTGGCAGCCTGCATAGAAGGCTGCGGGGGAAGATGATGCATGGCCTCGGGAACATAGGTCTCGTCTCCGAGGCCAGAACGTTCTAGAATCTTCCGCTGAAACTCAAGCGAAGACTCATCGAAATCACCGGTGAGCCGCGAGTGCTGCATGAACCGTTCATAAGGAGCCTTGAGTTCATCAGGAGCTTTATAACAAGAGTAATCAACCAAATAAACCGGGCGCGGCCGGGTCATGATGTAAACCGTGGATCCGAAAACTAAAACCGCCGAACAAATAATAACAGAGACTAGATTATACTTCAAATGTAGCCATAAGTGACGAATATCATCAGGATTCATTTGTGAAGCTTCAATTAAAATCACAGCCATTACAGGAATCAAACAAAGAGTCAATAAATTAGAGATCAAGTAATGGTAACCTAATTTAACGTACTTCAAGTTTACACTCTGAAGGAAATCCGGCAACCTCCGACTCTGCTGGATCTGAACTCCGACTGGTTCAGCGCCGCCACGGGCGGTGTTGACTTGAGCGCCGGCGCCTCCGTCCATGGCGGCGAAAGAGAGAGAAGATAAAATGTGCTAAGAAAAAAATGAGAAGAAAAAAAAAAGAGTTTGAAAGGCTCTAGACCTCTCTCACTCTTGTTCTTCTTCTTCTCTCTAGAACTAGAATGATTGGGACTAGCAGTGGAGCTGACTTTTTGGAAATTGCAAATTTAGCATAAGGATTCCGAATGGGAGCATTTTACTCTATTTTCACGTAAAACGCCGTGCTCTTATAATACAACTCCACATCCAATTTTAGTCGTCTCTTTCTGTCATTGTCCCGAGAAATTCCTCTAATTTTTTCTGTTAAAAATATTCAAAATGTAAAATGAGAAGAAAATTAAATCAATCGGCTATTGTCTAAAAATATTTAAATTTGAACTCGAGATATTTAATTTTTTTGGTTATATATATGGGGCGGGGAAAACATATTTATGGAAAATCGAACCTCCACCTACCTTGTTAAGGCGCTTGAGTTATTTTAGACTCATTACATTCGAGCTGGTGTAGTTAGATGGATGAAATTTTATCTTAACTAGGGATCTTGGGTACGAATTTTAGTATGAAACGCTTTTCCTTAGCAGTCATACGTAAACATAAATTTAAATTAATCGAATCAATATAACATAAAGCGGCTTATTGTACACACAAAAAAAGGCTAAGATAGAACAAAAAAAACATGTCTAAAAGATTTATGTGATTGAATCCTTTTTTTTTTTTTGAATAATTGATTGCTTGTACTGTCGAATAAATTAACTTTTGTCATGTTGTGCAATGTCGGGCTGGTATTAGTGATACTCCATTTTTTTAAGGACAGCCAAGATGCTTCGATGGACATAGGGACCATACATCTATCACCTTCAAAATAAATACAGAAAAATAAAATGTAGTATCTCGTACATGTCTTTAATGCAGATTTTGTCACCACAAATTCTCTCATTTATGATGTTGGATTTAATAAGATATACAGTAAAACCTCTTTATAATAGACTCGTTTGTTTCGAATATTTTTGGATGTTATAGCGAAGTGCGGTTATAGAGAACATATATTATAACATAACATAAAAATTTGTTCCGAAAAAGCTTGACTTTTATAGCGAGGTATTATTATATATGAATGTTGTTATAGAGAAGTATGATTGTAATTTCATTATCGACCGGTCGAACACATGTACGATAATACATTGAACATACATATTCTGATATTCATTTTTTGTTTTTAAGTTTCTTAATTTGAAATCTTGCACCTTCAAAAATCGAGGAGGTAATATTATGTTATCAAATTATGTACTTGTTTTTTTCTCGAACTGAACACAATTTTTAAATTTTATATGCTTATTGAAAGAAATTTTGCATCTCCAGAAAAAGAAACATTTGAAGGTTAGTAATGCTTAATATAATTATCCTCTCTCCGTTCACTTTTACTTGTTCAATGTTGACTTTGCACACCCTTAAGAAATAATAAATAAAATGCATAATTTATCATACTACTCATATTAATTGGTGTATAGTCTTAATGGATTTGGAATGAGTAATTAATGCTAAGGGAAAAACAGGAAAAATAAATTATTTTTCTCTTAATATGTGAAAGTTGACAAGTAAAATTGAAAATCTATTTTTAGTAAAAGTGAACGGAGGGAGTATTTGAAAAACAAATATTGTTAAATGCTAGTTTTTTTTTAATCTTTGAAACATTTACAATTGGAAATAAATGTTTGCTATAAATACAGTGGGTGAATCATAAAACTCTTAAGAGAGTGTTTTATTGGCTTTTAAGCTGGTCAAATCAACTTTTAAGCTTCTTTTAGCTTTTTGTATTATTTGACAAAATTAAAAATTGCTTAAAATAAGTTAAAAGCTGCTTAAAACAAGCCAAAAATCATAAATTGCCTTAATACGGGCATGTAATACTTATAAAAAAGCTTTTATGACATTTTCAAATATTTCCCTTAATTCGAGCGTGCGACCATTTCAAACTTGGAAAAGTAAGTACATTTTGATAATTCAAACACTTACCAACTCATATTTCTAATTTGTTTAAGTTTTGATTTTTCAAAAACTGACTAAAATTATGAGGTGGCTGAAGTTGACAAAGATTACCATTCTAGAGAAAGTTTAGTTAGGAAGCGATTGTTCCTTTTCATTTATCAAAATGCACTAAAGTATTCAAGCATTTGTTGCATTTTGTTATTGTAAGCATATTGTATATTTTATTTTTAATTAGCTCCTTAAAATATGATGCACCGTTTGAATTAAATACTAGATAGAAATAGAGAATAAATAGAGGAGTATGTGGTATTAAAGTATACCATATGTAAAGCACGATGAAATAAAACATCAATTAGCCCCATCTGACCATATATAATACTTACTCCGCTTCACTGATCAATTTGTTTTTTTTTTTATTTTGGTCCAAAATAAGTGATCATTTATATAATCAAGAAAGAATTTAATTTGTTTTACAAAATTACCCTTATGTACATATCCCTAAAAAGTTGTCTTACTCCTCACATTAAATATTTAATTAAGGGTAGTTTAGTCATACTAGGTTTTTTTGTATAGAATTTAGTATTTTCTTAATGAGAGTGCCAAAAGCAAATTGGTCACTTATTGTGAACCGAAGGGAGTACCATTTTAATTGTTACATTTCTTTGTATTGCGTGCTCAAGTTGAAAATATTGTAGGAAGCTTATATAAAATCTGTAATTTAAATTTCAAACTTTAACTTTCAACTTTTATGATTAAATGTATCATAAAAAGTTATCCAATCGATCTAAATTCTCAAAATATTACAGTAAATTTGAGTCAAGCCCTAACACTTATTTTGAGACAACTAAAAGCTTTTTGGCGCGGTACACAAATATTACGGGAGGTTATTGGTGTAAACATATTTATACAATTTAAGTTATCTTTTAAATAATTTGTATACGATCAAAATCGGGTTCGTCCATGACGTGATAGATCAGGCTCAGAACATGAGGGGCTGAAGATCGACTCCAAGTCCTACCGAACCGGAACCCGAGGTCAAAATGTTTGTCTTCGAGAAAATTGAGTCTGTGATCCCGTAGTCGACCCTGACCCCGAACGAGATCGAGTAAACATTGTTAGCGTAACCAACAGAAGACCGAAATATCCGTGACCGGTCGGATATTACGGTGAGAATGTCGCACGTATCAATAAGGAACCGACAATCAGCAAATCAAGAGATTTTTACCTTTTATAGAATTGTAACTAAAGTAAGACTCCCCTACTATATAAAAGGGGTCTGATAATTCGTTTAACATATTGTAACACGCATTTCAAAGCAATACACTATTTTTCTCTTTAAGCTCTTACTCAAATGTGTCTTGATACCAATCGAAGTGCATCCAGTTCGAAAGTGACCACCCAATACTTTAACTGTTATGTGGTTTGAATTTACTTTATCATTATTTATTTCAATTGCAATCTATTTTATCATTTAATCAAATTAATTCACATGTCCTTAAAATCACTTACAAATTCAATTATTATTCGATTTTAAGGGTAAACATAATTGCGCACGTAAATCTCTTGATGAAGTAATGAATAATCTAATGAAAATTGAAGATAAGTGATAAAATAGAGAAAATATTTATATGATTATTCGTACTATTTCCTAATTTTTTTGGTGAGTTGGATGACATTTGTCAATTTAATAAACGTAAACGGGTTAGGGCAATTGACTGTACTATAACGGCTTCAATACCCGTTTCCAACAGTACACTTCATTCAGGAAATTTCCCTCCAATCGGACCTTCGCTAGTCGTTCAGTCTCCGGCGAAAATGGAAGCCAATGTTCCCCAGTTTAAGGTAATGCTTTCCTTTACGGAGAATTACTCTTATTTTACTTATGGTGAACTCATTTATCTGCTTTCTCAGTTCAATTATTTAAATCCTTTTGCATATTTGCTAATTTTGTTTTCTGGATATAATGTTCAATTTAACTCCTTTATTTTCAGCTAATTTTGGGTTCATCTTCTACCGCCCGTAGAAAAATTCTAGCCGACATGGGATACCAGTTCACAACCATGGTAAATTTCCAATTATCATTTATTGCTTGTTTTGTCTATGGGTAAATATGCTCCTATTTCTGTGAGATGTATTTACAATTCAAAAAGACTTAAACTTGGACCAGTTCCTGCACTAAATCATTTTAATTGGCCGTAAGTGACATTGAGGTAAATATACTTAAGAGGAAATGATATTTGAATAGAAGTAAATGTCCCTACAAAGATCTTCTGTGTTAGTTTTACTGATCTCTTGTGTTACTTTTTAGTGATCACCTATGAAAAAGGTCATATAACTAAACAACGTTTGTAATGGATACAAAAATAAATCTCCCTGATATTTACTAATTAACAATATTGTTAAGTGACAAACTGTATATAAAAGACACTATGTCATGTTTGGTGCATGCAACGGTTGTTCCATTTACAATTCTTAGTTGAATAGATAACAAAGGATTGATATTGCTACTCCAACTAGATTGAGATTGAGGTGTAGTTGATTGACTGTTTTTAAAATTGGTGGATTTTCACATTGTTGTAACATAGTCTGCAGATATAGACGAGAAAGCTATCCGGAAAGAAAAGCCCGAAGATTTAGTTATGGCTCTTGCAGAGGCCAAGGTTTGTTTTCCTAAGAACTTGTGCAAATTCATGCATCTCAGAACATATTCTTGAAGTGGTTTACTGCTTTGAAATTGCTGTATAGAATATTGAATCGGTTAGGGCACATTTATAGATGATGCCATTGTGATTTACTCTTGTCTGTGGCATTGGTTTTTGATTTATGAGTCACTGTATGTAAGGCGTGATGCATTCCTTTCAGAGTATCTCGTCGTGATTTATGTCACTTCAATTTCGGGGTTGATGTTATTTGTAGAAGTGCTCTATTACATACCTTGTTGTGATTGTGTATCAGATTTTTAGGCAAATCATTTAGGCTGTTCTATTTCCTGGTCTAGTTGAGTTAATTGGTTTGGCTCATAGTTTAATTGAAGCCTTGGTTTTGAAAATGCTTGTTTTAATTCCATGTAATTGTATTGCATGTCAGGCTGATGCTATCATATCAAAATTTCGAAATACTGAAAACCTAGAGAAGGATTCCAATCCAACACTTTTGGTTGCAGCTGACACAGTATGTCTTGCTTTTTTTTTTTTTGCCTTTTAAAACTTCCCACCAGAAGTTCTTTTTCTAGCTTCTATTTGAAACCGATAATATGCTATTTCTGCCAGTGCTTTTGAATGATGGAAAAGTTGTGTGCTTTTTCTTTTCTTGTATTGTTTTTCTTGCTTTTTATGCTCTGTACTGTATATACCTTTTTTCATTTTGCTTTTCTTCTTTCAGAATGATTAGATTTCTTCTTGGGATATTGGAGGATAATTGTGATGTCCACAAGCTTGCATAGTTACACAAATATTTTCTTTCTTCTCATGATGAATTCTGCAATTATTGGACTTTGCTTTATAGTCTGAAAGCATACATCATAATTGGCATTGATCTGAATTGCTGGAACTATAATCAGGCAGAAGCCATCATACCAAGGGTTTCCATTGGTGAATCCGAAGGGGATGCCGAGCCAACACTTCTAATTACCTGTGACCAAGTATACCTAATTTCTGTTCTTGTCATCATTTATGGTTAATTATCCGATTGATTTACTATGATGCTTTTACAAATATTAGCTCTGTTTTCTTTCTCGTTTTCCTCCCTAACTAATTTACTACTTTACTTTAGGTGTTTGGTTAAAATACGACACTTTTACAGAAATTTTTGTTTGATCATAAAGTGGTGTCTTTGTAAACGCGGATATGCATACTTAGTGCTGATTCTTCAAAATACATTACCAAAAAACTGCACGTACCTGTATCGGTGCTAACAGCACACCCATATCGGATACATATCTGTTAACAACTCCATACAATATAAGCTTAACAAGAAGACTGCCAATACTTTTTAGTCTAAGCAGCAGAAACCAGCCAACATTCATTTTAATACCTGGTGTGCTTCGAGAACTTATAATCTGATTTGCCAGGGGAAAATATTGTAATTAGAGTTGGCAGTTTGCCACAACCTAGAGCAACATGTTTCATTTGGTACAGTTTGTTCAAGCAACGACTTAACTATAATTCATATGGTTAGCTGTTTGGTTCTACTTATGGCAATAGGCTTTCATTGCTTTATGAGGGTCTAAAGCTGAGGTTATAGCAGGCTTGTTTGTGCTTTTTGAGTTGATAGCTTGTTGATTAAACTCTCTTTTAGCTAGAAAAATTGTTTCATAAGTTTCTTTGAAAAGTCAAAGAACGTGTTCAGCTAGCTGACTCCACTTATCTGTTGTACTAACTTTGATTTGATGATTGCACATGGTCATAACAAAGAAAGAGTAAGTTTCCCTAGAGCACCAAGAGTCTGACTATTTCAGTATTTTGGTTTTGAGCTGTGAATCTGGCAAATGAAGCAGCTATAATTTGATAAGATACTTCCGCCTCACCCTTGTTTTTTCGGCTTAACTAATCTGAGGTCATAATTCCTCTATTAGAGATGTTTACAGTGGCATGATACCTGAAGTCTATTTACTTTGTTCTATATCCTCATGCACTAGTTTCTTTCTGGTGATAGGACATCCTCTTCTTGATAGGCAGAGCAAAACTTTCATCGATTTCTATAGACTTATAAAGAAAGAGTCTTTTATTGATTTCTGTAGCACCAAGAAGGCTCCAGGAGTAGCACGCTGGAAAATCCATCTTTTCTTTTGGAGTTTTTGTAGTATATGATGTAAATATTTATGAGAACTTGATCTTCTCTTCCTATATTTCTGAAGTACCCTCTTGGTTCTTATCACTAATAAAATACCTTATCCTATAAGAAAAAAAGTCTAGGAAGCCGAATATGCTATAAATTTCATTTACGAATTCATCATATACCAAAAGTTCACTAGATGAAGACAGTGAGATTTTATAAAGGTATGGATGTTGCTTTCCCTTCGCAATCTATGACTTATCTCTACCCAAACTGGTGAAGATGTGCACAACGGAGTGGTTCTTCACACTTGTCTCTGATCTTTCCTCAGGTCCCTGCCAGCTTTCTACTACTCTGTTAAGGCTATTAGGCATCAATAGGAGTGACAAACGGGTGGGTCGGGTCGGGTCGGATATGGTTCGGGTCATGAAAAAAGGGGTAAATTATCCCACTCGACCCATATTATCCATGACTTCTTGCATATGATCACTTTTGGGAGAATTCTTAGTCTCCCTAACTTGAGGAACCCCCAATTTGAGGCTTTACAAATGTAAAAGTTAGACCCATTGGTTATCCATTGATTACCCATTGGTTAACCATTTTCTAAATAGATAATATGGTCCTTATCCATATTTGACCCGTTTTTAAAAAATTCATTATCCAACCCATTTTTTAGTGGATAATATGGGTGGTTAACTGATTTCTTTTAACCATTTTGCCACCCCCAGGCATCACCGACCGCGCTCCATCAAGTTTAGAGACATGCTTCAGATCTTCCATTTCTTCTAACAGTGTAGAAAGAGATGTCTAACATGTGTCATGTTTAGCTAACCATCCAAAACATGCTACCTTAGAATGTGCCTCCATTTTCCAGATCATCCTTCGTGGCTGCTGTCTATACCCTTCTATTTCCCCCCCTTTGCATGAATTGATAACAAGATTTCACGGAGAAGATACCATCTTCCTTCAAAGTTCGAAGTCCACTGTCTATATCTGATAGACATATGTAATCCCAGCACCCCTACCAGCAAAGTAATACTCCCCATTTTCCAATCCTGAATGTTTATTTTCCGGTTCAGATTCCTTCCCCCTTCACTGCTGCATTCTGCTATAGTGCATCTCTCGTGACCATTAGATAATATATCCATTTATCTCTTTGAGGGGAGCATATCCGGTCCGGCTATCCTGCACTAATCTTATTTCCTGCCATATTCCCACCTTTAATCTTGTGAAAGGTTGGAAATCACTCCATAATTTGCTGAATTGTTTCCAGAGACCTACCATGAGAGGTCTTGACTGATTTATCGCACCAGTAGTCTCCACACCTTTGATCACCTCCTTCATTTCATCTTTTTCTTCACTGAATCTCCATAGCCATTTAAATAATAGACTGCTATTTTGCAAGATCAAGTCTCTCACCCCAGTCCCCATCTTTTTTCGCGGCCTTTCGCCTCTCAAAACAGTTTGCCACTTGGTTAGATGCATCATCTTTCTATATCTATTGCCTTCTCACAAGAATTCTGATGATGGGACATTCTAGTTTACATGTTTGGGAATTTTTTTTCCTGTCCAATTGTTCTCGTTTTCTTCAGTTTATTTCATGGTATGAGAACTTTCCATGTTAATAATCTTCTCCTAATCTTATTCTAACTTGAAATGATCTGGAGGTGGTGGTGGTCTATGAAGGTATGGTCAGGGAAAAACCATCCACTGAAGCAGAAGCACGACAGTTCATGAAAGGTTTACCATTTCTCCAAATGATTCTTGGTATATTAGTTTTGTAATTCTGCTAGTCTTACACTGGTAATTTGCAGATTACGCTAATGGACATGCAGCAACTGTTAGTTCTGTTCTTGTTACAAACCTGGTAACAGGATGCAGAAGAGGAGAATGGGACAAAGTAGAGGTACCTCTGTTGATTTCTTCTCATTTTCAATCATCAGATTGCTCTCTGTGGCTTTTTATGCATTTTTGCTTTTCAGTGGATTTGCGTCTACTTGCAATCTCAAATTTGCAATGAATACCTCTAATTTAAATATTAATAAATAAAAGTATTAAATGCTCACAGGCGATTAATGACTTCTACGCGTTGGGTTAGGCTTATTGAACACTTCACAAGGTTCCAATTCCCAAAAGCCATTCAAATTAAAGTTTACAGAGATGAGTTTGTGGAAAGTAGAAGTTAGTTGAAGTTGGGCCAGATTGGAACTACGTATCTGGACTTGTGAGACAACACCAACAACAACAAACCTAGTGAATTCCAACAAGTGGGGTCTAGGGAGGGTAGTGTGTACGCAGACCTTACCCCTTCCCACTAGTATCTGGACTTGTGAGAATGAGGCAAAATTTATAACTGCTGAAATGATGTTCAAATACTGATGATATTGCATAGATTGTTGTTTCCGACATATTCAATTACCATGTTCTTAGGTTCTCAAGATTATAACTTCCACAATTATGCACCTATTGTCTGATGATCTGGAAATTTTTTGTGTATATTCAGCTTAGCTTAATCAAGTGTTTAAGCATGTTACCAAAAAGTACAAACGAGTGATGAAATTATTGAGTTTTTACACTTGCATTTGCCTTCAAGAATGCTTGACCTTTTCCTAGATTCATTCAGATATCCACTACATTTGCTTATTGTCTTAAATCAGGAAAATTGCCTATATCCTGTTTGGCTTTTTAATCATTAAGTGTTATAACATGTTACCTCAGTGAAGATCATAATCATAAGTGGCTCTCTTTCTGATTGCATAAGTTCTTTCAAGACGTATCCGCTGAAGTGGTTGAGGCCTTAACGGTATATTTTTCATTAGCCTGGTTGTGAATTCTGGCTTCTGTTGCTGTCATTGATCTATTGTCTATTGTTTATTTTCTTCTTCTTGAGCCGAGGGTCTTTCGGAACAGCCTCTCTATCCCTCTGGGTTAGGGGTAAGGTTTGCGTACACTCTACCCTCCTCAGACCCCACTTGTGGGATTTTATTGGGTTGTTGGTGTTGGTGTTGGTTTGTGAATTTTGGATTGCAGCACAAGTTCAATGCTGCAGCTAATGGTTTCTAATAGTGGAAGTACCATTTGTACCTTTACTTTTGTTTTCCACCTGAATTAGGAAGTCCACCATACCTTTTCCCGTTCATCCTCTTCCGAAAAGTCAATGCAAGCATCCTTTTCCCGTTTAAGTGCAGATTTTCAGAAAGCTGCCATAAATCCTTCCACAATATGCTCAGTGATCAAAGAGTTTCTAATTAATTTGATGGTTGTGATTGAACTGACTTTCAATGAGTTGGAGATGGAAGGTTCGCCAGGTGAGATTGTTTGTGTTAATGGGAGGTTAAACTCGTGAATCTTTAGAGAAAGAGAGACCCTTTTTGTTTATCCCTTTCGAGCATGTGGCTTCGCCCCTGTACCTCCCGCTTAGTTATTTGTGTACCTTAACTGCTTGAGATTTTTAGCATAATCTCGTTTATTTTTATTTCTCACTCATCCAGAAAGAGGAATAACATTCTTTTGGTTGCAGATCTATTTCCATGACATACCAGATCAAGTTATAGATAAGCTGGTATAACTTTCAGCTGAATTCTTAGTCATTGATCTTATCAGTTGATGCATGCTGTAGTCTGTTGTCTTAAGATCTTTTCTTTTCCCTGATCAGATTGAGGAAGGGATAGTTCTTTATGCAGCTGGTGGCTTGATAATTGAACATCCTCTTATTTTACCTTGTATTAAGGAAGTGGTGAGTGTACCTTTCTCTCAAATATCATCCAACACAAGTCATAGTCGTGATGGTTTTAACATTTGTTTGTTTGACCCTTCATCCTTATGGAGACCTAAACTTTCATGAAGCCATTGATGCCAATGCAATAAAAATAAAATGATGGGACAGAATATCTCTGGAATACCTGACCGAATGAAAGAACTTCACTGATTTTTATTTAAGGCAGGATACCCAGATTTTTATATTCAGGCCGGATACAAATCCAAATCTACTCTTGTCCTGATAGGTATACGAATGCTTCCCAGTGGCTCTTGTCAAGAAGAAGCCGATATGCTCATTAGGTCTATGGAAAAGCTGCTTTAGAGTTTCGAGAAGGTGTTTTTGCATAAGGCATGATAGAGCTACGAGTGTCTTACAGCATATAAAGGATATTAAAGTGTTTGGTTAATCGTGAAAGGAACTTGTCGTTTGTATAAGATGTACTATTAAAGATACCTTTTGGAAGTGCCTTTCCATAAAAATTTAGGCTTTAGACAAAGTCACACCTTTTACTTGATTTTACCAAGCACTAAAAGTCCTCTAAAGAACAAGAAGTACCACAACCTTAATGAAATGCTTTTGTGACTTGGTTGCCAACCACTCTAAGAAACTTAAGGAATAGAACTTTCTTTCCTTCTGATGGAAAAGTTTTTTTTGGTTCTTGCTGCTAAGCATTCCCGAAAGACCCTCCACGCCTCTTTTAGTACTAAACGGCAACTTGCATCAGCATCTGATGTCAAATATTCTGCATATACCATGTTTTATTCTTTTTTTTCTTCTTGTTTATGTATATTTACGACTTGTTATAATTTGTAAGATGGTTTTTATCTGGGCAGGTTGGTTCAACTGATAGCGTGATGGGTCTCCCAAAAGCTCTGACTGAAAGACTTATAAAGGAGGTTCTCTAATATGACTTGGAATTTTTCTGGGCCAAGTCCTACCTCATTAGTCGACCCCAACTTGCTTAGGACCAAGGCATGGTCATTTTCAATGGTCCGCCCTCATTCTTATTTATGACATTTCTGAGTGATATCATGAATTGAGTTCTATGTCAGTGATCTCTAAGACACAATCCAAATGTTTACTCAAAGATCATAAATGCTATTTCATGTACTAGATGTCCTATGCTTATCAGCTGGTAATGGACATCTAATGGTATTTTATTGTACTTTAAGATATCCTCTCAGTTTACATCTCATTGCCGATGGTATAATTGGTTATGGCTTATTTTATTGCATTCCAATTAAGCAAAGGTTCAAATCTTAGCCGGTTGCAATTTTTTCATAAGGCAAAGGCGCAAGGTGGTGTAGAAGTTAATACCTCAGTAGGGTAGCATGGTGGTGTGTTTTACTTGTTTCTTTTATATATACGTTACAAGGTGGGAATCAAATCCTTACCAATAAATTAAAATAGCCAACCAATTGGATTACTAAAACTCCTTTGATCCTTTTTTTCATATTCTTTTTTAATACTACTAATACAATCTAATCTAAAATGCAACAAGTTAATGAAAATTAACTAAAACTATAAAAAGTTCACAAGCAAAAAATGTGCAGAAATCATTTTCAAGCTACACAGTACATTATAATACTCAAAGTTACATTAGGTTCTTACATTATATTACTCAAAGTTACATTAGGTTCTTACATTATATTACTCAAAGTTACATTAGGTTCTTAAATTATAAATAAGGTGGGGTCTGGCATATAAATTCTTGTTGACACTCAATTTTTAAGTTCATCTTAGACTTATATTACACAGAAATAATAGTAATAATAAGAAGAAGAATAACAATATAGAGCAAAATGTTGTATAAGTTACAGTTAAATCTTCAAAAGAAATGCTATTGAGTGCAAAGAGGCTTTCTTGGAGCATATAAGGTGGATAACGCAATGCTTTAGCGTTCTAAAAGACAACGTTGCCGATTTGATTTTCTCTTCAATATTAATGGAAGCAGTCACTAATGCTTGCATTAGGGTAATAAATATGTCTACATTATACCTCTTAAGGGTGCGACCCTTCCCTTGACCTTGAGTGAATGCGTTATTTTTTGTGTATCGGATTGCCTTTTTTTACTAATGAGTGTTCTCATCTAATGTCTGGATAAGATCATAAAGAGGAACAAATTTGTAACATGGAATCCATTATAACTCTAGCAGAACATGGACAGTTATATTTGGAATGTATATATAGTTGCTATCAAAGGAAATTTATCCAACAATGAAAACCAAAATAATCTTTTATTGGAGTTCCACTGCTCATATAAAATAGGCTCCTTCTGAATAATATAAAGTACTGTGCTCTTTCTCGCTTTTATTGGAGCTTCAAATACTTCAGCCTGTCCAAAAAAGAAGGAAAAAGAAAATAAGAAGAATTTAATCCCAACTCATCATAAGAGAACCTAAGCGGCAATGGCGCTGAAGTATGATTTTCATCGAGGGAATTCAAAAAATTTTAAAAGTAAACACACGAGAAGCTAAGGGGATTCAACATCTAATATATATACATGAAAAAAAATTTAACCTTATATACACGATGTAATATTCAATGAAGAGGTTTCGGTTGAACCCTTTCTGCCCATCTAGCTCCGCCCATGCCAAGAGGTAGCTTATATACAATTTATCATCACATACTTTCACGTGGTTTGCATATTGAAACAGTTCAAGTGTAAGAAACACAAACAAGTACAGGTTTTGGAGATAATTTTATCCATGATCATTGAACTTTTGTGTTTGTTATCCAAAAGTCATTTTTCTTTGTTTGGTTACGTAAAAATCATTCAACTTTGTGTTCATTACACAAAAGTCATTTTACTTTCTTTTGTTACACAAAAATCATTTTACTTTGCTCTAGTTATCACAAAAATCACATATTTACTTGAAAGTCTATTATGTCCTTGATATTATATAAACCTTCATATTTATGTAATACCTTCTATATTATATACTATGTAATATACTTTTAACTATGTATTTTATTTTATAAATAAAATAACTTAATATTATTTTATTTTTTTATAATATATTCGTATATTTAATTTTTTCTTAACGTTAATTTTCAAGATATATTAGTAGCGTTATAAAACAACTTTTTTTCAGCAATTTTTTTTAAATTTAATTGACCGACCAAAGTTGGTCTGTAATTACCGACCAAAGTTGGTCTGTAATTACCGACCAACTTTGGTCAGTATGCCCTTCCGACCTTCAAAATACCGACCACACGTTAATGGTCGCATTTTGGACGGTTATTGGCCATTACCGACCAACTTTGATCGATTTTTTGAATGGTTTTTTTCCGAATTTCTTGTAATATAATTTCCCAAATAACCAATTACCCAAGTGAATCCCCAAGAAATATCCCTAGCTCAATTCACATGTAGTACCTAGGAATTTTCCTTCAGATTAACATATGATTTTTTCCTCATTTTCTTGTTTGTTTACTTGCGAATTTTCTCACGGAAATGCACTTGCCGATTTATTTCTCTACTAATATATGTTAAAGTTACTGACAAATTTAAAAATGCCACTAATATATTTTGAAAATTAACGTTAAGAAAAAATTAAATATACGAATATATTATAAAAATAATATTAAGTTATTTTATATATAAATAAAATACATAGTTAAAAATATATTATATAGTATATAATATAGAAGGTATTACATAAATATGAAGGTTTATATAATACCAAGGGTATAATAGACTTTTCAAGTAAAAATATGGCTTTTGTGATAACTAGAGCAAAGTAAAATAATTTTTGTGTAACAAAAGAAAGAAAAGTGACTTTTGTGTAATGAACACAAAGTTGAATGATTTTTACGTAACAAAAAAAAGAAAAATAACTTTTGGATAACAAACACAAAAGTTCAATGGCCATGAATAAAATTAACTCCAGGTTTTGGATGTACTAATAATATATGAGTAAAGAAGAATAACGAATGTGCCGTGTACATTTCTACATGGAAAAACATGTTTGAATCTCTATTCAAGGATATATATGTATACGACGAGTAAAGAAGAATAGACAAGAGGGGTTGCTCTGATGGTAAGCAACGTACACACTACCCTCTTCAGACCCGGATTATACTGGGTTGTTGTTGTAGTTGACAAGTAAAAATCTTAATCGGTAAAGTAATTTTTACGCTATCTACATGCAATGTTCACAAAATCGAGGAATAGATATTTAATTGATAACATTGTGAGATTGTTATTTAATTTTACGTACCTTTGCTCTTCATCATCCATGAAATTGTAGCCTTTACCATTATTTGCCTTGTTGTAATTAGGCAAAGCAACATTTCCAGATTCAATGTGTTTAATATCTTCAACAAGTTTTTCATAATGCCTTTTCACTTCTTCCTCAGATTTTCCACCTACTGCTTTGGCCAAATTACGCCACCTGTCTGGTGTTTCCCTGTCATAAATAGCCAATGCATTCTCAAACAACTTGTTTTGCTGGTGTGTCCACGTTGAATTTGACGCCATTTTTTTGGTTATAATTGCAAAAATTGATAAAAATATAAGGAAAGAAATAAATGTATAGTTGTGTTAAAAGTGATGATAAAGAGAAGATGCAGTGAACGTTTTTGGTGCAGAGAAAAGCTAACATGTTTGTTCGATTTATATAGCAATGGGGACAGAAATAGACAGAATATGGTGGGCCGGTGAAGAGGCGTTCTCCTCTTTTTTATTTCTTTTTTCTTTAGCTTCTTGTGTTGTTAGTATAATTTAAAAACCATGGGAATTTTCGTAAAAGCCAACATGGTTTTTTTCCCAATTATTACAAAAGTTAACCCTCAATTCGCAGACAAAATTATTTGGAGTCTGATCTATAGGTCACGAGATCGAGTCGTGAAAGTAACTGTTAATGCTTGAATTAGGGTAGGTCCAGAGGCATATCCAAGTTGATAAATATGGATTCACGCTAAAAAATTCTTATAGTGCAATTATTATTGGGTGCACCTCTACAAGTAAAATTAGTAGTTCAAATCCCACTCTGAACGGTCTTGTCTTCGGCACGAAATATACATATATATATATATATATATATATATATATATATATATGTGTGTGTGTGTGTGTGTGTGTGAAACTTACTAAAATTTCAAAAAGAATATAATTTTGAACCTATCATTTCAAAAGTATAGTGGGTTCATGGTAAGAGACTAAAGTTAAACCCGTCAAATATAAATTCTAGATCCACATCTTCACAACAGTGCACCCATCCTCTTGAAATCCTGGATCCGCCTTTGGGTAGGTCTATCTGTTTGAAAAAATAGACCCGTAAAAATAATATTCACGGTATTAGTGATAAACACAGAACACTAAGTTATGATTAAATCAACAAGAATAGAAATGCAGCAATAATGACACCAAGATTTTACGTGGAAACTCTTCTGGATAAGGGAAAAACCACGGCCAAGAAGAGCAACTGATATCACTATAGCGAGGAATTTTACACTGTGTAGTAACGAGTAAAAATACTCCTAAGACCACTACACCCTTAAAAGAAATAAACACTCTTTTGCTTTTTCCACCTCACTACAATATCTCTCACACTCTATTTTTCTTCACAAACTATTTTCTTATAGTTTATGGAATACCTTGCTCTCTCTTTTCTCTCTTTGTTGGTGTGTAGAAATGAGAGTTAAAGCTCTCCTTTTATAGCCAAAACCTCACTCTCTAAAGCCTACAATATTTGACAATTTACACACCCTTTTCACAATTTCAACAAGGTTGGCTACCAAACCAAACCAAGTCAATAAAATTGGCTACCAAATTATACAAATTCAACAAGGTTGGCTACCAAACCAAACCAAGTCAACAAAATTGGCTACCAAATCTTCTAGTCTGAGTGTATGCCGACAAGTTCTTTGCATAGCTCGAACTTGTCTCTTGGTACCGCCTTGGTCAACATATCAGCTTAATTTTCACTTGTGTGAATCTTTTTGACCTGAAGTGATTCGTTCTCCACTTGCTCATGAATCCAATGATATCTGACGTCGATGTGTTTTGTTCTTGCATGGTACATGGAGTTTTTTCTTAGGTCTATTGCACTTTGACTGTCGCAATAGACAACATACTCCATCTGTCGCAATCCAAGTTCTTGAAGAAATCTCTTGAGCCATATCATCTCTTTGCCTGCTTTAGTAGCCGCAATATACTCCGCTTCAGTTGTGGACAGTGCGACACACTTCTGTAACTTCGACTGCCATGATGTAACTCCCCCTGAAAAAATAAACAAATATTCTGTAGTGGATTTTCTGTTATCAAGGTCACCTGTCATATCAGAATCTGTATAGCCCTTCAAAATATTGGATTTGATCCTTCAAAACATAAGCATTCATGTGAGCTTCCTCTTAGATACCTGAGTATCCACTTTACAGCTTCCCAATGCTCTTTTCCTGGATTTTTGAGAAATCTGCTAATAACACCGACTGCATGAGCAATATCTGGTCGAATGCATACCATTACATACATCAAACTTCCGACAGCAGAGGAATAAGGAATCTTGGCCATTCTCTCTTTTTCCTCCGTTGTTGTAGAGCACATCTTCTTGCTCAACTTCAGATGACCAAGAAGGGGTGTGCGATCCAACTTAGCACTTTTCATATTGAAGCGCTCCAGAACACGTTCTATGTACTTCTTCTGTGACAAGTAAATCTTTCTTTCGTTTCTCGAACAAGTAATTCTCATTCCCAAAATCTGCTTAGCATGACCCAAGTCTTTCATTGCAAAAGACTTATTCAACTGTTTCTTCAACTCGTCAATCTTGGAAGCATTCCTGCCCACAATCAACATATCATCCACATATAGCAAGAGGATGATAAAATCATCATCAGAAAATATTTGTACAAATACACAGTGGTCTGAAGAAGTCTTCTTGTAGCCTTGCTCCCCTATAACAGACTCAAACTTCTTGTACTATTGTCTGGGAGTTTGCTTCAATCCATATAGTCTCTTCTTAAGTTTGCATACAAGATTTTCTTTACCTTTTGCCTTGAAGCCTTCAGGTTGTTCCATATAAATCTCCTCTTCTAAGTCACCATGAAGAAAAGCAGTCTTCACATCCATCTGCTCAATCTCCAAATCAAGACTGGCAGTCAAACCAAGAACTGTCCGAATGAAGGACATTTTCACGATAGGAGAAAATATTTCGTCAAAGTCAATACCTTTCCTTTAACCAAATCCCTTGACAACCAATCTAGCTTTGTATGTGGGCTTCAAACTATGTTCTTCAACTTTAACTTTGAACACCCACTTGTTTTTCAAAGCTCTCATGCCCTTAGGCAATTTCACCAACTCGTAAGTATGGTTTTCATGCAGAGATTTCATCTCATCTTGCATGTCTTCAATCCATTGATCCTTGTGCTCATCTTCTATGGACTCCGCATAACATTCAGGTTCTCCCCCATCAGTGAGTAATACATAATCATTGGGTGAATAATGGGAGGAAGGAGTACGAGGTCTAGAAGACCTCCTGAGTAGAATATCTAACTCGTCCACAACTTCGTGAGTAGGAGCATTTACCTCATCAACATTAGCATTGTTATCACCATCACCATCACCATCAATATGCTGATCTGGAATATGGTTCTGGGCATCACCATCATCATTGAGCCCACCAGCGTCATTCGCATTTGTATGAGAAATTTGATCAAGATTAACTAAACCTTTAGAACTTGGAGATTTTAGCTTCCCCGCTTTGTTAATATCTTCAATGGTTTGATCATTCACGAAGATAACATCACGGCTTCTCACGACCTTCTTCTCAATTGGATCATATAGCATGTAACCAAACTCATCAAGGCCATAACCAATAAAGATGCACTGCCTTATCTTGGCATTTAATTTTGGCCTCTCATCTTTAGGCACATGTACAAAAGCTTTGCAACCAAACACTTTCAAGTGGTCATAGAAAACATCCTTGCCATACCAAACTCTGTTTGGAACATCACTTTGCAAAGAAACCGCAAGGGATAGATTAATAACATGTGTGGCGGTCAACAAAGCCTCATCCCAAAAGGAATTCGGTAACTTTGCTTCAGAAAACAAACATCTGACTCTTTCCATCAAGGTCCTATTCATCCTTTCTGCTAAACTATTAAGCTGAGGAGTCTTAGGAGGAGTCTTCTGGTGTCTGATACCCTGTTGTTTGCAGTATTCGTCAAATGGTCCATAATATTCACCACCGTTATCAGTACGAATACACTTCAGCTTCTTTCCAATTTCTCTTTCAACTGAAGCCTGAAACTGCTTAAAGACACCCAACACTTGGTCTTTAGTCTTCAAGATGTAGATCCAAAGTTTCCTTGAACAATCATCAATAAAGGTAGCAAAATAAAGTGTACCACCCAAAGTCCTTGTCTTCGCTGGACCACATAAATCTGAATGCACTAACTCAAACAACTCTGTCTTTCTTGAAGGGGGATGAAACTGGAAAAAAACTCTTTTTTGTTTTCCAGCCAAGCAGTGCTCACATTTTTCTAATTTTGCACTTTCAAAATTTGACAAAAATTTCTTCTTGGCCAGAACATTTAGTCCTTTCTCGCTAATGTGGCTAAGCCTTTTATGCCATAACGTTGAAGAGCTATTGCTCTCAACGACATTCACCATATCAACACAGGTAGAGGTCGTAGTCCAGTATAGACCATGACGTTTTTTCCCACGAGCCACAATCATCGAACCTTTAATGAGCTTCCACTTTCCAGCACCACTGGTACTGACATATCCCTCATCATCCAAAATACCAACAGAGATCAAATGCAAACGAATATCAGGTGCATGCTTTACATTATTTAAAACTAGTTTAGTTCCAATACTAGTTTCCAAACAAATCGTTCAAACACCAGTCACCCTAGATACAGTCTCATTACCCATACTCAAAGTTCCATAGTCACCCTGAGTATAGGATGAGAAAAATTCATTCCTTGATGTCATATGAGATGCGGCACCACTGTCCACAACCCAGCTTGACTCGTCACAAGCAATATTTATCAGATCCGCATCAAGGATAGTAACAAGATCTTCTGTAGTGACGGTGGCCACACGATTGTCATATTATTTCTGTTCTTCCTTGTCTCTATTCTCCTTTTTCAAAATCCTGCAGAACTTCTTTGTGTGCCCTTTCTTCTCGCAATGATAGCACTCAATATCTTTAAGTCTGCTTCTGGATTTGCTTCTATTATGTTATCTATTTTGAGAACCCCGATTCTTGCTTCTCCCCCTAGAGTCAGTCACCAAGATATCTGATGAGGAGGAACCCTGAGATTTTCTTCTCATCTCTTTATTTAAAAGGCTGCTCTTGGCAAGATCCATAGAGATCACACCATCTGGAGCAGAATTTGATAATGAAGTTCTAAGAATTTCCCAAGAATCTGGTAGGGAACCAAGTAGAAATAAGCCTTGAATTTCTTCATCAAATTTAATGCCCATAACAGATAACTGGTCCATGATCCCCGGAATATTATTCAGATGATCTATCATCGCTGAACCATCGTGGTATTTAAACCCAACATCTGCTTTATCAGAAACATCTTGTTGTTTCCAGTTTTTTGAGCATACAAACTTTCAAGGTGCTCCCATAGGGTCCGAGTATGTGTCTCCCCAGAAATATGGTTCAAAACATTATCGTCAACCCACTGTCTAATAAAGCCGCAAACTTGCCTGTGTAACAAACTCCACTCTTCATCTAATTTATTATCAGGTTTTATAGTGGTGAAGGCAGGTTGATGAAAATTCTTGACATAGAGCAAACCTTCCATTTTGCACTTCTAAATGACATAATTTGTGCCATTCAAAGTAACTCATCTACTAGTGTTGGCTTCCATTGTTTATCACAAATACAAACATTATTTATTAGGAGACCAAAGTAATTCTTTTCTGATGTGGAAGTTCAGACTGTGTTGCAATCACAGAGCATACTCAGACAGAACCTTGACTCTGATACTACTTGTTGGAAAAAATAGACCCGCAAAAATAATATTCACGGTATTAGTGATAAACACATAATACTAAGTTATGGTTAAATCAGCAAGAATAAAAATGCAGCAATAATGACACCAAAATTTTACGTGGAAACCCTTCTGGATAAGGGAAAAACCATGGCCAAGAAGAGCAACTGATATCACTATAGCGAGGAATTTTACACTGTGTAGTAATGAGTAAAAATACTCCTAAGACCACTACACCCTCAAAAGAAATAAATATTTTTTTGCTTTTTCCACCTCACTACAATATCTTTCACACTCTATTTTTCTTTACAAACTATTTTCTTATAGTTTATGGAATACCTTGCTCTCTCTCTCTTCTGTCTTTATTGGTGTGTTGAAATGAGAGTTGAAACTCTCCTTTTATAGCCAAAAAGCTCACTCTCTAAGGTCTACAATATTTGACAATTTGCACACACTTTTCACAATTTCAACAAGGTTGACTACCAAACCAAACCAAGTCAATAAAATTGGCTACCAAATCATTTGAATGAGATGGACACCATATCACCGTCTACATCATACTTTTTGGAGTGCGGTCCCTGCATAAATGCATGATACCTTGCCCTTTATAATGTAAAAATTGTAGTTCTTGAGTTAATAATTCCTAAATTATTAAGTACCTATGTTTTGTTTAGTTCATTGCATTAAAATGAAACAATTTTTCATTTTTTTCCGGCATTGCTAAGTATAAAATAATACTGAATTTTATACCGGGGATTATTCTCTTAATAATCCTAGCAATCAAGCGAGCTTAGACTAGGTAACTAGGTTTATCCTTAATCCAAGAAAAGTTGTTCCCTAACCCCATTATTTTTCCGTCACATCTAGCTATAGATCTCTAATTTCTGGGCATTTCTTAGTTGTAACGTAAAATATAAATCTCCACTTCCCAACAATGAGGTTGAAAAAGCAAATGGTAAAATCAATTTCCAACGGCTGAAAAGTGGTTCTATTATTTATTTCGAGATTTGTAGTTTATCGGTTTGAGATTCTAATCCTTTTAAGTTACTGAATTAATAATTACTAATATTTTATACATATATACTAAATTACTTGAAGGGAAAATTTGGAGCAACGATAAAACTATTTCCATATGACGTATAGGTCACGGATTTGAGCCGTGGAAGCAGCCAATAATATTTGCATTAGGGTAGATTGTTTACCTCACACCCTTTAGGGTACGGACCTTCTTCGAACCTTGTATGAATGCTGAATACTTTGTACATCGGGTTGTCCTTGTTTCTTATATACTGAAAGACATATACAAAATTTGGACTAAAATTAATAGTTTCAATCGAACTCGTAACCTACACTGACTAGCTAATTATTCTTTATTTTACATGTTTTCAACTTTGAAATAACTTTTGAAGAGTACATAATTAATATAATGAAGGATGAGAGTGAGATCAAGCTGTGTGCAGGGCAAAATGAAAAGTAGCTTTTGTTGTGTTGGGTGTTTTCCTTTTAGGGAGAAATGTTAAACGTGATAAGGCCTCCTCACTTTCTTCTTGGCTCTTGCCTGTTTTAAACAAAGTTCCATATCAGTTTAGCTGGCTCAGTTTTCTTCCGTACAATAGCTGTACATTTTGTTCAGGGTTCACTCCAGCTACTCCTTGATAATCTTTGTCTCGCAATGATTAATACTACTCCCACCGTTCTAATTTACGTGAACCTGTTTGACTGAATACGGAGTTTAAGAAAAATAAAAGACTTTTGGAATTTGTGGTCCTAAATAAGTCAAAAAGAGAGACCCTGCGTGGTTAAAAAAACATCTCATTAAGGTTAGAATTGGAAGCTTAAACTAAATTGTTTTTAAATTTAGAAATGGGTCATTTTTTTGGAACGAACCAAAAAGGAAATAGATTCACATAAACAGCAACAGAGGGAGTACTATTTTCGAAATTTTACTGACACAATTAATTTTGATTCGCCTATTAAAAAGGATAAATAGTTCTCCACCAAGAAATTCTTTATTCCAAAGGCTCGGATACAAGACATTCGGTTAAAGATAAAACCCTTAAGGGTCGTTTGGTTGGAATGCGATTTATACCGGTATAAGTTATGCCAATATAAATTATATTGGGATAAGTTATGTTGGGATTAGTTATGCTGGGATTGTTGTTTATTCATTGTTTGGTATGTTGTATTAAGAATGACAATTGCATAATTTCTAAAAAGAAGATATAAATTATACCAGTGCTAATTACCCCACTTTCTATAAGGTATAAGTTATCCCAGTGTTAAAATTAATACCGAAATAACTTATACGTAATTTGCTAACCAAACAAAGTATTAATGTGGTATTAAATTTTTATACCACTCTTATATCTTCTTATATCTCATACCAAACGACTCCTTAGTGGCGTAATGATTAGTATCCTAGTAGTCTAGTACGTTACATGGCTTAAATGAAAATTACACTATATGCGGAGGAGAGGCAGAGTCCGAATTTAATTTTCATGGATTCAAAATTATATGAAGTCACATCAGGTGATAGTAATTGAGTTTTGAATTAAATTTGTTGTACATATTTAATGACTTTCTTGATATGCATATTAGGTAGGTTTGGACTAAAATTAATGGGTACGATGTAACCAGATCGAGGCGGAGTTAGAGAAGTAGATACGAGTTAGGATGAACCCAATAATTTTTGCTTAGACCTTGTATTTGTATTAATAAATTTATTATATATGTATAAATATTTAATTGTGAACACATTAACTAAACGAGTTATGGATTCAAGGATAACTTTAGAAAATAAACTTTAAATTTCGGCTCCGCCTCTAAACATGTATTACCTTCTGCCTCCGCCCCTAACTATGGAGCACTACTATTTTTTTTCTTTTTCGTCAGCCTGTCAATCTTTGTGTTCTAACTGTTTGATAAATTGAAGATTATATATTCAAGTGTCTTAAATCATAGGTTCGAGTCGTGAAAATAGCTATTATGTTTGTATTAGGTTAAACTGTCTATGTCACAGGTGCGGGCATAACTCATAATGGGTCATTCCCCGAACCCTACGTGAATTCGGAATACTTTGTTCACCGAAGTGCCCTTTAATACTGTGAGGTCGTATGATCATCCAGGTGATATATGGAATGGAATCCTTATCATCCACGTTGGTGTCCAGCAAATTTTCATATTTGTGGATATACTTTTTCTGTCCTTCTCATAATCTTTAACCTCACCAGTACTATTATTCTTTTCCTTTTTTTTTTTTTGCAACTTGAAGTTGGGTTTTTATATTCTATATATATACTTGAATAAGTGGTGCTGGGATGGATTCTTCATTTCGAATAAAACCATATTGACATTTTCAGCTTAATTGACAAAGGATAGGGAATCTGTCATTTTTACATAAAAGATCTAGTGCCACAACAAAGCAAGATTGTAAATTGTAATGTTAACAAATGTCCAAGCAGATGTTGGATTAATTTCTCGTGGTCACTAAATTTCATTCACTATAATCATAAAATCACGAAATTATTTTAGTCACATTAGAATAACTTAATTTTACACACCATAACAGTAAACTTACAATATACTACACGTCACGCTAAATTAACTGAAATTTACATATTATAACAATAGTAAAGACACAAAACTATACTTACTCAGAGACGGATCCAGGATTTATGCTCTATCGGTTCAACTTTTAAAGTTTTTAGCATCGAACTCATTATATTTTTAAAGTTATGGGTTCATATTTACTATATTTGCAATTTTAATGAATTTTTACACATAAATTTTTACTCCGCTTCAAAAGTTATGGTATCAATTGAACCGTCCCTAACTTACTACATCCGCCCCTGTACTTACTATACTAGTTAAAGTTACCTTGATAGGTAAGTTTCGTAGCTATGGTGGATAATGTTCAATTACTTTTATGTGACAAAAAATAATTTCGTGACTTAACTATTATAATGAATAAAATTTAATGACCATACATGAAAATATTAACTCATCAGGTATTAGTAGGTTCCAGAACCTAATTTCCTTGGATAATGTATATTTTCTTTAGTTCATATTGGGGTTTGGGCTGTTCAAATTTCTTAGGTCACTGTCCCAAATCATAAGAAGGTGCATAGAAAATGAGCTTTTCAACTTTCTTGGAAAACTTTTCAAAAGTTGATACTCAAATATACATCAAGCTACTGATAATTAGATTCCTTATCATCCTTGATTCTTCTGTGTACTACTAAAAAATTTAAAAATTAGCTACAAATCACTCGTAGTTAACAGAACATTTCGATAGTCTATCGCTAATCTGTCGTTAAATAGAATTAACGACGATTTTTTTTTATTTAGCTACATAATTTGTGTTTTTTTACATGGATTAAATTAAGGACCTGCCTTGCATGGTTATCTCTCTCATTTCTTTGTCAAAAAATCTTTGAAAGGCATCCTGTGATTATTCTCCTATAGTCCCAAATATGGTCCCTTCTTGCAATTTGAGCTTGGTGCCTAACCTTACCTTTTCCACTTCTAGTGTCCAAGTGTGAATTTCTATCTTTCTGGGGATTCTTCCAACTCAAAGGCTAAGATTGCTCTTGCATGAGAAAAGAAATATATTACTACTAGAATTCCTTATGATTGCAAAATAAGGAAAGGAACTACTTTTGATTTTCTTTAAATATAATATTAGGTGTGCGAATAAAGTTCATCAGTGAAAATTGATTAAAAAAAAGTTGCATATATACGGTACTATATGATCTTAATAGTATGTTTTTCCAAAAAATCATATAAACGACTTAGCTCAAAGCGGACAAATCAAAGTTAAAAGTATCTATTGGTTGGTTTAGCAACAAGCATAAGTAATCTTCCTTTGAAGGGACTGTCCGTTGAAGTGGAATAGAATTTGCCTCATATCCTTTTGCTTATAGTCAAAGGATGTGATTCCCTCACCAAGATGTGTTATGCAAGAAGAAATCTTTAAGAATTTTCAACAAGCTCCAAGAATTACATAAAAAATGTTTTATCTATTTTGCGCCAAAGATAGGGGATTAAAAAAGTGCAGAATTTTCCAGCCTGTAATGAACAACAACAATGTAAAATCATATCCATAACCCAGGGAACATGGAGATGCTGGCATTTTTTTGAAAAGGAATGAAAGCCATTTGACATATGCTCATGGTAAAGAGAAGATTCAGTAGAATCATCTTTTCTTATAGGATTTGGATGTTCTTTTCTTCAATTCTTTTTCTCTTCTAATTTGAAGATGATGGACAATACTTTTATTAATTTCTTGGTCATAGGTGGGGAAATAGATTTTTTTTTTTATAAAAAATTCATTCATATTATTCACTAAAGATGAATTGGATAATGAACTTTTTATAAACGGGTCAAATATGGATAAGAACCATATTATCTACTTAGAAAATAGAGAACCAATGGATAACTAATGGGTTTAACTTTTACATTTATAAAGACTCAAATTTGAAGTTCCTCAAGTTTGGGAGACTAGCGATTCTCCTAAAAATGATCATATTCAAGAAGACATAGGATAATATGGATATCCATATTATGCGGTTAACCGTTGTTTATCCGTATTATATGCGGGTCGGGTCGGATCATTTATCCGTTTTACATTATTTGTTTTCGACCCGCCCGTTTGTCACCCTTAGTCGTAGGGTTCGAACTCCTGACCTCTAAATTCTGATTAAGGCTGGGAAAATCCAAATCATCCCACCACGACCCTTGCCGGTAAAATCCATGCAATCTTATAAAGTAAAGAGAATATAATGCAAATCCAGAATCAGGCAAGTGCATAAATGAGATAACACAAAACAAATATGATACACATTTGAGTTATTTAACCACAAAACATAAAGCCTTTCTACGTTCCCAGATGACCTAAGAACTCAATATATAAAAGATGTGGATGCACCTAAAAGTTAGAATGAGCAAAGCTCTTCTTCAAAATGCACTGCCTGCGTCTCCTGGCTGATATGATTTCTTCAAATAGAGAGGATGTCAAATTCATGGGGCATAAAATCCTCGCTCGGCCTATAATACTTATCTGGGGAATACAGGCTCAGGTTTGTCACTTGACTGGTATAAAGGCACGCGAACCTCTCCACCTGCGAATCAACAAAATGCAACTTCAGTTCTCAAGTAAAGATCATGCTCACAAAGTAAAGAGAACTTCACAAACCCACCAAGTGCAGGATACTACCCAAGTATTTAATCGTACCTGATGTGCGAAGCGAGAATTCTGATAGCCAGTCTTCATGAGTTGTCCCCAGACCATGTGGAACTGCAAAATGTTTGATGACTTTATAAATAAATAAATAAAAAGGATAATATTTCTCTTTTTTGAATTAAATCGATTTATTAATACCAAACCTAGGCATTGCCAAATACAACAGAAGTAGAAAGTATTAATACGTATTACTACATATTATTTAAAAGATTTTTCACTAAAGTTTTCTCCAGACAAGGATGAACTGTTATCTAAAGAAATAATCCCACGTTTAAAAGAACTTAGGTCTCTTTAACAATCATACCTTTTGGTGACATTCTCGTTGTGCCTGCTGATGACTGAGCCTGACCTCCTCGCTTTGAGACTAAAATGATTCCATTAAACCCAGATTAATTAAAACCCATTACAGATATCAAGGTAGGGAAATTGACCAGATACAGCACTGTTTCTGTTAGTGGGTTAAAATTTATCTTCCTATATCTTGAAATAACTAACCTTCAGCTTGTCAAGCTCGGACAACATCTTCTCCTTGCTGATATCATCAGTATCTTCAGACCTGAAGCATATGACAGCTCATGAAATGATTCAAGACAAGCGGAAAATTAAAAATGAGCTGATTTCTGATGATACAAAAGTTTTATTCACACAATTGAAAGAGTATCCTGTGTCAAAATGGTTCCATGACCGGATGATATTCGGTCAAGATGCACATAAAAAAGGCTTCTTATTTCTCAACTTAAAGGAAACTTGTCGCTGCTCAGTCATAATACTACACACTGGAATAAGTCTCAAAGAGGCTGAAAGAAATGTTCTCGCAAACAAAGGAGAATGTTCTCGCAAATTAAGGATTTCCTTCTTCTCTGTCATTCTCCGATCACCTTCAATCAATCAATCAACTAAACCTCAATCCTAAACTAGTTGAAGTCGGTTTTATGAATTCTCCAACCACCTTGATTTTGTTTCTTTATTTCCTCTTTTTTTTTTCTCCTCGTACTTTCTTAGCGGAGGGACTTGAGGTGAAAAAGATCACACAGATAAAAAGCAACACCAAAAATCATGCAAGTATGAGTTCTACAATGCAAAATGAACAGAGGGAAAGATTACTTGAGAGACCACTTAAGATGGTGTATTTCATCTTCAATGTGATCACGCTGACTCCTTAGTAACTGAAGTTGCTGCAAATCATGTGAAATTGCAATTATTACATTAGCATCACCATGTAGCATAACATAAAGCAGACTTATCAGATTTAAATAAAATGCTATAAATTTACAGATAAATCATTCGCTTCATCTCTTATCTTACAAGACCATAGAGGAAAATATTTTCACATATAACTAGTGTATGGCATATGGAGAGAAGTTATTTTCTTAGATGAGAACAGAATTGCTTTTCCGTGAAATTTCCAATAAAATATATATCAAAAGATCTAATTAATAAGAAAAGAGACAAAAATTAAAGTGAGTCAGCAATCAAAGGATAAACATGAATGACAGCTAGTAAAGCTGTTGTTTAAGTGTCCAACATTGAGGAAATGGTTGTTGTCTCCTTCTATGGTCTTGGATAATCCTCACTTTATGTGCTAGCTTTTGCGATTAAGGCCCAAGGTCCATATCTTATTGTGTTTCCCATTATTGGTTCCCCATGTTATGTTGTATACACTCAAGATGTCCAATCTTGGGCGTGCGAAATGAGGTTTAAAGTGTTCCACATGCGTTAAGGGATGAGTTGTTGTTTCTTTATATACTTTTCCTCACCACATGAGCTAGCTTTTGGAGTCGAAATAGGACTGCAGTCTATTTCCTTAACAGCTGCAAGTGAGCCAGCCAAGTTGTTAGCTACTCAAGCTTAAAGTTACAATACTCATACTATTATTATTTGCTTAGATAAAATGTAAAATTGTTGGCCCGAAAATCCCATATATAAAGTATCGAAAGACCAAGTTCATTATTAGAAAAAATAGATGTGATCTAGTTGAGGTAACACTAAAATAATAAACATGAACAGGGCACCAAGTGTGGCTGCAAGTGATATAAAGCCAAAATATCAACTACTCAAGCTTAAAGTTGTGAAGATCATAACCTGACAGGCCATAACACAAGTATCATTCTATAAGGTACATACTTTTTCTACTTTACAAATAAAATATGTAATTTTAGACTTATCATACTTTTTCTACTTCACAAATAAATTGTGTAATTTTAGAATGATGGTAGCTATAAGTGCAAAACCAATGATTTCTGATGGTAGGGGTTTGAACATCAATTTTTGAAATTCAATGTTGATATGCTATTACCTCTTAGCAATATTAACAAATTACCTTTTTCAATTTTATTTGGACATGAAAATGGTCAGTCCAGAATACTGGTTTACTTAGTAAAGACATCGTAAGTTTCTATCCCAGACATGCGGTGCTATGCAAGGTCTCACTTCCATCATCCCACCCTTTTTTAAAAGTCAGAGAAAATGCTCTCACAAGCACAGCAAGTTTCTCCATTTCCGAAATCAAATTAATTGTTCTTGCTGATTATGTTCTCACGTATACAGAGCTATAAAGCATATGAAGTACAGAAAAATCTAATGAAGTACACAGAAAGAGCCGAAGGATATGTTTATCTACCTTCCGAGTGTCCCTTAGTTCCCAGAGAAGTTCAACCTCTCTCTCAAGCTCTGGAACAACAAGCATTGTTCTCCAACCTGCTCAAAGATCATAAGATTCTAAAGTCCAGAATTCAAACTTATTATAAGAGAGACAGGAAAGGTTATGGGTTTGGATATGATGATAGCCGTGACCATAGAAAACTCTAGCAGAGAGAAAATTTGGAGGACATTAATTTTCTTTCCATCCATGAGAATAGTGATTCTTGAAAATCTTGGAATTTTCTTTTAATATCATTATTAGTGCTTAAATATAGCAGCTACTCTTGTTTGAATGGTTGTTACCTATTGTATTGTATCGTATTGTTACTTTAAATACAATGTTTGTTTTGATTGTTACTTAAATTTTATTGTATCGTATTGTTAAATAAGTCCTTATGTAACAACAAAAACTACCACTTTATGTAACGACCGATTTGGTGTTGTCGCATCGTTACCTTGTTTTTTCCTCTCATCTTGCCTTCCTTATTATTAAATAATCTTGTTTTATCTTTTTACCTTACATTTTTTTATAATCATTCTACCTCGTACCTTACTTTTTCTTTGTAATATTGCAAGTTTATTCCTCATATTGTTGGTGCATGACATCATGAACGACGAAAAACAGTACAATCTATCCAAATATTATATACATTAAAAGGATACCTTACAATACAATACGATATGATACAACACATTATGAAATGATATATAACAACCATCCAAACAAGCTGCAAATGGTCACAAATAATGCAAATGGCCATCTATAATTAATTTTATCAAATCTGAAGCATACAAATATCATTTATTGTAATTATTCTACTATGGCTCGAAAATACTGGATCATCAGTTGCTTATGTAGTTTGATGAACTAGCAAGGTGTTCGGAAGCCTTATTAAAACTCATTACCATTATACCAATTTTTACATAAGAAACAGAGAATAGCAAGAAGGAGCACATGAAATGGAGAATGCATACCCAAAACTTTTTTGCTGCGTAAGATATCACCGTAAATGTGATCTCCAACATAAAGAACCTAATTGAAGAGAACAATGTGTTACATCCCAATAAGTTAATTAAATGCAAATTAAACACCATATTTAATCACCCAATTAGATCCATGACCAAGCTCATAATAACACCAAGTAAATCCACTACTCCTTCCCTCCATAACTTCCTACAAGTAAATCCTTTACTCCTTCCCTCCATAACTTCCTAGAGTGAAATTAGACTCCTGATTCTTAAGCTAAGTGCTGTCTCTTTCAGCCATATGAAGTATTTAAAGAAATGTCTTTGTGCTTGTACATTGTAAATCAGTAACCAAAAAGAACGCTGAAAGCAGTAAAATGTAGTAATCAAGAGAAGACTATATTAAATTCGCAATATACCTGTGAGCTTGACTCAATTGAGAGTAATTTATGCAAATGGCCAACATTTCCTCCCTGAGGAGAAGTTAGGAAAAATATAGTCATTTTACACAAACCATCAAATTTCAAAAACTATGCAGCACGAATTATATCTACATCCGCACCTGGTAAATTCTGCAACCTTTCTTCAAGCTCTTTAAAGGCAATCTTATAGAAGTGCTTCCCACCTAATGTATCAGACAAAGTCAGAACATGCACAAAATGGAGAAAAGGCAGTGGCTAAGAGAAAACAAAGTTTTTCTGCACTGACCTGTGCCATAGGAGTCCCATTATCAGTGTTAATAAGCATGCCACTCTCAGGCTCAACCTCAAAAAGATTTGCACGGTTTTCATCATGGAAAAAACCTGGTTTTGCACTGCATAAAAATCAAGTACCTGTTTGTCAGCAGGGTGATCAATAACTCTGCAAACAATAGATAGATAAGGAAACAGCGACAGGCATTTGCCCTACATAAGGCTGCATATGATTGGCGCCTAAAGAATCACATGGGCATATTCTAGAAAGTTTAAAGGGAAGAAAATGACCTGCCAGTGATGACTACATCAAAGTACCGAAGCCAATCATAACGGGAAGTAGACGATCCATCTGAAGGTGAAGGCCCACAGAGAAAGTTCATAACAATGTTTGTATAGTCCCACAAGCTGCACAAATATGATTAGGAACCGTATAAAACATAAAGAATGCATAAAACATCAAAAGAGAATAATATGAGTAGCTCTGGAGAAGTTATTGATGGGATTTGAAGAACCATTCAGGCAATACGGCTATTAAATAAAGACTTTAAAGAGAGCATCACCTAATGCTCCCCCCACCCCCACCCCCCCAAAAAAAAAAAAACCACGAAAGAAAAATGAAGGAAGGGCATCATCACCTGTTTGTTACCAGGAAAGTAGCACGTCCAGATTCTCTAAGCATTTTGAGCATCGGAACAATTGAGGTATCGTTATTGATATATCTGATGGTGGCAGCGGCAGAGAACAAGATAAACAAACTAGTCAAACAAGGAGTGCATTATGAGAATATACAAGACAATATGATAACAACACCACAGGGTTTGCATATTTCTAATTAAAGAACATAGAAGATGTTCTCAACTACTCAACACCTCCACCCATTCTCATCTCCCAAGCCTGAAATTCTTAAGGCGACAAAGCTTATACATCACTCTCTACAAAGCTTTTCTAATTTAAGTTTAAGAAACATTTCTCAACCACTTGAAACACCGAACAATGCCAAAACAATAACTCAATGATAAAGGGACGACTTAACCGAAATCAAGAAAAAACTACAACACGTATATTAAAAGCTAACCAAAAAATTGTTGGTTTTTTGGTTTTAACCCTCAGGGTTGGCCTGGTGGCAATTGACTTGAGCCTTGGGGTTTGCTCCCTTTCAAGGTCTCAAGTTCGAAACCCACTGGGTGCAAACAATTTCTGAGGGCCATCGGACTGGGTAAAACCTGAATTAACCGTGGTGCACTTGCGGGAAACTCCTTTCCGAGGGCCTGTGCATCCCCGGGAATAGTCGGGGCTCGAAGAGACTCGGAGACTCGGACACCCGGTGCAAATCAAAAAAAAATTGTTGGTTTTTTTCTAAAGGGTGTGAATAGGAAATGGAAGAGACACCTCTTGGATTGCACCTCTTCATCTCACCCTTTTATTGTCTATAAATTTAGAGGCTTGACCTCATTTTTACACATAGAAAAATCTGAAAATTTCTCCTCTCTTCTCTACATTTTTGCACTGTTTTTTCAAAACAAACATATAAGTGTCAAGTGCGATTTGTTTCGTTTGTTGAGTTCGCTGAAGTTCTATAATTTCGATTGCCAATATTACAGAATAGTTTTTCCATTCTATCCTGAGAGGAAGTAATCTATAACCTTGGGCAACAGTGAGTGAATTAAATTCCTTAAGGACACACAAGCAACTTGTGGGCTCGGAAATTATTTTATGTTTTGTTTTATCGAACTAACATTTCTTTACTTCTCTGATTGTCTGGTTTCGAACGAAGGGATACTAACAAAATTCAAATTGAAGAAAAAGTAATGGAATGATTGTTTATGCATGTGATAAGCAGGCGTTATCATAATGCTAGGCTCTCTCTATACCCAACAAACTTCAAAGTCGGATCTATAATATCCGCCAAGCTAGCCATCGTAGGACCATGTGCAAAGATATCTTATGGTCAATCCTAGGCTCACTAGAGAGAGAGAGAGAGAGAGAGACTCAGAAGCACTTGCAGCAAAGAGGGATAACAATGGCGGTAACTTCTACGAGTATTACAATGCAACAAGAAGACACACTTGCAGACATTGCCATAATAGATGGAAACAGCAGTTTCTGCACTCTGGATTTGGCTATTTCTCCAACCAATTTCTCCTAAGAAGCCAATTCTAATTTCGATCTTAAGATTTGAAGTCAGACTACAGATGGTTCATAGATAAACCCGCAGCAAAGGAGCTACTAAACTAGATCTGCACATTAGATGTCAGATTTAAAAATATTACGATCAGCTCTTTGATCAATCAGAGGTGAAAATGGGTGAGATGTCAAACATTCCAGTATATCGGTTCTGAGTCAGTTTTGGATCTTCTTGATTTTAAGTCCCCTCTTTTCTCCGTTTACCTTTATCCTTTTACTGTTTTAGAAAAGCACTGAGGCTACACTCCATAAGAAAATGACAGGAACTACTGATGATTTCTAGATTTCGTGAAATATGGTATGCTACAGTTATCTTACTTTTTTCTACTGCCCTACACGCACCACACACCTACAACTGGCCTTTAGCTTTTCACAGAGAAGCGAGAGATTACTTCCAGCTACCTTTTCCCCCCTAAACCTAACTAGTGAATGATAGGATAGCTTTGGATAATTTATAATTCTTATAAGAACGGCAACGACACATCGCCAATCTTCTCCAATCACCTATATTTTAATACTGAAACATCTTTTTTATTGCAAGTGAGAAGAAAAACACAAGACAAGTAAATGATTCTGGAAAAAGTGTTGGTGTACATTTGATCAGAGATTGAAAGAGCGAAGCCAAAGGCTTCTGAACTGAGTGCATGATGGTTGAAGTTTTCCTCTCACTCCTCGTTCAGAATATTAAAATTGTTAATATCCTTTCCTTTTCAATAAAATCCTTGTTTTCCTCACACAAGTGCATATGCAACAACTAAGAGGGAAAAATTTAATTTTAAGGCCAACACCCTAGGATCAAGCATGTCTTCTTTCCTAAGGTCCACCAAATCTTACCTTCACCGGCTATGAAAGAACTCCTAATTACTACTCAATATGGTACATTCTCCAGAAGCAACAAAACAGTTGCCCGTACCTTTTTGGATCTTTTGCAACCATCTGCTTCAAAGTCCCATCACGGTGGCACAAATCAACTGCTGCTCTAACATCCTTGTACATGCGAGAGTAGCTGCAAGAAGTGTTAGCAAATAAGCAGACCATGTAGAGTATTGAAGGAAGAATTGCTGTTAATAAAGCAGCGACAGTGAAAACACACAAGGAATATTAGTAAATGTAACCCAGAGGCCAACCATATTCATAAATCCCTCCCCCCCCCCCCTCCAAAAAAAAAACAGTAGTCAGATGAGATGTTTCCATAGAATTCCATGCTAAGATTGAACTCAGAGAGCAGCCGCATTAGCTTCAAAACTACAGAATCGTCCTATAACATAACCTCAACCTAGCACAAGGTCTGACATTTCTTTTGTGACAAAGTAATAAATTTTATTCATGTGTGGGCACAAGGTCTGATGTTTAGCAAGAGTTCCAAAAAAAGAAAAACTTGTAAACAATTCATCACATGCATGCACATACCCACCATAAATAAACTGCAACTTCCTGTTCAATGAAAGTAGTCCAAGATATTCTTGCGAAAGCATATTGCTGCATGGGCATTCTGACACATACATATCAAATTGCCAAGGTACAAGAACTAGTCACAAATTTCAAATATTAAATATTTTTACACTTCTGACAGTATAAATCTTGAAGCAACTGACAAACGATGACAAGACCGTGGAAAATTGCTTGAATTGAAAGATAGAATAACATCTCTATGGAACAAGCTGAAAGTAGACGAAATCACTTATTGAAGATATATCTACGGTGCATCCTTATTGAAGAAATCTAATTGCTTCCATAAAGCTACTACAGGTGAGAGCTACAAAACAGATAGCTAGAATTAGATTGGTAGACCCTCTTGATTTCGAGCATATCTCATGATAGAAAATCTGTTAATCCCGTGTTTACACCTCTTAACTAATTGAAAAGAGAAAAAATAAATGACGAGACACTATTTAAATTAAATGCATGCAAAGCCGGATTAAAGAACACATTGGCAGAAATACAGATTAACATTACTGTCCGTAAAAGTTAAAAAAGAGTGCTGGTTACTCTCTTACTCTGCATTTTCAGGAACTTTTCCTGGATTTTTGTCCTTGAAGTCCACCAACTGAGCAAATAAGTAGGCTTCAGCCAGAGAGAAAAGGGTATCAATAAGTGCATAATCAGGTTCATCAAATGAATCCCGAAGCAAGGTATTGCCATAAGTAGCAACTTTATCTTCTTTGGACATCTCCCTAAATCCATGGTAAGCAACTTTCACATATTTGTGTCGGTCCATCTGTTACACGAGCAAGCAGAAAAGGAATAATATTTAAATAAGAAAGAAATGCAACTACAACCATAGCCGGGATGAAGTGAAATTAATGATTAAGACAGGAAACAATTACAATGTAAGGACAACGTCGCAACAAACCTTTAATATATTCCCCCTCTTTTTATCAAGAACCAAACCTCTGACCATATAGCTCCAATCAAATGACCATTCCAACAGCTACACAACATCCAACATGGTGAAAAATCTTCTAGTTATCACTTCAGACATCAGTAATAATGAAAATGAAATTTCAGATTCAATAGTCAAATAATCCGCCAGCACATACAATACATGAGCAGTGATTTTTGACGGCAATCACCATCCGTCAACAATTGATCCTAAAACAACCAACTGCTTTTACAGCAAGGACAGAATAAGGTTGGACATTCAATATCTAAATCATGAGAACGAAAATGTTCAACTCAACATTACACATAATATCTCACTACATGTACATACCAATACCACACTCTAGGTCATTACAAGTCACAATTGATGCTAATACACATATTACATGTCATTGAGCATAATATCCATAAAATAAAATGAATAATCTTATTGTGCCCGAGGAATAATTGAGAAAACGAACTAGCACATAGATATGTCTGATCGATTTCTACTGAGACTTTTCTATATAAAAGTACTAATAGTAATTTTCACGAACCTCTGGAGGGTATCCTAAATCGTAGACTAGCTTTCTGACGGTGCCTTCATATGCAAGAGATTCAAAAGTCTCAGGTTTGTATTGAGCCAGGGTGTAATCCATGTCAAAGCCAACCGCAACTATACTTTTCATGTTTAAAGACCTGTTGCAGAATATCTGCTTTCCTATGTCAATTTCACACCCTCCTTCGGGAGATGACCATATGCAGGATTGTTGACCACCATTGGCACCATTTCTCTTCTCAATCAGCGTCGTCCTGTTATCTACACTAGCACCATCCATTGTACAACTTGTATGTAACTGATCAATCCCTGAACAGTATAATCATAATGAAAATTAGCTAGTAGAGGATATTATATGAACTTGACAAATTCCATTAGTAATCTGAAAATTGCAGCATGCACGGGGCTTCCTGATCGATGCTTTAGGAACAGGAAAAGCAACACAAACTAACAGAGAGAACTCAAGCCCAAAAAAAGAAGAGTTTTTGACCAATCCAATGCTGGTTTCAATAAGACAAGGCCAAAATGTAGCCTTAGAAATGAGAGTTATAGAATTGGCACCCATGAAGAGTTGCATATCATTCTGGCCTTTGATCACAATCACTCAGTTAAAGCCTTTCTTCATTGATTAAAAATTCATTATGGTATTCATCAACTGCTATCTTACGTTAGTATTATCTTGTATTAAATTACATAACCGTATCATAATCATTTCTTGCACAAACACTGTAAACTAATAACAAACCATGCAGGGAAAGTAGGCGAAGGTACAAAGAGAAATTTTGAATGTGAATCTCAGCCGCATCTAAAATAAGTTTTCAAATTCCGAATGTCAATCTCTGTTATAACAGTAACAGACACCAAACTCATCGACACCAACCTTCTCAGCTTTCTTCAGGTAGAGGAAAATAGTACTACAGATAGTAACTTAGGCAGTGTAGGAAAGTAACAAAACCATGAGAAAGGAGTATACTTTTGAGTGAAGTGACTCTATCCTAAGACCAAAATCTTAGTATCTTACCTTTAATCACAATTGTAACCAACTCAAAGCACCAGATCTATGTCCCAACGTGTAAGCCTATACTCCAAGTGAAAGCGAGAGAGATGGATCACGGATTTTGCCACTTTGAAAGGACATCAAAGTAACAAAGAATTTTTTGAAAAAACAGCTTTCAACGGGACCTAATCTAGTTTCCCAGATAACAGAATCTATTCTGCTCCTTAAAAAAAATTGTTCAAGCTCATACCAGTTGCACAACCAAAATTCTCAATATTTTGAAGTTCCACAGACAAAATCAACTATGTGTTCAAAATGTGAAAATCATCATAATAACAAAACTAAGACTAAAAATAAAGTTCAAATGACAGATTATAAACTGAATGAATTCATCATTTTTAGCCTTAAACAAAGAAGAGTCAACTACCATGAAAAATGCCACACAACTCTAAATCCTGGGCTACAATGATTTTTTTATTGAGGTAAAAAGAGATTTGGCCATAAAGAACCCATTCCTACAGAATTAAGAAACCATTAGAAAAAATAAAATAAAAAAGGACCGCATAACACCTCAAGTAACAACAACAGCATGCTCTAGAAAAACAGTGCTGAGTTTGCTAATGAAAGTAAATATGATTAAATAGCTAAAGATACAAACTTACCCCTCGTCCCTCCAACACCCCCAAAAAAATAAAGAAAAACCCCAAAATGGCAAAACAAAGAAGAAGCTAATTTTGTTATAACCTAGAAATCCTTGAGGGCCAATACACAAGGTTTGAAACTTGGTGCATAATTGGCCCGCCCTCTATCCTTCTTAACTTAAATACCAAACCAGGCTCGTGGCGTGCCCCTAACCCACACATCACAAGCTGGCTTCTTACCACTATACCAAAGCCCTGCGGGAAAGAAGCAAATTCCTTTACTACAATCACAAACCCAGTTCAGTATTGCTAAAAACACCAATAAAAGTACGTCAAAAACAAATAATAAAAAAACAGGAGCAGAAAAGCACCAACCTTTACGACGAACTGGTTTCCCACTTTCCGGGAAATAGTCGGAACTTTTAGAACAAGGAATTCCGGAATGGAAATGGAAGCTTCTGGAAAGAGATGAAATGAGGTGGTGAGGAGGAGAGAACACAGAGAGACAAAGAGAAACTGAACGCTTCGGAATTCGCATCTTCGACTTAAATAGCCATTTTTGGAATTCAAAATTGGAAGAGAAAGTATTCGAAGTGGCTGTTACTGATGATGATGCTATTCTTATGCTTATAGGATTATTACAACAACTTGCCCCCTTCATACATTTAATTTAACATAAAGTATTTACGGAAGCGGATAATTCTCATTCTATTCTACTGTATATGTAACTTTTTTTTGGTATTTATGATTAGAAAAATGGTTGTTTGGATTACGGGAATTGCATTCCGTTTCCCATTTCAATACGGAATCGAATTCTTCTGAATCGTGAGTTTGAAGGAAATGACGTGACTATACGGTGTGTTGCCACGTGTGGCGGTTTTAAGTTTAGGGTTCCGACGGTCAGTCACCGGAGAGTGACACTGGTGGTAGAAGGAAGAATGGCGGAAGCGGCAATTTAGCTTAGGGGTAGGGATGTAGACCGGTGAAATTTTCACTGCCATTACAATTTTTGAGGCGACCGTTTTTTCTGCTACCTAAATTTACCGCGGTAATATTCTGTAAGAATATTTCTTTTCTATTTTTTATTTCATTACTGCATATTCATCCTGAGTGATTAAACGTACTAACAATAAGGGATCCTTTGGTAGGGTGTATAGGGAAAATAATAAATGTATTAGTTTTAGTATTATTAATTTTTTATTTTTTAACTTAATATTAGTTATACACTATATTCGGTAGGGGTGTTCATGATTCGGTTTGGATAGATTTTTCCCTAAAAAGAAATCAAACCAAGTAAGTCGGGTTTTCAAATATTAGAACTAAACCAAACCAATTAAATCGGTTTTTTCTCGATTCGGTTTATGTCGGTTTTTCGGTTATTTATCGCTTTTTTCTTAAATATAAGACATACACTACCAAACACACATTTCGGCGACTATATTTTTAACGTAACACTATCAAATCAATTGCCCTTTGAGAAATCTATTATTTACCAAGATATATTGATGATAATTGAATCAAATAGTGATGAATAATTTAAGGACTCAATTAAAAATATATTATTTTTAACATGAAATAGATTCTTACACTTAACAAAAGAAAACTACCAATTAAACTAGAATGTAAAGGTAAAGAACTGTACTAAAAGTGCAAACGATTAATATTTACTATAAAAAATTTAAAATTTTGTATAAAAGTATACATATATATAGGTGTAATAATAAATTTAAAATGCCTACTCCTATATTCGATTTGGTTCGATTTTTTTAATTAAAATAAAAACCAAACCAAATTTGATCGGTTTTTAAATTTCAAAACCAAAACCAAACCAAACCAAAAAGTATCAGTTTGGTTTGGTTTTCGGTTTGGTTCGGTTTTCGGTTTGGTTCGGATTTTCGGATTTTTATGAACACCCCTAATATTAGGTATTGTTCTTAGGTCATCTCCAACCTTCCCTCATTTCTCCATAATGGGGATATTTTTTGTCATAATGAAGCTCCAACCCTCCCCCATTTTTGCCTCCAAAATAGGGATGAATTGTGTTCCTCCAAATATGCGGACACTATTCATCTCGCCCATTACTATTCATGTATATTTTATTATTATTTTTATTATTTAACTCTTTTAATTTATCTCTTTATATCTACCTAATTATGTTTATGTAATATCTTTATAATATTAATTTTACATCTTAACTTTGGCGAATATAAAATATTAGATGTTGCTAAAATTGAAAATTGAAAATACATTAAATTAAAATACATAAAAATTGAAACTACGATAAATAGCATATATTATTTAAAAATTTATGGTATAAAATAATTTTATATTAAATTATATGTGATGAATATGTAAAAAAAAAGAAGAAGATAAATTGAATTAATAGAAATAAGAAAATAAAATTTAAATAAAAGATAATAATATAATATTGAAGAGAGAGAAGAATATAAATGGAATATTCCTTTTGGAGTAAAAAATGAAGTAATGGTTGTAGTAACTTTCCTGCATTTTGGAAGAGAAAATGGAGGTAAGGGTTGGAGATGGCCTTATACATAGCAAATAATGACATTAATAATATATCATGGTTTTTAATACATATATAAGAGTATATAAAGATAGAATTGCCCTTTCAAAACCTTTTCCAAATCCTTTCAAAGAATGTAGAGGGTATTTTTGTATTCAAATATTTTTTTCAAAAAAAATTGAAAAAAATTATGTAATGCATGTTATTTTTAATACACCAAACTAAATCGACGATATAAAATAATCTTAACATAACTAATTTCAGCATTACTAATACACTATATTCAATACATTCTTATACACCCTACCAAAGAGAAGTAGGCATATGTGTTATATATCTATTAGATTAGTGTAAATATTCGGTGCGAGTAAGTGTTTATTAAGAAAAGAGTTTAACCATGAAAAAATTATAGTAAAATAGTAAATGTTTCTTTATGCTTACTTAGAAATATTCATATTCGCGCTTTGAGAATATAACCAGAACACTGGAGGATTAAATGAAGAAAAATAAAAGTTTGACTCAATTGGTAAGAAATTAAGATATCATCACATTTTTAATGGAGAGAAATCTTATAATGAAGAAAGTTTTAATCAATAAGAGCCTTTTTGGAAAGTCACCTTGGAAATAGATTTGGGTGTAATTGGGTGTAATTACACAGTTTGACATATTTGTTTGGCCAAGTAATTACTTGGTTAGCATGGAATTGAGTGTAATTGTAGGGGTGTAATTACACTCTCCAATTCTCAAGGGGAGGTGAGAATTGGTGGTAATTACACTGTGTAATTGTAAGGTTATTTTTTAGTTTCTTTCTTTTTTGTTTTTATTTTAATATATTTTTTATAACTTTTTATTTCTTTTATTTTTAATTTTAATTTTAAAATATAATTTTCTTTGGACATTATTTATTTTTTATTTCTCTACCTTTACTTCTTGTGATTCCATATAATTGCGTATATTTTATTTTTTTATTTATTTTTATTATTCTTTTTTTTGAAACTATACCTCCTAATATTAGAAATAATCAGTAATTAACAAAATTGGCATATAATGAGTGATGGAATTTCGTTGTTGAAGTGGTTATAAACTTATTATGTTTCCTGATCTTAAGTTGTGGTGGAACTTACTATTATTATGTTGGAATTTGACATATGTTAAACTATTATGTTTTTTGAATTTTGAAATTGTGTTATATTCATGCTTCCAATTTACTCATTTTAGTAGTATTGGCTCATATTGCATGTTGTTCAATTTTTAGTTAGAATTAATAGATTAGTTTTGTCAAACATTTGAATAATGTTATGACATATTTATAAATATTAATTTATTAATCAAACATAAATTCCACGATGTTCTTATAAAATATATATTTTTAGTTTTGTAAGTTTCTAAACTAGATATTATTAACTTGAAAAATATATATATAAAAAGTATTTTTACAATACTAGTTATAAATATACGATTACTAATTAGTGTATATTTATCGAATATATATATATATATATATATATATATATATATATATATATATATATATATATATATATATATATTAAATACCAAATATAATATCATTTATACTTATAAATATTTTTGTGGCATATATTTATTTTATTAACTTTTAATAATTACTTTATTTAAAATTTAATCTAATTGTGTAATTACACTTATGCAACCAAATAGTAAACTTGTAATTACACTATAACTAACAAACAGGTCGTCGTAATTACACAACTATGTAATTACTAGGCTGTAATTACACCAATTTCAATTATTTGATGGCTTTCCAAATAGACCCTAATAGTATTCTAACATATCTTTGGTAATTGGAGGGAAATTTAAACTTAATCACCAAATCACTAGAATCTTCTTTATTGGTCTAATCATTCTTAATCGTCCACTTTGCTTTTGGCTTAAGAATTACTACTATAAATTACATTGCATTTATTCACGTGCAGATATTTAATCAAATCAAGACCATTCGTTTCTTATTTGTCATTTGTCAAAACAATTAGCATCATCAGGTCGTTGTCTAAATAAAAACAAAGGATTTTTACAAATTATACTCCATTATAGCTGGAGTGACAATGCATGTTTCTTCATGGGAAAGAAAGATGCGTGAATTAGTTATATACAGAACTTATTGACTATAGAAAAAAGAACTTTTACCAATAACCATGTTTATGAATTAAAAGGAGCGAATAATACTGAATTATTAGGTGATTTTCAACCCGAGTGGACTTGAGTAGATACAAATCTTTTTTTCTGTAAAAACTTTTAATTTAAATTTTGTTTTCTAGACTAATAGCCTGTTTGGCCAAGATTCTAAAATCAGCTTATTTTGAGAAGTATTTTTTTTAAAAGCGCTTTTCAAAAAAAGTATTTTTGGTGATAAGCATTTTGTGTTTGACTATTTAATTTGAAAAGTACTTTTGAGTAGAAATTAGTGTTTGACCAAGCTTTTAACAAGTACTTCTAAAATGTATTTTTCTTAAAAGTGCTTTCACAGAGAAACTACTTTTTTCTGTTTCTCCAAAACCGTTTCTGCTTCTCCTCAAAAATACTTTTTTTTCCCTTTCAAAAGCTTGACCAAACACTTTAATTTTAGGAAAAAATACTTTTGACCAAAAAAAGAAACTTTTGCCTCAAAAGAAGCTTGGCCAAACACGCTATAATGATATTAAAGAAAACATTTTTAACAATCTTGAGGAGAAATTTTCTTTCAAATTTTGATTTTGAAGAGCTTTTTTTTCCCTCACCCGATGTCCTGATATATATTTTGAAAACCCGAATTCATTAGGGACAAAGCGTTTCCTACCAAAAATAACTCTACAACAGCAAGTTGATACATATACATATATAGAAATAACTTTTAGCTTTACCAAAAATTCTCACATAAGTTGTGATTCCCTCCTTTGCTTAATCACCTCTACAATTTCATTCTTTACTTCACCTCATACTTACATAAAGCACATATCCCTTTCTTAAAACTAATGTGTTAGTATGTTACTCTTCTAACACCTTATATAGAATGAACACCAAAAACTTAAAAGTAGATGATCAGGAAGTGAAGCATACGAAATATTAGGAGAAAAGGAACATTTCAAAAATCGTAGCAAATCACCAAAATTTATGGTACCTTTCCTTCTCTGCTTTTACATTACAATCATCTACATTATAAGTAGAGTGAGGGTCCTTTATCGAAAAATTATATTACAATGTACAAATAGAGTAAAAATATTTTTAAAAAAAATTATATGTAAATTGTTGAATCCCCTTTAACATGAAGAAAAATTCATGTATTGTAGTGAAGGGGATACAAGAGTTGCTTTAGGTCGTTGGTTTAAATCCCAATTATGACATCGTATAATTTTTCCCTTGTAAACATTATGATTTCGCCACTGCTTGAGCGCTCCACGTATCTTTATTATGTTTTATCTATTTATTTATGTATTTATTTGATAATGAAGTCATTGATTTGATATGTATGTGAAGGGAAATCAAGTAAGTTATGATGAAACAGACTCAATATTGGTGGAGCCGTGGGGAGGCAAAGGTGGATTGGAGTGGAATTATAAGCTAAAAAGTCCTATTAAAGAAATAGTTATTGCTCATGGATCGATTATAGACTCCATCATGTTCAGAACCATTACTAAAGAAGGTACCATAGTTGATTCACCAAAGTTTGGTGGCAATGGGGGAGGTCGAAGAGACAAGGCAAGTAAAAAAATTTGGTCAAAATATTATTTTCTCATGTTTGGCATATTCTTCTCAAGTTAATTTTGTGTTATGTCACAAAATTAAGCTTAAGTTATGCACGTTGACAAAGTAATTTTTTTTAATTATTATTAGTGCAATTAATAAAGGCAGGGGTAAGGTCTGCATATATTCTACCCTCCTAGCTCGGACCTCACTTGTGAAATTATATTGAATTGTTATTATTGTTATTGTTGTTTTGTTGTTATATTATCAGTGCAATTAAATAGATTATAGTGGAAAACTCTATAACAATAACTATTTTAGTTGTTTATAAAAGACTGGAGAGGTATTATATGTTGATCGATTTGACCAATTATATATATATAGGCATCCTTCGAGTCAAAGATAATGAATGCACTTGTTTCTTTTAACTCAGGGATCAATGGAGTTCAGTTGAATCCCCTTTGTCAGATAATACATTGTGCAAAAAAGATAAAAGCATAATTTGGTTTTATATATAAGTTGTTACATTTTCTTAATATATAAGAAGTTTCTAATGTAGTGACGAAAGATGGTTCAAACTTGTTATAGATTATAAATTATATATTTTATGTCTGTGTGATAGATGTTCTTGCACTTTTTTGAATCCTTATCAGTATTATATTCCTGACTCTGCTACTTGTTTAACCAAAATATAATTTGCATTAATGTCAGGTTAATATTGAGGCGACCCCATTGGAATATTTGACAGGCATAAAGGGTACATTGGGACATTATGGCAGCAATTTAGTTGTAAAATCTCTAAGTTTTATAACTAATGGAAAGAATTATGGACCATTTGGGACTGAAGCTGGTGGAACCCTATTTTCGCTTGTGATGAAAGAAGGTGGAGCTATTGTTGGATTTCACGGGCGTTCTGGGTTGTACCTTGATGCTATTGGTGTTTATTTGCAGAAACTTACTCCTCCGACTTCGACAAAGGAACCTGAAGCTGAAAAACTTGAGCCGAATGAACCTATGGTTGAAGAAATTGAAATCCATGACGTACATATTACTTTTTCTCTTAATTTAAATCGGATAAATTTCATTTTAGTTATTACATTAAAGTAACTATAATTTACCCACTATGACAGAAAGTATACATGCCATAACAATAAAGTCATCGTAATAGGTAGGTTTAATCATTTTAATGGATAAATTTTAGTTACTATAACGTGTCTAAAACTAATTTAGTGGCTTTATTGTTACTAGTCTTACGGTACGCGCGTTACGCGTGTACCCTATATTGATGAAAATTATTTTTAAAAATATATAAATAACATTCAAACATGGTTTTAGTCCCAAAAATAATATTAAGTAAAAGTTTGAGTTCTTGAAAATGATAAATATTGATCATGAAATTAATACACATATAAAGAATTTTATTCATTTATTCATGACCTTTTCTAGTAATATTTATTTAAGTAACAAATTAAGTTAACGTATACAAAAGAATTTATTAGTAATTTGAAATTAGAATATCTTATGAATATTGCTTTTGTCTTAATAACCATGTATATTATGATTCGTTAGGTAGTAATCAATAAAAATGGACAATTAGGTTAATAATTTTATCATAATATTATAATTGATTTCAAAATTATAATTATTACGAAAAATAATTAAATGCCAATGTTATCCTCTTTGAAATTTATTTTTAAGGGTAAAAAAGTTTAATAATATTTCGCTATGAGACTTTGTGCTTTTATAATAGTTGATATATATATTGATTAAAAAAATATAACAACATGTATTCTGCTCGCAAGAAAGAAAAATATTGCATTCTGTCTATTAAAATGAACTTGAAAATAGCTTTTCAATTTTTTTAGAAATGCTCTTAGATCTTTAAAAGTTATGTATTCTTGCTAAAACTGAAAAGTTGAATATATAGAATTTGAATATACATCAATTTCAAAAATTTAAAGTTTTTTTTATACTCGAATATAACTTTTAGTAAGTATATTTACATATTGAGATTAGGTACACACGCAACGCACATAACATGAATTTTACCAAATAATAAAGTCTCCTAACCAAAAAGAAAATTGTGTGTGTGATTTAAGGCAAAATAATTTAACCAAAAGGATCTCCTAAACCTAAAAGATATTAACTACAAAATAAATGCATTCAATAATCCAACATAGGGGTGAAAATTTAGGCTAGGCAGAATTTTTAACTACAAAAAAGGTCTCCAAAACCTTAAAGCTATAAACTACTCCAACATACGTAGGGAGTAGAACGAATAGGAAAAAATTTAAGCAAAATTTTATTACCTTTCCTAGACGGTTAATAATAGGAGAATAATTAAATAGCTATTCCTAAATTATAGGAGAATTAATTAAATAATTATTTCAAAATATTAATGAAATACTTAAATTACTATTTTGTCTAATGTGAACTCTATATTTAAAGGGTAAAAAAAGCGAACGACATTTCGCTAAGGGCCTTCGTGCTTTTAATATAGTATAGATAATAATCGTAAGTTTTAGTTAATTTACCGTTATATTTGATAAAGTTCAGTTACTGTAATATGATATTTATGACGATATAATTTTCACCTTTTTTTTTTTTTAACATTATCACATTGCAAACAGAAAATGGATGTGATGAAGACTATAGTGCCACGAAGTCCTGGACCTTGGGGCGGATATAGTGGAAAAGGTTGGGACGACGGAGTATTTTCTACTATTAAACAAGTGCACATTTATATGAACTTGCATATCTCAGCTATATCAGGAATTCAAATTGAGTATGAAAAGAAAGATAAAACATCATTTTGGTCCCAACTTCATGGTGGTCTTGGAGCTGGGAATGATACAGTAAGAAAGGTATGAATTAATATTCTCTTTTAATCTCAAGACTAAATAAAGAAGGAAGGCTACAATAGTTCGTAAAAGTAATCTATAATTAATCATCTAAAAAATGAAATTACTTTTATAAATGTAGTCGATTCTAACTAGTTTGAAATTTGATATGCAGATAAATGTTGACGGTGAAAATGAGTTATTGATTGGAATTGAAGGATTTTATAGTCCGGTGGATGATAATGGGGGCCTAGACGCAATTAGACAGATTGCATTTTATACAAATAAAGGAAAATATGGACCCTATGGAACTGAAATTGGAACTTATTTTAGCTCTTCAGCAGCTAGAGGAAAGATCGTTGGTTTTCATGGCAAAAGTGGTGTTTTCTTAAATGCAATTGGTGTTCATATGGAATATTTCTAAATATGTTGATAGCAAAGGTAATAATGAAAAGTGGACACTCACAATCAAAGCCTAGATGTTAACAATTGTAATATTTCTTGTTGTCTATAAAATTTTATATATTGGAGAAACTTAGTGTGGCTTCGAAATTCTTTGTGGCGTCCACCTGGTATTGTTCTAAAAGAAATTGACGAATTGATAATGTATGGTTTGGTTCTATTCGAATATTTTGTGAATGTGTTTACCTGAAAATGGTAATTACAATTAGATTTAATTTTGTGATTCTAAAAATAGGTGATCTATTTTTATGCTGGTTGTTTAGGTAATAGATGCTAAGTGAAAGACTTGAAAATAAGATAAGAGCTTGAAAACAAGATGATAACCAGATCGAATGGCCGACAATCGGGGCCTCGATTGCTTATTCGGGACCTTGGGGTCGAGTCTGATGCCTCGTCGAGGGTAGTCGATGGATGACTAACAGTTATAATAAAATCAATGACGGTTCTTTATGGCCAATAATAAGCAATAAATGAAGAACAATAAATGGAACACAATGAATATAAGTAATAAATGCAAGTAATGAGATCAAGAGAATATGTTAGAGAGCAGAGAGAATGTTCTTGTGTATTCAATATTGAGTAACCGAGGTTTACAAAATGACAAGGATCCCCTTTATATACCAGGAGGAATCCCAATATAGTATAAATGCATTTATTGAAAAGATATAGGGCTGGTACAACCATTTAATGCCCGATTCGGGTTTGAACTAGCCTACTAGACTCTATTAGCTCTAGTCGAGTGCCTTAGGAGCCTCCCACCTTTTCATCATGACTTAATCGGTCCGCACTGCCTCGAGGCTGAACGTCGATAACCCCTCGGGTGTTAGTTTCGACTGTAATCTCGAGCCTATAGAAACGTACTTATGAAGTGTCGTAGTGACCGAAAATTGGACCCTCCGATTTTAGCGTATATAGATAGTCCCCACGTTTCTTAGAGAGAACTGATAAGAAACGACTTCGATATCTATCTCCTCGATCTTGAAGGCGCTGCTCCCGCTGCTCCCGAGGATGTACCCTCGAGAGTAGATTAAACTTTTAGCTGTTGCTTTTGTTTCTTTGTTTTTGTGTAAGGACCCTTCGTGGGTTTTTGTAATCATGTGTGAGGACCCTTCGTTGGCTTTTGTAATCATGCGTTTATGAATACAAAGATGTTTCTTCTATTTGTCTCTGATTTATGCTATATTTCCCTTTATCTGCGTTTGTCAAAAATCTAAATGCATAAGTCTACCGATCGATACGAATACCGAGCCCGGGTGTAAGTATTTCCCCGGTTCCTAGTTGATCAATAAGATATCCCGTGGAACCCCTTGCCGATCCTCGGACTGAGCCCCAACTGCATTGACAAACTCAGGCCTCCCGGGCCCCTAACTTCGAGTTGAGTAGGAATAGGGCTTCGACATCTTTAGAACGAAATTTAGCCTTTTAGACCCTAGTGATTGTCCTCGAGGGGAACTTGCTCGGACATCTCAAAATAAAGACATCCTGTAGGCTTTCGAAAACAGTCCCCGAGTAAGAGTTCGCTCAAACTCGGGCGACCTGGAAACTTGTTTTGAACTTAGAGAGAAGATAGCCTCAAGGCGTTGCAGATAGACCCCGGATGAGGGTACGCCTGGACTTGAATAGCCCCTAGGTTAAAGTAACCGAGAAAACGTTTAACTTGATCCGAAGGTGAAAGATAGCCCTAAGGCTTTATTGGTAGTTTTTGAGCAGGAGTTGGCTCGAGCTTAGGTTTCTCAAGTCCAGAAAATCGGGTAGACGGTATGCACTTGCAATAGCAAAAATTCTCGAGGTAGGGTACCACCTCGAGGTCAAACCCATATGAGTAGGTTTTTAGAGCTTATCTTCTTCTTGGCAGAGGTCCTCGGAATCGGGTACCATCTCGAGGCTTATAATGATATAAACGGCTCCTTAGAGCGTATCTTCTTTTTGGCAGAGGTCCTCGAGATCGGGTACCATCTTGAGGCTTATAATGATATAAATTGCTCCTTAGAGCATATCTTCTTTCTGGCAGAGGTCCTCGAGATCGGGTACCATCTCGAGGCTTATAATGATATAAATGGCTCCTTAGAGCATATCTTCTTTTTTACAAAAGTCCTCGAGATCGGGTACCATCTCGAGGCTTATAATGATATAAATGGCTCCTTAGAGCATATCTTCTTTTTGACAGAAGTCCTCGAGATCGGGTACCATCTCGAGGCTTGTAATGATGTCAATGGCTTCCTGAAGCCTATCTTCTTTTTGACAGAAGTCCTCGAGATCGTGTACCATCTCGAGGCTTGTAATGGTATCAATGGCTCCTTAGAGCCTAACTCATTTTTGACAGAAGTCCTCGAGATCGGGTACCATCTCGAGGCTCGTAATGATGTGGGGGGGGGAGGGGGGTTGATCCCCAAAATATTGTATGGCGGCGTTAATTGCATGACACGGTTATGAAGCGACCAAGGCAGTTCTGTTGGTACATCTTCCCAAAAACCCCCTGATAGGGTTATGCTTGACTTCTGTCGAAAGTACCAGGTTACCTTGGCGCAGGTTCACCCGACATTTTGGAGGATAATGTTGATGATTAGGTTCTTCGCGGAAGAAGCAGGGCTCGAATTCACTCTTAGTCATCTCATCAGGCTGTATCGGCCTTTTCACCATCGGGGTCTGCTGACCCTACGATGCCGATCTACCACGCCTTTCGTTGTTAATGGTGGACAAGATAGGGATCGGGGATGGATGAGCCGATTCGTCCGAGTACGAACTGTCGATGTTATCCCTGTGGAGTTTCTGCCATTTCTCGAGGCATGGAATTTTACGCGTAAATGATATACTTGTGCCTTTGTAGTTTTGCTTATGGCGCAGGCTGGTTCCGTAAATGCACCTTCCCTTCCCTTTCTGCAACAATTTCATAGACGTCGTGCGAGGTCCCCGACCTGACGGATTGGGCTCGGGAGCTGGCGACTTGCTCGACTTATAATGAGCGTGAGTGACGAGCTTTGTCTAAGGGCAGATGGGAGGCCAAACACCACGGTACGTGCTATTTGACTTGATCCTTTTTTGGAAAGCACTTTCTTTTTACATGTACTAACCCCGTCATCGTAGGCATCGGGGAGTCCTCTGAGGTGAGACCGTGCCCTCTTGGAGAGGGAGAAGGATCGCCAGCTTCTAGGCTACGGAATGATAATAATAAGCAAAAAGGGCCTTCGTAAGTTGCTGATGCTTATGGCAAGACGAGTCTAGGCCAGGGGCTCGAAGAGGATTTGTCGGTTGAGCCTGCAGCGCCCGAGATCTCTGGCTTTAGAAAAATGGTTTCACCTCCGTTGTCATCTTCCTTTCTCGTCGAAGGTACCTCGAGGAATGAGGGTTTCCTGCCACCGACTTCTTACCCCATCGAAGGTACTTCGAGGGATGTTCGAAGCGAGGGGCCGTATACACTCAGCGATCACGCCTCAACCAGGAGCGGTTCTTTCGGGGTATATGGAGCCAGACTAGTAGATGTGCGCTCAACTTTCGAGAAAGCTTAGCAGCTCTATTCTGAGGTGAGTTTTGGCCGTCCGTGTTGACTTTATAGTTTTGTAATTTTTACTCTCTTACCGAGTTTCCCTGTCATAGGCTTTTAACAAGCTCAAGTCAGAGCTGCTCCGTTGCGAGGCCATGCTGCGAAAGGCCGTGGATGGGGAGAAGTCCCTCAGGCTTCTTTGTGATGAGAGAGAAAACGAGTTGGCGCATTTGTGATGCGAGGTGAGTTGAAGCCTGAACTACGAAAGCTACCTCGAGGAACAGGTAATTTTTGCTCTAGATGGGGCGCATGTTCCCTTTTCTATCCCTATTCCCTGAGGCTGACATTTCGTTTATTTTAGTTGCAGAAGAAGACAGGGGACCTGGAATGCCTTTGGAGTGAAGTTGGTCAAGCCAAACGTGAGCGCGTTGAGTTAAAGGCTCGGGCGGATGCTCATACTATAGCGGAGAAAAGTGCTTTGGCTAAAGCTTCTGCCCTCGAGGTTCAACTTCTCTTAGCTCGTGAGAACAACTTGGTCCGAACGGATATGGTTACCAAGCTTGAGTCTGAGCTTTTGAAGATGAAGGCCGAAGTTGTGGATGCCCGAGCCGAAGCTGTAATGAGCCAAACTAAGGCTAACAAGAAAGTGACGATCTATTTGAAGGATGTTGCTGATGCTCGAGCTAAGCTGAGAAGGGCTCTTGACCGTGAGAGTAGGAGCAAGGAATATGCTCGGTACAAATCTCGAAGGGAGACCCTCAAGGAGATACATGTTAGGGGCTTTGACCTATCGGAAGAGGTGAAGCAGGCAAAGGCGGATGAACATGGCGCTAGGTCCATTCTGTCCGATGTCGAGGATAGCGAGAAAGAGGCTGACGAGCCATAGTCCTCGAAGGGGACGTAGATTAGGCCTTCCCTTTCTGATTTCGTGTATAGTATTTTCAAAGAACATTGTGAATGGAGCTTGTATTTTTTCGCATATATGTATAAAAGGAAGCCTTGCGGTTTCATTTTTCATACACTTCCCTTTGCTTCGATGTTTTCCAGTTATTGGCCAGGTGAACTAGTTTTCAGATAGAACCCTTAGGTTTATAGTATGGCCCTGGGGCTCATTGGGCTGGCCCGTAGGCTCTTACGCACTTTAGTTGATACGACCTTTTAGTATAAGCTAGTGTTGAAGCTCTTATGCTTTTGCTCTTAGGCATATTTAGTTAACTGTTTCGGGTTCAGTCTTCGAGTCGGGTTTCGACTCGAGCTCATTTGACCCTTAAGTTTTTGAATTTTAAAGCTGGCTCTTAGGCTCTTACGCGTTAGGTCGGTATAACCTCTAGTATGAGTTGGCGATAATGGTTCTTATGCATTGGGTCAATACGACCTCTAGTATGGGCTGGCGATAGTGGCTCTTACACGCTAGTATGGGCTGGCAACAGTGGCTCTTACGCATTGGGTCGGTATGACCTCTAGTATGGGCTGGCGACAGTGGCTCTTACGCATTGGGTCGGTATGACCTCTAGTAGGCTTTATTTTTTCCTCGTTAAGGACTTTTGAAGTTGTGTTTGCCCGATTCTTCGATGGTTTGATAAAAACCTCGATTGTGAGTTGTTATATGGCGATGATCGAGCACCTCGGGAGGTTTGGCTCGGTGGCTGAGTATCTCAAAGCCTATAGTTTGGATCTGACATGGTCGAAGCTCTTTTTCCTATGTCGAGGGTAGCCTGTTTAATTGGTTCTTTTCGAAGTATTTTCGAAGAAATTGAAGGCCTACGATTTTATAGCGACGATTGGGCATCCCCGAGTCACGTTAGTTTGGCTAGTACATCCTTATGATAGTAGTCATTGTGTTTGGCCGGAGCCTTTCAGTTCCCGAGTGAAGTAGTTTCGGCGTCTATATCGAGGGTATGCCTTTTTAGGGGTCTTACAAGTTCGATATATAGCCTTAACTTTAAGATCGATATTATGCCTTTAGTAAGGTCTTACAAATTTTACATGCCTTTGAGGTCTTACAGTTTTGTTTACTTGGTACAAGTATGGTTCATGCCTTGCTTGAGGTCTTACAGATATTACTGTTGCTCACTTGGTACAAGTGTGGTTCATGCCTTGCTTGAGGTCTTACAGACATTGTTGTTGCTCACTTGGTACAAGTGTGGTTCATGCCTTGTTTGAGGACATACAGATATTGTTATTGCCTTATATAGGTCTTACGAGACCGAGGCTACCCACATATAGTCTTATGGCCTCGGGTTTTGATAAATCGATGGGGTGGCTATTGGCGGCAGTCCCCGAGTCATCAAAAATTCCCTGGCTCGGGAGCCATTTCTTGTAAACATGGTGTTTCCTCATCGAGGTCTTATGAGTTTGGAGTTTCCGACTCGGAGGTCATGTGGCTTTGAATTGTTGACGCCAGTCCGAGAGTGTTCGGGATGTTTTTGGCTCTAGAACCGTTTTTGTAAAAATAGCGGACTCTTTTGAAACGCAAAATGCTTTGATGGAAAGTATTCTTCGATTACTTGGTACAAGTATACATGTTTTCGCTGTTAGTGGCTCGGTTATTCTATACAGACACGGTTCGACTTGGTACATTATTTTCCTATCAAGATCTCGTTCAGCACTTCTTGGCTTTTCTGAGGAGGTGATCTTCCAGGGGGATGCCCCCCCCAGTATTCAAGGTTGATTAAAAAGGAAGCCTTGAATACTTGTTGAGTCTTTCTTAGGTAGAATATAGATGTTTCCTCGTTAAAAACCTTGCTGGTAAAACCCTTCTTGGGATAATAACTCAGTCAAAGGAAAAGAGTGCAACGTATACTTTTGGAACCTAAGGCCTTCGAGTTGGAAAGTGCTTCGGCCGTTTCAATCGTATACCTGCGTTCAGGTTAGTATAAAATGTAACTGAAAAAAGGAGATGACCATACCTTAGTGCTGGCAGCGCTTCAGACCTCGATATGATTCAATTTTTTGTTATGAGGACTCGGTACGGTCCTCCATTTTGTTTAGTCGGGCGTAGCCGATAATGTAGCTTGTTATAGATATCTTACTGTTTGCTTATCCTTCGGCTCCTTCGATGGTGGAGGTAATGGTGTTGGTGCCACAACATGCATCGCGAACATCTTTTTTGCTGCATGTTGTTCCCCGTAGACGATTTTTATCCCGTCCTTTGTCGAGAATTTCATCATTTGATGGAGGGTGGATGGTACTACTCTCATGTAGTGTATCCATGGACTTCCGAGCAAGGCGTTGTATCTCATGTCTCCTTCGATGACATAAAATTTGGCATTTTGGGTTGTGCCGACCATGTTGACTGGGAGGGTGATTTCCACTTTCGTTATTTCGCTTGCCATATTGAATCCATTGAGGACTCGAGAGGCAGGCATGGTTTGGTCAAGCAGCCTGAGTTGCTCTACCACCCTCGACCTGATAATATTGGCCGAGCTACCTTGTCACGCCCCAAAAACCGAGGAGCGCGACCGGCGCTCACTCGAGTAAACCCGACTTAACAAGCCTGTTAGGTTTCATTCTACCCAAACTAATCCATGAATAAGGAGGGGATGAACTCCATTAATCATACTTTGTACATATATCATTTACGACTTCCATTTCATTTTCATTAGCAACTTCATTCATAATTTTCAAAATATTACAAGTTTTATACATCTTTGCCAAATATCAATATTTCTAATTCAATTCCCCATTACCAAACTCCACCCACAACCTGTCTACAGAGCCTCTAAATACAACTGAAGAATAATATGGAAATACTGACAACAAGGCTGCGACTATACCTCAAAATACAAAGTACATGATAAACAGATGAAACAGGACCCTGAAATGAAGTGGGGCTCACCAAGTCAGCTGAAAGGAAGGTGCGTCACTAGCTGCGACCAACACCGCCTGCTATGGAAACACCTACATCCATTTAAAGACGTAGCGCTCCCGGCAAAAGAGACGTTATTGTTGTCGAATAGCACTAGTATGTATAACTAAAACCATCTCATTAGACAGAACTATCACACATGAACAAAGAAATCACAAACACCTTCTCATTAGAAAGAACTATCATACGAGAACAAAGAAATCATAAACACCTTTCTATTAGAAAGAACTATCATACAAGAATAAAGAAATCATAAACACCTTTCCATTAGAAAGAACTATCATACAAGAATAAAGAAATCATAAAGGTTAATCAAAAGCTTTAACAATCACCACATCATCAAATTGAAGAATCATATAACTTTCACATAATTCCCATAGCTTTAGGTTGGGGCATTTGATACTGTTCATCCTCATTCATAATACCACCACTTTTTTTAGCGGAGTCCGATCACGACCCGATCAACTAAGTTGCCTCATTTGAGACATGTACCTCAATCATAATCTCATTCTCAATTTCTAGAATTCAATATTAGCACAATACCACCATGTGTGCGGCATGGTGTCCGATCACGGCTCGATCGGCTAGGCCGTCTTACCAAGATGTTGTCCTTTTTTCATTAATCATCTCATTTCAATCTTTATTTCATATATATCAATTCATAGGCACTTGGGGCCATAATTATCACATCATACTTGGCACAAGGCCATATTTCATAACTTAAGCTCTTCTTCCCCACATTTCACATCATTTCTATATATTTCACATCAATATCAATTTTAACAACAAGCCATTCAATTCAAGACGTCAAGTACACATGAGAGGAAACATGAATCATGGCATATAGAGTATTTCATAAATCATACACCTCAAGTTCATTAGCAATGGAACTTTAAACACAAAGGATTCTTCCAAAAAGGAGGGGGCACACCAAACCACAATAGAAACACACATCAATGGCATAAACAAGCAATTACACCAATTATTCTTGAACTACTCTTCTCCAATCACGGCAATATACATTTTCAACATCGAAGTATGTAATAACTCAGATCACATTGGATGTACTTATAAGGCGAAACATTATCTCGAAGAGCCACTTATGGGCAAAAATTGTGTACAAAGCCTTTAGGGCACTTTACTATCGAAGTCATTTATGGAAAGTAGAGTCAAGGATCATTTCATAATCTGTTTCATATTTCCTCATGTCATAGGCATCATCAGGCACAATTATAACTCAAGTTCTCGGCACGTTGGCAAACGCTATTTCCCATATTCATTTGATTTATTTCAAACATCTTTATACATTACCAACAACTAGACACAATCAATCAAATACATTTGGTACACATAAGAACAATTAGGAGTGTCACACCTCCTTTTCCCGCCCCCGCGAGGGGCGTAGGAGTTTTTTCCAATTGAAGGACAATCGAAACGGGATTTATTTGTTTATTTCAGAGTCGCCACTTGGGAGATTTAGGGTGTCCCAAGTCACCAATTTTAATCCCGAATCGAGGAAAAGAATGACTCCATATTACAGTCTGCGCACCAGAAATCCGGATAAGGAATTCTGTTAACCCGGGAGAAGGTGTTAGGCATTCCCGAATTCCGTGGTTCTAGCACGGTCGCTCAACTGTCATATTTGGCTTGATTATCTGATTTAATACATGTTGAACCTATGTGCAAAATTTAACTTTTAACCACTTTTATCGTTTAATGTTATTTTTTATCAAGAATTGCAACATTGTGGAAACATATCTTGAACCACGTCACAATCAATGTACCCGTGATTAGAGACACATTTCGATTCCGTTGAGATTTGGATTTGGGTCACATAAATGTGCACCCGAGTTTAAGGAGATAACATTATTAAATACGCGCCTAAAGCGACTAGCATATCATTATTTTTGGTAGGGCCGTGAAATTTGCTAAACGGCCCGTCCCGGAATCTAAGTATTTAATACATACATTTAACGAGGGCCCCGCCATTTATGTATCTATCCAGCGAGGCTCATCTCATTTATTTAAAAGGATAATCTTAGCATGACTACATTTTCTATTTTGTTTGTCTTTAAAAAAGGGAAATCCTAATTTATTAATCTAACAATGGAAGCTATTAGGATGTACGGCTAATAAAGAGTGTTTCAAGCTTGACAAATTACAATTAAACATGAACTTACATTAGAACTAACCCATACAGAATAATGACTAACAAAATTATGATAGAACTTATTAAATCAATCCGACTACAAATTCGGCAAGCTAGTCACGAGCCTGAAAACTTTTGCACAACATTTCGTCTAGCATGCCAATTTGAGATAGCATTAACATAAGCACTAAAACTAAAACTCGACAGATTTAAACAAAAATTTCAACATAACATGTATTCAAGCTCGGACATGATGGTAACCGATATCAACTCAAACAAAGATTAGAAACGAACCTCTAATGATAAACACTGCTGGAGGTTTACAACTCATTCGTCAAACCGAAATGGAGCCATAGTCGGCGAGATGAAGCAACGAAACCAACGAACTGGAACCTCACATCGGCACTCGAACGGACTTCAAACGGGAAACCATAGAAACAGTCATCAAAGCTCAAACGAAATAGCTCGCGCCATAAGCTCGAACGCGAACGGACGGAGAATGGGTCATGGCTGCTACTGGTATTTCAAAATGATCGTTTGGACGTGAGGGGTTGGACGATGCAGCAGCAGTTGCTGCTGCTTGACGGGGAATGAAGGGTCATTTGGATGTGAGGAAGGAGCAGCTATGGCGGGTCGTTTGGCAAGATGGTGAAGCAACAATGGTGGACTGCTGGTGGTCGCCGGTGAGTGACAGTGTGAGACGATAAGGCTGGACGATGCAGCAGCAGTAGCTGCTGCTTGACGGGAATGAAGGGTCGTTGGCGACGCGATGCAGCAGCGTAGCCACAGCTGCTGCTCGAAAGGAGATGGTGAAGCTACTGGTTATTCCAGCCAGTTATGGGGTTTTCGAAGGGAAGTTGCTGCGAGGAAGATGAAGGGGATGACTGGGTCGTTGTTTGGGGGCGTAACGGCGCAACGAGCAGCAGCAACAGCTGCTGCTCGACGGCGCTGGTGCGTGGGGGGCCGCTGGAAGGGTCGTTTGGTGGTGGCGTTTGGATGTGAGAGAGTGGGAGTTTTTTTTTTCGTTTTTCTTCTTTCCAATCAAGAAGAAAGTCCTTCTTCTTCTAATTTTCTTTGCCTTTTTTTCTTGTTTCCCCCCCATCCCGTTCCTTTTAACCTTCTGTCCCCTTTTCCCTTTTCAAAATTTTTGCCTTTTCAAATTTTTAAATCCCCTCCCCTCTCACGTTCTGTCTTTTTCCTTTTTTAAAAATTTCAGCCTCTTTTCCTTTTTTAAAAATCCCCTCCCCCATGCCATGCTTTGTCCGTGTATCAAAGGACAAGGACCCCACGTGGGTAGGGGTCCAAGACATGTGTCCCCCATGCGCGGGTGGGGTTCGGATTATTATGAGCCAGGTCCGAAAATTAGGCCTAAAACGGGTAGTTTAAACCCAAATATTATTCTTTGCCCAGACCCGAGAATAAAAACACGATGTTATTCAATTAGTCATATGCAAGCAAAATAACTACCGAAATAAGACTAATTATTTAAAACAAAACTATTTCTTCTCTTTTTTTCTTAGTATTTTTCAAGATTAAAATAGGTACAAAGCATAAATAAAACTATTTTTGTCATTTTCGTTTTCACATAAAGATAAAATATAAAGTACTATTTTTTGTATTTTTCAAGATTAAAATGACTACAAAACATTAGTAAAACTATATTTTTTTTATAATTTTCGAAATTATATAAAGTACAAAAATAAGGTACTATTTTTTGTATTTTTTCAAGTTTATGAGAATACATAATTATAAATATATTTTTTGTAATTTTTCTTTTGCGACAAAATAAAGTAAAATAGTCAAAATAGCTATATTAGACCCAATTTAAATATTCACGCTAAAAATGTGAAAATCCCCGGGGAGGGTCAAAAATCACACGTCTACAGCTGTCCCTCTTTGACTGGAAACACGAAGAGTTTTCCGACAAAGAACGACTAGACATGTTTTTGACCCGACCACATTTGGAGGGACTATACTAAGGAAAGGAAGGGAATGTGACCGAGCCCCGGTATCTGAGCTGCCTACATATCCTTGGTTATAAAGGAATCAGGCCACGTATAGTTCGGAAATGAGAGAGATGGTAGAGTGTACCGAGGTGAAGAGCCGATCAAGGTGCTATTCCGTTGAGGTTCTGGTCCGCGGTCCTGTCATTACATCAAAAATGAAAAATGAGAAAAACTAACTAAGCCTATCAGCTATCAGTTACAAGGATTCCTATCTATAAGTCTTCTGAAACTTGGTCTCGAATCTTGAATGGTGCTTCATACAGACTTTGGATTTGAACTTTGATACTTGCTAGTTGTAGGTGCTAGTTCTTGAGCAGACCACATCTGTTCTCCACTTCCGTACTTAGGATTCATCATCTTTTTTTGTGAATAGCTTCTGTTGATCATCTCAGACTGTTGACTCGCATTCTTGAGGCGAGCTTCTGCTATTTCTAACTTGGATTGAATGTTGGGGATTTTTGTTGTAACCTTCTGCCTTCCAGTGGGTTACTGCCTGATCTTGAAAGATATTCCTCTGTTCTACCGGCGGACTCCTGACTTCATCATCTTGAATTTAACAACAACCTCCCTTCTACAGGCGGGCTCCTGACTTCTTCATCTTCGACATACAACAACCTCCGTTCTACAGGCGGGCACCTGACTTCATCATTTTGAACATATAACAACCTCCGTTCTACAGGCCGACTCCTGACTTCTTCAACTTCTTAAAATTTAATTCAGCCTCCATGCTCCAGGCGGGCTCCTGATAACCAAAACAAACAAAACAAACGAAATTTCCTAACCCAGTTTGCACTGGGAAGATTTGTGAATTGTTAGCAAAATTGTAACCCACTTATACTACTGATGCAATGATGAAATGTATTCCCTTGTTATACAGGTGGGCGCCTAATGGTAAAGACATGAAATGTATTCCCTTGTTATACAGGTGGGCGCCTAATGGTAAAGACATGAAATGTATTCCCTTGTTATACAGGTGGGCGCCTAATGGTAAAGACATGAAATGTATTCCCTTGTTATACAGGTGGGCGCCTAATGGTAAAGACATGAAATGTATTCCCTTGTTATACAGGTGGGCGCCTAATGGTAAAGACATGAAATGTATTCCCTTGTTATACAGGTGGGCGCCTAATGGTAAAGACATGAAATGTATTCCCTTGTTATACAGGTGGGCGCCTAATGGTAAAGACATGAAATGTATTCCCTTGTTATACAGGTGGGCGCCTAATGGTAAAGACATGAAATGTATTCCCTTGTTATACAGGTGGGCGCCTAATGGTAAAGACATGAAATGTATTCCCTTGTTATACAGGTGGGCGCCTAATGGTAAAGACATGAAATGTATTCCCTTGTTATACAGGTGGGCGCCTAATGGTAAAGACATGAAATGTATTCCCTTGTTATACAGGTGGGCGCCTAATGGTAAAGACATGAAATGTATTCCCTTGTTATACAGGTGGGCGCCTAATGGTAAAGACATAAAATGTATTCCCTTGTTATACAGGTGGGCGCCTAATGGTAAAGACATGAAATGTATTCCCTTGTTATACAGGTGGGCGCCTAATGGTAAAGACATGAAATGTATTCCCTTGTTATACAGGTGGGCGCCTAATGGTAAAGACATGAAATGTATTCCCTTGTTATACAGGTGGGCGCCTAATGGTAAAGACATGAAATGTATTCCCTTGTTATACAGGTGGGCGCCTAATGGTAAAGACATGAAATGTATTCCCTTGTTATACAGGTGGGCGCCTAATGGTAAAGACATGAAATGTATTCCCTTGTTATACAGGTGGGCGCCTAATGGTAAAGACATGAAATGTATTCCCTTGTTATACAGGTGGGCGCCTAATGGTAAAGACATGAAATGTATTCCCTTGTTATACAGGTGGGCGCCTAATGGTAAAGACATGAAATGTATTCCCTTGTTATACAGGTGGGCGCCTAACATATCCTATTTGAGGGCGGATGAACCCGACATATCCTATTCGAGGGCGGATGAACCCAACATATCCTATTCGAGGGCGGATGAACCCGACATATCCTATTCGAGGGCGGATGAACCCGACATATCCTATTCGAGGGCGGATGAACCCGACATATCCTATTCGAGGGCGGATGAACCCGACATATCCTATTCGAGGGCGGATGAACCCGACATATCCTATTCGAGGGCGGATGAACCCGACATATCCTATTCGAGGGCGGATGAACCCGACATATCCTTAAACTTGAAAATGTCCTACCTCAAAACTTGTTGGGGATAACACTGCTGGGGAATTATTTACTTAACTGTTGGGGGATAAAATGTTATCAGCTGGGGATAACGCTGTCGAGGATAACACTGCTGGGGGATTTTGATTCCTTCAAAACTAGTGTTTCACTCTTCTGAAGCCTGCTGGGAGCGACACTGGCCCTTTGCCTTTTTCCGCAAGTTTCAATCTTTTTGTTCTGTCCGCTGGGGATACAGCTTCCTTTATTAAAACTTGGGGATAACACTGGTTGAAAGATCAGCTCTCTTGAGACTGGTGTTATCTTTCTTCTTCCCCAAATCGGTACCTGTCTTTAAGAAAATTTTCACAATAAGAAAATTTTCTGCCCCGGTTTGATGATCTTCTTTATGGCCTGTCTTTCCGCCATTGATAACATTCATTTTCCTGTTTCAAATCAAAGAAATTTTTTTTAGTTTAAAAACATGGTAAGCGGTCATGCCACTCCTGCTGGGGATGGTTTCCTCTTTCTCCTTTCCCCGCTTTGTGTTCCATTATGCTATCAAAACTTGCTGGGGATGATATTAATTGCTGCACTGGCCCATCCCTTTTATCAATCTCATATTGACGGGGATACCCTTCTTGACACGGGCTTTGCGCCTGTTCCTTGCTGACTATACCACTCGGATGTACTAGTCAGATCTCATCTTGCATGATTGGAAAGTTGATGGCCTATTTTGAAGTCATTTCCCACTGGTTCTGACCAAACAGACTCTACTAGGGAATTTTTCTATGAAAGGAGAAAGATAAAAAGGAACAGAATAAAAGACAAAGGAAAAAGATGACTCTTTAACAAAAGAAACTATAAATAAAAACCTATCAAACGCAGATTCCGACTCTAATGGTCATGACATGCATATGTGGCCTATCCTCCGCCGTCAATCGTCTTTCAAGACCTTCCCTTGACGATTTCCCATCTGATTCCCAATCTTATTCGACTTGTAGTGCCCGAAGGGTTTTCACTATCAAGCCTCTCTCATTTTGTTTTTTCTCTCAGCTTTCACCGCCTTATGGTGCCTGTGAAGGTTTTCACCGATAAGACTCTCTCATTTGTATCACTTTCCAGCCGGGGATTTGGAGTGTTGCCGGTATGACTCTTCTGCTGGGGATTAGAGTCCTTTCTGCTGTGGAACAGAATGTTATGTTCACTGGTAAGACTCTCATTTGTCTGACTTGGCATCTTTTGAAGACTGATCAGAAGGTCTTTCTTTGGACCGTAATGTGGGTTTCGGATATTCTAGAAAGAAAGGGTATTTAAGGCTCAAAAACAAAATAAATTTGGGGTTTAAAATTACAACCTTCAGAATCATATTTATTTACAACAAGCGCAACCCTTGCCCCAGTTTCTTGCTTGGGGATTATTTATTTATTTATTTATTTTAATTTTTTTTCTTTACCTGCCGTGCTTGCGTTTTCTATTCGTTTCTACTGATTCCGAACGAGGGGTACGAAAGAAAAACAATAAGGCTCAAAAGGGGTTAACGAAGGATAAAGTGTTTAGGTAGCAGAACAAAATACCTTCGTCATTCCAATCTTCAAAACATGCCCAGTGCAAACAACACATTTAAACAAAGATTTGTAGCCTCTTTCGATGGTGCTGGACTTGACAATTATATTCACACATTTGCTTTTTCATTTGTTATTTCTAAAGCACCGTTGGGAGATACTCTCACTCTCGTTATCATGAACGACCCTAATGCCAATTTGGCGAATCTTGCTTTTAACGGTTTTCTTTGTGTTTAACTTGCCCTAGTTCCACATGACTCGAGCTCCGAATAATCTCAAACCGTCCTTATTTCCTTTAAATGTTCTGATCACCTTTCCGGGATTTTATGATTTAACTTTTAAGATTAGGCCCAACTGTGCGTACATGTCATGTCACTAGAATCGGCGCTGAACAAAATGACAAAAGGATCAAACAAAAGATGAATGGAAATAATAAGAGACCGTATTTTGTATTAGACTACCGGTGAAATGGTTTGAATAATAAAACAAACGAAACAAAGCAGAATAAAATCCTAAAATAGCCTGGACAAAACTTAAACAAACTGCTATGACAAAAATGGAAAGATAAGAAGGTTTGACACAGGACAAAATCCGAATTACAACCTTAATAATCCGGAGAACAGAAATGACAACAAAATAAGCCACCAAAAGCTTCTCTCTTGCTAACAAAGGAACGGAGCGTCCTCCCACTTTATCAAAACTGGCATATTAGCCACTGAGCTTCGCATCAGTATTGCCTAGACCATTACCAACATTCAATATCATTAACCTTGGTCAACAAGTCCCCAATAAGATTTGAGTGCTTCTGCTATCAGGCCTGATCCCCGCAAAGTGTGCATCATGATGTGCAGGTAAATGATTTTGCGCGATATTCTGGGTGTCATTGTCCGGCTTACCACAAACCAACCACCTTAACTTTCCTTGCGATTCAAAACAAAACAGGTTAGAATGGACTCAGTCGGTCCTCATTATTAACAACATCTTTTTTCCTTTTTTTTCTCTTTTTTTTTCATTTTTCTTTTTTTCTCTTTTTTTCATTTTTTTTCATTTTTCCTTTTTTCGATTTTTTTTTCATATTTTTTTTTTGTGTGTGTGGTCGAATCTTATGGAGATTGCCTACGTATCATGACCCCGCATGAATCAGACCTTGCGTAGTTCGGACCAATAAAAGATAAACAATAATAAACATTTTTTCAATTTTTATATTAAAACAAACTGGGTTTCAAAGGTTTGAAGATGACCTACAAACTCGAAAATCAAACAACCCACATATTCTAATTAAAAGATTTACAAACTCCAAAACAAATGGCCAGCTTCCTTTCTCCGTTTAACAAGTGCAACCGAACGGTTATTTTTGCAAACGTGGCCCCTTCCAAATTTCACATGAATTTTGAGGCCGAGGAGGATTATTTTATGACACTTTACAAACTTGTCCGTTCTTTTACGAAAATAACCGTTCGACAACTGAAAGATACTCTAAGGCTATTTCGGCAAGAACAGTTTAAGACGCGGCCGAAGCTGCTCGGCTTATTATGACAAAAAATTCAAACGGTATTCACCTGACCGCTGACTCTTTGTTATTTTTTTTTTCAAATTACAATAAAAACCTGGTGTTGCAAACACGACCCTTCAGCGCCTCGGGGACGAAGATTTTTAAGGCTGTGTGGGTCAACTGGACCAAAAATCCTAAACATGACCCAAAAGGTGGCTGTTTATGCAAAGTCAGCCTTCCGGCGTCCCTTTCGGGAACATTCGGCTATGTTTTGACAAAACAGCATCACCTGACTTATTTATGACTCTTTTTATCGTTTTTCAAATTAGAAAACTCAATATTGCAAACACGGCCTTTCAACATCTCGGGACGAGGATTTTTAAGGCTGTGTGGGTCAACTGGACCAAATCTTAAAAAATGACCCGAAGGTGGCTGTTTATGCAAAGTCAGCCTTCCGGCGTCCCTTTCGGGAACATTCGGCTACTTATGACAAAACAGCATCACCTGACCTATTTATGACAAAATCAAAATTTTGACATGTTTTTTGTTTATTTATTTGTTTTTGGTTATTTTTAGCAAAATGGGAGGTTGGACCCGATGAGGGTTGCCTACGTATCTCACATCCGGTGAGAATCAAACCAGCGTAGTTCGTGCAAATAAACTATTTTTGAGAAGACCCTTTTCCATTTTTCTATTCTTTCCACAACAAACAAACAAACTATTATTTTTCATTCATAACAAACAAACAAACTAACGTAAAACATAAAACATTCCTTCTTTTTCTTTTTCTTTTTTCAAAATTTCGGCAGAGTTTCGAAACTACTTGGACATTGTTTTTTTTTCTTCTAAAAATAAGTAGTTATATCTCTACATTGTTATTTTCTCCTCTTTTTCACGATTTTCTAATTTGTGAAAAATGATGACAACATACAAAATCTTTTTGAATTTTCAATGCTCCTTTTTATTTATTATTATTTTTGTTATTATTTTTAAAAACGTGGCATGGGGGGACATAGGGAATTCCAAGACTTCTTGGATTCCACAAATGTTCCCCATGTGCTTTTCCCAAAAATGAAGCGTGGGGGACATAGGGAATTCCAAGACTTCTTGGATTCCACAAATGTTCTCCATGTGCTTTTCCCAAAATGAAGCATGGGGGACATAGGGGATTCCAAGACTTCTTGGATTCCACAAATGTTCTCCATGTGCTTTTCCCAAAATGAAGTGTGGGGGACATATGGAATACCAAGGCTTCTTGAATTCCACAAATGTTCCCCATGTGCTTAATTAACATAATAGCATGCTTATCTAAAAAATTGTGCAACTTTCTTATTTAACGTGATCAGCATGATAAGGAGTGCCATTTGTCCTCAACTATCATTGGTCCGCCAAATGACCCTTTTACCCTTGAATAAATACAACATGTAGCGCATAGGATGCCTTAAGATGGTCTATTATTTTCAGGTTGCTTGTCCTAGATGGACCCAACCCCTGTGTTGAGTCCCCTAAGTCGAATGCACATGATGCAACTAAACGTTCCTACTAGGGATCCGGCATGAAGCTGAGTTATTCTAGGTTCAAAACCTGGGTATGTGTTCTAGACAGTGTACCCGAGCGGACAACTCGAATCGAGGAGGGGGCTACGTACCGGGGACCCGCGGGATTGTCCGACTTTGTAACTTGTCCGGCCTCTTTCTTATTTCAGGTATCGACACTAACAGAATAGGGAGTCTCGACCAGCGAGCTTCTCCCCGGAGGTAAGAAGAGACGGGTTCGGCACAGTTTATATATACAGTCAAATAATATCAAAGCCGTAAAAACAGCATTTAGCACATTAGGCTCAAACATGTAAAAATCAGATAAAGCCAAATATAACAATTTATCTAAGATCGAATTTCTAACCCTAAACCAGTGGTTTTGGGTTACTAGTTTATCCCCAGCAGAGTCGCCAGAGCTGTCACACCTCCTTTTCCCGCCCCCGCGAGGGGCGTAGGAGTTTTTTCCAATTGAAGGACAATCGAAACGGGATTTATTTGTTTATTTCAGAGTCGCTACTTGGGAGATTTAGGGTGTCCCAAGTCACCTATTTTAATCCCGAATCGAGGAAAAGAATGACTCCATATTACAGTCTGCGCACCAGAAATCCGGATAAGGAATTCTGTTAACCCAGGAGAAGGTGTTAGACATTCCCTAATTCCGTGGTTCTAGCACGATCGCTCAACTGTCATATTTGGCTTGATTATCTGATTTAATACATGTTGAACCTATGTGCAAAATTTAACTTTTAACCGCTTTTATCGTTTACTATTATTTTTTATCAAGAATTGCAACATCGTGGAAACATATCTTGAACCACGTCACAATCAATGTACCCGTGATTAGAGACACATTTCGATTCCGTTGAGATTTGGATTTGGGTCACATAAATGTGCACCCGAGTTTAAGGAGATAACATTATTAAAGACGCGCCTAAAGCGACTAGCGTATCATTATTTTGGGTAGGGCCTTGAAATTTGCTAAACGGCCCATCCCGGAATCTAAGTATTTAATACATACATTTAACGAGGGCCCCGCCATTTATGTATCTATCCAGCGAGGCTCATCTCATTTATTTAAAAGGATAATCTTAGCATGACTACATTTTCTATTTTGTTTGTCTTTAAAAAAAAGGAAATCCTAATTTATTAATCTAACAATGGAAGCTATTAGGATGTACGGCTAATAAAGAGTGTTTCAAGCTTGACAAATTACAATTAAACATGAACTTACATTAGAACTAACCCATATGGTAACCAACAGAATAATGACTAACAAAATTATGATAGAACTTATTAAATCAATCCGACTACAAATTCGGCAAGCTAGTCACGAGCCTGAAAACTTTTGCACAACGTTTCGTCTAGCATGCCAATTTGAGATAGCATTAACATAAGCACCAAAACTAAAACTCGACAGATTTAAACAAAAATTTCAACATAACATGTATTCAAGCTCGGACATGATGGTAACCGATATCAACTCAAACAAAGATTAGAAACGAACCTCTAATGATAAACACTGCTGGAGGTTTACAACTCATTCGTCAAACCGAAATGGAGCCATAGTCGGCGAGATGAAGCAACGAAACCAACGAACTGGAACCTCACATCGGCACTCGAACGGACTTCAAACGGGAAACCATAGAAACAGTCATCAAAGCTCAAACGGAATAGCTCGCGTCATAAGCTTGAACGCGAACGGACGGAGAATGGGTCATGGCTGCTACTGGTATTTCCAAATGATCGTTTGGATGTGAGGGGTTGGATGATGCAGCAGCAGTTGCTGCTGCTTGACGAGGAATGAAGGGTCGTTTGGATGTGAGGAAGGAGCAGCTATGGCGGGTCGTTTGGGCAAGATGGTGAAGCAACAATGGTGGACTGCTGGTGGTCGCCGGTGAGTGACACTGTAAGACGATGAGGCTGAACGACGCAGCAGCAGTAGCTGCTACTTGACGGGAATGAAGGGTTGTTGGCGACACGATGCAGCAGCGTAGCCACAGCTGCTGCTCGAATGGAGATGGTGAAGCTACTGGTTTTTCCGGCCAATTATGGGGTTTTCGAAGGGAAGTTGCTGCGAGGAAGATGAAGGGGATGACTGGGTCGTTGTTTGGGGGCGTAACGGCGCAACGAGCAGCAGCAACAACTGCTGCTCGACGGGGCTGGTGCGTGGGGGGCTGCTGGAAGGGTCGTTTGGTGGTGGCGTTTGGACGTGAGAGAGTGGGAGTTTTTTTTTCGTTTTTCTTCTTTCCAATCAAGAAGAAAGTCCCTCTTCTTCTAATTTTCTTTGCCTTTTTTTCTTGTTTTTCCCCCCAGCCCGTTCCTTTTAACCTTCTGTCCCCTTTTCCCTTTTCAAAATTTTTGCCTTTTCAAATTTTTAAATCCCCTCCCCTCTCACGTTCTGTCTTTTTCCTTTTTTAAAAAATTTTCAGCCTCTTTTCCTTTTTTAAAAATCCCCTCCCCCATGACATGCTTTGTCCGTGTATCAAAGGACATGGACCCCACGTGGGTAGGGGTCCAAGACATGTGTCCCCATGCGCGGGTGGGGTTCGGATTATTATGAGCCAGGTCCAAAAATTAGGCCTAAAAACGGGTAGTTTAAACCCAAATATTATTCTTTGCCCAGACCCGAGAATAAAAACACGATGTTATTCAATTAGTCATATGCAAGCAAAATAACTACCGAAATAAGACTAATTATTTAAAACAAAACTATTTCTTCTCTTTTTTTCTTAGTATTTTTCAAGATTAAAATAGGTACAAAGCATAAATAAAACTATTTTTGTCATTTTCGTTTTCATATAAAGATAAAATATAAAGTACTATTTTTGTATTTTTCAAGATTAAAATGATTACAAAACATTAATAAAACTATATTTTTTTTATAATTTTCGAAATTATTTAAAGTACAAAAATAAGGTACTATTTTTTGTATTTTTTCAAGTTTATGAGAATACATAAGCTAAAATTTATATATATATTTTTTGTAATTTTTCTTTTGCGACGAAATAAAGTAAAATAGTCAAAATAGCTATATTAGACCCAATTTAAATATTCACGCTAAAAATGTGAAAATCCCCGGGGAGGGTCAAAAATCACACGTCTACAGCTGCCCCTCTTTGACTGGAAACACGAAGAGTTTTCCGACAAAGAACGACTAGACATGTTTTTGACCCGACCATTATTTGGAGGGACTATATTAAGGAAAGGAAGGGAATGTGACCGAGCCCCGATATCTGAGCTGCCTACATATCCTTGGTTATAAAGGAATCAGGCCACGTGTAGTTCGGAAATGAGAGAGATGGTAGAGTGTACCGAGGTGAAGAGCCGATCGAGGTGCTATTCCGTTGAGGTTCCGGTCCGCGGTCCTGTCATTACATCAAAAATGAAAAATGAGAAAAACTAACTAAGCCTATCAGCTATCAGTTACAAGGATTCTTATCTATAAGTCTTCTGAAACTTGGTCTCGAATCTTGAATGATGCTTCATACAGACTTTGGATTTGAACTTTGATACTTGCTAGTTGTAGGTGCTAGTTCTTAAGCAGACCACATCTGTTCTCCACTTCCGTACTTTGGATTCATCATTTTTTTTTGTGAATAGCTTCTGTTGATCATCTCAGACTGTTGACTCGCATTCTTGAGGCGAGCTTCTGCTATTTCTAACTTGGATTGAATGTTGGGGATTTTTGTTGTAACCTTCTGCCTTCCAGTGGGTTACTACTTGATCTTGAAAGATATTCCCTTGTTCTACCGGCGGACTCCTAACTTCATCATCTTGAATTTAACAACAACCTCCGTTCTACAGGCGGGCTCCTGATTTCTTCATCTTCGACATACAACAACCTCCGTTCTACAGGCGGGCACCTGACTTCATCATTTTGAACATATAACAACCTCCGTTCTACAGGCGGGCTCCTGACGTCTTCAACTTCTTAAAATTTAATTCAGCCTCCATGCTCCAGGCGGGCTCCTGACAACCAAAACAAACAAAACAAACGAAATTTCCTAACCCAGTTTGTACTGGGAAGATTTGTGAGTTGTTAGCAAAATTATAACCCAATTATACTACTGATGCAATGATAAGAGTAAACTAATGACTAGACTAGGATGCGCATCTCCTACGAGTAAAACCAAAAAACTCTTGCTAGCAAATGTGTCTGCTAAAATAAAACCTCAATGACTCAAACTAGGAAGTGCGTCTTCTATGGTTGAATCGGAATGAACTAAACTAGGAAGTGCATCTCCTATTGGTAAAACTAAACTTAGGAAGTGCGTCTCCTATGGTAAAATGAATTTAGGAAGTGCGTCTCCTATTGGTAAAACTGGACTTAGGAAGTACGTCTCATATTGGTAAAGACGTGGAATGTATTCCCTTGTTATACTGGTGGGCGCCTAATGGTAAAGACATGAAATGTATTCCCTTGTTATACAGGTGGGCGCCTAATGGTAAAGACATGAAATGTATTCCCTTGTTATATAGGTGGGCGCCTAATGGTAAAGACATGAAATGCATTCCCTTGTTATACAGGTGGGCGCCTAATGGTAAAGACATGAAATGTATTCCCTTGTTATACAGGTGGGCGCCTAATGGTAAAGACATGAAATGTATTCCCTTGTTATACAGGTGGGCGCCTAATGGTAAAGACATGAAATGTATTCCCTTGTTATACAGGTGGGCGCCTAATGGTAAAGACATGAAATGTATTCCCTTGTTATACAGGTGGGCGCCTAATGGTAAAGACATGAAATGTATTCCCTTGTTATACAGGTGGGCGCCTAATGGTAAAGACATGAAATGTATTCCCTTGTTATACAGGTGGGCGCCTAATGGTAAAGACATGAAATGTATTCCCTTGTTATACAGGTGGGCGCCTAATGGTAAAGACATGAAATGTATTCCCTTGTTATACAGGTGGGCGCCTAATGGTAAAGACATGAAATGTATTCCCTTGTTATACAGGTGAGCGCCTAATGGTAAAGACATGAAATGTATTCCCTTGTTGAATACATTGAGACACACATTTCACGTATATATTTTGCAACACTAATTCATATGAAGTAACAATCAATACATCAATCAAATTTTGGTCTTAACAACATTTGCATGGACACCAAAGTAGCTCAATTTCTAAGAAGAGGGAGTTTTAGCCATACATACCTCAATAGAGCTTTCCTTTAATTCTTACAAAATTTCGGGACTCTTAGCAACTTCAATCTATTTTGGAAGTATAACAATCTGAACCAAAATTAGGAAGATGATCATAATTTAGCTCATTTGAGCACTTTATCAAACACTATATGTGTGTTAAATCTCTATGGTCCTTTTATAGAGGATTTCATCAATCCACAACCCATACTTTACCATTTTTAGCTCAACAATGTTACTACACCTTTTTACAACACATATGTCACACCTATTTTTCACTACACCCCAGAAAAGGGCTATAAGAGAGTTTTTTCCAACTTAAAGTGACAAAATCGAAACGGGATTGTTTAATTAAAAATTCAGAGTCGCCACTTGGGATAGTTTATGGTGTCCCAAGTCACCGGTTCAAAATCTCGGGTCGAGGAGAAGATTGACTCTGTTTTACAATTCGCGGACATAGAAACCGAATAAGGAATTCTGTTAACCCGGGAGAAGGTGTTAAACATTCCCGAGTTCCGTGGTTCTAGCACGATCGCTCAACTGTTATATTCGGCTTAATTATATGATTTTAAACAATTATGAACCTATGTGCAAATTTTAATTTTAACCGCTTTTATTTATTTTTTTAAAAAATTGCAACGTTATTAAAATACGTCTCGAACCACGTCACATAAATGCACCCGTGGTTTTTGACATATTTTAGCATCGTTGAGATTTAGATTTGGGTCACATAAATGCGCACCCGAATTTTGGAAGGTAATATTATTAAATGACGCACCTAAAGCAACTATGCCTTTGCAACTTTGCGAGGGCCATGAAAATTTGCTAAATGGCACTACTCTAGTTCTAAGAATTTTAAGGGATATAATTAAGTGAGGGCTACGAATTCGGGATTATATTTGGCGCAGTGCACCTCAACTCCATTTGTTAAAGGGTATTCAAACTAAAGTTTGGAGGGACATAACTATTATTATCTAATATGGTACGCCTCACATCCAAACGTCTAAAATTCTTTATTTGACATTATGAGGGCCATAAACCATTAATATTATTTAATATGGCACGACTCAACTATAAAGGAGTTATTCTGAAATCACGTAATTTTGGGCTATTACTTGGGCGGATATCATTCACATTAGTTTTCAGGCCCTTGGACCATGCCTGTTTCGAACGAGGCTGGCAGCAACGGTCAAATGAGAATTGGGCCCAACTCGGTCCCGAGAATGAACTACAAGCACTCACTCAGAAATGGGCTACGAGTCCAGGCCTAAATGGGCTGCAACGTGCTATATGTTCAGTAACACAACACTGATGGAGATATCTGGGCTCCAGGCTAAGCCTAGAGGTAGAGGAAAGAACAAATACTATAGCCCAATGCCAAATCTGATTCAAGCTAACACGTTGGTCAGAGTCATATGCCTTTAATTATTTCCGCAAAAGAAAACAACAAGATGTAAAGAATCAAGCTAATCTGAGAACTCTCTAGTTTGAAATTAAATCCTACATCTATTTGAAAGCCTTTATGAATTCAAGTCATTCATTCATGGGTAAAGCAAGGCAAAGTAACAAACTGAAGTAACTGAGCTATTCTGCGGATCATGACAGAACAATCTAACATAAAGAAGTTAATGGATGGACAACAGAACATAAACCTGATTTGCTAAGGAGGAACAAATAAAAGAATTAATCTGATGGATGCTTAAACACGACTATAGTAAAAAAACCAGCTCCAAAGTTCAGCAAAACTTCAACAAAATCAGACCAAAAGAGTCATAATCCTCAACCCATACATATCATCCTAAGCCTAAGAATATTCTTGAATCCAAACATCATTCAAAAGAAAACCACAAATGCAAGCCTTATAACGAAATACAATATTAATAAAATGAACGAAATATACATAGTAAAGCTAAACTAAGGATACATGGACAAAATATAACACATTCGAGCAGTTATTCGACAATAGAAGCTAGCATTTGCCATTTCCCTTCAATTTGGTTACATGGCTTCACATTTGCACTTCATATGTTAGTCAAGAGTCAATACATACCTAGGCATAAAAGAGAAACCAAAGAAATGAAGAAATCAGTAGCCAGCAACAGTAGAACAAAGCAGAAATTAGTCCCAGCAAAACCAGCTCAAACCTAGAAAATGATGTGAAACAGTAAAGAATAAACCAGTTTCAACTGAACAACTTCAAAACCAAACTTTTTGAAAATCAAGCTCAATCCATTTCAACCCCTAGTGAACCAGACACTACTTCAGAAGTTGAGAACCTCAGAAAAATTCAATGAAACAGTAGTTTTTCTAATATTCTTCAGCCGTTTCTGATTTTTTTGAATTTTTCTATCTCTTCAAGCCTCTTCCTCTTTATTAAATCTACCTTGCCGATAAAGTTTAAGTGCCTTTATAGGCAAGACATTAGGGCAGCCTAAAAGTATTGAAATTTGCATTTCAAACATTTTCTAATTTTTGTTTTAGCTCCCATACCCCTAATGCAAATTTCAGAATTTCAAAACCAGTCCCAAAACCCCTTTCCTGGAAGCTTACTAAGGTTGTTACATAAAATTCCCCTACCTATACTACCCAAATTACCCCTGAACCCCTGCTAATTAACCAGATAGACCAAACGGGTATGGGTCAAGTTGACCCTGGGTTGAATTAACTCAAAACCCAACCCAAACCATGAGCCTGAACCTAAAGGCATGAACCCCAGGCCCAAATACAGTCAGAACTAACTAGATTCTGAGTTTACCAAGAGCCGAAAGTAAACACTTGTTTGAAAATTAAAGTTTAACTACACGACTGATTAATTACATAAACAAGCAAATGGTGAGTTAGGTTATTAAATTGAGACGACTAATTAAATTAACTTATGAGACTAAAGCAAAATCAAAGGTTCAAGCATGTTATTAACAAAATCAGAGAATAGACCTTTAGACGTCGACCAGAAAACTGAACGACAAAACGAACACAAAAGTTAATCTAGGGGGAAAACCTAAGCTCAGAAACTTGCTCGACTTTCAGTCTACTTCAAGAAAGAGGAGAAGAAAAGAAGAGGAGTAGGACGTGAATTAAAAGTGGATAGAAGAAAAGGACAAGGAAAGCTTACCGATTAGACTCGACCACAATGCTGGACTCCTGATTTAACACAATCAGTGTTAGTCGCTTGTTCTTTGTTAAGAACAAACGACCAATACTGATTATGCCAAATTAGACTCGAAAATCTTGAAGACTCGGACACCTGTGGTCATGCAAGCCACAGAATCGAAGGCAGACTGATTTGGCTTATAGGGCTTCGAACTTTGATTCAAGATTCAAAGGGATTGAGAGAGATTCGAGGGATATGGGTTAGGGATTTGGAAAGAGGGGGTCATGGGGGTTTCAGGGTATTAGTTTGGGTTATTTGGGAGAAGTTAGGTTTTTGGTCTTAACTTTCGATTGAAGATTCGACGAGTTCCATGGTGATTCGAGGAAAACCAACGACAGATTCGACATGAGGGGGGGGGGAAGAGGGTGTTATGGTGTGAATCTGGTGTGGATTTGAGGTGGCGCCGCCGGGCTAAGGCGGTGGAAATGGAGGCAGCGTCATTAGGGTTTGCAGGTTGGAGTCTCTGTGAAAGAGACGATGAGGGGGGTAGGGGGTGTGTTTGGACACTAATATACTAATGGGAAGCCAGTTCTTGTTCGTTAGATTGAAAAAGATCAACTGCTCAGATCTGGGGATATCAAAACGGCGTCGTTTGGTTGGGCGGTGGGGCTGGACCGGATATTGGGGCGGGTTTGGGGCAAAAATTGGGCGGGTTCTAGGGCAAAATGTTTGGGCTTGGATATAATTCAATTAATTTTGGTCCAAATTCCTTTTCTTCATTTCCATTCCTTTTCCTTTATTTAATTGTTTTTCTTTTCCCCTTTTTAATTAATTAAAACTTAAATTAAAAACTCCTAAAAATAATTAATTTACCAAATTAGGCTAAAAACCTAATGTAATATTTACAAGAATTAATTACTTCTAAATTAAAAGGGAAATTATTGATTTATAATTAAAATGCTAGAAATGCAGAATTAAACCAATTTTGTGATTTTTATTTTTTAATAAAACATCTAATTTAATAATTAACCTTAAAATGTGAAAATAAATCCTAAACGCAAATGCAGTGTTTTTTTTATTTTCATGAATTAAATAAAATAAACATGCAGAGACAAATGCAAACAATAACAAAAAATGCTATGAAAATCTATGAAATTGCAAATAATGAAGAAAAATTATTTTGTTGAATCTATGGGAATAATTCATATAGGACAAAAATCACGTGCTCACAGCTGCCCCTCTTTGCCCGGAAACACGAAGAGTTTTCGCGCAAAGATAAAGTGAGCGGATACGAGCGATTTTTGCCCGTTTGAATACTCCGTGGGAAGCATTTTTGAAAGATTTGACCGCACCCTGCTTTCGAGGTTGCCTACATATCCTTGGCTATAAAAGAATCAGGTCAGTGTAGTTCGGGAAGTTTTGGTAGCTGGGACTACCATGAAGCTGTGGTTTCACTATTGTTGTTGTTGCTGCTGCTTACTGAACCCTTTATTACACCATGATAAAATAAAAAGAAGCTAGACTAGACTATAATCTATGCATTACAAAATCCTATCTACATCTTCCAACTTGCTCTTGTGGTTCTTGTTGCCTTGTTGACTGGTATTCTCCTGGTGGAGTCCCCTTGTTGCCGCCTTGAATTGTAATCTAAGATGTTTCCCTTTCTTCAGGCGGGCGCCTGATTGCTGAACATGAAATGTATTCCCTTATTCTCCAGGTGGGAGCCTGATTGCTGAAACTTGAATGTATTCCCTTGTTCTCCAGGTGGGCTCCTGATTGCTGAACTTGAAATGTATTTCCTTGTTTTCCAGGTGGGCGCCTGATTGCTGAACTTTGAGAATGTATTCCCTTGTTCTCCAGGTGGGAGCCTGGTTGCTGAAACTTAAATGTATTCCCTTGTTCTCCAGGTGGGCGCCTGGTTGCTGAAACTTGAAATGTATTCACTTGTTCTCCAGGTGGGCGCCTGATTGCTGAACTTGAAAAATGTATTCCCTTGTTTTTCAGGTGGGCGCCTGATTACCAAAACTTGAAATGTATTCCCTTGTTCTCCAGGTGGACGCCTGATTGCTGAAATTTGAAATGTATTCCCTTGTTCTCCAGGTGGGCGCCTGATTATCAAAACTTGAAATGTATTCCCTTGTTCTCTAGGTGAGCGCCTAATAGCTGAACTTGAAAAATGAATTCCCTTGTTTTTCAGGTGGGCGCCTGATTACCAAAACTTGAAATGTATTCCCTTGTTCTCCAGGTGGGAGCCTGATTATCATAACTTGAAATGTATTCATTTGTTCTCCAGGTGGGCGCCTGATTTCTACAAAATAAACAAAGACAAAGAAAACTTCTACCCGAGTTTGACGTATTACCAAATATTACTAAGAACTTGAAACCCGAAACTTGGACTATACTCACTTGTTCTCCAGATGGGTGCCTGATTACCAAAACTTGAACTGTATTCCCTTGTTATCCAGGTGGGCACCTGATTATCAAAAGTTGAACTGTATTCCCTTGTTATCCAGGTGGGCGCCTGATTGCCAAAATTTGAACTGTATTCCCTTGTTCTCCAGGTGGGCGCCTGATTGCCAAAAACTACATAAAACAAAGAAAACGTCTGCCCCGGTTTGATGCTGGCGCATTGAATCATGTTACCAAATATCTCTATGAATTTAAAAGCTAAATTCCATTATCCAGTAGGGTCCTGACAACTCCTAGTTAAATGATGGCTTTAAAAATATAAATCATATCTTCTAAAGGTGTTACTCCTGCTGCATCTTGTTATCTAAGAAAGTCTTAAACTATATCCCATTATCCAGGAGGGTCCTGACAACAAAAAATTAAAACCCATTATCCAGGAGGGTTCTTAAACCTTAAAACTAAATCTCATTATCCAGGAGGGTCCTGAAAATTTAAAACTAAATCTCATTATCCAGGAGGGTCCTGAAAACTTAAAAACTAAATCCCATTATCCAGGAGGGTCCTGATAACGAAAAATTAAATCCCATTATCCAGAAGGGTCCTAAACACTTAAAAGACTAAATCCCATTATCCAGGAGGGTCTTGGCAACAAAAAATTAAATCCCATTATCCAGGAGGGTCCTGAGAGTTTACGGTCAAACCTGATTAGTGCTTGCTTTTCCCTTACGGAGCATTTCTCTGAAACAAACGAATTTTTCTGTCCCTAATTCAATCAAAGAAAAATCTTGTCAGTTTAAAATGTGGTGGTTAGTTGACGACATTCTTTGTTGAAGACCTCTCCGCTGCCATGCTTTGTTTTGATTGGCTTCCTCTGCACTGGCTACGAACCGCTTGGCTTCCCGGCTGACTTTCAAACCCCCTTGACTTTGGATGACCCGAGTGTTCTAAACCCGAACCGTTGTTTCACGCCTCTAACCCATTTAACTGAACCTATGCATCTCCCATGAAATTACTAAATCATTCTGCCAATGGAACTTTTGCTGGCACTTCATCCCACTTTACATCATGCTATATTTGGTATGCTTTAGCCGCACGGTGCTTTGCAATTTTGAAGCTGGTAGTGAGCTTCAAAATTCCTTCTTATTTGCTTAAACAGAAGTTGACATTGGGAATATCTTATAGAAATAAACCTAAAAGAAATGAAATTCAATAACTTTCAGAGTTAAGGATAAGAAAATCCAAAACTGGAAGACTATCTGAAGGGGAAAAAGAAAAGAGACTTATCTGAGTGGAGCAACTGGCAGCAATGATTGTGACATGCATTTCGGATTAATCGGCCCAATCTATCCGACCAATCAACTTTTAGTTGCCATACTTTGTTGCCCTGGAGTTTCCATAACCTGATTTCTTCACCAAAACTTTGATCTTGTTCGGCTTGCGGTGCCCTGAAGGGTTTTCTCCAACAAGCCTTTCTCATTTGTTCATTTCTCAACTCACTTTCGCCTTACGGTGCCCGTGAGGATTTTCACCAATAAGACTCTCTCATTTTTAATTTCTCTCAGCTCCCGTCTCCTTATGGTGCCCGTGAGAGTTTTCACCAATAAGACTCTTTCATTTTCGATATTTTCTGGTTGGACCAGAGTGTTGCCCTTGATATGAATCACCTCCACTTGCTTGACTTGGAATCTCTCGAAGACTGATCGGAAGGTATTTCTTTGGACCGTAATGTGGGCTTTTGGATAAGGTTAGAAAGGAAGGATATCAAAGGCTCAAAACAATTCGAATGGGTACAAAATTACAACCTTCGGAATCAGATTTCTAACAACAACCACAACTTCTACCCCAGTTTCTTGTTTGGGGACTTTTGGATTTTTATTTGATGAGACCGAACCGTGAGGTTTCCTATGTATCCTTAAAAGAAATCAGGTCGAACGTAGTTCATGACATAGGAATTACTTTGTTGTTGTGATTTTCTCTTTTCTCTTTCTTTTCTTTCTCTTTTTTGCTTTCTTTTTCTCTTTTTGTTGTTTTTTTTCTTTCTCTTTTCATTCTCTTCTTTCTCTTTTTATTCTTTTTTTTCTCTTTTCTTTTTTTCTTTCTCTTTTTCTCTTCTTCCTTTACTTATCTTTCACGCTGTTGTTTCTGATATTTGCTACTGATCCCGAAAGAGGGGTATGAAAGAAAATAAATAAGGCTCAAAGGGGGTAACAAAGGATAAAGTGTTTAGATAGCAGAACAAAATGCCTTCGTCATTCCAAATCTTCAAAAACATGCCAAGTACAAACAAATATAAATTAACCAAAGAAAATCATACATAGTATCTCTTGACTGCATCAGAATTGATGGACATTTCTACACGCTTGCCTTCTATATCTGTTAGATACAAAGTGCCATTTGACAACACTCTAGTTACGATGAACGGCCCCTGTTATATGCTCTTGCCATTCTTTGTTGATACAATTGGCCATGACACACTGCTGCCAATCTTTTCTCGTCGATCAAACTCAATTGTTCCAAGCGGGTTTTGACCCATTCATCATTATCGATCTCAGCCTCCGCGACAATTCGAAAGGATGGAATTTCCACTTCTGCGGGTATCACTGCTTCGGTGCCATACACCAATAAATAAGGAGTCGCCCCTACTAAAGGACGGACAGTAGTGCGATAACCCAGCAATGCAAACGGCAGCTTTTCATGCCACTGCCTAGAACCCTCCACCATTTTTCGAAGTATCTTCTTTATATTCTTGTTGGCTGCCTCGACTGCTCCATTCGCCTTGGGGCGATATGGGGTGGAATTGCGATGTGTAATCTTAAACTGTTGACATACCTCTTTCATCAGATGACTATTGAGATTAGCTCCATTGTCTGTAATGATCCCAAACCGGCAAATGATATTTGAGTGCACAAAATCAACCACCGTCTTCTTGGTTACAGACTTGAATGTTTTAGCCTTTACCCACTTGGTGAAGTAGTCTATGGCCACCAAAATGAACCTGTGCCCATTTGATGCTGATGGCTCAATTAGCCCAATGACATTCATGCCCCATGCAACAAAAGGCCACGGTGCAGACATCTTGTGCAATTCAGATGGTGGAGAATGAATCAAATCTCCATGCACTTGGCACTAATGACATTTACGCACGAAACTAATACAATCTCGCTCCATAGTGAGCCAATAATAACCTGCTCGGAGAATCTTCTTTGCCAAAACGTACCCACTCATGTGCGGTCCACAGACTCCAGAGTGTACTTCGGTCATAATAGCTGTAGCCTGCCTAGCATTTATGCATCTCAGTAGCCCAAGGTCTAGAGTCCTTTTGTACAGAACCCCTAAGCTGAAGAAAAAACGCTTGCCAACCGCCTAATTGTTCTCTTTTGATCACCTGTGGCTTATACTGGATACACCCCCATCCTGATGTATTCCTTGATATCGTGAAACCAAGGCTCCCCATCGAGTTCTTCTTCCACCACATTACAATAAGCATGCTGGTCGTGGACCTGAATATACAAAGGGTCCACATAAGTCTTATCTGGATGATGTAACATTGACGCCAGAATTACCAAAGCATCAACGACCTCATTGTGAATCCTTGGACTATGCCTGAACTCTATTGATTAGAACCGTTGACAAAGATCCTACAAGCACTGTCGGTACGGTATGAGTTTTAAATCTCGTGTTTCCCATTCTCCCTGAATCTGGTGCACTAGAAGGTCTGAGTCACCCAAGACTAAGACTTCCTGGACACCCATATCCACAGCCATCCTCAAACCCAGAGTGCATGCCTCGTACTCAGCCATGTTGTTAGTACAGTAGAACTAAACCTGAGTCGTAACAGGGTAGTGATGCCCTGTTTCAGAAACAAGTACTGCTCCTATCCCAACGCCTTTCATGTTAGCAGCCCAATCAAAGAAAAGTTTCCATCCTAGCTTTGCAATCTGTTCCAATTCATCAATGTGCATACCTCTTCATCAGGGAAATAAGTCTTCAAAGGTTCGTATTCTTCATCCACAGGATTCTCAGCCAAATGGTCGGTCAATGCTTGTGCTTTCATCGCAGTCCGAGTGACGTAGACAATGTCAAATTCTATGAGCAAAATCTGCCACATTGAGAGCCTCCCTGTAGGCATAGGCTTCTGAAAGATATACTTTAACGGATCCAAATGAGAAATGAGGTAAGTAGTGTAAGATGACAAATAGTGCTTCAACTTCTGTGCCACCCAAGTGAGGGCGCAACACGTCCTCTCAAGATGAGTGTACTTAACCTCGTAAGATGTGAACTTCTTGCTGAGATAATAGATGGCCTTCTCCTTCCTGCTGGTAACGTCGTGCCAACACACAACCAAATGAATTGTCCAAGATCGTCAAATACAGAATCAAAGGTCTCCCTGGTTCTGGCGGGACCAACACAGGTGGGTTTGACAAGTACCCCTTTATCTTATCAAATGCTTCCTGACATTCATCTGTCTACTTGACCGCAACATCTATCTTTAACAATTTGAAGATAGGCTCACAAGTTGTCGTGAGCTGAGCAATAAACCTGCTGATGTAATTCAATCTCCCCAACAGACTCATTATCTCAGTTTTGTTCTTTGGGGGTGACAATTCCTGGATAGCTTTGATCTTTGACGGGTCTAATTCAATACCTCGGTGGGTGACTATGAATCCCGACAACTTTCCAGATGGAACACCGAACGCGCATTTTGCGGGATTGAGCTTGAGATTGTACCTGCGAAGCCTTTGGAAGAACTTTCTCAGATCTCTGACATGGTGAGATTGCTTTCTAGACTTTACAATCACATCATCCACATAAACCTCGATTTCCCTGTGTATCATGTCGTGGAATATGGTCGTCACTGCCCTCATGTAGGTTGCCCCAGCATTTTTCAAACCAAATGGCATGACCCGATAACAGTACGTTCCCCATGGCGTGATGAATCCCGTCTTTTCTGCGTCCTCCTCATCCATTAAGATTTGGTGGTAGCCCGCATAACAATCCACAAAAGAACCAATCTCATGTTTGGCACAATTATCGATCAATATATGGATGTTCGGCAATGGGAAGTTATCCTTGGGACTCGCCTGGTTGAGATCTCGGTAATCAACACACACCCTAGTCTTGCCATCCTTCTTCGGCACAAGCACAACATTGGCTAACCAGATGGGATACCGGGTGACCCGAATGACCTTCGCCTCGAACTGTTTGGTGACATCTTCCTTAATCTTCACACTCATATCAGTTTTAAATTTCCTCAGCTTCTGCTTGACAGTGGGAAATGTCGGGTCAGTGGGCAATTTGTGAACCACCAAGTCAGTTCTTAGACCAAGCATATCGTCATACGACCATGCAAAAATATCTTTATACTCAAACAGTTCTTTAATTATCTCATCTCTGAGTTGTGGTTCAAGATGGACACTTATTTTAGTTTCCCGGACATTATCTTGGTCCCCTAAATTGATTGCTTCTGTATCACTCAGGTTAGGCTTGGGTTTTTCTTCAAAATGGCTTAATTCTTTACTAATCTCTTCAAAGGCTTCATCCTCGTCATATTCCGATTCACCATCACACTCTATTTCTTGAATTACTATTTTAGAATTAGATTGACTTTTAAGACTGGGCCGGAGATTCCTCATGCATGTCATATCATTGAAGCCATCATAAAAAGAACTGTACAAGGAAGAAAAGAAAAACAAAAATAAAACTATCAGGAAGGAATAAAAAGGGAAATTGCATTTCATTGAAATTAAAGATAATAAGGTTTATACATCCAAACGGACAGAACATAGAATCTGAATTACAACCCTGGAGTAATCCAGATAAACTGAAAGAAAAATCAAAGCAAACTACCAAAAATCCTTCATGGTGGGGAGAGGGGTGGCTCCCCAATTGTTAATCTTTGCACTGGGCCCAACAAACTGCACATCCGCTTTACTCGAGCCCTCTCCAGCTTCCAACATGTTCACATCGGCGAATAACCTCTCGAACTTTTCAATCAAATCTCTATCTACATCAACCACTGAATTGGGAACTGTTGCCACTAGGCGTTTCTTGGTGCCAGGCTTAACAAATGATCTGGAAAGCCGTGGGATAGGCTTTGGGAGGACCCAGGCCCTCTGTTTCAACTTTCTAGCTCTTTTCACATCCGAAGTTGTGGGCTTGAACCCCAAACCAAATGTATACAAATTTTTGGAGAGAGACACCGGCTGCACGATACCTTGCAGAGATGCACCCAAACCCTTGCCTGGTACAAAACCATTTTTCAACATTTCGGTAGCTACCATGACTGATGCGGCAACTACCTTCGGGGTTGGAACGCACTTCCCTTCTGGAATTTTCTCTACCGATACCGTGTCAAAAACCTGATAAACCCATGGCCCCTTGTCGTCCTCGAACTCTATGAACGGATCAATGGCATCGCTGGGAACACACCAATTATCTTCGCCGTGCACAACGATTTTCTATCTATCCCATTCAAACTTGACCATTTGGTGCAGAGTAGACGGGACCGCTTTGGAAACATGAATCCAGGGTCGACCTAACAGCAGATTGTAAGAAACAGCCACATCGAGCACCTGGAAATCCATGGTAAATTCAACTGGCCCTATTGTAAGCTCAAGCACTATGTCCCCGACTGAATCTTTCCCTCCACCGTCGAATCCCCAATCGCAGATACTATTCTTGTAAATTCTTTCATCATCCACCTTCAACTTGTTCAGAGTGGAGAGAGGGAAAATGTTTGCGCTGGAACCATTGTTAATCAACACCCGAGTAACCACGGAGTCTTCGCATTTCACTGTCAGATAGAGGGCTCTATTGTCCTCAATGGGCAACTCATCATCAGAAAAAATGACTCTGTTCACCTCAAATATCTTGTTAGCTATCTTTTCCAAGTTGTTTATCGAGATTTTGTTGGGAACGTGGGCCTCATTCAGGATCTTCATCAAAGCCCGACGGTGCTCGTCTGAATGGATCAATAATGAAAATAATGAAATCTGAGCTGGTGTCTTCCTCAACTGCTCCACAATGGAATAATCCTGCACTTTTATTTTTCTCAAGAACTCCTCTGCTTCTTCCTCAGTCACAACTTTCTTTGCCAATACTGGGTTGTCTTTGGAGCTTTTAGCTTTTCTCAACTCTTCGGGGGCAAAGCATCTCCCCGATCGAGTCAAACCATGGGTCTCACATACTTCTTCTTTAACTTCTTTCCCCTTGTAAGTCACTGTCACTAGTTCATAATTTCATGGAACCGCCCTGTTGTTGAATATTGGTAATTGAGTTACCGGCTTGATAATGACGGGGTCTATGCGGGCACCTTCCATAATTACAACAGGCTTGTTCGCCACTCCCGGTACAACCACTTTCGCTCTTTCATGTTTCCCTGCGACGTCACTTGAGGACCCCTTCTTGACCACCACAGATGGTTCACTATTTGTCCCATTCAACTTGATCGCAGACTTCTCACTTGTTGACTTTTCGAATGGCCAGGCATCACTGGACCGAATCATCATGACAGTTTGCGAAGGCTCCCCTTCCTTTTGCACTATCTCAATTATATTCGTCTCTTGATGAGCTGGCAATAGGTTCTGGTTGATATTAGGTGCCTCCAGAGCTTGGACCTCAATCCGATTAGTATCAATGAGCTCTTGAGTAGCCATTTTCAATTGCCAACACTTCTTTGTGTCGTGCCTCGGGGCACCAGAACAATATTCGTAACTCACGGAGTGATCAAGATTCCTTGGGGGAGGATTTGGAAATTTTGGTTCAATCGGACTCAGCATATCCAATTGTCTCAACCTGCAGAACAAACTGGTATAGGATTCTCCCAATGGAGTGAAAGTCTTCTTCTTCTGCAACCTCTCATTCTTGGTGGCCTGATTGGGCCGGAAACCTATTCCAGGGGGATTTCGGTAGGCTCTTAGGGGTGGATAGGAATTTTGTGGAGCTGGGTATGTATTTTGTGGGACTGGCGCATGCCATTGTGCGTGTGCGGGAGGTTGAGTGTATATTTGTGCATGATGGACAGAAAAATGGGGATCTGGCGTTGGGTAGTAGTGTCGTGGTGGGCTATATGGAGTGTGGTGGTAAGTTTGGTGATCGGGTCGAAGCTGGTTGTAGTAATGTGAAGGGCCCCTGGATCCGACCCAAGCTCTCGACTCAATTGTCGCAACATCCTCTTTCTTCTTCTTCCCGAGTACACCCCCAGTACTGTTTTGAATGGACTGAGTGGTTGCTTTAATTGCTGAGTAGCTCATGATTTATTAGACTTGAGTCCCTCTTCTACCATGCCTCCCATTTTTACAACCTCATTAAAGGACTTGCCTACTGCTGATACCAAGTGACCAAAATAAGTGGGCTCCAAGGCCTGCAAGAAATAATCAACCATCTCGCTTTCTTTCATCGGAGGGTCAACCCTCGCTGCTTTGTCCCTCCAGGGGAATCCATATTCCCTAAAACGCTCACCAGGCTTTTTCTCAATCTTCGTCAATGACAGACGGTCTGGGATAATCTCAAGATTGTACTGAAAATGACAGGCGAAGTCTTGGACCAAATCATCCCATGTGTACCACCGATTGTGATCGTGTCTGGTATACCATCCCAATGCCGATCCTCTCAGACTTTGGATGAAATATGCCATCAATAATTCATCTCTTCCGCCCGCCCCTCTTATCTTACTGCAAAATCCTCTTAAGTGTGCTACTGGGTCACCATGCCCATCGTACAGATCAAACTTGGGCATCTTGAACCCTATTGGTAACTGAACATCCGGGAATAAAGATAAATCCTTATAGGCCACACTTACTTGACCTCCCAACCCCCTCATATCTCTGAACGATTGTTCTAAGCTCTTGACCTTTCTGATCATCTCCTCATGTTCGGGATTTTTGGGTGTCTTCTCGGTCTCTGCTGGGAGATCAAGATGAGGGGTGTAAGAATATGGTATCGGGACTTTGAAGGCGGGCTTAAGGGGATAATACTGGTTGTTGTGAGTCTGGAATAGAGGCTCACTGGAAGACCGATGTAATGCAGCAGGTGGATGTGCCACAAAAACAGGCGTGACTGGTGGAGGAGGGTGTGGGACTTGTTTGGGTGGTGGAGCTTGAGAAGTATGGGAAGTGGTGCCATAGCATTGTTGGTAGAGGGGAAAGGCTGGAGATGAGTTCACAGTGGGAGGCTCCTAAGGTTGGGCCGATGGTGGGATATAAGCAGGGTTGGCGGGATAAACCGGTGATGGATGACCCTTTGCCCAGGCCTGGTACATTTCAGCCATTTGTTGCTTTAACTTATACATCTCTTCCTTCATCGCATTAACATCCAATTCTTCCACCTCTTTTGACGGATCAACAATACTTGTCTCCGGTTATTGGTTGGCCATGCTTAGCTTATCTTTCGATCGGGTATTATAGGAGTGAGTTGCCAGAATGCCAATCAACTAACCACCTGCCTGGACTCAGTATATCAATAACAACCTTGTTAGTGATTAAGTCTTTAACAAATCGGTAACCGCACATTTCGAGGAATGAGTGCACCTAAGCAGTTAACCGTTTCTATTATGCATTTGATCGGCTGCTTGCGTCATCCCGACTTTTCCTTGTTTACATTTGCAACTTCTCTTTTCTCTTTTTTTTTTCTTTTCATCCTGGCCTTTGCTTTTTCTTTGTTTTTATCCTCTCATTTCCCTCTTGTTTTGCCATTGTTTCTTTCTTTTCTTATTTTTCTCTCTTGTTTTTCCTCTCTGTTTTTCTTTCTTTTTCTTTTCTTTTGGTTATGGTCGAATCCTATGGAGATTGCCTACGTATCATGACCCCACATGAATCAGACCGAACGTAGTTTTGGGAGATAAGTGTGAAAGTAAATAATAAAACATTTTGGGATTTTTCAATTTTCATAAAAACAAATGCTTTGATTACAAAGGCTCAAAACTAACAGACTCCAAAAGAAACTAACAGACTCTGATGCAAGGACGAAATACAGACTCCGAATATAGACTATCATACTCCCACAAAAGAAAATACAGACTCGAAAACAACTGACAGACTCTAACGAAGAAGGAAATACAGACTTAAATGAAAAATCATGAATACATTAATGCTCATGGTACTCGCGGGATATCATTCGGTCTCGCCGCGGGCCTATATGCAAGATCCCTTTGAAGTCTTTTTTTTTACCAAGTCACTCATTATCTGTTTAACATCACTCATTATCTGTTTAACAAATATCTTCATTGCCACGAAGAAGGTGGTGCGAGTCATATCCTCACAGGCTTGGCACTTCACAACAATGTAATCGGCTATGGTTGTAATTCTTTCTTTTATGACTCCTATTTCTTGCAATAAACGCCAGATCTGCTGGGCCCTGGATTCCAAAGTTCGCTCGGTCACATGATTCTGCTCCTGAAGTTGTTGCAAATCTATTTCTAATTGTGCCAATGCTGTATAACAATGTTCCCTTTCAACCTTGAAATTTTTCGCCTGTTTGGTCATTTTGTTTTCCGTGGAGATGACCCTTTTCTTTAATCCTGCGACCTCGTTGTCATACTTTTCTTTCAACTGCTTAACCAGGCGTGCTCGTTCATCCGCATTTTTAGCCAATTGCTTTCGAATCCTGGTTAGTTCACTTTCTACTTTGTTCAAATCAAAACTATAGTCACTCACTTTCTACCTCAGGCTACCTATAAGTTTTTCATCTTTGGCACTTCAGGCGGGGTTTTCTGCCGCTACTTTCATTTTCTGAATTTGGGCTTGGAGGGCCTCGTTTTCTTTAGCTAGCTTTTTCTTTTCACCTTCGTCCGTCGCGGCTTGTAATCAATTCTAAAATTGAAGTTCTTTGACTTATTTCTCCAACTTTCCTATTGTGGCCCTGTACTCATTCTCCTTGGCCAACCAAGCCCACTGTTCTTGCGATGCCTCAACGAATTTCTGAATGTGGGACTTTTTGGCTGGTCATTAAGGTTCGGCCCTTGCAGTGTTCTTCTTTCTATACCAGGCAAGATAGGTGGGTGAGACTCCACTTCTAGATAGGCCACGTACTCGAGTGTTCACCATCAAATACTTGCATTCGTTCCAAATGGAACGAACTGTTTCTTCATGAAATTGGCCGTCAGAACTAACCTCGACCGCATAAACACTAAGATCTTCATCTGGGTGCATCACCTGACACCTTCTTAATTGTCTCATCACCCGGAAAGGAGCGTAGGGCTGAATACCTCGCAAACCCATTAGGAGGAAGTAAGGACCAATGGCGGGCATATACACAATTTCTTTAACAGGAAGCCAACCTAGTGTCCATTCTATTTGTCCCGCACTGATGGAACGAAGGCGGGATACCCAATCTCCAAACCCCTCCGGCAGCTTGAACCCTGATATCCTTGTGTCAAACTCTTCAATGCAACATTTCTCTGTGGATCTGTAACTCATATACTGAGGGCGATAACACAGGTGCTCGATCATCCACATCTGTAATAGCAAATTGCATCCCTCGAAAAAATCCGCCCCAGCTTTACAAGCTTTGAGAGCTCGGTATATCTTAGATACTATCATAGGGTCAAGAATACTCTTGGCGTTGGTAATCAGGACTTTGACGACTCCAGCCACCCGCAAATCGATATTCCCGTGTTTCCGAGGAAACACCACAAGGCCTAGGAAAGCTACCATGAAGGCGAAACGCCTATGCTCATCCCATTTTGTTCGGTTCCCTTTGCTACAAACCCTACTTTCCGGATCGTTGAACCCTCCTACATGCCCGTACCTCTAGTATATAAAACGTAGAGTGGAAAAACCACCCTCCAACTCGGAGTATGGGACTCCCTTGCTTACTTTTAGCAAATCTATGAATTTGTGAGAGTTAACGACTCTTGGAACGATCAGATACTTATGACTCAGCCCTTCAGTACTTTCTATATAACTTGTTATCTCTTCCAAGGTTGGGGTGAGTTCAAAATCCGAGAAGTGAAATACGTTATGGGTCGGGTCCCAAAACGTAACCAAAACCTTTATGATGTCTCCTCTAGGTCTGATCTTCAATAACCCGGTGAGACCTCCCAAATGTATATTGACCTTATCTTGCTCCGATTTTCCCAGATCCTTCCACCACATATGCAACTCCAAAGGGATCTTGTTCTTGACTATTATCGGCAAACTTGGACTCATGCTCATTCTGCACATTTATTAGGGTGATTAAGCAAAAATCAAGACTCATTTGACTCAAAGACAAAGTTGACACTTTTTTTTCCTTTATTTTTTCAAATTAAAAATAGAATTCGGTTTTGCAAATATGGCCTTTCAGCACCTCGAAGGCGAAGATTTTAAGGCTGTGTTGGCTAACCGGCGAAACCTTGAAAAATGACCACAGACGGTTGTTCTTGCAAAAGCAGCCTTCCGGCGCCCTTTTAGGAACATTCAACTATTTTTGACAAGAATGATATCCTCCTAATTATTTTCAAATAAAAGTAAATTTTTTGTTCTTTTGGGCTATTTTTGCAAAAAGGGAAGTTGGACCCGATGAGGGTTGCCTACGTATCCCACACCCTATGAGAATCAAACTGACGTAGTTCGGGCAACTTTAAAACAAAAACCAATTTTTTCTTTCTTTTTTTTTTCAAAATAAAACATTTTTTTAAAATTTTGGCAGATTTTCAGTACCATTTGGACATTGGTTTTTTCAAAACAGGTGATTATCTTACTTAGCCCTCACACTGCTGTTCTTTTTTTGTCAACTTTCTCCTATTATTCAAAAGCCGGTCAGCATGCGACTCCGAAGCAAATAAATGCACAAGTAGCAAGTAAGATGTATTAGGATGATCCTTTCATTTCAGGTACACCTGTCCTAGACAGACCCAACCTCTGTGTTGAGTCTCCAAAGTCAAAATGCACATGATGCAAATAAATGTTCCTACTAGAGATCCGGCATGAGGTATTATTATACTAAGTTTAAAAAACCTGGGTTTATTTGTTCTAGACCTGGCTTACCCGAGCGGACAACTCTAGCCGAGGGGGGGCTGCGTACCGATAACCAAAAGATCATCCATCTTTGCAACTTATCCGAACCTCGTTCTATTTGGGATATGACACTAACAGAAAGAAGTCACGACCAGCGTGCACTCCTCGGGAAAGAGAAGAGAGGGGTTTGGTAGTAGTTTATATACAGTTCAGATAATATCAAAGCGGTAAAAAGCAACATTTAACACAGATAAAAGGATCATTAATAAAATCAATAAAATCAGATAACAGATAAAACCAAATATAACAATTCGTCTAAGTTCGAATTCTTGAAACCTGAACCAGTGATTCTGGGTTTGATTCCCCAGCAGAGTCGCTAGAGCTGTCACACCTCCTTTTTCACTATACCCCAGAAAAAGGGTAGAAGGGAGATTTTTCCAACTTAAAGTGATAAAATCGAAACAGGATTGTTTAATAATAAAATTCAGAGTCGCCACTTGGGATAGTTTATAGTGTCCCAAGTCACCGGTTCAAAATCCCGAGTCGAGGAGAAGATTGACTCTATTTTACAGTCCGCAAACACAGAAATCCGAGTAAGGAATTCTGTTAACCCGGGAGAAAGTGTTAGGCATTCCTGAGCTCCGTGATTCTAGCACAGTCGCTCAACTGTTATATTCGGCTTAATTATCTGATTTTAAACAATTATGAACCTATGTGCAAATTTTAGTTTTAACCGCTTTTATTCATTTTTTAAAGAAAATTGCAACGTTATTAAAACACGTCTCGAACCACGTCACATAAATGAACCCGTGGTTTTTGATATATTTTAACATCGTTGAGATTTGGATTTGGGTCACATAAATGTGCACCCGAATTTTGGAAGGTAATATTATTAAATGACGCACCTAAAGCAACTACGCGTTTGCAACTTTGCGAGGGCCATGAAAATTTGATAAATGGCACTCCTCGAGTTCTAAGAATTTTAAGGGATATAATTAAGTGAGGGCTACACATTCAGGATTATATTTGGCGTAGTCCACCTCAACTCCATTTGTTAAAGGGTATTCAAACTAAAGTTTGGAGGGCCATAACTATTATTATCTAATTTGGTACGCCTCACATGCAAATGTCTAAAATTCTTTATTTGACATTATGAGGGCCATAAACCATTAATATTATTTAATATGGCACGACTCAACTATAAAGCAGTTATTCTGAAATCACGTAATTTTGGGCTATTGCTTGGGCGTATATCATTCACATTGGTTTTCAGACCCTTGGACCATGCCTGTTACGAACGAGGCTGGCAGCAACGATCAAATGAGAATTAGGCCCAACTTGATCCCGAGAATGAACTACAAACACTCACTCAGAAATAGGCTACGAGTCCAGGCCCAGATGGGCTGCAGTGTGCTATATGTTCAGTAACACAGCACTGATGGAGAGATCTGGGCTCCAGGCTAAACCCAGAGGTAGAGGAAAGAACAAATACTATAGCCCAATGCCAAATCTGACTAAAGCTAACACGTTGGTCAGAGTCATATGCCTTTAATTATTTCCGCAAAAGAAAACAACAAGATGTAAAGAATTAAGCTAATCTGAGAACTCTCAAGTTTGAAATTAAACCCTACATCTATTTGAAAGCCTTTATGAATTCAAGTCATTCATTCATGGGTAAAGCAAGGCAAGGCAACAAACTGAAGTAACTGAGCTATTCTGCGGATCGTGACGGAACAATCTAACATAAAGAAGCTAATGGATGGACAACAGAACATAAACCTGATTTGGTAAGGAGGAACAAATAAAATAATTAATCTGATGGATGCTTAAACACGACTATAGAAAAAAAAACATCTTCAAAGTTCAGCAAAACTTCAACAAAATCAGACCAAAAGAGTCATAATCCTCAACCCATACATATCATCCTAAGCCTAAGAACATTCTTGAATCCAAACATCATTCAAAAGAAAACCACAAATACAAGCCTTATAACAAAATACAATATTAATAACATGAACGAAATATACATAGTAAAGCTAAACTAAGGACACATGGACAAAATATAACACATTCGAGCAGTTATTCGACAATAGAAAGCTAGCATTTGCCATTTCCCTTCAATTTGGTTACATGGCTTCACATTTGCACTTCATATGTTAATCAAGAGTCAATACATACCTGTGCATAAAAGATAAACAAAAGAAATGAAGAAATTAGTAGCCAGCAGCAGCAGAACAAAGCAGAAATTAGTCCCAGCAAAACCAGCTCAAACCCAGAAAATGATGTGAAGCAGTAAAGAATAAACCAGTTTCAACTGAACAACTTCAAAACCAAACTTTTTGAAAATCAAGCTCAATCCATTTCAACCCCTAGTGAACCAGACACTGCTTCAGAAGTTGAGAACCTCAGAAAATTCAAGGAAACAGTAGTTTTTCTAATATTCTTCAACCGTTTCTGATTTTTTTGAATTTTTCTATCTCTTCAAGTCTCTTCCTCTTTTTTAAATCTGCCTTGCCTATCAAGTTTAAGTGCCTTTATAGGCAAAGCATTAGGGCAACCTAAAAGTATTAAAATTTGCATTTCAAACCTTTTCTAATTTTTGTTTTAGCTCCCATACCCCTAATGCAAATTTCAGAATTTCAAAACCAGCCCCAAAACCCCTTTCCTGGAAGCTTCCTAAGGTTGTTACATAAGATTCCCCTACCTATACTACCCAAATTACCCCTGAACCCCCGTTAATTAATCAGATAGACCAAACGGGTATGGGTCAATTTGACCCTAGGTTGAATTAACTCAAAACCCAACCCAAACCATGAGCCTGAACCTAAAGGCATGAACCCCAGGCCCAAATACAGTCAGAACCAACTAGATTCTGAGTTTACCAAGAGCAGAAAGTAAACACTTGTTTGAAAATTAAAGTTTAACTACACGACTGATTAATTACATAAACAAGCAAATGGTGAGTTAGGTTATTAAATTGAGACGACCTAATTAAATTAACTTATGAGACTAAAGCAAAATCAAAGGTTCGAGCATGTTATTAACAAAATCAGAGAATAGACCTTTAGACCTCGACCAAAAAACTGAATGACAAAACGAACACAAAAGTTAATCTAGGGGGAAAACCTAAGCTCGGAAACTTGCTCGACTTTCAGTCTACTTCAAGAAAGATGAGAAGAATAGAAGAGGAGTAGGACGTGAATCAAAAGTGGACAGAAGAAAAAGACAAGGAAAGCTTACCGATTAGACTTGACCACAACGTTGGACTCCTGATTTAACACAATCAGTGTTAGTCGCTTGTTCTTTGTTAAGAACAAACGACCAACACTGATTATGCCAAATTAGACTCAAAAATCTTGAAGACTCGGACACTTGTGGTTATGCAAGCCACAGAATCGAAGGCAGAGCGATTTGGCTTTTAGGGCTTCGAATTTTGATTCGAGATTCGAAGGGATTGAGAGGGATTCGAGGGAAATGGGTTAGGGATTTGGAAAAAGGGGGTCATGGGGGTTTCAGGGTATTAGTTTGGGGTGATTTGGGAGAAGTTAGGTTTTTGGTCTTAACTTTTGATTGAAGATTCGACGAGTTCCATGGTGATTTGAGCAAAACCAACGACGGATTCGACATAAGGGGGGGGGGGAAGAGGGTGTCATGGTGTGAATCTGGTATGGATTTGAGGTGGCGCCGCCGGGCTAAGGCGGTGGAAATGGAGGCGGCGTCATTAGGATTTGCAGGTTGGAGTCTCTGTGAAAGAGACGATGAGGGGGGGGGTAGGGGGTGCGATTGGACACTAATATACTAACGGAAAGCCAGTTCCCATCCGTTGGATTGAAAGTGATCAACGACTCAGATCTGGGGATGTCAAAACGGCGTCGTTTAGGTGGGCGGTGGGGCTGGACCGGATATTGGGGCGGGTTTGGGCCAAAAATTTGGTGAGTTCCAGGGCAAAATGTTTGGGCTTGGATATAATTAAATTAATTTTGGCCCAAATTCCTTTTCTTCATTTCCATTCCTTTTCCTTTATTTAATTGCTTTTCTTTTCCCCTTTTTAATTAATTAAAACTTAAATTAAAAACTCCTAAAAATAATTAATTTACCAAATTAAGCTAAAAACCTAATGTAATATTTACAAGAATTAATTACTTCTAAATTAAAAGGGAAATTATTGATTTATAATTAAAATGCTAGAAATGCAGAATTAAACCAATTTTGTGATTTTTATTTTTTAATAAAATACCTAATTTAATAATTAACCTTAAAATGTGAAAATAAATCCTAAACGCAAATGCAATGTATTTTTGTATTTTCATGAATTAAATAAAATAAACATGCAGAGACAAATGCAAACAATAACAAAAAATGCTACGAAAATCTACGAAATTGTAAATAATGAAGAAAAATTATTTTGTTGAATCTATGAGAATAATTCATATAGGTCAAAAATCACGTGCTCACAACATGCAAGTAAGATAACAACTCCAATACCCACAAACTTTCTTGATAAATACCCATCTTTAGCTAAAATTTGAAATTAAGGGTTAGGGTGTAGAATCTTACCTCAAAGATAAAGACCTAGTGTATTTTTCCTTGTTAATATTTCAAGATTTGAGCAAGAATTGAAGAAAAATTGATGAGGGACACTTTCCCACTCTAGGGCACTCTCTCACTCTAAAAATATCCGATTTTAGCTAAAGAAATGATCTATTGCATTTATTTGGCGAAATGAGGTGTTTTTTATAACAAAAGCCCGATTTTTTGCACAGCCGCGCCACGTGGGACGCCACATGGGGCGCCGCGGTTGTGAAAAATGTGCTCAGAAAATGTTTTTGAATGCTCTTTGTACCTCCCCACAGGCGCGCCGCATGGGGCGTCGCGGTAGTGCAATTTTCGGCCAGTGTTCAGTAATCTAGTCATAACTTCTTGTAGGAGTGTCCAAATGACGAACGATTTAAAGAGTTAGAAACTAGACTCGAAGACCTTTCATTTGATAGGTTATTCACCACATAAAACCTTATATATATACGTTCAAAGTGTGGACTTGCGCGAACTCATTTGGAATTTTAGCCTATTATGAAATTTTCCAATTTGACTTAGACTTAGGCCTCCCATTAAACCCCACATTACACATTATAAGACATATACTTATTTACCAAATCCAATTGATGCCCATCATGTTAATAACACATAAAATATTATAATTAGCCTATATGGCACCTCGAAATCCTAAATTACTTAGCAAAAATTTTCCAGGGCCTTACATTCTCCCCCTTAGGATCATTCATCCTCGAATGAGGAGTAGAGTCCGCCCTAAACGTTTAACATAACATATCTCTTTTCTTCTCACCTACCTCAAGTCCCTAAATTTTGACTAACTCCTAAATGTTTCAGAAATTTCGGCCAAGTCTCCTTTGTAACTAGGCCTATCCACCTGCCAGAGAACCACCAAAACCATCTTAAAAACACATCCACAACGAGACAAAGCACCACAATGTATATATCAACAATACTAATATCGCCATTTTAAGCACTACATTATCATAAGGGTACCTGGACATGAACTGCACATTTCTAAATCATAAAACCTAGAAGGTACCTTTCAAGTCAAGACCAATTGCTATACAATCAAGAGAAAATACCTTATTTCCACAACACTCTCGGCCTTTAATATGACCTCTTATACTCACAGGCTTTGCCATAACACGTTCATGAAAACAACCCCAACCTCCAAACTTATCTAACAAGGATGACAGCTAGATACCTCACATAAGCTAACCATCCATTAACTTCACCTTCAATATTTTTCACCGGAATGATACACAAAGGATATCCAACTGCCTTCTTAGACATAGACACGTGAAAACACAAAATATATGGGGAACAACTATGGGGAAACTTCATACTCCTAATGTGGCCTAATGTGAAATACACTTATACAACCTTCATTATCAACTCACATAACATGTTCAGGGGAAAATATTGAGAATAACTTGTTCACCCTCCTAAATTCTAAATCTCTATATGAACACCCACGCTAAACCTTTGATGACCTTCAACAATTACTCTAAGATGTGCTATCATAAACTGACCATAAAATTACCTATCAAATATATGTGATCACACGAGGATGCTTCCTATTTGACATGTTTGAACCTTCAATACCCAATAGATTTAATACAATGAGGAGCAACGGAGTTCAAGATCGGGCTAGAATTATTTAACAATCCATTAAGACGCTGAGCAGAGTACTTCCTAAGGTTATATGCTAAGGGACATGAAAATTACTACTAACAATGCTGACAGGGTTAATCATTGTGACGGCATTAATTATTAGACAAATGAGGCATATGGGTAACTAGTACCTTGGCAATAGGAATCATTAATGAGGAATATTCAAGTACGTGACCCAATCGTCTCCTAGAGTGTAGGGAAAATCCAGTTATCAAGAATGAGAATATTCTGGCACCTTGAATGCGATATGGGTTTCAAAAAAACATGAAGTTGAATTACACTCTTAACATTAACTGACACAAGGAATCTATGCCACAAGCCCATGAGGATGAAAAGAAGTGGAACACTTACAAGATTATCATATTTAAAACAGCTTAACCCTTCATGATAATTGATCCTATATGAGAGAAGTAAAAATACAATGACTTGTCTTCACAATCAATATGCTCATGATATGTGCAAAAATCTGAAGACATCTAATCTCAACCTTTCACGAGTAAAACCACATAGCTAGGACATCTTAATATTGGGACGAAATCATGTATTGGTTGGAGGAGTTCTAATGGTTAACATGATGCTTCGGGGGAGAAAGACAAATAGCACTCCTACCCACCCAGGAAGGTGGAATACCAAGGGTAGCAAAACTCCCCGCACATGACAATGACATAGTCAATGATTTTAGAAGTCGAGGGTGTAAAGACAACAAAACTCAATGAGACAGTGCAAAATAATCATGGAAGGTTTGCAGATTTTCATGATGAATTCTCCATGGATTTTGACTTGAGAAAGGAAGTGTCATAGTGACACATAGAAGGGCATGTTCTCTCATGGTTATCGAACAAGTGTTGGGAAACTAGCAAAATGAATTCACTAACTAAGGAATACAATTAACACGTTGTGGAGGTATAAAGAGAAAATAATCATTTGTTATGAGTTGGACATGCTTCTGCTATACTAACATCCAAACTGCAATACAAGACCACATCATGGGGACCACAATACTAGGAACCAAGTGAGCTACTTGCTATGGTATGTCCCAAGTGGACACGAAAGTTATACCACGATGGCGACACATGATCTTCCTATGATGGAGATGTGAGGATCTCAATTTTCAGAGAGACTTTATGCACACGGTGACCATTTCGATTGACATGCACTCATATGATAGGTGTTGATGCATGCTCTCATGATATTTGACAGTGAGAAGGTTTCGTGATGATACTCGAAAGAGAGTAGAGTGAAGGTTTCGTGATGATACTCGAAAGAGAGTAGAGTGACTGTTCAGACCATAGAAGCCATATACACCAATAAGTAAAAGAGTGACTCGAGAAGGATCACAACACTGGGATGCTTTATATGGAACTTGACACCACATAGGTAAACTTTACGACGGTGCATGCATAGGCACAAGTGAGCAGATATTGTCCATTTAAATAAAAAGATCATGTAAGAAATTTATCAGGTATGGTCCCTTGTTTAGAATTTAGGAAAGCAAGTGGGAAGTATTAATAGTGTTATAACTCAATTCAGGAACATAATTATAGAGCTCAATTCCATAGGAGGCTGTAAGTAAGAGAACTGTGATCGGGAAGTTTCGTGAATAATACATCTCGTTCAAAGAGTAGGTGCTTGCAATGTTTTGTGATTCAACATCTTGATAAGACCATGTTTATGAGGACTCTTCACTATGGATGTACATATACAACAAGTAGAAATTTTGTGTTGTTCATATTGATGTAAAAAGGAGTGACTTACCTGGTGACTTTAGGTTGATAGGGCAATAGCTTAATCGATACCCCTCGACTCCACATCCCTAACGTACATTGGTAATATGCTGATATACTACATGATCTGGTGGTACAGAGACATTAATAGGAACAAGGGTACTTCCATTAGCAACAAGTTCTACCAATCCCTCCACGGCTCGATACATTCTTCAAAAAAAACCTTGGGCAATCTCCCTCTGATTCAATGGTGGGGTCATTCCCTTCTTACTGCTTCAAACTCGTGGATTATGGTTTCAAGATTACTCATCTTGAGAGTAAGACATAGCGAGGAAATTAGCTCCCTATCTTGAGTGTTATATCGCACGATCTGGAGTATCAAAGAAGGGTGAAATTCCTAAATGTCAGAATAGCTTCAAACTTATAGATGTAGTCGACAACACACAGATAAGAAGAAATCTACTAGACACGGCTCTGAGACATTCTAGGATACTTTAAAACCATAGGCTCTGATACCAAGTTTGTCACGCCCAAAAACCGAGGATCATAACCGGCGCTCACCTGATTAAACACGACTGAGCAAGCATGTTAGGTTTCATTCTACCCAAACTAATCCATAAATAAGGAGGGGATGGACTCCATTAATCATACTTGTACATATAACATTTACGACTTTCATTTCATTTTCATTAGCAATTTTATTCATAATTTTCAAAAATATTACAAATTTTATACATCTTTGCCAAATATCAATATTTCTAATTCAATTCCCTATTACCAAACTCCACCCACAACCTATCTACGGAGCCTCTAAATACAACTGAAGAATAATATGGAAATATCGGCAACAAGACTGCGGCTATACCTCAAAATACAAAGTACATGATAAACAGATGAAATAGGACCCCGAAATAAAGTGGGGCTCACCAAGTCAGCTAAAAGAAAGGTGCGTCACTAGCTGCGACCAACACTGCCTGCTATGAAAAAACATACATCCATTTAAAGACGTAGCGCCCCCGGCAAAAGAGACGTTAGTGCCGTCGAATAGCACTAGTATGTATAACTAAACGCCATTTCATTAGAAAGAACTATCATACAAGAAAAAAGAAATCATAAACACCTTCTCATTAGAAAGAACTATCATACGAAAACAAAAAAATCATAAACACCTTTACATTAGAAAGAACTATCATACAAGAATAAAGAAATCATAAATACCTTTCCATTAGAAAGAACTATCATACAATAATAAAGAAATCATAAACACCTTTCCATTAGAATGAACTATCATACAAGAATAAAGAAATCATAAAGGTTAATCAAAAGCTTTAACAATCACCACATCATCAAATCGAAGAATCATATAACTTTCACATAATTCCCATAGCTTTAGGTTGGGGCATTTGATACTGTTCATCCTCATTCATAATACCACCGCTTTTTTGAGCGGAGTCTGATCACGACCCGATCAGCTAGGTTACCTCATTTTAGATATGTACCTCAATCATAATCTCATTCTCAATTTCCAGAATTCAATATCAACACAATACCACCATGTGTGCGACATGATGTCCGATCACGACCCGATCGGCTAGGCCGTCTTACCAAGACGTTGTCCTTTTTTCATTAATCATCTCATTTCAATCTTTATTTTATATATATCAATTCATAGGCACTTGGAGCTACAATTATCACATCATACTTGACACTAGGTCATATTTCATAACTCAAGCTCTTCTTTCCCACATTTCACATCATTTCCACATATTTCACATCAATATCAATTTCAACAACAAGCCATTCAATTCAAGACGTCAAGTACACATGAGAGGAAACATGAATCATGACATATAGAGTATTTCAGAATCATACACCTCAAGTTCATTAGTAATGGAACTTTAAACACAAAGGATTCTTCCAAAAAGGAGGGGACACATCAAACCACAATAGAAACACACATCAAAGGCGTAAACAAGCAATTACACCAATTATTCTTGAACTACTCTTCTCCAATCACGACAATATACATTTTCAACATCGAAGTATGTAATAACTGGGATCACATTGGATGTACTTATAAGGCAAAACATTATCTCGAACAACCACTTATGGGTAAAAATTGTGTACAAAGCCTTTAGGGCATTTTACTATCGAAGTCATTTATGGAAAGTAGAGTCAAGGCTCATTTCATAATCTGTTTTATATTTCCTCATGTCATAGGCATCACCAGGTACAATTATAACTCAAGTTCTCGGCACGTTGGCCACACGCTATTTCCCATATTCATTTGATTTATTTCAAACATCTTTATACATTACCAACAACTAGACACAATCAATCAAATACATTTAGTACACATGAGAACAATTAGGAGGATCAACCATAATGAGTTTTCTCACACAATTTGGCATAACAATCTCAGTTTAAACTTGACTTGAAGTCTAGGCATTTCAACACATGGTTCACATTCTTCTCATATCCTTAAATTACCAAGGATGGCATGTTGAACACACTGAGACACACATTTCACGTATATATTTTGCAACACTAATTCATATGAAGTAACAATCAATACATCAATCAAATTTTGCTCTTAACAACAGTTGCATGGACACCAAAGGAGCTCAATTTCTAAGAAGAGGAGGTTTTAGCCTTACATACCTCAATAGAGCTTTCCTTAAATTCTTACAAAATTCCGGGACTCTTAGCAACTTCAATCTATTTTGGAAGTATAACAATCTGAACCAAAATTAGGAAGATGATCATAATTTAGCTCATTTGAGCACTTTATCAAATACTATATGTGCGTTAAATCTCTATGGTCCTTTTATAGAGGATTTCATCAACCCACAACCCATACTTTACCATTTTTAGCTCAACAATATTCCTACACCTTTTGACTACACATGCAAGCAAGATAACAACTCCAATACCTATAAACTTTCTTGATAAATACCCATCTTTAGCTAAAATTTGAAATTAAGGGTTAGGGTGTAGAATCTTATCTCAAGGATGAAGACCTAGTGTGTTTTTCCTTGTTAATCTTTCAAGATTTGAGCAAGAATTGAAGAAAAAATGATGAGGGGCACTTTCCCACTCTGGGGCACTCTCTCACTCTAAAAATATCCAATTTTAGCTAAAGAAATGATCCATTGCATTTATTTGGCGAAATGAGGTCGTTTTATAACAAAAGCCCGATTTTTTGCACAGTTGCACCGCAAGGGGCGCTGCGGTTGCGAAAAATATGCTCAGAAAACGTTTTTGGATGCTCTCTGTACCTCCCCACAGGCGCGCCGCATGGGGTGCCGTTGTAGTGCAATTTTCGGCCAGTGTTTAGTAATCTAGTCATAACTTCTTGTAGGAGTGTCCAAATGACAAACGGTTTGAAGCGTTAGAAACTAGACTCGAAGACCTTTCGTTTGATAGGTTGTTCACCACATAATATATATATATATATATATATATATATATGATCGTCCAAAGTGTGGACTTGCGCGAACTCATTTGGAATTTTAGCCTATTATGAAATTTTCCAATTTGACTTAGACTTAGGCCTCCCATTAGACCCCACATTACACATTATAAGACATATACTTATTTACCAAATCCAATTGATTCCCATCATGTTAATAGCACATAAAATATTATAATTAGCTTATATGGCACCTCGAAATCCTAAATTACTTAGCAAAAATTTTTCGGGGCCTTACATACCTGGATCCACAAGTACACGTTTAATTTGAAATGTATTTACAAGGAAAGAGATTACCTGTGCGTCGTTGTGAGGCTGAGACAAGGTCTCGATGTCCTCGTCGCTGAATGTGAGAGCATCCTTGGGCATGTAACCCCGAGTTCGCTTTTCTTTGGTGATGGATATTTTTGTTCTTCTAATCATGGGCTCTTGTGGAGCATAGATGCCTCCCAAGATCATATGGATGACATGTTGCAACTCATTTGTTTCATTCTTCTTGGTCGCCTCTCTTTCCCGGAACTGATTTTTGGCCCGGTCGCTGAGGAATTCTCGGAGGTGACCTTTTCTGAGTAGTCAGGTTACTTCTTCCTGGAGTTGCCGACAATCCTCGATCCTGTGACCGTGCGTGTTATGGAATTCACACACTAAGTTATGGTCCCTTTGTGAAGGATCTGATTGCACGGGCCTTGGCCACCTGGTGTCTCTGATTTTACTGATGGCGAATACGATGTCTGAAACATCGACATTGAAGTTGTATTCCGACAAGCGAGGTGCCTCTATTGACCCTATGTGCCTATCGAATCCAGCTCTACTGACAAGTCCCCGAGGGTTCTAACCTCGTTCCATTCTTCGATCATTGCGGGGTATGTTGCGCCTTAGGGCGTTTCTTCTATCTTCGGTGTATGGTTGGTATCTCTCTTTGTTCGGCTTTGACTCCTTTGTCGGAAGTCTGTTAGGATATCTCGAGTCCGAGGGGGACCCTAATCTTTGATTGATATCGGTTGTGAACATCCAACCAAGTCACGGCGGGGTATTCAACCAGATTCTGTTTTAGTTGTTTTGAAGCCACCGAGCTTTGTTCATTCAAACCTTGAGTGAAGGCCTGCACTGCCCAGTCGTTGGAGACGGGTGGTAGTTCCATTAGTTCCATTTGAAAGCGAGACACGAACTCTCGCAGCATTTCGTTCTCCCTCTGCTTGATTTTGAAGACGTCGGATTTCCTTATAGCTACTTTGATGGCACCAACATGTGCCTTTATAAAATAATCTGCTAGCATAGCAAATGAATCTATCGAGCTTGGGGCCAGGTTGTGATACCACACCATTGCCCCCTTTGAAACCGTTTCCCTAAACTTTTTCAGTAGGACGGACTCGATCTCGTCGTCCTTTAGGTCGTTTCCCTTCACCGCATAAGTGTAAGCAGTGATGTGCTCGTTGGGGTCCGAGGTTCCGTTGTACTTCGGAAGGTCGGGCATTCTGAACTTCTTTAGAATGGGTTTTGGGGCCGCTTCCTGTAGGAATGACTTTTTACAAACTTCTTCGAATCTACACCTTTCATAATCGGGGGTGTACCCGGGATTTGATCAACCCTAGAATTGTAGGTCTCTACCTTCTTGTCGTTGGCTTCTATCTTCTTTTCGTCCGACTCGATCCTCTTTGTGAGGTCGTCGAGCATCTTTATGATGGCGGGGTAGGCTGCCGACCCGTTGTTGCTTGATCTTTCTAGTACTTACTCGGCTCGGGGAGCCGTTTCTCGAGCTACCGTGCTGGGAGTTTTTTGGTGGCTTTGCAACTGAGCAATTATCAGCTGTTGTGCTTGTAACATTTTAAAGATGACGTAAAGGCTAACCCCTTGTTCTTCCTGAGCCGGGTTTTTTGTGCTTCTTGTTGATCTTCCTGGTGTATGCTCCTGTTGGTGTGAGAGCTTATTTCGCCGTGTTGAACGTTGTGCGAGACCACGTTTATGGGAATTGGTTCTGGTGCATTCTCAGGGTTTCGTGGTGGTACACCAACACTTGGAACATCCACACCATTCTTTCCATGGTCTTCAAGATTGTTGTTTTCTCGTGCATTTACTGAGTTAGACATTTTGACCTGAAATCAAAGATCTTGGACAAGAAAAAGCGTGAAAGATAACTTGCGTTATGTAGTAAAACCAGCAAGAAAATAATCACCATTATTTTTAGCCCCACGGTGGGTGCCAAACTGTTTATCTTGAAAGTGGTAATTACAATTAGATTTGATTTTGTGGTTCTAAAAATACGTGATCTATTTTTATGCTAGTTGTTTAGGCAATAGATGCTAAGTAAAAGACTTGGAAACAAGATAAGAGCTTGAAAACAAGATGATAACCAGACCGAATGGCCGACAATCGGGGCCTCGAGCTTGCTTATTCGGGGCCTTGGGGTCGAGTCTGATGCCTTGCCGAGGGTAGTCGACGGATGATTAACAGTTATAATAAAATCAATGACGGCTCTTTATGACCAATAATAAGCAATAAATGAAGAACAACAAATGGAACACAATGAATATAAGCAATAAATGCAAGTAATGAAATCAAGAGAATATGTTAGAGAGCAGAGAAAATTTTCTTGTGTATTCAATATTGAGCAACCGATGTTTACAAAATAACAAGGATCCTCTTTATATACCAGGGAGAATCCCAACATAGTACAAATGCATTTATTGAAAAGATATAGGGCTGGTACAATTATTTAATGCCTTGATTCGGGTCTGAACTAGCCTACTAGACTCTGTCAGCTCTAGTCGCATGTCTTGGGAGCCTCCCACCTTTTCATCATGACTTAATCGGTCCGCACTGCCTCGCAGCTGGACGTCGATAACTCCCCGGGTGTTAATTTCGACAGTAATCTCGAGCCTATAGAAACGTGCTTATGAAGCATCGTAGTGACCGAAAATTGGACCCTCCGATTTTACCGTATACAGAATGATTTGTCTGATGAGGTTCGCTTCAAAAGAAAATATGAATTTTTGAGTTTTACAATTAATATTATTCCGTAGTTGATCATTGAATGACAATCCCAATTTTTTTATCAAGGATTAGCTGCCAATCTATTCGAAGAAGATATTTGGAAATTTGTGTAAGGGTTACTTAACCATGTATCTGGCCATATATAATATGTTAATATTGTAAATATTGAAGTTCAGTTTTCACCAAAAATGGTAAAATCATCATTGTCTACATATATTAAACTTCAGTATTTGAAATACTGATGAAACATTGAAAAGTTTGTTCAAAAAGTATGTCAAATGAAATATTAGTGATGGTTTTCATGCACTAAACTTCAATTTTTTTGAAGTGGAATTTATTTCAAAACAAAGTTTTAAATTTCAAATATTCTTTTTCTAACTTCAATTTCAAACACTTTTGTTTAAACTTCAACAAGATATTTTCCAATAACATTGTAGGATATCCTCAGTACAAAGGAAAGAAAGAACAAATAATTTAGAATTGCAGACGGCTAAGAGCAATAAGGGGATGTAGCTCAAATGGTAGAGCGCTCGCTTTGCATGCGAGAGGCACGGGGTTCGATCCCCCGCATCTCCATCTTTTTCTGTCGTTTTTGGTGATTTTTCAACTCATTGCTCATCATTGTATGAAAGACGTATAAAAGTTTTCTGCTATTTACTAATTTCATTTTAGATGAATTAACTTCATGCGACTATCAATTATTTGAGCTTATCCCAAAAGATTTACGTTTCATTGATTATTTGAATTGAAAAATCAACAATAGCTTTTCATAATCTTTCAGATTAATTCTTTTTCTTATTTTAAGCTTTTAACATAATGATAAACGTGGTTCAAACCGGTTATAGGTCATAAAGTATAAACTCTACGTGTGAGATGTTCTTGCACTTTCTTGAATCCTTGTTAGAATTCTTTGTTTCGCTACTAATTTAACAATATGTTATTTGCACCAATATCAGGTTAATATTGAGGCGACACCATTGGAATATTTGACGGGCATAAAGGGAACATTGGGACATTATGGCGGCCATTTTGCTGTGAAATCTCTAAGTTTTAACTAATACAAAGAATTTTGGACCATTTGGGAGTGAAGCGGATGGAACTCCATTTTCTCTTGTGATAAAAGAAGGTGGAGATATTGTTGGATTTCACGGGCGTTATGGGTTGTACCTTGATGCTATTGGTATTTATTTGCAGAAACTACTCCTCCCACTTCGGCAAAGGATCCTGAAGCTGAAAAAATTGAACCGACTGAACCTATGGTTGAAAAAATTGAAATTCATGACGTACATATTACTTTTTCTCTTAATTTGAATTGCATAGATTTCATTTCAGTTACTATATTATGGCAGAAACTATACATGCCATAACAATAATGTCACCTTAATAGACAGGTTTTATCGTTTTAAACAGTAAATTTTAGTTACGGTAATGTGACAAAAAATAGTTTAGTAGATTCATTATTACAATGAGTAAGTTTTAGTTAGTTTACCCTTATGTTGGATATAGTTCAGTTACTTTAATTTGACATTTATGACGATATAATTTTTATGTTTTTTAACATCATATCATTGCAAACAGAAAATGGATGTGATGAAGACTATTGTGGCATGAAGTCCTGGACCTTGGGGAGGATGTAGTGGAAAAGGTTGGGACGATGGAGTATTTTCTACTATTAAACAAGTGCACGTTCATATGAACTTGCATAGCTCAGCTATATCAGGAATTCAAATTGAGTATGAATTGAAAGATAAAACATCATTTTGGTGCCAACTTCATGGTGGTCTTGGAGCTGGAAATGACATAATAAGAAAGGTATGAATTAATATTCTCTTTTTATCTCAAGATTAAATAAAGAAGGAAGGCTACAATAGTTCGTAAAAATAGTCGAGAAAATCTTACTTTATACCCATTAATTTCAAACTATTTATCCTTTAATGCTCATGCCCAAATTATTTACTTTTCCTACCCATGCGGCCCAAACTATTTACCCGGCTCATGCATTAGCTTATTCCCCTCATTTAATACCTCAGCTAACGCTATTTCACCCAGCCATTTCTTTCATTTCAAAAATTCCATAGCCAAACCATGAGAAATCATATTTCATACAACAATTACTGATTTGACTTGTGAATTTTTGTCACGATTCTGACTTCTCATCCTCGGAAGTCGTGATGGCGCCTACTCATGAAAACTAGGCAAGCGAGTGTTATAGATTTTATTACCCTTTTTCCTTAACCTTTTAACAATTTCAAATTAACATGCGATCAACAACGGAATAATAATAATAATAATAATAATAATAATAATAATAATAATAATAATAATAATAATAATAATAATAATAATAATAATAATAATAATAATAATAAAAGAAATGCGGAAGACGAAACTGATAATTTAACCAAATGCTAGCGCGAAAATCCAAAATACAACTCTACCCCGAACTGGTGTCACAATGTCACGGACCATCTACGAATACTACAAACAGTGGTCTGAATAGAAAGATACAAGTCTGTCTCTGAAGTAAATAAAAACATAATAGAAAAGATAGAAGGGGACGCCAAGGTCTGCGGACGTCTGCATGACTACCTCGGGTCTCCGCAGGACTGAAGGCAACAACCTCGCTATGGTCCAAAAGCTCTGGTACCGAGATCTGGATACAGTGCAGAGTGTAGTATCAGTACAACCGACCATATGTGCTGGTAAGTATCGAGCCTAACCTCAGTGAAGTAGTGACGAGGCTAGGACAAGACTACCAAATAAACATGTGCAGTTAAAACATATACGGCAAATAATAACAATGGAAACTAGCAATAAAGATGGGAAGGGGGAACATGCTGCGGGGATTATCAAGTACCAACAGAATTTCAATAGAAAAGCATAAAGAACGTCTTAAATTTCGTATCAGCAAGAATAAGGAAAACAGTAACGAATCAATATCCACTTTTATTCTTTATTGTTGCGGCATGCAATCCGATCCCAATCATATAATTCTGTTGCAGTGTGCAACTCGATCCAAATCATATAATACTATTGCGACGTGCAACCCGATCAAAAGCATTTAACTCTGTTGTGGCGTGCAACTCGATCCCACTTGTCCTCCCTTATTACTCCTTGTTGCAGCGTGCAATCCGATCCTATTTAATATTATTCCGGCGTGCAACCCGATCCCAATATACAAATCAACACCAATCACAAAAGAATCCCGGTAAGGGAACAATGATATAACAACAATATTTCCCGGCAAAGAAAATAATATCCTAACAATAATATCCCGGCAAGGGAATCAACTACAACTAATCCAGTTTCCACAGTTAATTCACAAGATAGACCTCAGCATGAGCCAATACTTTACAATTGCCAATTACTAGGAATTCATCATAACTCTTGTACCACAATTGCTAACTATCAAGTTAAGCACGATCAATACATATTAAAATCACAACAAGTCCGAATATAAGACTCACGGGCATGCTTGATACCAATGTATAGGTACGCGTCACCTCCCCTATACGTCGTACTCGACACTAACATATAGCAATTAAGATACAACACATATTCTCTCAAGCTAAGGTTAGGGCAAACACTTACCTCAACTTCTACGGCCAAACTCAAGCCTCAAACACCGTTTTCCCTTTAGGTTTTGCCTCCAATTTACTTGTATCTAACCCAAATCAATTTAACAACATCAATAAATGCTAAAGAATTCAATCCCAATGCTAAATTATAGGTTTTCTATCATTTTCCCCAAAAAGTTAAAATCAACCCCGGGCCGGCTTGGTCAAAACTCGAGGTTCAGACCAAAACCCGATCACTCATTCACCCACGAGCCTGAATACTCAATTAGTTTCTAAATTCGACCCCAAAATGAGGTTTAAATTCCAATTATTCAAAAAGCTCTAACTCTACCCAGATTCCCAATTTCTACCATTAAAATTTTTGATTTTTGATTAAAAAGTGATGAAAAACGTTGGGTAATTGAAAGAGTAGAGTTTAGAATTGATTACCAACACTTTGGGGATAGATTTGTGTGAAGAAAATCGCCTCTAGTTGTTGGTAGTTCGAAAATATGAAGAAAATGGTTCTACCCATTTTTAAATCTGTTTTAAAAAGACTGGGCAGGACTTCATCGCGTTCGTGATGGGCCTGCCACGTTCGCGATGGGTCAGGCTCAAATGGCCTTCGCATTCGCGTTGGATGGCCCACGTTCGTGGTCAAAGGGCTGCGTTCACGTAGAACATATTGAGTTCCCTCCCCCAGGCCCACTAACCCTATGCGTTCACGTGGGCCAGAACGCGTTCGCGAAGGGTAACCCACCCAAAGATTCGCGTTCGCGTCTTGAGCTCCGCGTTCGCGAAGAACAAAATGACACCTGAGGGAGTTTGCCTTACGCGTTCGCGAGTGGAGCCACGCGAACGCGAAGAATAAAATCACTGTGCACCTGCAACAGCCATGACAGTAGAAATTCTAAATCCAAAACATCCCGAACCCCATCCGAAACTCACCCGAGCCCTCGGGCTCCAAACCAAAAATGCACACTAACATAAAAATATCATACGGACTTACTCGTGCGATCAAATTGCTAAAATAACACCTAGAACTTCAAGTTTAGCATCAAAATTAAAGAAGAATCTCAAGAACTCTTAAGTTTTAAATTTTACAACCGAGGGTCCGATTCACGTCATATGAATTCTGTTTCTCAAATTTTACAGGCACAACTTAAATACCATATAAGACCTGTATCGGGCTCTGAAACCAAAATACGGGCCCGATACCATCGAACTCAATCACATTCAAATTTCCAAAAACTCTTATAATTTCAGTTAAACAATTTTCTTCAAAAATTTATTTCTCAGGCTTGGGACATCAGAATTCAATTCCGGGCATACGCCCAAGTCCCATATTTTTCTGCCGATCCTCCAGGACCGTCAAATTACGGGTCCGGGTCCGTTTATCCAAAGTGTTGACCGAAGTCAACTTAAATTCAATTTTAAAGGCCAAATTAGAATTTTTTATCAAATTTTCACATAAAGCGTTCCGGATATATGCTCGGACCATGCACTCAAATCGAGGTGACATAAAAGGAGGTTTTTAAGGTCTCGGAACACAGAATTAACTTGTAAATCAAGTGATGACTGGGTCATCACAATTTTTCTTCTGATTTTGTTTCTATCTTCAATATAATAGTACATGAGTTTCAATCCAAAATCCTCTTTCTATATTAGTATTTTCTATATATTTATCTATATTTCTGAATCCATGTGTTGTTGCAGTTATATATTATGTTTCCCAGCTCTGATTTTTGTGTGTGTATGAAGATCCACCATTGATGAGTTTGAAGCTCATGTATTTAAAATTTTATTTTGAAGATTTATTGTTTGATTCGATGTGGGTGCTATAAAATATTGATTATAGTACCTTCAAGTAAGCTTCCTGGATCTGAATTTCTTACGTGTATTTGAATATTTACCATTATTGGGCTTGAAACTCTTGAATTTAAAATTTTTATTTTGATGATTTCCTGTTTTATTCAAAGTGGATACTGTTAAATATTGCTTATAGTACTTTCGAGAAGTTCATACTGAAATTTGATAGCATTTGAAGTTGATTTGAGGTGATTGAGATCTAAATTTTCAGCTGAAAATCGAAGAAGAACACAGCTACCCAATAGTATAGTGCTACGGTATACAATATGTTATAGGAGTACATAGCTATACTGCAACCGTATATTATTATAGTTTACAATATACTGCAACGGTATATTGTAATAATCGAAGAAGAACACAGTTACCTAACAGTATACCGCTACGATATACAATATACTATAGGGATATATAGTTATACTGTAATAGTATACTATTATAGTATACAATATATTGTTATAGCATATGGTAATAATATGCAATATACTATAACTGTATGCTGTAATAATATATAATATACCATAATAGTATACTTATTACCCTTAAATTCACTTGCCTTTTATCTTTAATTTGTTTTAAGCTTTTACCCAGTGTGAGGGGTGACAATTCAGTATTTGTAGGTAATAATATGCAATAAACAATAAATTTGTAGGTAATTCTGTCATTCTCCCAAAATAGTCTACAATTAATTAGGGGTGACAATTTGAGCCCAAACCCATTTAACAAGGCTAACTCGCGTAAGGTTGGACCATTTTTTGACCCGCCTATTTGTTGAATTCAGGTCATCTTGCCTCAGTCCATCTAAAGTTAGATTGATTTTTAGCCCAAATTGATCCATGAGTAATTTTATTTTGTTTGATATGCTATATATGACCATAACAAAAGAAAATAGTTTTATTTGATAATTAAACAATTCATAAGAAAACAACACACATTAATTAAAGAAATATTAACCCAAATAGCCGCTCACCCGTTCATTTAAACTAAAAATAACCGGTGGAGGTATAACATATGCATAATTTGTGTACTACATGTGTATAATTATGTATAATCTATGTATATGGCTAGAAAAAATAAACGGTGAATATGACCGGCTATTTGTGTAAAGATCCCTTAACTAAAGCTTGATAAAAGTTGGGCGGGTTGGACTATGACCCAAATTTTAGCCTATCTTGACCTAGCTCATATAGGCCCAAGTAACTTTTGAGTAGGTCATTGACTCGCCAATTTATTAACTTAATCATTTTAACTCGCCAATTTATTAACTTAATCATTTTAACTCGCCCAAAATTAGTCCAACCCGCCGATTTGATCCTCACAATTAATCATCTAAATAATAAAATTACTTGAACAAAAAGGAATGAATGTGATTGATTCTAACTAGTTTGAGATTTGATATGCAGATAAATATTGACGGTGAAAATGAGATATTAATTGGAATTGAAGGATTTTATAGTCTAGTGGTTGATAATGGGGCCTAGACGCAATAAGACAGATTGCATTTTATACAAATAAAGAAAAATATGGACCATAGGGAACTGAAATTGGAACTTATTTTAGCTCTTCAGCAGCTAGAGGAAAGATCGTTGGTTTTCATGGCAAAAGTGGTGTTTTCTTAAATGCAATTGGTGTTCATATGGAATATTTCTAAATATGTTGATAGCAAAGGTAATAATGAAAAGTGGACAGTCACAATCAAAGCGTAGATGTTAACAATTGTAATATTTCTTGTTATCTATAAAATTTTATATATTGGAGAGACTTATCGTGGCTTCAAAATTCTTTGTGGCATCCACCTGATATTGTTCCAAAAGAAATTGATGAATTGATAATATATGTTTTGATTCTCTCTGAATATTGTGTGTTTGCTGAGGTTTTCTTCAAATGAAAACATGGATTTTTGAATTTACTATTAATATCATTTCGTAGTTGATCATTGAGTGGCAATCCCATTTTTTTATCAAGGATAAGCTGCCAATCTATTCGAAGAAGCTATTTGGAAATTTGTGTAAGGCTAACTTAACCACTTATAGAGTGAGCCTTGGAGCAACGTTTTCGTGTGATCTATAATTTACAAATTTGAAGTGTGGAAGCAGCCACTAATATTTTGATTAAGGTAGACTTTCTATATCCCGTCCCTTTGGATATGTGAATGCAGAATACTTTATAAATCAAGCTGCCATTTTACTTAACCATATATCTAGCCATAAATATTGTAAATATCGAACTTCAATATTCACAAATAATGGTTAAATCATCATTGTTTGCGTATGTTTAACTTCAATATTTGAAATACTAAAAGTTTGTTCGAAAAGTATTTCAAATGAAATATTAGTAATGGTTTTTATGCATTGAACTTCAATTTTTTCAAAGTGAAATTAATTTAAAATAGAGTTTTAACTTTCAAATAAGCTTTTTCAACGTCAATTTCAAATATATTTTTTCCAACTTCAACCGAATATTGTGCAATGTCTACTAACATTGTAGAGAGATTCTTAGAATTTAACTCCAAAAAGGTAGAAAAACGCAATATATAATGCTGTACTAACAAGCAAGGAAATGTCAAATAGAAAAGCGCTCGCATTGTAAGCCACAAGGGGATGTAGCTCAAATGGTAGAGCGCTCGCTTTGCATGAGAGAGGCACGGGGTTCGATCCCCCGCATCTCCATTTTTTGGTGATTTTTCAACTCACTGCTCTTCTCATTTTTATTCCCATTGTTACGTGACAGATTTAATCTTTAAAATGAATGTGATGTAATTTATTTCTATTTTACCATCCTTAATGTTTGAACAAATAAATGCTAAACCAATTAGTAACAAATTAATGGGGTGAATCTCATTTGAGCTTAATAAATTTTAGACCAAATAGAACGGGGTTCGATCCCCCGTATCTCCATCTTTTCTGTCTCTTTTGGTGATTTTTCAACTCATTGCTCTTCTCATTTTTATTCCCATTGTTACGTGACAGATTTAATCTTAAAAATGAATGTGATGTAATTTATTTCTATTTTACCATCCTTAATGTTTGAACAAATAAATGCTAAACTAATTAGTAGCAAATTAATGGGGTGAATCTCAGTTGAACTTAATAAATTCTAGACCAAATAGAACGAAATCCGTTTCTGTTGTGGGAGAATTTGGCTGTTAAATTATGTCGCGTTGACCAGGATCGAGAGAGCGACACAACTTGCGGAACCCTAATTGATGTGGTTATATAGATATGACGTCACTCCCACGCACGTCATCATTACGCATCTTCACGAGACAACATATGAATGCTTGTCGCTTTGGTTTTAGCCCTATTGGCAGTCTTCTACTGCGATTCTCGCGCCATCCAACCCTATAAATAGGTGAGGGTTTAGTTTTTTCAGAAATTTTTCGCCATTTCCTTCCTTGTGTATACATTATCCTCCTTTGATCATCTTTCTTAATTCTTTAGCTCTGTTCCAGTGGTTCTGCTTCCCGTCTTCTCGTTCAGTCATCGTTCCTCATTTCAGGTTTACTAGCACACCTCCTATTACCAAGATGCCCCAAACCCTCCATGCATACGATGAAATTTCCAAAGCCACTCCGTTGTTAGTGTCCCCTCCTTCCAGTGGCGAGGATATTGCGGCTGAGGAGGGTGACAATGTCCCTACCGTAGAGGAGATACTCCCCAGAAAACCTATGTCTAGGAACGATTTCCACAAGGAGCCTGCTCCTTCTCCCATTTCGGCCATCTCAAATAAATGAACTTCGGTCTACGTATAATATTCCTCCCCATGTCGATATGGTTCCGGCCGGGAGGGACATCATGGAGGTCCACGAACCGGGATATTGTTCTTTTTACATGTATCCTTTCGTGATTGGTCATACCCTCCCTTTTGTTTCGCTGACGGAGGAGTTCTGTCGGTTTTACGAAGTCTACCTGGCACAACTATCTCCGTACGTGTATAAAATCTTTCTAGTGTTGATGAAATGTGCGGAGTTGGCTGAATGTGAGGTTGTCATTCACCATCTTTTACTTCTGTTTTCCCCGAGCTTTCATAGGGGTACCATGATACATCTGCGACATCGCAGGACCAAGGTGTTGGAATGGATGATAGGGCAAGTCGGAAGTTTTAGCACAAGTATTTTTTCATCAAAACAGAGCACTTGGTGTCGGACCCTGCTGGATTTCCAGAGCAGTGGAATCATAACCGTAGGTGTCGGTAACGTATGCTTGTTATCTACTTTCGTTCTTTCTGACTTTTATTCACCTGTGAATTTTCTGTGCAGCTGAGAGACGTGCACCCTTTCCCATCGTTGGCATTGAGGATTGGGTAGCTTGCGTGCTATCTCACATAGTGAGGATTCGAGATTGGGCCGCTTTCTTCAAACGCTTTGGACCGAAGGTTCCATCTGGTAAGTGTTTCTTTTGCTCCGACCTTTGTTTGTTTGCTATCGTTTATTGATACGACCTCTTTGTGGTGACAGGCCGACGAACTTCCAACAAGAAGGCTCTAGTCCTGGCATTTCGCCAGGCCATTGCATCGGCGGGGATGCAATTTTCTTTAGTTGAGTCCGTTTGCGGAGGTCGTACTTAGACTGTACCAACAAGGGACCCTCTTCGGGACGTCACTGTACGAGACAAGATCTCTTCCTAGCCTACCTACCACCTCGTAGATGAGTCTTCCAACGGGGATGAATTTCCATCAAGATAGAGGAGGAGGGTGGAGCTTGGGAAGGTCGTCGCCACCGATCTTGAAAAGAGGAAAATCATTGCTTTGAGAGTGGCGTCTTCGCCTAGGTCAGGCAAAGGGGCCATTTTTATGGCGGACGCTATTTTGGCGGGAAGGTCCCTTAGGGCCGAAGAGGTATGTCAAGGTAGGGGATCTTTACGATCTATTGAAGGCAGCGCGTTGTCTGCTGCCGGAGGAGATGGAGCGGTGCATGCGGAGGACGATGGTTCAGGCTCGGACATCAATCTCGGAGATGTGCGAACTTTCTTGGAGCGACATACCTTCATGGAAGTGAGGACGGAGGGTCCTAACTGGAACATAGTCATCCCCGTGGATTATGACCTGTTGGCGAATTCCAAGCAGGTAGCATCGGCGTTTTCCCCTTTGTGTGCTGCTTCCGAGAGTACGGCGCTTAAGGCGATGAGTGACATGGAGCTATCGCGGAGTATTTCTAGTATGGCTTTGCGGGTAAGGGTTTTTCTTTCTTCTTTTTGTTTTTGGATTCATTTTGTATGCGTAATCTACTTAAAGTGACATCTTTTCCTCTTCATGTCAGACTCTCATCATGGATATCGAGCGCGATCGGATGGATAAATGAAGGACAACCATTTTTGGGAAGGTGGCCTCTAAGTACAAATAGTACTGCACCAAACATCGTGCATTGGCCGATGTCTTCACTAAAGACAACAATTTTCAGCTGTTTCGTGACAGGCTTAAGCAGAAGAAGGAAGAGTTGGAACAGATGGTGAATAGCTGAAAGAGCGAGATGAAGAGCTGATGAAGGCCATTGGCCAATATAGCGAACTTGAGGTGTCTCTTAAGGCCAAGGAGGATGAGTTTGAGGTGAGAAAGGGGATGATGACTGAGAACGCTAACCTTCAAGTGCGGGTGGCCACCTTGACTGCTGAGCTTGGTCGAAAAGAGGCGGAGGTTGTCGATCTGAGGGGCGAACTGGGCATTACAACTGATGGATTGACTCGCGCTGAAAAGGGCAGGGTGAGTGCCGTATCTGAGGTAGCGGCTCTGAAAAACGCCCTTCGTGTTTGTAGGTCTGAGCGAGACAATGAGATGGAAATGTCTACGCTCAAGGTAGCGAGGTTGGAGGAAAAGATCCAAGATCTGGAGGCGGGGTTGTCCGTGTTGAACGAACATGTTGTTGCTTTGAAGGTAGAGGGGGTGCGATGGCAGTCACAACCATCCACGTCTCATACCTCAGTTAATCCCGTCGTTCCGCGGGAGTTATATGAGATGTGAGTCTACGTCGAGGCTCAGCTTGATGTGTATAAGTTTCTATAGGCTAACGGGAAGGTTTCTGAGGCAGAACTCGACGATGTTCGTGTTAAAGAATGTGCAGCCCATAAAACTTGTGGTTTTGATCCCGGTACGCCCAGTGGGGATGATGTCGATGATGGTGATACAGATAGGCTCACCTCTAATTCTTGGTATAACGAGGAGTATGCCGCGGGTAATGACACGTCGTAGGGTTGTTGTATTTATTTTGTTTTGCTATTTTTGTGAGGGCGTCTCGAGCTTTTTGTAAAAAGTTTTTTTAATACAACAGTTGTAATGGAATGAGTACCTTTTGTTATGCACTTCCAGATTGTTATTTATTTATTGTGAGGGGGTTGCCAGTTGTTTCGCCGCTTGTGTATAACATTTTGGCTCACTCGATTGTAGATCTTGGTAATTTGGGTGAGGTCGAATGTTAAGTGATTCGAGCGAGGTCGAGTGTCTTCTTTCGGCGATGGCCTTTGGCCGTAGGGGTGTTATTTCGAGTTTAAGGTCGAAATGTTAATCTGTTGTAATTCGAGCGAGGTCGAATGTTTTCTTTTGGTGATGGCCTTTGGCCGTAGGGGTGTTATTTCGAGTTAAGGTCGAAATGTTAACCTGTCGTAATTCAAGTGAGGTCGAATGTTTTCTTTTGGCGATGGTCTTTGGCCGTAGGGGTATTATTTCGAGTTAAGGTCGAAATGTTAACCTGTTGTAATTCAAGCGAGGTCGAATGTTTTCTTTTAGCGATGGCCTTCGGCCGTATGGGTGTTATTTCAAGTTAAGGTCGAAATGTTAACCCGTTGTAATTTGAGTGAGGTTGAATGTATTCTTTTGGCGATGGCCTTCGGTCTTAGGGGTGTTATTTCAAGTTAAGGTCAAAATGTTAACCCGTTGTAATTCGAGCAAGGTCGAATGTTTTCTTTTGGCGATGGCCTTCGTCCGTAGGGGTGTTATTTTGAGTTAAGGTCGAAATGTTAACTCATTGTAATTCGAGCGAGGTCGAATGTTTTCTTTTGGCGATGTCCTTCGGCCGTAGGGGTGTTATTTCGAGTTAAGGTCGAAATGTTAACCCGTTATAATTCAATCGAGGTCAATAGATGCAAAAGAAAACGATGGAGAGTAAATGTTGCTTTGTTTTACTTCGTTGGAGAATATCTTGGAGTAAAAAATGCTGCATTATTTCATTTACTGGAGTACATGTCTATTTCATAACATATATTAGAGAAGTTTCCATGTATCTAGTCCCTTCATCGTTCGGCCTAGAGAGGTCGTCGGCAGGCGGGGCGATGAATTAAACTTTGAACTTCGAGACATCCCCCTCGTCGCCTCATTAAAAAGCTCCCTGAGAAAACCCAATTGGAACAAAACCCGGGTGAGGGAAAAAGAGTACGACTTGAGGAGCGTCATTTTTTCAGAAGTTGAAGTGTTTGAGATGGGCGACATTCTAGTTGTTTTGTAGTAGTTTTCGTTGTTTCTAGTTGGAATGCCACTTTGCTTGCTGTCACTGTGATTTTGAACGGCCCATCCCCAGTTGGTTCCCAGTTTGCCTTCTTTTGGGTCTTTGGTCGCTTGTGTTTTGGCCTTGAGAACATAGTCTCCGACTTTGAGTGGTCGTATTTTGGCCTTCTTATTGTAGTACTTTTCCACTTGTTGTTTTTGGGATACCATCCTTACATAAGCCATGTCTCTTCGTTCTTTTGCCTCGTCGAGGTCTTGTTTTCTGTTCTTGTCGTTATTTGGTCCGCATTCATTGGAGTATCTCAGGCTAGGTTCTTCGACCTCAACAGGTATCATGGCGTCAGTCCCAAAGACCAATGAATATGGCATTTTGCTTGTGCTTGTTTTTGGCGTGGTGCGGTAGGCCCATAATACATCTGGTATCAATTCCTGCTATAGCCCTTTGGCATCCTCAAGCTTTTTCTTTAAGATATTCAATATTATTTTGTTGGAGGATTCAGCTTGACCATTGACAACGGGATGATATAGTGTGGAGAGGATTCGCTTGATGCGCCATTTTTTGAAGAAGTCGGCCGTCTTTTTTCCCGGTGAACAAGGGTCTATTATCGCAGCTGATTTCTTTGGGATGACGAAGCGGCATATGATGTTTTTCCATATGAATGTGATGACTTACTGTTCACGTATTTGGGTGAATGCACCTGCTTCCATCCATTTGGAAAAGTAGTCAATTAAAACTAAAAGGAAACGTGTCTTACCTCGCCCCACTAGGAGGGGTCCAACGATGTACATCCCCTATTTGATGAACGACGATGGTGAAGTGATGGAGTGAAAGAGTTCGCCCGCTTGGTGTATCATAGGCGCATTTTTTTGGTACCGCTCGCATCTCTTGACGTAGTCTGCAGCTTCCTTTTTCATAGTGACCCTGCCCAAATGAGGCACCTGATGAGGGCTCAGTTTCCTGAATGGGAACCATAGTGACCCTCGTGTACTTCTTCGAGCACGTACCTAGTTTGATTTGGCCTTAGGCATTTTTCCAAGGGGCCACCGAACGTTCTCTTGTAAAGGTCGTGATTTATGAGGTTGTATCTGACCGCTTGCATTAGAAGCTTTTTAGCTTCCTTTTTATCTTGTGGGAGTGTTCCTTCCTGCAAATATGTCATGATGCGTTTGCACCAGTCCCAAGTCAAATTTATTAAATGTACCTCAATTTGGTCTATTGACGAGTGGAAGAGGGTGACCACATTCTCTTTGGTGATATTTTTGGTTGCTGCTGCTAGTTTGGCGAGGCCATCTGCTTCGATATTTTGCGCCCGGGGTATATGATCGAGTCGGCATTCATCGAATTCTGGCAGTAGTTTATGAATTTATGCCTGGTAGTTTTGTAGCCTTTACTCTTTGAATTGGAAAGTCCCAGTAACTTGGTTAACAACAAGTTGCTAGTCACATCTTAGTACAACTCGTCATGCTCCGTATTTGAGGGCTAGCTTTAATCCTGCAATTATGGCCTCATACTCGACCTTATTGTTAGTCATTTCGGGGTACCATATGGATTGGTGAATCACTTCTCCTGTTGGGACTTCAAGTACGAGTCCCAGTCTATATCCTGACACATTAGATACGCAGTCAGTGTAAAGGACCCGGAGGTCGGGCTGTCCAAAAGAGGTGCAATGTATTTCCTGCTCAACCTCAGACAGTATTTCGGCACTGAAGTCGGCGACGAAGTCGGCGAGTACCTGCGATTTTATCGCCGTTCGCGGCTGATATGTTATATCATGGTCGCTCAATTCTATGGCCCACTTGGCCAATATTCCCGACAATTCGGGTTTATGCAGGATGCTCCTTAGGGGAAAGGTCATCACCACCGATATGGGATGACATTGAAAATATGGTCTGAGCTTTCGTGAAGCTATGACCAGTTACAGATCCAGTTTCTCGAGGTGGGGATACCTTGTTTCGGCATTGACCAGGGTTTTGCTGATATAATAAATCGGAGATTGTGTACCTTTGTTTTTGCGGACCAAAACTGTGCTTACCGTGACTTCTGACACGTCTAGGTAGACTATGAGGAGTTTGCCGAGTTCTGCTTTAGCGAGTAGTGGTGGCGAGGACAAGTATGTCTTTAGTTTCCTCAGGGCCTCGATGCAATCTGAATTCCACTGGAGCTCGTTGTCTTTTTTTAGCATATTGAAAAATTTATGGCATCTGTTAGATGACCGTGAGATGAACCTCGACAAGGCTGCTATCCGTCCAGTCATCTTTTGTACTTGTTTTTGCTGGTTAGTATTTCAGGTATTCCTTCGATGACCTTGATCTGGTCTGGATTGACTTCTATGCCTCTTTGTGATACCAAGAAACTGAGGAATTTGCCCGAGGTTACGCCGAAGGCGTATTTTTCGGGATTTAGCTTCATTCTGTACCATCTTAATATGTCAAAGGCCTCAGTAAGGTGGTCGATGTGGTCCTCTTTTCTTTTGGATTTGACCAACATGTCATCGATGTAAACTTCCATTATTTTGCCGAGTTTCTCTTTAAACATCTTGGTAACCAACCTTTGATACGTGCCCCCTGTGTTCTGTAGCTCGAATGTCATAACCTTGTAACAATACGTTCCCTGATGGGTGATGAAAATAGTTTTCTCCTGGTCTTCCTCCTCCATGAGGATTTGGTTGTAACCCGAGTAGGCATCCAAAAATCTTAGTAGTTCGTGCCCTGCGGTTGCTTCGATGGGCTGGTCAATATAAGGCAGGGGAGAAGAGTCTTTCGGGCATGTTTTGTTTAGATTTGTGAAATCTACACACATCCTCCATTTCCCGTTTTTCATCTTTACCATGACCATATTTGCGACCCATTGGGGTTATTTTGACTCTCATATAGAACCATTGGCGAGCAACTTATCAATTTCATTGCTGATGGCCTCATTAATTACGACGTTGAATTTTCTCCTTATTTGCCGCACTGGTGGATAGAGCGGGTCGACATTCAACTTGTGTGTAGCGATGTCTTTCGGGATGTCCGGCATATCTGAGTGGGAGAAAGCAAACAATTCGGCATTGTTAGCTAAGAATTTATTAAATATATCTGGTTCCGAGAGATTGTGCCCGATATAAGCCTTTTTTGTGTTGTTGCTGTTGTTTAGTTGGACGGGATTGAGATCTTCTATCATCAACTCAGTGGCGTCCACGATGTCAGGATCCTTAATAACGTCTGTCTGTGCATCGGATTTGGTTCCCGACATTGCTAATTTATATGCTTTTGCGTTTGCTCCCTCTAGTTGTTATGTGTGTGTGCAATCCTGGGCGATACGATAGCATTCTTGCATAGTGCGTTGTTCACCTCGGATGCTGAATATTCCCCATGGAGTAGGGAACTTGATTACTTGATAGAGGCTCGACGGGATGGCACTCATGGCGTGTATCCACGACCGTCCTATGATGGCGTTGTAAGCTATATCTTGGTCCATGATATGAAACGTTGTTTCTAAGGTGACTCCTCCAGCTAGGACATGTAGCATTATTTCTCCAGAAGTTCGCTCGACTGCATTATTAAAACCCATTAGTGTTATACAATGCAGTATTATCTTATCCTTGAGTTTCATCTGTACGAGGACTCGAGGATGGATAATGCACGCTCTGCATCCGTCATCCACCATTATTCTTTTCATATCAGTATAAAAAATACATAAAGTAATAACATGAGCATCGTAATGAGGGAAAGTCAAACCGCCAGTATCCGACTTATCGAAGATGATACTATTTTTGAGATCATCATACCGTTCGTGAGTGATCGACCGCTTGAGTTTGTGAGTAGTAGTGAATTTCACATGGTTAATTGCTGCCTCGTCGCCTCTGCCGATGATTATATGGATGGTGCGAGCAAGAGATGGGGGTTTTGGAGGTCCCTGGGGTTGTTCGCGTCCGTGGGCAAAGTTGGCTCATCCTTTGCCGCTTATTAGTTCTCTCAGGTGCCCTTGGTTTAGCATTCTCACTACCTTTAGCCGTAGCCCTATGCAGTCCTCAATTTTGTGACCCCGCTCCTGGTGAAATTCACATAGGACATTTGACTTCTGAGTATTTGGATAGGACTTCATCTTTAGCAGCCATTTCACCTTCGTACCGAGCTTCTCTAGTGCGTACACTATTTATGAAGGGGAAACACAAAAATTGTGAGTAGATAAGAGTGGAGGCATACCTCTTTCGTTTCTCTAAGTCCCTGTGTGCGGCCTGGGAGGGCCTTCCGTGTGCCGAGGAGGTGGTGAGATGACTGTTCTGATGTAAGGCTAATGTCTTTCTTGTCCTAGACGGGGGCCCGACTGATCCCTTCGACAGTTGCTACGACGATCTTTCCTCGATTCTGCTTGAACTGACGTCAGTAGTTGGATCAGACCGTTAAGGTCGTCCTCGTCGACTCTTACCTTGGCGTAATAGGCATTGTGGATTTCTTCCCAAGTGGAGGGAGGATATTTCATGAGCCTGCTTAATAGTTTTCTGGTTTCTCTCGACCCGTTCCTGCTTAACCCATTCTGGAAGGCCGCTACTGCCATCCCCTCTGATATATTTGGTTGGCTCATTCTCACCCTGTTAAACCGGGCGAGGATGTGCCTGAGTCCTTCGCCAGGCGATTGCCTAACGACGAATATATTGTTCACCCTGGCTTTCGCCTTTTTAGCCCCTGCATGAGCGGTGATAAACTTGTCTGCCACTTCCTCAAATGTTGCTATTGACCATGCTGGCAGTTGTGAGTACTAGGTTAGGGCTCCCCTTGTTAGGGTTTCACCAAATTTTTCAGTAGCACTGACGGTACTTGCTCCTTCTAAAGATCATTACCCTTTAACGCTGTGGCATAGTAAACGATATGATCTTCTGGGTCTGTAGTGCCATCGTATATCTTTATGTACAGTGGTATTTTGAAGGTTTTGGGAATGGCATGGGAGGTTGCTTCCTCGCTGTACGGTTGTTCGATAAATCGACCAACGTCTCGTTTCGGTAACAACTTTGGGGCGCCCGATATATGATCGACCCTTTCTTAATGCTCTTTCATCTGATCACGGAGAGCCTTGTTTTCGTTTTCCATTTCTTTCATTTTTTTAGAATGGCTGCGAGTACATCATTACCTGCATCAATAGTGGTGTGAGTGTTACCTGTTTAGGGGCATTATGTTCGCTTGTAGTTGTTGTGATATCTACGTGTGTAGTATCTCTATTATCCTTTTGGGCGGGTTTATCGAGTATGTTGTTTAGAGTGCTTGTTAGCCACTCTTACAATAGTCTTTTTACCGCCAGTGGTGCTTCCTCTATTGTTGATGTAGGGGCTCTTTTTTCGCGTGGAGCAGTTACACTTTTGCGGGGGAGGGGGGGATAAGCACTTTGCTTAGGTGTAGCATTTGGTGTTGCGTTCTCATTGTCTTCCCTGCCATCTTCGTTGATGGTATTCAAGATGTTGATAGTGACACTTGCTATTGTTTTCAACCTCGCATCTCCTTTTCCTGCCATTGTTAGTTGGTGCAAACGAGGAAGAGATTTTTTTTATGATCTAGAAAGAACAATAGTTTCAACTAAAAAATCCCGACAGACGGCGCCAAATTATTTGAACAAATAAATACTAAACCAATTAGTAACAAATTAATGGGGTGAATCTCATTGGAGCTTAATAAATTCTAGAGCAAATAGAATGAAATTCTAATACTGCGAGAAAAGTTTGGGAGCATTAACCAGTGAACTTAATACGCTTTGATTGACAAAATATATAATATCATAAATGTGCAATGAATACAAGAAATGACAGTGGTTATAATGTAAAGGAACTGTCACCCAATGATTATGTGATTGGGTGCCTCTTCTTTCTGACGACGTGAAAGGGTATGCAATTGATATGAATGTGGAATCTTGAGATTTTATGGATGAAGGTTAAACAATATGCACTTGAATAAAGTGAATAAGACAATTCTTTCGTATATTCCCTCTCTTCTTTTACAATGTGTTTCAGTTCTTAGAAAAGGCAGATCCCCCATTATTTACTATCTCCTTCTATTTATAAGGGACATTCCACTAAAAACTCTAAAAAGTACAATATAAAGAATATCCAAAGGAATATTCTTCATATCTCTTTCTAAGTTTAAGCTACCGTTATTATCTTATTTCAGTTGTCCGCTTCTGATCGTCGTCCTTTATCGCAACGACCGTCAGTCGTTGTGTCGTGGTCAACCCCGTCCTATGTCTTGCTTATCCGTTACCATGGTTACCAAATTTGGACCTATGTGTTTAACCAAATATAGGGATTTTGGTCAAAGCTTATGTTAGAAGAACTCAGTTTACTGATAATCAAATAGAAATAAGAATAATTGAGAAATAATAGCTGAACGCAAAGTAAATCAATGTATTCCAACAGTATTTCGTGTCCTTACAAATGATCAATCTTCTCCTTTTATAGCTATTTCTAGGTATTACGTTTTGTTTTTACCATAATAGTGCCATTATTGATAATTAATGGCATTTATTGTAACGTTACAATCAGTAATCATATTTGATGTAATACAGATTTCTTAATATTTCCTGTATTTAATGCCCTGTAGTACGTATCTATACCTTATTTACTATCAGATTCATTCTCTTCCATCATAAAGAGGTTCAAGCGTCTATCTCTCTTGCTTTTTCCTGAATATCTACCCGTGCATGTTGAAGCTCGTGCCTCTTTGATTATTCTTCGTCACCTATCCTCCTTTGACTGGTCCACGTGTCATCTTATAATAAATTCCATATATAAATTTAATTTATCCCAATACAGATAGTCCCCCCACTTGCCATTTATTCATCAATAGAATATTTGGGAAGTATATCTCATGAAAGCGGGAATATTTGCCGCCATTAATTCTTCCCTGGAACTGATGCTTCATCTGTCACTTCCATTTAATGTCCTTGACACGTGGCATCTCCTAGTTGGTTCTGCAACCTTTCAGCGTCTTTTAAGGCTTTTTTACGACTTCACCAATTACAAAGTGACAGTTCTCATTATGACGTTTCCATCATTGTGCCTTTTCCTTTGACGGTTGCTTCTGACCTTAAATATAACTTTTTACCTTTGTATTTTTCACAAAACTTTAGAGTATTCAATTCTAATTTTCTTCTTCCTCGTACTACTATGTCTTCTTCAAACCCTAACCTTCGGAGAGTCCCCATTGTTGACAACCTTCTTCTGCTCCTATTAGAAGTAAAAGAGGGGGAATGTTTCGTAGCTTAGGGTCTTCTTCATCAAGAGGTCCCTCTATTCCTTCATCGAATTCTACTCCACCTTCTAAGACTAGGGGTTCTAGAACTAAAGAACCCACTGAACCTCTTCGTGAACCTTTAGTGGATGAAATTGTTCCTGCGAAATTATCTTTCTACAATGATAGGGAATCCATCAGAAACCAACTATCTTCATTAGATCATGTTGACATCTACCCGACTCAGATTACTGAAGGTCTGATTTCTGTAGTTCGTAGAGATTGCCATTGGAGTCATGACTTTCCCATTATAATCCCTAATGCGAACCAAATAATCACTTCTTACTTAACTAGGTTTTCTTTTTTTTTATACATACCCTTTCACGTTGGGTTTCAAACCTGCTATTGACCCTGTTATCCTTGAATTTTATCGCTTTTTCAATGTTTGCTAGGGACAAATTGGCCTCATCGTGTGGACGGCTGTTGCTTGCTTGAGGCATTTGGCCAACATGGTTGGTATACCTTTTACATTTTTTTTATTTAATCCATCTCTATTCTCCCAAACTCTTTCGCCAAGGAATCTTTACTTTAGTAGCAAGAAGCAAAAGAGTTCTGGTCAGTCCAAAAGATGATAAAGACCATGGCTGGTATACCAGGTTCGTTGCTACCCCCACTGTTGTATTAGTGGGTAAAGAGAATGTTCCCTTCCCCGAGAAGTGGGATTTTGCACGTAAGTTTTCTTCTTAATAACTTTCTCTTACCTTTTTCTCAATTTTGATGGTTATCCTTTTAACTTCCTTTTCTTTTTCAGCAACCATGAGAGTTGTTGATGAAATTCCCAACTTCCGTGGTTTGGTAGGAAAGATATTAAATGTTGCTCCGATGGACGGTAGGTCCTGGAAAAACCTTTCTCATCGGTTTGGTTGAAAAGTGAAAACTCACGGTAAGTGCTTCTTTCCTTTATATCTTTTGCATTATTGTTTACTTCTTTCTTTTGAATATTACCTTGACCCTTCTTGTTGTTAGGGTTTCCTATTCGAGGCATAAGTGCTGAGGCCGTTGTAGCTTCCAAAATTTCTTTGGAAAGAGCCCAAGAGATAATTTTGGGTTCTTCATCGAAAAGGAAAGCTACTGTTGATCAAGACTCTGAAGAGGAGGAAGAACAAGATGGGGGTTCTCTGATAAAAAGGCCACGGGTTAGAAGACGCATTATTTCAGATGATGAAGCATCTCCCCCTCGTTATATTCCTTCCACCGAGCCTGTTGAAGCCTCGTTGGTGATTTTTGATGATGATACTCCCGTAGCTGCTCACGATTCCATTGATCAACTTTTTGCTTGTGGGTTCGATAATGAAAATTTGGGTCTAGTTTCTGATGAAGTGCCACTTGCTTCTTTTCCCATGTCTGTCCCTATGACATCTTCTCTACCTGCCATGACCGTTACCGTTGTTGCTCCGCCCCAGGCTGTTTTGACTCCTTCCACAGTTCCTCCTACAACTGTACAACACACTGAAGTTGGTTCCTCAAGTAGAAGAGGAGCTATGAAACAAGTTATCATTGAGGTCCCTACCGATGGTAATCTTTTGAGAAAATTAGGTGGGGATGACGTGAGGTTAAAACCCCTTATTGGTCCAATCGAGAAAGTCAAGCTTGAGAGCCACAACTCTTTAACTTGGATGAATGACATAATACAATCATCTTTAAAGGTATTCCTTTTTAAGGATTTGCTACTCCTTTTTGTTAAGGTTTTTACCTTTTCCTTTTTTTAGATCAACCTCGTTGGTACATAAATGATGAAGAGGGTTTCTCACACGGAGCAATTAATGCATGAGTATCAAGTTGAAGCAGACAACTGGAGAGAATAATATGAAAGCCTTCAAATTGATATGGAAGTGTTAGAAGAGAACAAGTGCACCTTAGAGCAACAACTGAGGGTTTTAACTTCAGAATTGGCAGTTGAAAGAGCTTCCTAAAATCAAGCTGGTAAAGACAAGAATCTTCTCGAAACTTCTTTTTCTGAGAAACTCTCCAAGGCTAGTGAAGAAATCAGAGTGTTGAAGGCTCTCTTAAGTGAGAAAGAAGCGTATACCGGTGAACTTGTGCAAACTCAGACTCAGACTCAAGAAGACCTCCGGGAATCTTCTGATAAGGTTCGTTCCTAGAAAGTTCACATGCTTCTCTTCAAACTTCTTATGATTCTACCTTGGCTGAGAATGAGAAGCTCAAAAGTGAAATTGCTGAATGGGAGAAAGATTACGAGATTCTTGAGAATAAAACCGCAATTGAAGTGAGTTGGGCGTTTTTAAATACTCGCCATGATACCCTTGTAGAAGTTAGCCAACAGAATTTTAATTTGGAAGCTGAGTTAGCTAAAATAAGAGAAACCATTGAAAAGACTCATCAGAGCCAAGACTTTCCCTCTCCCGTGGCTGAAACTTCTGGAAATCTTGAAGATGATCCGGGTACGGTGAGTGTTCCAATTCCTTCAAGTGAAGTTGATCCTACTGCTACTGATGACCCTGATTTGGTTCCCTTTTCAACTCCTCAGTGACAAGTTTATGATATGTGACTCCTCTTTTTTTTTCTTCCTTTGGTGGGATGTGGTTATAACCCTTGGTCCCATTTGAGGGTTTGTTGAAAACATCAAGTCCCCAGTTCTTTTTCGGGGCATTTTGTATAAATAACTCTTAGTTTATGACTAAGTTCATACTTGGTCTAAACTTTTTAATATTAAGAAGTTTTCGTAGTTATTTTTGAACTTCTGTTTTGTTCATTCTTGCCTTTATATTTAGGACTTATTCAATACTTTGCAATTTTATTTAGAAAAATGCTTTTTTAACTTCATGAATGTTTAAATCAATCATGAATTTTATAAAAGAGGGCCCTTTTATATTCGACACTTAATGAAGAAGACGTCTCAACTTCATAATGGTGTAAATGTACGACAAAAGAAATAGGAATACACATGTTTCTTGAAATAACTTTGGCAAGTTTTTATTTGAACTTTGTCAAGTTTTAAATAACACCTTACATGTGTTTAAATAACTTCTATAACTTTTTCGTAACTGAACCTTAAAATAGATTTCAAAAAAAAAACATAAGGTTTTTATTTATAACCCGTTTCAGTACATTGCCTTTAACCTATCTATGATAAGGTTTTTCTTTGGCTTTGGCTCGTAACTTTGCTCTGCACTTGACTTATTCAATGAGTAAACTTTTTAGGCTTGAACTTTGATTATTTCCCAATCTTCTTTGCCTTCTTTATACATATATCTATGTATATTATATAATCCCCCAAGTGTTTGATCTTTGAAGTATGAAGTCTCGAGCACTTGATTACTCCTCTTATTTGGTCCTTTTCCTGAAAAGGAATAAAACATACGGGACTCGGAGGTACGATTATGGATGTAGACTACTTAACCCGTTTCAATTTCTATCAAAATAGTTGTAACCCTAGATCAGGAATTTAATTTATTTCACGTGCCTTGCAGGTCGTGATTCATCATTTAGTACAGGTTAGATTTTTACCTAACATCTAAAATCATTAGTAAAATTTTAACAATTCAAAAATAAAACTTTAAAATGAGGATACCTGACCGTGGGTACTCTTTAGAAATAGTATCTGTTCAGGTGAACGACATTCCAATGTGAAGGTAATATCTTGCCATCCATTGTTTCCAGCTCGTATGCTCCCTTCCCCGCGATACCATGAATCTTGTAAGGTCCTTCCCAGGTTGGACTTAATTTTCCCGCATTAGCCGCTTCGTGGATTGAAAAACTTTCTTGAGTACTAAATCCCCAATCTTGAAGTATCTTAGACGAGCTTTCCGATTGTAATATCGTTCCATGACTTGTTTTTGTGCTGCCATTCTTATTAATGCAGCTTCCCTTTTTCCTTCAAGTAAATCAAGGTTTATGCGCATTTCTTCTTCATTGGATTCCTCTAATGCTTGCGTATATCTCGTGCTTGGCTCCCCTATCTCAACTGAAATTAAGGCTTTAGATCCATACGCCAATGAGAATGGTGTTTCACCCGTACTTGTTTTTGTTGTGGTGCGGTATGCCCATAAAACACCAGGTAGCAATTCTAGCCAATTACCTTTGGATTCTTCCAATCGTTTCTTCAAATTGTTGATAATGACTTTATTTGTCGATTCAGCTTGTCCATTACCCACCGAATGATAAGGTGTTGAGGTAATCCTTTTAATCTGCCAACTTTGAAAAAATTCTGTGATTTGTGCGCTTATAAATTGCGGGCCATTATCACACATGATTTCCTTTGGTACACTGAATTGATATATAATATTTTGCCAAATGAAATCTCTGACTTCTTTTTCTCATACCTGTTTAAATGCTCCTGCTTCTACCCATTTAGTAAAGTAGTCAGTGAGTACAAGCAATAATTTTACCTTGACCTTTGCTTGTGGTAGTGGACCCACGATGTCCATCCCCCATTTCATAAAAGGCCACAGTGCAATGACCGGATTAGCAACTCTGCAAGTCTATGCATGTTGTTACCATATCTTTTGCACTTATCACATTTAGCAACGAAATTTTCCGCTTGTTCTTCCATTTTAGGCTAATAATAGCCTGCTCTAATCATGGTTCTTACTAGTGACCTTCCTCCTGCATGATTTCCACAATGCCCTTTGTGTATCTCTCTTATTACATATTCCGTTTGAGAAGGCCCGAGGCATCTTACTAAGGGACCACCGAACATTTTTCGATAAAGATTTCCTTGCTTTAAACAGTACCGAACAGCCTTTTTACGAAGCGCGAGAGCCTTTTTCTTGTCTTCAGGGACGGTTCTATACTGCAAAAAAGTGACAATATCGTTCCAACAATCCCAAGTTAAGTTATTGAAAGTTACCTTATTTTTGTCAGGATCGAGAACTGAATGAAACAAATGGATTATGGAAGCATTTTCATTGCTCGTCACGTCCGCCGAGGATGCGAGATTGGCTAGGGCGCCTGCCTCGACATTTTCATCACTTGGTATCTGCATAACTTTCCAGGTTTGGAATTGCCTAATCAGATCTCGTACCTTCTCTAAGTATTGCTGCATTCGTGCTTCCCTAACTGTATAAGTCCCCAACATTTGATTAAATACGAGTTGCGAATCGCTTTTGATTACAATCTGATTAATGCCAAATTCATGTGCCAGTTCTAAACCTGCAATCACAGCTTCATACTCTACCTCATTGTTAGATATAGGATGACATTTTATGGCTTGTCGAATGGTTTCACCCGTAGGTGGTACCAAAACAAATCCTAAACCTGCCCCCTTCACATTAGACGAGTCATCAGTAAATAAGGTCCAAATTCCCGGATTAGACCTATTAAACACCTGTAGTTCCTTTTCAGCTTCTAATTGTATCCCATGGCTAAAATCAGCCAAAACATCTGCTAACACCTGAGATTTTATAGTGGTTCTAGGTTGATATGTGATGTCGTATTCACTCAATTCTATGGCCCACTTGGCTAACCTACCTGATAACTCATGTTTATGTAATATATTACGTAATAGATAAGCAGTTACTACGGAAATAGGGTGGCATTGAAAATAAGGCCTTAGTTTTCTAGATGCCATGATCAATGCAAGTGCAAGCTTTTCTAATTGGGGATACCGCGTCTCCGCATCTAATAATGATTTGCTAACATAATAAATTGAAGATTGTTTACCTTGGTCTTCACGAACTAAAACAGCACTCACCGCTACTTCTGAAACAGCTAAATAAATAAGTAATCTTTCTCCGACCTTTGGTTTTGCAAGCAACAGTGGGTTTGACAGGTATGCCTTCAGGTTTTTGAGTGCTTGTTGACACTCTTCTGACCATTCAAACTGATCTTGCTTTTTAAGAGCCGAAAAGAATTTAAAACATTTTTCTGATGACTTGGAAATAAATCTTCCCAAGGCTACAATTCTTCCCATTTGTCTCTGCATCTCTTTCTTATTTGTAAGCATGTCAGAAATTTCTTCAATGTCTTTAATCTGTGCGGGATTTACTTCAATACCACAGTTAGAAACAAGGAAACCCAAAAACTTACCTGATGAAACGCTGAATGCACATTTCTCGGGATTTAGCTTCATATTGAGTTTTCGTAGGATCTGAAATGTATCAGTCAAATGCGATATATGATCTCCTGATTGTTGAGATTGGACAAGCATATCATCTATGTAGACTTCCATAGTTTTTCCTAAATGTTCTTGGAACATTTTGGTCACCAATCTTTGATACGTGGAACCAGCATTTTTGAGACCAAAGGTCATTACTTTATAACAGTAAGTCCCCCTGTCTGTTATAAATGAAGTTTTTTCTTCATCTATGAGATCCATTTTGATCTGATTGTACCCTGAATACGCATCTAAAAAGCTTAACAATTCATGTCCTGCAGTAGCATCAATCAATTGATCTATATGTGGTAATGGAAAAGAATCTTTAGGACATGCTTTGTTAAGGTCGGTGTAATCTACACAAACTCGCCATTTTCCATTCTTTTACGGTACTACCACAGTATTAACTAACTAATTAGGATACTTTACCTCGTGGATAGACCCGATTTTTAATAGTGTTTGAACCTCATCTTGAATCACCTGATTTTAAAAAGTCCCCTTATTTCTCTTCTTTTGTTTGACTGACGGATACGATGGATCTTCATTTAACTTGTGAGTCATTACTTTCGGGGGTATTCCTGTCATATCAGAATGGGACCAGGCGAAACAATCCATGTTAGTTATTAAAAATTCATTCAACTTACCTTTCGTGTCGTGGCTTAAGTTGGCCGCAATGTAGACTTTCCTTTCAGGCCATTGTGCAAATAACTCTATAGCCTCCAGTTCTTCAATTGTTGTTTTAATATTTTCATTTTCTTCTGGTTCTTGAATGGAATCGGGCCTTGAGTCCATATTTGTCCGTCCTTGTTCAGTTGAGGCTTGTGTCGTGATATCCTCAACTGGATTCTGTAATTGCTCCTTTTCTTCATTTTTCGTACTTGAATCTGCTACAGAATTGTTGCTCCTGGAAGTCTGTTGATCCCACGAATTTGACGTATTCCCCATGGTGATGGGAATTTAATAACTTGATGTAAGGTAGATGGAACAACATCTATCTCGTGGATCCACGGTCTCCCGAGAATCATATTGTAAGCCATTTCCATCTCTACCACTTGAAATTTCGTATCTTTGACCACCCTTTCTGCAAATGTTATAAGTGTTACCTCCCCTTTTGTCACAACGCTTGAATTGTCAAAGCCAGACAAAGTATGTGTTAGGTACTAGCTTATATTTAGCTTGCATCTCGCTTAGTACTCTTAGCAAAATAATGTTCACGGAACTACCTGGATCAATCAAAACTCGTTTCACATTAGTATCATGTACAAGTAGAGAGATTATTAGTGCATCGTTGTGTGGAGTTAACACGCCATCCACATCTGCATCATCAAATATAATACTTTCTTCCTCCAAAACATGTCGGACCCGTTTCCCATGGGTAATTGTAACTTTAGAAACTTTATTGGCTGTCGTATATATTACGCCATTGATTTCCTCGCTCCCGCTTATAACATTAACGGTCCTTTTCGGAGAAGGAGGTTTAGGGGGCTCCTGCCTATTCTTCATATATGATTGCTTACCTTTTTCACTAAATAATTCAGTAAGATACCCTTGTTTCAATAGATGGTCGACTTCTCCTTGTAGCAATCTACAATCTGCTGTTTTATGACCATGATCATTGTGAAATTCGCACCAGTGGTCAGGATTATGTCTATTTGGATTTGATCTCATTTATTTTGTCCATCGCACCTTATCACCCATGCTTCTTAATACGGCAGCTAACTCTGAAAGGCTGACATAAAAATTGTAACCGCCAAATCTTGCCTTCAAGTTTCTATCATCATCTCGCGTCTCTCGCGTGTTTCGATCATTTCCAAACCTCGATGATGATCCTGACTCTCTATTCCTTGATCTATGATCATACCTTGAATTGTCCTGCTTTGATCACGAGTCTTTCCCTGCTGGGCCCATATATGGTTCGTATCTATTTTTATCGGACCTTTTTTCGGTTTCTGCACGTCTTGAACTCACCTTCTCCTCTTTTTGAGACAGGGAGATAGTATCTTCTTCTATACTTAGCTTCGTGTTGTATCTATTGTAAACGTCATTTCAGGTTGTTGGTGGAAATTCACGCAGACTTTTCTTGAATCGTCTTGTGGCTTCTGAGCTTTTCTCATTCAAATTACTGGCAAAAGCCATAGCTGCCCGGTTATCAGGTACGCGTGGTAGCGTCATTATTTCATGTTGGAACCTATCCACGAACTCTCTAAGCAACTCTGAATCTCCTTGCTTGATTTTGAAAATATCTTCCATTCTTTTTTCGACTTTTTGAGCTCCCGAATGTGCTTTGATAAATGAATATGCAAGCTTAGCAAAAGAATTTATAGAATTTTTGGGTAAGAGAGAATATCATGTCAATGCTCCCTTGGTGAGTGTTTCAGCACATTTCTTGACCAATACTGATTCAATTTCTTGTTTGGTTAAATCGTTGCCTTTCACACTAGTTCTGAATGCAGTCACGTGGTCTCGTGGATCAGTTGTGCCATCATACTTTGGAATATCGGGCATCTTGAACTTCTTCGGTATTGACACCGGAGTAGCACTAGGCTTCTATGGTTGTTATGAGTATTTATCCATGTCTATTCCTTTCATTACAGGTGATACTCCAGGTATTTATTCTATGCAATCGCTTTGTTCCTTGAGCTGCTTCTGCAGGGTTAGAACTAAACTTTGTAAATCAGAATTAACTATGTTACCTGGTTCGCCATCACGAGACTCGCTTGGAGTTCCACCAGTGCCTGAATGAACGAGCCCAGAACGTGGGTTTTCCAAAGTATTCTGATTCGGAGTTGGTGTTGGTGGCGCAACTGGCTGGTAAAATCTCGGAGAGCATTACTAACTTGTTGAGCAATTAGATTCTCAGAGCATCATCGAGTGCTTGCTCGTTCGCAACTCCAGTATTTTGATTTGCCTCAAATTCGTTTTGGTTCGCAATCCCATTATTTGTTTTAGAGCCATCTGGAGTTCCTTCTCATGACTGACGTAGTGAATCACGCGGTAAGGGAAGTGGGGTCCTATTACCCGCATCATTCTCTTGATGTTGAGGATCTTGTTGGTTGTTGTTGTTGTTGTTGTTATTCGACATGGTAAGTTTTTTTATGAAAGAATTGATTAAGAAAGTAAACGATTATCAGATTCCCGGTAACGGAACCAATTTGTTTAACCAAATATAAGGATTCCGGTCAAAACTTATGTTAGAAGAACTCGGGTTACTGATAATCAAATAGAAATAAGAATAATTGAGAAATAATAGCTGAACGCAAAATAAATCAATGTATTCCAATAGTATTTCGTGTCCTTACAAATGATGAATCTTCTCCTTTTATAGTTATTTCTAGATAATACGTTTTGTTTTTACCATAATAGTATCATTATTGATAATTAATGGCATTTAATGGCATTTATTGTAACGTTACAATCAGTAATCATATTTGATTTAATACAGATTTCTTAACGTTTTCCGTATTTAATGCCCAGTAGCACGTGTCTACACCTTTTTTACTATCATATTCGTTCCCTTCCATCATAAAGAGGTTCGAGCATCTATCTCTCTTGCTTTTTCCTGAATATCTATCCGTGCCTGTTGAAGCTCGTGCCTCTTTGATTATTCTTCGTCACCTATCCTCCTTTGACTGGTCCACGTGTCATGACGTGTCATCTTATAATAAATTCCATATATAAACTTAATTTTTCCCAATACACTATGCACTTAAGTTTTCGGCACAAAAAACTAAGATAGGCCTCGACTCAAATTATAATCCTTAAGGTGCGTACTACCCTTTCTCCGAATTACATCTGTTGCTTACTTTTTATTTTAATTTTTTTTTTTCCAATGTGTTTTTGTCTATGGATAGAGAAATGCTTCTGTATCCACTACTTGAAGGCGGGGGTGGAAGCAATGGTTAAAGTTCTGGCGAAGGAAGTCAACGCAACGGTTTTCATGGGAGAGAAGTGGTGATTACTTGTATGTTACTGGTGTTTATATGGATTATTTCTAGATTTTCTAATCATAGTTGTAATATTGGAAAGATTACCTGATATATCCTGAAGTCAAGTATTTATGTGGCCATCTTGTATGCTATCTTAAATGTTTTGTTTTCCTCTTAAATCATAAGTATTTTTTTAGTTTTAATGTAGTATAATATAAACCAGAAACTAATTGAAAACGTGAATTTCATTAGGCTATATTTTATTATATACACGCCTTCTACCCCTGATAATATATCTTAATTTAACTTTGTATAACCGTTAGTAAATCAAAAATAATATATTGTATGCTAACATTTAATAAATAAGACATCATGTTACTTAATTTAATTATAATGTAATATCGAACATATTATATTAACAAAAATAAATGTGATCTTCATATTTGTATGGAATTTTTTTTTTGTTCCTTTCCGGTGTAAAGTAATTGATGTCCACCTTTCTTTTGTTGGTATTAAATAAATTTCTCTAGTTTAAATTTATTTTTAAAATATTTTAGTCCTTACATTCCTAATTGAAACGGTATATAAGAAGACCTGTAAAAGTTTTCTAGCATTTACTGATTTCTTTTTAGATGAATTAACCTCATGTGAGTATCATTTATTAGAGCTTATCCCAAAAGATTTACATTTCCTTACTTACTTGAATTGAAAAGGCATCAATATCTTTTCCTATCTATCCAGATTCTTAGTCTCCATATTTAAATTTTTTCCTTATTTGTAGCTCCATTAAATCTTTTCATCATTCCATTCCTTTTTCAAGAGCAAAGTGAGAAGGCAGGACGTCGGTGGTCTATTTGGAAACAGTTTCTCTATCCTAGGATAGGGGTAAGATCTGCGTACACACTATCATCCCCAAACCCCACTAAAGTGGGATTATACTGGGTTGTTGTTGTCATTCCCCTTTCAAGTCTTTACCATTCTAAATCTCTTACCATTTTTTTTTTTTTACCCTTTTCCATATTTTTTCCAAATCCAAGTAGTACAAGTTTATTTGGAATTACAGACTTTACAGTTCTCTTCATCTTTTCTAGCAATTTCAACGCTTTAATTTCTACAAAAATGGCGGGCAAAAATGAACACGTAGCCGTTCATGAGCAATCAACCGAAGGCCAAAAACTGCCACTCCTAGATCGTGTAGCCATTGTTACCGGCTCTTCTCGCGGTATAGGCAAAGCGATTGCACTTCATTTGGCTTCTCTTGGTGCTAAACTCGTCATCAACTATTCCTCAAGCTCCACTCAAGCCAACGACGTCGTATCTCAAATCAATTCCGGCTCCAATTCCCCACGCGCCGTTGCCGTCAAAGCCAATATCTCTGTCAAAGCCACTCTTGGCGCGTTCATATGCTGTAAAGAAGGAGCCAACAGAATAAAGCGCGGCGGAGGTGGGAGGATTATATGCTTAGCATCGTCTGCAGCGGCGTCGTTTAGGCCTAGGAACGGGGCGTACACGGCGTCAAAGGCGGCGGTGGAAGCAATGGTTAAAATACTGGCGAAGGAGCTAAAAGGATCGGGAATAACGGCCAACTGTGTGGCGCCGGGACTGTTGTGAACTTAGTGAGTAACTCGGGCATATTTGGAATTTTAGATAATTATTTGTGGGACACAGGTTGAATGTAGGCATGGAAAATTAGTTATATAAGTATAGCAGAGGGGGTAGAGTATTCTTTATGGAAGTTGTCAAGTCTTAGTAACTCATCTATGATCTTCTGTATTTCTCATCTCCAATTCTGTATCAGTCTAATTCTCAGCCCCTTTCTTCTTAGATTTATGTTGCTCTATCGTTAGCATCTACATTGTAATCACAATTACTGTTGAGTTAATATAATCAGTTGGTTGGGTGTAATATCGGGTTTGTTACATTAGTTCTTTCATCCAGAGGTCTCCAATGGAGGACCAAAAAGTACTCAAGGCTTTCATTGATAATTCAATTCGTGATTCAGTTCAACAAATGAAGGATTCAATTTCTAAGGATCAAGCTGAACTTCGTCTGTATTGTTGGAGATTATGGGGGGGAAAGGCTATGACCTCTTTTCAACCCCGAGATATAGCTATGGACGCAAAATTATGGCGGTTTCGAGGCAAGAATCTGGAGGCTTGGATATTCCAAGCAGAACGTTATTTCGATTTTTATAAAATTAAGGATGATCAGAAGCTTACTAGGGCGTCGTTCTACCTCGAAGGTGTGAAGCATTGGAATGATACGAGTGGTTAGTTAGAAACAATCAATTAATTGATTGGCCACATTTTGCTGATAAGGTGAGAATTCGATTTAAATAGAAAGGGCTCGTGTCAGCGGAAGGGAGATTAGCGAAACTCCGGCAAGTAACCTCTATGGCTGAGTACGAAAGTTATTTTGAAGCTATTTCATCGGAGTTGGGTGGGTCAGATGTACTTTCTCCAGGCCTTGCATATGTTCCTCCACAATGGAGCAGTATAACCACCTCACAATTGCCGCAATACTGTGGTGAGCAGTCTGCTTGCGAAAGCAGTATCAATGCGTGCAAGATGTTCGATGAATTGTTTGATAGGTCCAAAGATGCGACTTCTCTTAGTACATCTACCAAGCTTGGTCAGCTTATGATTTAGAATCCGCACAAGGTGAGTAAGCTGACAATACATACCACGAAGGCAACTGCTTGCAATAACGACTCTAATACTGAAGCGAAGAATGATGAGGCAAAAATTGTTCCCATTAAAAACGAACCTCTAGATTTTGTTGATGCAATTGCAGAGAAGCCTTCATTGCGAATTAATTCTACATTTTGTATTCCCTATGACCTAGTCGTGTTTGATAATCACAAAGTTTTAGAAGGTTGTTGGAATAATTTACTTGTTGGAAATTCTAGCAAAGTATGCCTTCAACGTCGACTAGGGCTTGCTTAATGCTTGGAGGAGATGCCTTGTATTCTTTGCGCTTGCAGTTATGCCCAGCCTATAAGCAGAGGTATATGTTATCACTGCAATGCACTTTGTCATGATGTACTTATAACAACTTTGCATCAATTTTTCCCTGTTCAATTCGGATTAGAGTTTCCATTTGATCCTGGATCTACTTTGCTTGCCACATCCATTGGAGTAGCAAGAGATTGTGTATTCTGCGATGCTTCGGGCAACTTAAAGCCTGATAAGTTCATAACGTTAACCTTGTGGAATTCTTGTATTACACCTTTGAAACTTCAGTTGAGATATATTGTTGATGCATGTGCTTGGGTGCCAATAGAATATGTGGGCAAAAATATTGTAATACAAGTTGTTGCTGGTACATATGCTAATGCTGCCATTACTGATGGATTTCTGAGAAAACTTGGACAGATACATGTATGCAATGTCACCTTCTTGACAATTATCAACCTTGGTTTTATGTTGGATGGTACCTCTCCTTCTATTGTCCATTTTCTTATTGACACAAGGAAGGAGGTGGGTTGTGCTATTATAAACATCGGGGTGAATGCTTCATTGGGTGTCATGTATGAAGTTTTACAACTTGCAAATGGACTGGTTAATCCCACTGTTATTATTCTGGTTCTTCAATCTGAAGTTGTCCTATTGGAAAGGGAGGAATGCCTTGGACACGTTCTTGCGAGCATCACTGGAGAAGGAACCGCATTAGATATATGTTGTGAGATTATTGAGTATCATCAACTGGAGCCATTTACAGCCACTCCTCGAGATAATATTCTTCAGAGACTTGAGCTTTTAGAAATTCTCGCAAAGACCCGGGAGCAACCACAACTTGGTTTAGTTGTCTATGTCAACAATGATCAACTTAGTGTTCCTTGCAAGCATGAAACGATGCACAATTTTAAATCATATAGCTGTTCATATGTTGGGTCGGAGTGTGCTATGTTGTTTCTTCATTTGGCACTTCATTTATATGAGGCAGTGACTAGGCAAAAACTCAGGCATCCTCATTTTGACGCTTACCAGGATGGATTATATGTTGGGGGTGATTATCAGATGGTTGAAATTTTTTCCAACATTCATAGAGATGAAATTTTGTCTGCTATGGATAATGTCTACACATGCATAAACCCATTCAAAGTTCTATTCTGGTGGAGGACTGCATTAATTTACCAAACACTAGAAAAGGAGTATAGTACACTAATTCATGGTCCACCATATCAAGGTTGGATAATAGTTCTGATAAATAAAAAGAGGGTCATCAGAGATTATTGGGCTAAGCAGGTCCTAAAGAAAGTGTTGGTTTGGCATCATGACTTCATTAACCTTCTAAAAGATAAATGTGTCACCAAAGAGAGTGAGAAGAACAGTGCATATGCAAAGGAAGTTGATATTATTTTATGGATTCGTATGATTTCGGCTGATGGGTTCCAGTTGTATAGAGCAAGGTTCTTGCAACATATAACATTACTCTACCCGAACCTTGAGGACAAAGTTCTTTTTGAGGCGGAAGGTATTGTTGTGAACTTATTGAGTAACTCTGTGGAGGGCATATTTGGAAAATTAGATAATTATTTGTGGGATCCAGGTTGAATGTAGGCAGGGGGAAATTAGTTATAAGTATAGCACAGGGAGTAGAGTATTCTTTATGGAAGTTATGAAGTCTTAGCTCTGTGTTCTCATCTCTGGCCTTCTGTATTTCTCATCTCCAATTCTGTATCAGTCTAATTCTCAGTCCCTTTCTTCTTAGATTTATGTTGCTCTATCCTTACTATCGTTAGCATCTACATTGTAATCACAATTACTGTTGAGTTAATATAATCGGTTGGTTGGGTGTAATATCGGATTTGTTACAGGGACCTATAGCGACGGATATGTTTTTCGACGGGAAAACGGAGGAAATGGTAAAAAAGGTGATTGACGAGTGCCCTAAGGGATGACTTGGTCAGTCGGAGGATGTTGCGCCGGTGGTTGGGTTTTTGGCCGGCGACGCTTCTGAATGGGTTAATGGACAGATCATTCGTGTCAATGGCGGCTACATCTGATTTACTAAAAGTTTTTCCTAGTAGAATTTTGCTAGCATAAACATGGATTTTGGATTTGGGTACTCTGGTTTTGTTTCATTGGGTTTGTATTTGAATTTCATAATTTACTTTTTTTTTTGGATATTTTTATATCATAGTAATCAGAAAAATAAAATATTTTTGTTTTTCGTTGACGGTTTTCTTGCAATTTTGCAACTTATCTATCATGCCCTTTATAATTTATAATTTAAGAAAATAATTTTTTAAGATCTCTTACGCGTAAAAGTAAATCTCTCGTATATATAAAAAAAATAGAATCATAAAATTTAAAATAAATATGTAAAGAGTAACAAAATCAATTGACCCTTTGTTTACGGAAAACTAAAAAATTTCAGAGTACTGATGTTACCAAAGAGATAGATGTCTTTTGAGTTGTCTTTGCGATTACATGCCAATTTGGTCCCACTTAGTCATTTAAATATGATAAATTTATTTTTTTCAGTCAAACCAAGTGAAGAGAAAATGCCCACTCCATTTAAAAAAAATGATATTTTTAACTTTAATAATATATCCAAACTTTGATATTTTATTGGATATTTATTACTTTTTCTTGCTAGATAGAAAGATTCATGTTAGTCATGATATCTCATACTATTGTATACTCCTCCGTTCATTTTTTTTTGTGTTAGTCATGATATCTCATATTATTGTATGCACCCCTTGAGAAATAATAAATAAAATACATAATTTACCATAATACACATATTATTTGGTGTATAGTCTTAATAAATTTAAAAAATAATTTGTAATGAGTAATTAATGCTAAGGGCAAAATAAAAAATAAATTATTTTTCTCTTGATATACGAAAAGTGACAAGTAAAAATAAAATTTTATTTTTAAAATACTTGACTACTAAAAGTGAACGGAGGGAGTATAATATAGTGCTCACCGAACATATGGATACATGTTTTTCCAAAATATTTTTCTTCGTATCAAACACCCGCTATATCAATCTGTCTCCCCGCCTTTGCTTTTAGGGGTTGTTTGGTAAGGTGTATAAAAATAGTACTGAATAAGGTATATTAGTAATGCATGGGCTAGTAATGCAAGCATTAGTTATGTATAGATTATTTAGTGTGGTGTATTAAAAATTAAAATGTAATGCAAAGTTTTTAAGAAAATTATGTGTTTAACTTTAAGGGACTTCAATGACAATTTTGTGTTTAACCATGCTAATGCATGCATTAGTAGCCTTGGTATTGCTAATACCATTGTTTGTTGTGTAAAAATTATATATATACGATAATACCAAATAAGTTATATTACTAATACTTGCGTTAGTAATACATTGGTTGAAAAAATGTATCAAACACAAAGAATTAGTAATACCAAAAGCTCGGGCATGCATTTAATATAAACCTTTGTTTTTTCAGTTTGCCCTCTTGGGTACTTGTCAGTCTTAAATTAGCTATTACCATGCCGTTAGCCCTTTTATATTTTCTAGGTATAAATAACTTGTTTGCTGTGTGTGTCTATATATGTAGTTTTTCCTCCCTTGATTCATTATCACTCTCTAACTCATTAATACATAGTTTAAAAAGTAGAACTACTGAGACAACAGCAATTTTACCAAATGGTACCATGACTTCTCTTTATTTTTTCCCTGCAATCTGCATACTTTGTGTTTGTTTCTTGTTTTCCACTGCAAAATAACCTTCCGTGTATTTAGGTTTCCTTGTCAGCAGCATACCCATATAAGAATGTAATTTTGAGTTTCCTTTGACTTTTGAATTTCTTGCATTACTATGTCCAAAATTGAAGCGGAGCCTAGGGAGAACAGTAAAGCTGTCCGGAATTGATCTCTAGTTCATGGGTTCGTGCCATGGAAGCAGCTATTAATGCTTGCATTACTGTAGGTTATTTACTCAAACCCTTGAGATGCGACTCTTCCTTGAACCTTGCGTAAACATGAAATGTTTTGTGCAACAGGCTTGCCTTTTTATTATGTTCAAAACTAATGAAGTATTTCCTCACCCTGGCATATATCCCACCAATTTTTACTTATTCTTTTAGTGCTAATTATTAGATGTGTTTAATGAAGGGATATGAAGCAAGTTATGATCAATCTGATTCAATATATGTGGAGCCATGGGGAGGCTTCAGTGGATCTGAATGGAATTACATACCAAAAGGTCCTATTAAGGAAATCCATATTGCTCATGGAGTGGTTATTGACTCAATCATGTTCCGAACTGCGGACTCTGAACAAGGTAGCGTTGATTCACCAAAGTTTGGTGGCAATGGAGGGAGCACAAAACTCAAGGCAGGTCACAATTTGAAGTAACGCTTTTCGCTTTTCAAGATTCAAACTTCTTAATTTTGTGGTGCTTTTAAACATAGTATAACTATTATAAGTCATACTTTCAAACTATGAATTAGAGGGATACAAAAAAAATTACGGTCAAAGTATAATTTGTTTAATTTTCGAAATTCGAATAATGTCACATGAAATAGGACGAAATGAGTATAATTTTCTCACGAAGATATAGTAGATTGATTAATTGTTTTTTTTCTAGGTTATTGTTGAGGGATCTCCTTCGGAATATTTGACAGGGATTAGAGGGACATTGGGACATTATGATGGCCATTTGGTTGTAAATTCTATATGCTTTGTTACTAATGCAAAGATTTATGGACCATTTGGGGTGGAATCCAATTCTCTCTTTTGTTGAAAGAAGGTGGAGCTATTGTGGGATTTCATGGTCGTGCTTACTTGCACCTTGATGCTATTGGTGTTTTTTGCAGAAAGTTAAAAAGGATCCCGAGTCTGAAAAGAATGACAAAACATCAATAATGACACGACGCCATGGTGGTATTAGAGCAAGGCTAGAGAAGGTATGAATGAACATACTCTTTTATGTAACATTTTTCTTAATGATTTTATTAACTTCGCCCGGACGCAGCTTCAGAATTTGAACTTGTTTCTGATCTTGGTTATATTTTTGAAATTTTAGTTCAGAATTTAATATGTTGCTTCTATTTTAATTGTTTTCACTATATATCTATAATTTGGTAAAAAAAATACTTTGTACAATTGAACCAATTGATTCATATTAACTAAATTTAGGATTTAATTGTTTATTCTTGTTAAAGACGAGAAAGCTCTGTGTTCACTTTTGGTGAGTTTCAATTGCAGATAATAAACATTAGTGGTGGAAAAGAAGTGTTCGTTGCAATTGAAGGATGTTATAGTCCACTGGGTTTCAATGGGATTATATGCAAACATGGGAAAGGAAGGTTCCTTTGGCAGTGAATGTCGGAACTTAATTTTTGATTAGCAACAGCAATGGGTATCATATTGCTTTTATTTTTATCTGTCTACTAAAACTTAAGAGTAATTTTGAATAATAACTTTTGTTTTTTATCCGTTTTTTCCTTATCTATCTTTTTCGGGTGTTCCTCAAGGGACAATTAACCGTTTCGCTATAAACATTATTTCATTTCGTTACTTAGATGTATCAAAATTGGCCCAAAAATATATAACACGCTCATTATGTACTTAAATACCTATCAATTCATCTGATGTACTTAAGCGATGATTAGAACTTTGTTAAGGTACTATTTCAATTTGAATAAAAAGGAGTATAAATAATTGAAGATGTATATATAGTTGGTCGAACGTTAAACACTCTGAGTAGTTGTTTTAAGAAATACTCAATCATTAATAATACAATTGCATAATGCAATCGTGGAATGAAGTCCCATTTCTTGTCAAGGCTGAGCTGCCATATATTTGAATAAGAGAATTGGAAGGACGAAAGCTACTCATTTTGGAAAACTAAAAGGATGATTTTTACTTATTGATATATTTTATGGGTGAAGTGTAGATTTTTGGGTAAACTTTAAGGATGTATTTGGCCAAAAAATTCTCTTTCTTTCACTTCTTTCACATCAGCCCAAATCTTTTTACTACTATATCCTCTACATGCAATCTTTTGCGTCTGACCGCCTTTGAAGCAGAAGCGGTTGAAATGTATGGGTACCGGTTCAACTGAATTCATTAATTTTAATGTAAAATATAAAATTATATATAAAAATATATTAATATTATTCTCTCTGTTTCAATTTAGATAACACATTTTTCTTATTAGTCCGTTTCAAAAATAACGATACATTTCAATAATTAGAAATAATTCAACTTTAAATTCTTCATTTTACTTATTTTACCTTTAATAATAAATTTTTATAACTATACAAATATCATGGCTCCACAAAATTTTTACCTGTCAAGTATTTAAAATAACAAATTTCTAAGTCTCATTTTTTTTCCTTAAACTTCGTACCAAGTCAAACTACCTTATCTAAATTGAAACAAACGGAGTAATATATAGCAATATGAACCCAAAACTTTTAAAAAATAATAGGTTCAGTACTAAATTTTTTAAAGGTTGAACTTACAAAACTTAAATTCTAGGTCCGTCCATCTTTGTAGCATTCTCTGCCACGCACCTTGTACATGTAATCTTACGACTGCACCTAATCTCTTCGCTCTTTTCCTTTTTGCCTATATAAAACTATGTCTTCCACATTTGAAGAAAGGCAAGATATTTGGAACAACAACAATCAACTAATGGTAAAATAACTTTTCTTTCTTTTCCACTTTAAAATAGAGATAAACACCTCAATTTAATAATATGCCTTGTGTTTTTTTTTTTTGGCAGGAATATCAAGTGAGTTATGATGAGGACGATTCTCTGTATGTAGAGCCATGGGGAGGCTATGGTGGAACTGAGTGGAACTGAAAGGTCCTAGTAAGGAAATATATATTGCATATTTTGGTGGTGTTATTGACTATATCATGTTCCGAACCATAAACAGTACCAAAAAAGGCTTAATCCTTCAGTCACCAAAATTTGGTGGCTTTTGTACGAGAGTAACAAAGGTATGATGATAACTGGTTAGTAGAGACGGATCTAGGATTTGAATTTAATGGGTTCAAAATTTATTATTTTTATATATTTAATAATATTTTGAGCAAAAATATAAGGTAGATATAGGATTTGAACTATGGGTGTTTATCGGGCTGGCTGGGACGGGCTGAATGGGAAAACCCCCAGCCCGTTCGGTTAGCGGGCGGGCTGTTAGCGGGCTGGGGATAACGAGCTGTTATAGGGATGGGATTTTTCGGGTTTTCGTGGGCCGTACGGGTTAGGGCTCGGGCGGGCCGGGCTCAAATTTTTTTCTTTTTTCTTTTTAATTTAAATTTTATTTTTCTTATTCAATGTTATTGATAGTTAAGTATTTGCAAACTTTTAAGGGTTAGAATTAAACTTTGAAGTTTAAAGTTTAAAGTTTTAAATTTGAAATTTGTATTTTATAATTATAAAATTGAAATTGGAAAGTAAGTGGCTACAAAAAATTATTTAATAAGAGTATAAGACCAATAGGCAAATGTAAGGAACAAACTCCGAAGGCTTTCATTTATATTTTTAATATTTCAAATTAATTTGCAAGTTCTTTTTTGATTTTTTATTATTTTTGAACTTGCAAATTAAAACTTAAAAGTTTACAATAATTATAAAAAATAAGAAATAGTACATCACATGCTTTGCATCATTTTTGTAAGTTCTTCCATGTCAACATGAGGTTCTTGGTTTCCGGGATTGGTTGAATCGGAACCATAAACCATTATATCTCCAATTTTTTGGTCCTCCTCTTCGTCTACCTCGTCACGCCCTTGATTTCGCCGTTCTGATCTTATCCAATCTTTGAAGCATACTAGAATTTCCAAAGCGTTGCTGCCCAATGAATGACAGGTATCTCCTAGCTGCTGCCTTGCTTGGCTAAATGCGCTCTCTGATGCGACTGTTGAAATCGGCACATTTAGCACGTCTCGAGCCATGGCCGAAAGAACAGGAAATTGATTTGAGTTGCTCCTCCACCAACTCAGCGGTAGAAAATCCTTTGTGAGGGGCTCTGGTGACTTTTGCAAGTAGAATTGTAGTTCATCAATATTCCTGCTACTGGTTTGTTGATGCTCTCCTAGTGTAGACCAAATCTGATAATCTTGAACACAATCATCATCATCCATTGTTGTTCCAGATGTTGAAGGGTTAGTTGAAGGAATATTTGCATCTACAACCGAACAAGCATCAACAATGTTAGCATAATAATTATATAAAGTTTGTAAATGTATGTGTAGCTCAGAAATACAAGTGTCAATATCAGGAGTTTCAGTTGGGCCAATATTCATATAAGTATATAAAGCTCTAATTAATTGGCGACACTTTATCATTTTGACTGTAGGGTTTAAAATAACACCAATTAGGTAAATATAGAGAATTGGGTAGAAATACTTTTTAAACTTATCTAGCATAGATTCAACAACAGTAGCATATCCTTCTTTCTGCTTCAAATTATGTAGTAAAAGAAAAATTTCAGCAATATGAACTAAACCATTTGAAATGGTAGGATAATAAGCTCCAGAAAACTCAAGTGTAGCCACATAAAATTTTTGTAAAAATTGTATAACATCATGAATGACTTTCCAAGTTCTAGATGTTAACAAACGGTTAGGATTGGTACAATGAGAATTAGCAACTTCAGTTATAGGCATTATATATTTATAACAACATCTTAAGAACAAATAAGTATAATTCCACCTAGTAACTATTTCTTCAGGCATGAGTCTTGGTTTTAGTCCATAGTGTACACATTTTTCCTTAAATGCATTTAATCTAGCACTTCTATTATTTCCTTGAATTACACCAACAACTCTTCCTAATTAAAGTAATTTCATCTCTAAATAATTCAAGGTCACTCTTCACAATCAAGTTATAAATATGACATGCACATCTAACATGAAATATTTCAGGAATTGGTGGGTGTAGATGCAATTTTAATATTGTAATAGCAGCAGTGTTGTTAGAAGCATTATCAAATGACATACACAAAACTTTTTCTGCAAGATTATAAAATATAGCAACTTCATGTATAGTATTACTTATAAATGCACCAGTATGACTTTGATCTTTATCATATTTAAAAGCAATAATACGTTTTTGCATACAAAAATTATCATCTATCCAATGGCATATAACAGTCAAATAATCATTTCCATTCAGAACACGACCAATATCAGAAGTAAGAGAAACTTTACAAGGAAGACTTGCGAACAAATAACGTATATATGTCTGATATTGTCCAAAAAGCCTAAAGATATCAGCTCTACAAGTACTTCTAGGAATACCTTTAAACATAGGGTTATAAATTCTTTGAATATAAGTAACAAGATATGGTGAAGAAGCAAAACTAAAAGGTAAACAACCTAAAATAATCATTTTAGCTAATTCTTCCCGATCTTTCTTAAGATCGTATTTCCCAAATAACCCACCAGTACTCGGGTTAAGTCTTTGTTGCCCAGATAACTCATCTACTCCCCATTCAAGAGGGTGTTTCTCTTCCATATTCCTACGAAGTTGACCCGTTCCCCCTCCTTTACCGGGCTCATGTTAATTGTGTTCACTTCAAATTTTACATTTACATATTTTTTTTTGATCTTCTAGTCTTTCAAAAAACATCCAACACTTACTTCTTAATCGTCGATTTTTCTTAATAGAGAGAGGAGGCCTACTTGTTGCACCTGCACCCCTAACATTTTGAGTTTGACTAGCATTACCAGGTGTAGGTGGTGGTGTGTCAAGATTATCGGGTGATTGAATATCATCTAACAAAGCATCTAAATCATCATCTACACCATAATTTTCTTGCATTCGCTCATAATCTACATTTAAATTTTCAGGTGAACTTTCAGAAATATGTGTAAAGCTACTAGAAGAACCAACACCATCTCTTGTTCTTTTTGAAGTTTTCTTACTACCACCTCTAGTGCACGCTTTTTTGGCCGCTCTACGTAAATCCATTATATAAATTAAAGTAAGAAATTAAAGTAAGAAATTAAATTAAGAAATTAAGTTAAGAAATTCAAGTAAGAAATTAAATTAAGAAACTAAATTAAGAAACTAATTAATAAAATAAGTGTACACCAAATAAGAGAAAGAGATGGAATACCGGGATTCCTTATGCCGCATTAATTTTGAATTTTTGATATCAAAATTCAATTGATAGACCGAAACTTGATAGTTGATAATACTTGAATACTTGATAACGCTTCACTTGAATAATTGATATTTGATAATAATAATTTTGTAATGGCTAAACAAAATAATTGATGAAACTTGAAATAATAAATAATTAAGAATTTAAGAACTATAATATCAAGAGAGAATTGAGAGTTTGATACTTGAGAGATAATTAGAGTAGTAAGAGAGTGAATTTGTGAGAAAAAATGAAGAAGAAGGGGGGCTATTTATAGATTTTGGGGTGGGAGGGCTATATTATTAATGGGGGGGGGGGTTGGCGAAATTGGCCATTTCTGCAATTTCTGGCTGTTCCCCAACGGTCATTTTTGAATTTGACCGTTGGGAATGGGTCCAATTTAATTAAAAAAAAAATTCAAACGGAAACCAGGCTGCTAACGGGCTGCAGCCCGTGTTCAGTCCGTTAAGGAAATTTGGGTTTAACGGGTTCGGGGCACCGTTAGTCTAAACGTGAACGTACACAACCCGACCCCCGTCCCAACCCGCCCCAACGTGAACAGTAGCGGGCTGAACCGGGCTGATCCGGGTTGAAGCGGGCTGAAAACGGGTCAGCCCGGCCCAATTAACACCCATAATTTGAACTATGGGTTCAAATTCACAATTCTACCACATCTTATCTAATTTAATAGGTTCAAAATTTATTATTTATACATATTTAATAATTTTTTATATAAAAATACAGGCGTAGATGATGATGGATTCTACACTGGATACACCTCTGATTGTTAGCCAACATAGTAATTCTAAATTTTATTTCACGTCAAAAGTATTTGGTTCACTCATTTTCAGTATGTGTATAACAAACATTAATTTGTTTGAAATTAAGGCATAATTATTGTTATTATTGTTTTGCTAGGTGACTTTTGAGAAAGCGCCCTTGGAATATTTGACAGGAATAACAGGGACTTTGGGTCGTTTTAATGGCCATTTGGTTGTAAAATCTCTATGTTTTATAACCAATGTGAAGAGTTATGGACCTTTTGATTCTGAGCGTGTGCCTGATTCTGGGAAAAGAAGCTCTTTTCATCCTCTGATGAAAGATTGGGCTATTGTTGGATTTTACAGGCACGCTGGCTCGTACCTTGATGCTATTGGTATTTATTTGCAGAAAATTACTCGTCCCACTTTACCAGAAGAACTTGAATTTGATGACCAGAAATCTGAAGAAGGCGGCGGATGAGATGCAATTTGGCATTTTAGTCAAGGGTGGAGCCACACCAGACGGTCCAATAGTTTTGGTTCGAACCTTGTATTTGTATTAAAAGGTTCGCGTATAAATAATCTATTGCGAACCCGCCGAGCAAAACAAGTTGTGGTTTAGTATCTGCTTCAGATTTTAGTAATGTTATTTTCCTACATTTTCTTAATTCTGGTAGTAATGTCTTTCCGTAGCTTCTGTTGCAAATAGCTTCATTAAATATGTTGTAGTAATGGTGAATTATGAATCTAAGTTTTTATGTGTGTCTCTATTTCTACTAATCATCTCCCTTTATCAAATCTTAGTTGGTTTTGTTCATAGAATGTTGATCCCCTCAAACCTTTAGATTTCTGTCCAACCGTGATGATATATATATATATATATCTCTATTTCTACTAATCATCTCCCTTTATCAAATCTTAGTTGGTTTTGTTCATAGAATGTTGATCCCCTCAAACCTTTAGATTTCTGTCCAACCGTAATGATATATATGTGTGTGTGTGTGGGGGGGGGGATCTTGCTAACATACTAGTGAAGGTAGTATGTTAGCCATGTACCCATTTTTACTTACCTAAAATACCCTTACATTCATGTTTCCTATTCATTGGGACGGAGGCTTTTTTGTCTTTTTATTTCAAAATTTGAACCCCCGTTCCCAGATCCAGATCCTGCTCTCTCTAGCTTTGCCTTTTCTTTCTCTCCCTCACTGGACAAGGAACTATTCCATTTCTTCTTCTCTAACCAGATATAAATTAGTTCATATCTCATGCTTATTAATCACTACTTCAGTCGTCACAAGAAAACTCATTACGCTTAAAATATAAACTTACAGTTTTTGGCAAAAAAAAAAAAAATTACTACCCAAAAGAGCTCTTGATGACTGGGTTGTTCCTCTCATTGATTAATAATCAAATGAGTCTAATAGGAATACAAAGAAGAAGACAAGTAACTCTCTTTGAAAATTGATGATTTAGCTTGACTCATTAAATGAAATACTCCTTGTCGTTCTATGTCACCCTCTGTTTTCAACCCTTCGACTTTGAGAATTTCAACACTCATCTATTTAAGAGATATTTAATTTTAAAATATAAATCATCTTAGATTTATCAAAGTCATTTGTTGTTACGACCCAAATTCCCAATCTTAGAGCCGTGATGGCACCTAACACCCCACTTGTTAGGCAAGCCAATGTTAGAAATTGATTAGCCATTTCCCTTTGAATAATTACTAAAACACAATAACATAATTTAAAAATAACTAAATCTGATAGTTTCAATAAATAACTTCATGAATAAAATAATATACGAATAAATAAACCAAGCCACGAATTAAATATATAACTCTAAGACTACCCCAGTGTCTGGTGTCACAATTCACGAACTTCTAAGTATACTACATATAATGGGATGAGAGAAATAATGTATCTGTTTTGAGTAAAATAAACAGTCTCTATAAAACTAAGAGACGACTCCACGAATTCTGCGGACGCCAGCAGATCTACCTCGTGTCTCCGAGTGATGAATGACAGCTACTAAAGCCGCTAACGCTGGACGATACCTGGATCTGCACAAAAGAGGGCAGAGTGTAGTATCAGTACAACCCACCCCATGTACTGAGTAAGTGCCGAGCCTAACCTCGACGAAGTAGTGACGAGGCTACGATGAGCCAATTATAATATAAACTGTAACAACATATAAATAATAAAGCAAGAAAGAAATTCTAAACTAAACAAAAACAATAAACTATAGCAATAAATGAAATAACTCAGCCACCTCTTGCCAGGTCTCAGCTATAACCAAATTCTCAAAGAACGGAATACAAGTTGTGAAATAGTAGCTGTAATCTGGAGTTTATCACTTCTGGATAATACCCGAAAAAATAGGAACATCTTACACAATTTTGAAAGGACTTTTCAATAGCATCAGCTGTTCCATAAAATGTAATTGATATTTTTCTTTTATATGATCTATAAAGATCGTAGAAAAGACATACCACAACTACAAATGATGATATTAAATCCGCCACACAATTTCGTTGAACTACTACAAATTCGGGAGGAAATTGACATTTCATTGCCACTTCAGCTTCAATACCCAAGTTAATTAAAAATACGTACTCAAAGAACAACTGAATACCACGAAAAAAGCGACGGATCACAAACGCTTGAATGCAACAGATAACACCAACTACAAAAATAGGTACGCCTCAAGAAATAATAATGAGAATAATATCAAGGGAAGTCATCGAACAGGGGGCATGAGCGGGGGAGATCATCTAAGGGTAGGTGCAATTCATTTTGTAATCTGGAGCAAGACACAAAACTAAATTTTTTTTTGCTGTGATAATTTATGAGTTGATTAACTCTGAAGGAGATTGTGAGGAAGGAGGCCTTAATAAAGGCAAAAATCAAACAAAACAAAAATTTCCAATAAAAGAAGCACAATAAAGCATAATCTGTTTGTGCATGGCTAGTACAACTATTTCCATTAGAAATAGCATAGTTAGATCACATTTTTGATTTCATATACAAGTCAACAACAATTTTACAGTTTAGAACAAACCCAATAAGCTCTTTAATCAGCTTTATTGCCATTTTTGATTATATATTATACAAATTGTAACGACCCGACCGGTCATTTTGGGCTCTAGCATGTCGTTCGATAGTTTGAGGCCGTGAGCAACTTCACATCAGGTATTATGACTTGTACACATGGTCGAAATTGAATTTCGGGAAGTTCGCAATTGATTTGGAAAGAGAATTTCCATTTCGAAAGCTTTAAGTTGGAAAAATTGACTAAGATTGGATTTTTGAGTAAATGACCTCAGAATCGGGATTTGAAGGTTTTAACAGGTTCATATGATGATTTCGGACTTGGGCGTATGTCCGGATCGGGTTTAGGAAGACCCGGGAATATTTCGGCACCTATTGTGAAAATTAGCATTTTTGGAAGAACTTCATAAGTTGGGTTGTAGTGCATTTTAGTGTTATCGATGTCCATTTGGGATTTCGAGTCTGGGAATAAATCCACATGGTGATTCTGGTATTGGGAGTGTGATCGGAAGTGAATTCGGAGGTCTGTAGGTCGTTATGGAGTCATTTGGCTAAAGATAGAAATTTGAAGGTTTTGAGAAGTTTGACCAGAAGTGGACTTTTTAATATCGAGGTGGGATTTCGATTCCGAAAGTTGGAATAGGTCTGTAATGTCAAATATGACTTGTGTGCAAAATTTGGGGTAAATCGGACGAGATTTGATAGGTTTCGACATCGAATGTAGAAGTTTGTAATTCTAAAGTTCATTAAGCTTGGATTGGAGGTCGATTCATGAGTTTAACGTTGTTTGATATGAGTTGAGGCCTCAAGCAGGTCCGCATTATATCATGGGATTGGTTGGTATGATTGGTTGGGGTCCCGGGGGCCTCGAGTAGATTCCGGATGGTTAACAGATCAAATTTGGAATTTGAAGAAAGGAATGAAGCAGCTGGTATATGGTGTAACCGCACCTGCGAGGTTTTGACCGCAGGTGCGGAGCCGCAGGAGTGACCTAGGTACCGCAGAAGCGAAAGTGGCTGGGCTAGGCTGGGACCGCAGATGCGGTCATCTTGCCGCAAAAGCGGGACCGCACCTGCAAAAGGAAGGACACAGATGCGGAAGTTGGGGGCTTGGATGAGGACCGCAAAAGCGGTTAGCGGGTCGCACTTGCGCAACCGCAGAAGCGGTCAAGTGACCGCATGCACGAAAATGCTAGAGGCAGTGAGGTTCTTTTAAATCAGGGGTTGGGTTCATTTCAACCACATTTCTTCCATTGAAGCCGATTTTGGAGCAACTTTGAGGTGCCATTTTCACCACCAAGCATGAGGTAAGTGGTTTATGTCAGTTTTGAGTTAAATACATGATTGTATATGGATTTGAGCATGAATACTTGTGGAAAACTTGGGGTTTGAGGGAAAACCTAGAAAATTAGTATTCTTAGATTTTGACCACGATTTTGGACATGAATTTGAGAGTAAATTATATATTTGAGTTCATGAGGTTATGGGTAAACCTTATCTTCGAATTTTTTTGTAATTCGGGCACGTGGGCCCGAGGGCATTTTTGTCAACCTTTCGATAGGGGCTAGGAATTGTTATAAATTGGATTATAATGAGTAATTGGACATATATTAATGGGTTTACATAATTATTGGCTAGTTTTGGAGCGTCGTGCGCCAATTTGAGTCTTCAGAAGGACGTGGAATGCCGGTGATGGATCTTCGGAGAGAGTTGAGTATCCTTTCTAACCTTGTAAGAGGGAATTGTCTCCATAGGTGAATTAATTGGAATTGTGCTTCCATTTGTGGGGGCTACGTACGCACGAGGTGATGAGAGTCCGTGCGTAGTTGCTATATATTTAAGTCTGAGTAGTCTAGGACCCAAAAACATGTTATACCTGGAATATTTGTAATGTTATTAACGTATTGAATTGCTTAAATCACATCGAATTAGTAAATAAATTTCTAAGAAAGATTAAACTTCATTTTCTTGAATTGTTAAAAAGAGAATTGGCTTTTCTTTGGATAATTGTTCCATGATGACTTCTTGATTGACTGTCTGTGTGTGTTTAATTTTGGAACGGGGCGAACGCCTTGGCAATTAAATAGATGCATCTATGGTTCGCTCCATTCGACCCTCTGGCAGTGCACAGTTTAAATACTTGTTGGATCGGGCCGTACGACCTCGACATGTTTTGCGTATGCTTGTAATGTTTTCTTGAGATTTATAAACTGATATTGCCTCCCTGGTCTGAGATAAATTGATAAATTATAGATTATGAATTTGGAGACTTTTTAATGTAAAAAGGAATGTTTACTTGTTTCGTGACTTACTTGAATTTACTGCCGTTTTGTAATAAATCCATAATATTCGCATTATTAATATATTACTATTGGACCACTAGTAAGTGTCGAAGTCGACCTCTCGTCTCTACTTCTTTGACATTAGACGGGATACTCACTGGATACGCGTTGTTTTCGTACTCATACTACACTTGCTGTGCATTTTTGTTGCACAGGTGCATGTAAGTCTCGTGGCCTAGTTCGGCGTAGCGGCATGGTTGATACTGGGACTAAGGCGAGCTGCACCTCTCGAGATGATCCGCAGCCGGCACAGTCTCTTTCAGAATATTGTACTGTATTTTCTTTTTTGTCCAATTGTATTATGGACAATTGTTGTATTACGTTTTAAATTCCTAGAAATTGCTCATGTACTTATGACACCGGGTTCTAGGATGACTATGGTAATTTTTAGTATTCAATTTGTTAAAGACATCGCTATTTACTCCGTGAAGTTTATTATATATTGTTTAATGTAAGTAAAATAAATGATTTTAAAAAATACTAAATTGAGAATTTAATTAACTTCTTGGTGTTGGCTTGCCTAACAGTGGTGTCCAGCGTCATCACGACCTTTAATGAATTTTGGGTCGTGATAACATGGTATCATAGCACTAGGTTCCCTTAGGTCTCATGAGTCATGAGCGAGTCTAGTAGAGTCTTGCGGAACGGTACGGAGACGTCTGTACTTATCTTCGAGAGGCTACGGGGCTGTTAGGAGAACTTTCCTTCTTGATTCCTCATCATGCGGTTTGATTCCTTTGAGGCTTATGACCTTGTTTCCTTGTTGCTCAATCTTGTGCGACGCGAAGCCTTATTATAAATCGAGAATTGAAGAATTGTAATGGTACCATAGATGTGGTACGGGATGTTCCTCCCTGCGTAGTTTTTGGGCTATTATCGTCACATTGCGGAAGGATATTTTGTTATTTCAGCTCAGTAGCTGTACTTCTGAGAGCCTTGAGGCTATGTGTGGATTGCTATGATTTCTCATGATTGGTTATCACACGGTATTAACGTGCGGAGAGGATACTTGCCTATGTGTTGGGCCAGTGAAGGACTTGAATGGAGGTTTACTCAATACATGATTCAGGGATTCGGTATTTTATTATCAGTAGAGGAAGGGCAATCAGACTAAGAATGTTCAGGTTTGGGTTGACGGAGTAACGAGACTTAGTGTTTTCAAGTGTGGTGGAATTTTCATCTGCGACGTGGTACCATCATCCGCGATTGAATATGTTAAGTTTGCCGGTGTTATGGTTTTCTTCAATTCACCTTTGGGTAAGGGTATCGTGAAATAATAATGGAGAGGTGACTGTCAGAAATCGTGGTATGCGGTGGTTCAGGATTGAATCGGTGTTTCTAATGTTGATGGCTCGAGAAAGATAATCTTCGGGAAGGTTCAAAGTTAGTAGCGACCTGTTGGTTCAAGTGCTACCGGGATAGATTTTGATCTAAGGCATCAGTTGAGCAGCAAAGGATGAGGAAGGACATGTGGAAAGTGTCACGCGGTGGTTAAATTTCTAGAAGGCCTAGTATAAGAAGCGGGAGTCAAGTAGTTACTTAAAGAAGAGGGGTTTGGGCAAAGTGGGAGAGTGGTAGAGCAGCACGTGGATTCAGTGGCAAGATGACTACATCCCCTTGAGGAAAGTTTGGAGTGGTTTGGGAATTTTAGTGGATGGTGAATGGGTTTACGAGCTTAATTTGAAATATTGTCTAGCATATAGCGGGAGATTTGATGTGACGGAAAGAAGCTGCTTGATATGAAGAAGGATACAACATAACTTTAAATTGGAAGATATTGTCGCACATTTGGTTGATGTCCACGAGGAGTGAATGGACTTGTGCAGCTGGTGAATGAGCACGGGCTCAGGTGGGTTATCTCCTATGAGCAGGTCAGCGGTCGCGTGGTTGGTGAAGCTTATGCGAAGGATTTTACTGGCTATCCAGTAAGAGTTCTAATATGTGAAATGTTGCTAGAGATTCAGAGTGTTCACGAAATGCTAACAGAAGGATTTCGAGGAATCTGACGGTTTAATTGCACAAGGTCATGTCAATAAGAGATAAAAGATCTTGGTGGGTTCCAAAGTTGTGTAATAGTGGCTTCAAGCTAAGTGGGAGAGTCCCATCGCCTACAGTTGGATTGCTTGGTCGCCTATTTGTGAGATTTCTAGTTATCGGCATATTGATGGGTTACTGCGACTAAGAAAAGAGAACATCAGTGGTAATTTGAGCAAAGGATTTGAAGAATGTGTTCTATAATTGGCATCATCGATTCATGTTCAGGCTTTGGGAAGACTCATGAATTATGCTTCGTGTAGAAGTGAGTTGCAAAGAAAGGTGCTTCTTTGAGAGGGTGGTCATGTGCTAGCGGAGCCTTGCAGTTGATTATATTCAGGGCCAAGTTAGAGTGGGTGACTCTCAGTAACGGTCCTAGTGGGTTCAAAGGTTAAGGTGTGGTGCCTAAGGGTTTTGAGTCCACAGTATGGTTGAGTATCGAGCTTTTACATCAGATTATGATAAGGAGCTTGGGGTGTTATGTGTTATCTTCGGTCTGCGGTATAAATTGAGAGGAATAAGAGAAAATGACTTCGGATTCATAGAGGAATTATCAGAATGGGTGTACCGGCTGAGGATGCGAATATGCGCATAAGGAGGGTATGAGATGGTTCGTGGGAATTGAATGTTTTGAATGGGGCTACTATTATTCCTAAGTCAAGCCCAGAGTAAATTGGAAGAAGTAAAATCAGTCAGCAATGGTTGAATTGGTATAATGGGGGCAACGATTAGTTCCTTCAGCGTGTTAAGTTATACACATGATTACAGTAATGCGTGTGAGGTTTGACGGTCGCTGTAATTGATTTTATTTGGAGGCTTTCGAGTATTATGGCCTATTATGTACAGATGGATCCCGGAAGAGTTATGGTGGTTTAGACCACTACTTGAGGTTGGTATTTTCTATGGTTATGAGAATTTAGTCATGGGTTTTAATAGTTCCCTTGAAATGAGTTAAGTAAATCGCTTCTATATAATAAAGTGTTTACCCTATTAGTGGTTCAAGAGTTATGATGAAATTCTTGTACTCATGTACATTGTCATGATTAAGTGCCGCGTGTAGCGTGGGATTTGAAAGTTGAGAATCAACGTTGCGGTTCAGTATTGACAAGGAGGTCACGGCTTGGATGAGCAGGAAAAGAATTTAGATGTTTAGAGTAAGTTGGTATTATCTTCAGCGTCACCTGAGATCAGTGTCATAAGTAAGAGGTTTTGCGTATTGACTTGGAGATCCTTGATTCACTTTGCAGCATTTGTATGGCGGTGGTATGGATGTGCAGACTTGTTACCTGGTACAGAAGGCCATGGGAGCATATCCCACGAAAAAATTGTATAAGTGTGATATGTAGTCACTTAATTGATTGAGGATTTAAACCAAGTATGGAGATTGTGGTACTATCGCTAATTGAGAATTTATGTCTGAAGTGCGCTTAGTTCATTTGGTTGTGGAATGTGGAAGGTTGTTCCGGATTGGACGGTTGTTCTTGTGTGCTATGGGAAAGAAGGGTTATTATGGACCCAAGAAAGATTATTGGCCTAGTTCGGTACGATCAGAATCGGCTTGAGGTCCGTGAATGGATTTAAATATGAATATGGGCTCTATATCAAGCCGGATGTGTTCATTTCAGCATAGCGCTCCTTAGGAGGAGCATTCGGACGTTGGATGTTATTTCGTCGTCGGCTGTTTCATGTAATGCCATATTGTGCTGTGTGTGTTGTGAACGACTCAATAATTTTCTTATGTGTTGAGATTTCGCATAACGATGGTTTTATGTGAGCAGGGTGGCTCTTTTGTTTCAGAACATATATCGCACCTCAGTTGTGCTTGAGTTTGTGGCTTATGGAGCTATATGTCTTCCTAGGGATGGTATTATACACTTAGTGTGCTTGGGACCGATATTCGATATTTTGTTGTAATGAGAAATTAGCTCGGTATGTATCTCCTTATGTGAATTCTATGTGTGGATCGGGTGGCATGCCGCTATGGGTATGTTGTTTGGATCGGGTTGTACGCCGCAATAGTATGATGTTGAGTACAGTTTTCTATATTATAATTTTTGTGTGTTTTGTTTTCCATTTTTTGAGGAAAGTCCATATTAGCAGCGTGAGTTGAGTAGTCCCTTCCAGAGTTCGGTTTCCTTATGTATCACATTCGAGTTAGTAGCCTATTGGCACGTTGTGGCATCATATGAGACTTTTGGTCATGTCAGGGGTGGCTTGTTGCCTGAGCAGTTTGCACTGGGTGAGACAAGATTATTGGATCTAGGATCAGTGCGATCGGATTATATAAAGTATATTAAAGAAAAAATACCATTAAGTGGTTCAAAATGAGGTAATGGTTCTTGTCAGGAGTATAGCCTCAATGATTTGTTGACTCAGCAGTTGGTTATGAATTTCTACACGTCTCTTCCATCGTGGCAATATTGTAAGAATTGGAACAAAACTTATACATGTCATGAGGTGCATTGTGAGCATCAGATTCGGGGAATGTTGGTTATTATGACCAGAGAATGTTAATATAGTCCTGTGGAGGATGTGGTGCATGGTGAGAATTCAGCAAAAGGTATGCAGTCATGTTTTGGGACACTGTGTAGTGATTGATACGGTGTTCAAATATTGGAAGACGGTCTCGCAGAGAATTTCGGATGTTGAAATTGGGTTCTAAGCTTATTTGTTGAATAAAGGAGAATATCTTCAGATTTGATCAAGTTAATGTGCTCAGCTAAGCTGTGGTAGCACGGGTAGGTGCTCAAGGTATTAAACAGTGATTTCGGACAACTCCAGTACAGTACTCAGCACGTTCGAGGACGAATGTATGTTTAAGTGAGAGAGAATGTAACGACCCGACCAGTCATTTTGGGCTCTAGTACGTTGTTCGGCAGTTTGAGGCCGTGAATAGCTTCACATCAGGTATTATGACTTGTGCGCATGGTCGGAATTGAATTTCGGGAAGTTCGGAGTTGATTTGGAAAGAGAATTTCCATTTTGAAAGCTTTAAGTTGGAAGAATTGACTAAGATTGGATTTTTGAGTAAACGACCTCGGAACCAGGATTGGAAGGTTCCAGCAGGTTCGTATGATGATTTCGGACTTGGGCATATGTCCGGATCAGGTTTTGGAATACCCGGGAATATTTCGGCACCTATTGTGGTAGTTATCATTTTTGGAAGAATTTCATAAGTTGGGTTGTAGTGCATTTCAGTGTTATCGATGTCCGTTTGGGATTCTGAGTCTGGGAATAGCTCTGCATGGTGATTCTGTATTTGTAAACTAATTATGGAAAAGATAGAATAACATATAAACAGAAAATGTAAATGAAATAAAAGTTAATCCGAGACCACTGAATTCACAGTGTTTCCTTAAAGAATTTAATCCACTCATAGTACCCAAGATTATGGATTATTTCCTCCTAGGATAGAATAAATTACACGCTGGTATAGTGGTACTTCAAACTCCAGTATTTCAGCGAACACAAAGTTCGGTAGCAAATCACACTTACTATTATTTTCTTTGAAGTTAAAACAATGCAGAAGAAGGAGGAGAACTCAGAAAATCGTATGGAAATTCTGAGAGAATGGACTTGTATTTTTAGCCAATGTTTTACTGAAAACTGTAGAGGTGCAACTCTTCAGAATGGCTGTTTATGCAAAACTGTCATAACATAAATGCCATAACATAAATGGCTAATTTATGCAATAATATACCGGGAATTGAAGAGGGAGGTTAATTTTTAGTTACACAACTGAAAAACTGAAAATGGATAACGGAAAAACGTTTAATATTTCGTTGGATTTAATATTAATATTAATATTCTGATATTATAACGGATTTTTATTACATTTCTGTTAGTATTTACTATTTACAAATAAATTTGGTCCAAAAAATTAATCAATCAATCGATCATTTTACCGAATATGAATCTGAATCCGAATTCGAAGCTGAGCCGAGCCGAGCGAGCGACGACGCTGACGGCACAAGGCTTGCCTTCTTCTTAACTTTTTCTGAGCTAGAAGAAGAGCAATTGCTTATATACCCATCAAAAACCTCTTCTTCTTCCAATATGGAACAATGTCCTTTTTGTCGGGAGGGGGGGGGGGAACTTAAAATTTTCATTTCCCTCCATTTTCCATTCACCCTCTTTTAAGCCATATTTATGCTTAAAAACCCAACAATTCTCCACATGAATGGGAAATGGCTATATCATGGAAATATGCATGAAAAACTGTGTGATTCGCAAGTAAGGATTAATTGCATCTAGATAAGTAGGTTTCTCTTTGAACTTTCCGTAGTGAACTTATGTCGGATATACTCGGTCAATCGGTAGATTTGATATCTTTGAACCGTCGAACTTTGGTGTATACCTGGACAACCATAAGTCACTCAACCAACCCTTAATCGTCTTTGGTTCTCATTATTGTGTTCGTTTCAGCCATGGACACTGCCTGGTTTCATAAATGTGTAGAGAATTGTCCTTACAAAATTCTCCTTACATAGGTGATTCCTAAACGTGTCATCCTGTAGATACACTATTTAATATACCCTGTATTAAATTTAAAAATCCTTAATGCTTTATCATTGGTACTGAACATTATCTTATCATGAGAATGAACCAAAATTTTAGTTGACAATGTTGAACTGTCATTAATGACTTTGTTTGATATCCTTGAACCTAGATCTTTGGATCTCCAGTCTTCTAGATAGAGTTACCACGACAATAACTTGTTCTCGGTCATAGTCCCATTCTCCTTGATGATTTCTTAACTACCTTTCTAGTTAGGTCTTTTGTAAGTGGATCCAACACATTATCACTTGACTTTATATAATCAATCATGATAATTCCTCTAGAGAGTAATTGCCTAACGGTTTTATATCTTCGTCGTATATGATGAGATTTACCGTTATACATAACGTTCCCAGCCCTTCCAATTGCCGCTTGACTATCACAATATATGCATATTGGTGCCAACAGTTTGGGACAAAATGGAATGTCTTCCAAGAAATTCCAGAGCCATTCAGCTTCTTCACCGGCTGTATCTAAGGCTATGAATTCAGCCTCCATTGTAGAGCGGACAATACAATTTTGTTTGGACGACTTCCAAGATACCGCTCCTCCACCAATAGTGAATACATATCCACTTGTGGAATTCGAATCAGCTGAATCGGTGATCTAATTTGCATCACAGTATTCCTCAATCATCGCAATATATTTACTATAGTGCAAAGCAAAACCCTGAGTATGTTCTAAATATCCCAAAACTCATTTCATTGCCATCCAATGAGATTGACATGGATTGCTCGTGTATCGACTCAGTTTACTTATAGCACAAGCTATATCTTGTCGTGTACAATTCATGATGTACATTAAGCATCCGAACACACGAGCATAATCCAATTGTGATATTCTTTGGCCTTTGTTCTTTGCTAATGCAACATTCACGTCAATTGGAGTCTTTACAACTTTAAACCCTAAGTGCTTGAATTTTTCAAGCATTGTCTTAATATAATAAGATTGTGACAATGCCAGACCTTGAGGAGTCTCATGGATCTTAATCCCCAAAATTAAATCAGCAACTCTCAAGTCTTTCATATCAAACTTGTTAGTTAGCATACGCTTAGTAGCATTTATGTTGACAATGTCATTACTCATTATCATCATATCATCCACATATAAGCAAACAGTGACTAGGTGATTTGGAATATTTTTAATGTACACACATTTATCACATTCATTTATCTTAAAACCATTTGACAACATTGTCTGGTCAAATTTTGCATGCCATTATTTGGGTGCTTATTTTTGTCCATAAAGGGACTTAACAAGTCTACATACCTTTTTTTCTTTACCTGAAACCACATACCTTTCAGGTTGTTCCATGTAGATTTCTTCCTCCAAATCTCCATTCAAGAAGACCGTCTTAACATTCATCTGATGAATTTCAAGACCATACACTGCAACTAATTCTACTAAGATCCATATGGACGTAATTCTTGTAACTGGAGAGTATGTATCAAAGTAGTCAAGACCTTCTCGTTGTTTATACCCTTTTACTACAAGTCTTGTCTTAAATTTATAGTGCTATCATCTTTTATTTTTCTCTTAAAAATCCATTTAGAACCCAAAGGTTTATTTCCAGGAGGAAAATCAGCCAATTCCCATGTATGTTTGTTCAATATGGATTCTATTTCACTATTGACTGCCTCTTTCCAAAACAATGATTCTGAAGAAGACATCACTTATTTAAATGTTCGAGGCTCATTTTTCAATAAGAAAGTCACAAAATCTGGTCCAAATGAAGTAGACGTTCTTTGATGTTTACTACGTCTTGGATCCTCCTAATTAAATGTACTTTCTTTTGTTTCTTTCGAGGTCGTTTAGATCCTTCACCAATCGACTCATATTCCTTTTTATACATATATATATTTTCAAAGAACTCAGTATTATCTGATTCTATAACCGTATTATTGTGAATGTCGGGATTTTCTGATTTAGGAACCAGAAATTGATATGCTTTACTATTGGTCGCATATCCTATGAAAACAAAATCAACAGTTTTCGGTTCTATTTTTACCCTTTTGGATTTAGGAACATGCACTTTTGACAAACACCCCCACACTTTAAAATTGAAGTTGGGCTTCCTTCCTTTCCATTTTTCATATTGAATGGATTGTATTTTGCTATGGGATACTCGATTTAGTATCCGGTTAGCCGTAATAATGACTTCCCCCACAAGTTCTGTGGCAATACAAAACTTATCAACAATGCGTTCATTATCTCTTTTAATGAACGATTCTTTCTTTCAGCAATCCCATTGGATTGGGGCGTGTAAGGGGTAGTTGTTTGATGAATAATTCCATATTCTAAACATATTTCTTCAAAAGGAGATTCATATTCACCATCCCTATCACTTCTTATCATTTTGATTTTCTTGTTAAGTTGTGTTTCAACTTCATTTTTGTATTGCTTGAATGCGTCTATTGCTTCATCTTTACTATTAAGTAAGTTAACATAGCAATATCGAGTACTATTGCCAATAAAAATTATGAAATACTTCTTTCCACCGCGAGATTGTATTGACTTCATGTCGCAAATATCTGTGTGAATTAAGTCTAAAGGATTTAAATTCCTTTTAACTGACTTATAAGGATGTTTAACATACTTAGATTTCACACATATTTGATATTTTAATTTGTCGCATTCAAACTTACGCAATACTTCGAAGTTAATCATTTTCCATAAGGTTTTATAATTGACATGACCCAAACTTATATACCATAATTCATTTGACTCAAGTAAGTAAGACAAAGCTAAAATTTTATTATTATTCTCAACAACCATTACATTCAGCTTGAAAAGGCCCCCAGTGAGGTACCTTTTCCTACGAACATTTCATTCTTACTTATTACAACCTTATCGGATACAAAAATACACTTAAAATCATTCTTAACAAGAAGTCCAGCAGAGACTAAATTCTTCCTAATCTCGGTAACATGAAGGATGTTGTTCAAAGTCACCACCTTGCCAGAAGTCATTTTTAGAAAGATCTTCCCACATACTTCAATCTTGGCCGTTGCAGCGTTTCCCATAGAAAGCGTCTCTTCCGGTCCAATAGGAGCATATGTAGCAAAAGATTCCCTAAAAACACAAACATGGCGAGTGGCTCCAGAATCAATCCACCACTCTTTAGGATTTCCCACCAGGTTGCATTCAGAAAGCATAGCACACAAGTCATCAACATCTTCATGCTTTTCAACCATGTTTGCTTGACCCTTCTTTTTGTCTTTCTTCGAAGCACGACACTCCGTAGATTTGTGTCCATCTTTTCCACAGTTGTAGCAATTTCCGTCGAACCGCTTCTTGCTTGGGTTGCTTTTCTGTCCAGAAGCCTGTTTCCTCTTTCTCTTATTTTGAGAAGTATCCTTAACAATGTTTGCTACCATTATTGTTGAGTTTTCACGGCCTCTCTTTTCAGCAGCTTTGTTGTCCTCTTCAATTCTCAACCGAACAATGAGATCTTCAAGCAACATCTCCTTGTGTTTGTGTTTCAAGTAGTTTTTGAAGTCCTTTCACAAAGGAGACAACTTCTCAATCATCGCTGCTACTTAGAATGCTTCATTGATAACAAAACCTTCAATGAAAATTCTATTAGTAAAAATACTAAAATTACTACTTTCAAAATTAGTATTAATTCGATTTATACCTTCAGCAAGGAGATCGTGAATAATCACTTGCAATTCCTGGACTTGGGTAATAATAGATTTGCTATCTACCATTTTATAGTCCAAAAACATAGCGACAACAAATTTCTTCAACCCGACATCTTCAGTTTTGTATTTCTTTTCAAGAGTATTCCACAATTCTTTTGATGTCTCCACGCCACTGCAGACATTTTACAAATCGTCCTCCAGTCCACTAAGAATATAATTCTTGCATAGAAAATCAGAATGCTTCCACGCCTCAATCACAAGAAAGCGTTCATTCTCTGGAGTTTCATCAGGCAGAACATGAACATCTTTCTTGATGAACTTCTATAGACTTAAAGTAGTCAAGTAGAAGAATATCTTCTGCTGCCACCACTTGAAATCAATCCCGAAAATTTTTTCGGGTTTTTTCGTCGGTGCCAACGCCGATGTTCGACTGATTGATGCATTAGCAGTCACCATTGGAACATCCTAGTTCCCGTTATCATTATTTATTTCTGTAAAAGAATGACACAAACAAACGTTAAAATCATGTAGAATTTAATCTCCAACAGAGTAAAAAAATCACAAAGGTTTTAATCTCCAGAACAGTGAATATAACATAAATACAGAAAAATAAGTAAATTCGTTAAGCTTGTTAGTATATTGTATTTGTAAACTAATTCTGGAAAAGATAGAATAACATATAAACAGAAAATGTAAATGAAATAAATGTTAATCAGAGCCCACTAAATTCACAATGTTTCCTTAAGAAATTTAATCCCCTCCTAGTACCCAAGGTTATAGATTATTTCCTCCTAGGATAGAACGAATTACACACCGGTATAGTGGTACTTCAAACCCCAGTGTTTCAGTGAACACAAAGTTCGGTAGCAAATTACACATACTGTTGCTTTCTTTGAAGTTAAAACAATGCATAAGAAGGAGGAGAACTCAGAAAATCGTATGAAAATTTTGAGAGAATGAACTTATTTTTATAGCCAATGTTAGGCTGAAAACTGAAGAGGTACAACTCTTCAGAATGACTGTTTATGCAAAACTGCCATAGCATAAATGCCATAACATAAATGGCTAATTTATGCAATAATAAACTGGGAATTTAAGAGGGAGGTTAATTTTCAGTTACACAACCAAAAAACTGAAAACAGATAACGGAAAAATATTTTATATTCCGTTGGATTTAATATTAATATTAATATTCTGTTATTAAAACGAATATTTAATAACATTTCTGTTAATATTTACTATAAATAAATAAATTTTGTCCAAAAAATTAATCAATCAATTGACCGAATCCGAATCCGAAGCGGAGCCGAGCGAGCGAGCGGCGACGGCGGCGCGAGGCTTGTCTTCTTCTCAACTCTTTAAGAGCTAGAAGAAGAGCAATTGCTTATATACCCATCAAAAAACTCTTCCTCTTCCAATATGGAACAATGTCTCTTTGTCAAGAGGGGGAAACTTATAAGTTCACTTAAAATTTTTATTTTCCCTCTATCTCCCATTCACAATCCTTTAAACCATATTAATGCTTAAAAACTCAACAAAACATAGAAGACAAAGAAGAAAGAGAAGTCTGAAATAAAGAGAAAACAAATATAAATGTGGCATACAGCTCACACAAGCCAACTTAACAATTCTTTATATATCCATTCTAATGATATTTTATTAAGTATTCTTTTGGTGAGTACAAATAAATTTTTGGCCGGGAGAGTTCTTATTTCTTTTTGTATTCTAAAAATTTGACTTAATGAAGAAGACAAGTAACTCTCTTTGAAAATGATAATTTAGCTTGGATTATTAAATGAAATACTCTTTCTCGTTCTATGTCGCCCTCTGTTTTAAACCCTTCTAGAATTTCAATAATCATCTATTTAAGAGATATTTAATTTTAAAATATATATCATCTTAGATTTATCAATATCATTTGTTAAGACCTCTGTCGATACAAAAATAACGAGGAATATGTAATGCTTTTACTATTTCTATTGCGTTGAGCTCATTTTGATTTTTTGGAATAATCTTGCTAAGAAACTTCCCATAGAAATAAGCAAAGGCAACACATCAAAATCAATCGTAATAACGAATACGGGAATGATCGAAGTCCCATATAATGGGCAAAAATACCTCACATAAAACTCAATAGAACTGAAAACAAGTTGTGACACAGCAGCTGCAATCTGGAGTTTATCACTTCTGGATAAAACCCGAAAAAATAGGAACATCTTACACAATTTTGAAAGGACTATTCAATAGCATCGGTTGTTCCATAAAATGCAATTGGTATTTTTCATTAATATGATCCACAAAGATCGTAGAAAAGACATACCACAGCTGCAAATGAAGATATTAAAGCCGCCACAAAATTTCATCGAACTACCACTAATTCGTTAGGAAACTGACATCTCATTGCCACTCCAGCTTCAATACCCAAGTTAATTAAAAATACGTACTCAAAGAACAACTGAATACCACGAAAAAAGTGACGGATCACAAATGCTTGAATGCAACTAATAACACCAACTGCAAAAATAGGTACGCCCCAAGAAATAATAGTGAGAATAATATCAGGGGAAGTCATCGAAGAGGGGGAAGGAGCGGGGGAGATCATCTAAGCGAATGTGCAATTCATTTTGTAATCTGGAGCAAGACACAAATCAAAAGTGTTTTTTGCTGTGATAATCTATGATTTGATTAACTCTGAAGGATATTGTGAGGAATGAGGCCTTAATAAAGGCAAAAATCAAATAAAACAAAATTTTCCAATAAAAGAAGCACAATAAAGCATAATCTGTCTGTGCATGGATAGTACAACCATTTCCATAAGAAATAGCATATTCAGACCACAATTTTGATTTCATATACAAGTCAACAACAATTTTACAGTTAAGAACAAACTCAATAAGCTCTTCAAACAACTTTATTGCCATTTTTGATTCTATATTATACAAATTCAAGCCTGTGAAATTTTTGACAGAGAGAAAGAAGAATGACAGAGAACCAAAGAGAAACATAGAAGACAAAGAAGAAAGAGATGTCTGAAATAAAGAGAAAATAAATATAAATGTGGCATACAGCTCACACAATCCAACTTAATAACTTCTTATATATCCATTCTAGTGATATTTTATTAAGAATTCTTTTAGTGAGTACAAATAAATTTTTGGTCGGGAGAGTTTTTTTCTTTCTAATATTTTAACTTAATGAAGAAGACAAGTAACTCTCTTTGAAAATGATGATTTAGCTTGAATTATTAAAAGAAATACTCCTTCTCGTTCTATGGCACCCTCTATTTTCAACCCTTCGAGAATTTCAACAGTCATCTATATAAGAGATATTTAATTTTAAAATATATATCATCTTAGATATATCAATATCATTTGTTAAGACCTTTGTTGATAAAAAAATAACGAGGGATATGTAATGCTTTTACGATTTCTATTGCCGTTGAGCTCTTTTTGATTTTTGGGAATAATCTTGCCGAGAAAGTTCCCATAGAAATAAGCAAAGGCAACACATCAAAATCACTCGTGATAATGAATACGTTAATGATCGAAGTCTCATCTAATGGGCAAAAATACCTCACATAAAACTCAATAGAACGGAAAACAAGTTGTGACACAGCAGCTGCAATCTGGAGTTTATCAATTCTAGATAATTGTCACGACCCCAAATATCGGTCATGATGCACCTATCACATTACTAGGCAAGCCTACCCAAACAACGATCATAACCCTTTTCTTTTAATAAATTATTTTTTAACACGGGTTTAATTACCAAATTTTTCACAATAAGTGTTTTTAACAACTAAAATGTGCGGAAATTAATAAAACATAAACCAACACAGCCCAAACATCTGGTATCCCAAGTCTAGAGCCTCTAAATACATAACTGACTGTCTAATACATCAAAAGTCTAAAAATGCAAAAAGGAACAAAATAGGAAGGAGGAAGCAAGGTTGCGGACGCCATGCACTACCTTGCAATCTCCGACAAACTCTGGATCAGCTGAGGACCCTGACTCTGCCGCTCGGGCACCTGGATCTGCACACAAGGTGCAGGGAGTAACGTGTGTACGCCAACTCAGTAAGTAACTAAAGTAAATAAGGTCTGAAAGCAGTGACGAGCAATGAAAATCATATGAATGAATGAACAACAAGATAACAGATCAACTTCACAGTTTAAAACCAGTTTCGTCATAAAATCTTCAATTTCAGTTTAAATACATGAAATCATATACTTAACAATTTTTCAACAGAGGCTTATTTTAAAAGAAGAGTGAAATCAGTAAGAAATATCATAACTGGCCCCCTCGGGCAAGGTATCACTCAGAATATGGCCTCTCGGGCAACCACTCAGTCACTCGTGACTAAACTCTTGTCACTCAGTACTTACTCTCAACACTCAAGCTCATTAACATCTCAGAATAATAATAGTCATAGTTACCGCTGTGGGCTGCAGCCCGATCCTTACTTTATAGTCGACTATGCTCACTGGGGGTGTACAAACTCCAGAGGGGCTTCTACAGCCCAAGCATCACGTCGCTGCGGCACGCAGCCCGATCCAATATATATATCGCTGCGGCGTACAACCCGATCCATATGAGTACCGTTGTGGCGTGCAGCCCGATCCATATTCTATACATATATAAATATCCTCACCATTAAGTTCTCAACCTCTCTCAGTCATTAACCTCACAACCTCTTGGGCACAACAATGGAAATTAGAGAACTCAGTCCAAACAGTCTTCACATTTAAGAAGCAGGGTGATAAAACCAGTTTGAAACAATAAATGGGTAAAACATGACTGAGGATATGCTTTCAAACAAGTAGAGTAAGGAACAACAGTACAAATGCCCCTAAGGGTCTCAACAGATCAGCACAACGCCCCAAACATGGCATACAACCCATAATATAGTATAAATAATCAAAAGTACGAAATATCATAAGGTTCCAAATCAAATACGTGGCTTAATACTCGCTACGGGACGGACCAAGTCACAATCCCTACCGGTGCACGCCCACACGCTTGTCACCTAGCGTGTGTGTCATCGCATTTATCAAAACAAGTCAAATACCGGGGTTTTGTACCCTCAGTTCCAGATTTACAGTAGTTACTTACCTCCAACTGGTGAAAATACTACTCCGCGATGCCTTTAACCCTCGAATCGGCCTCCACTCGCGTCGAATCTCTCCAAAATCAGAATTACGGCGTCAAGATATGCTAAGGGAACGAAGCCCAAGCGAAAATAATCAATATACGACACAAATCCCGAAATTACCAAAACCCGACCCTCGGGACCACGTCTCAGAACTCGATAAAAATCACATTAACAGAATCCTTATCCTTCCACGAGTCCATACATACCAAACTGAAATCGGAGTCCAAATGACCCCTCAAATTCTCATTTTAAAGTCTCTTAATATCAAGCCCTAATCCCCAATTTTTCATCCTTAATCTCCACTAATACCATGATTAAACAATGAAAAAATGATCATAAAGCAAAATAATGAAGCTTAGGGAACTTACTCAAATGATATCCCTTGATTTCTCTTGAAATCCACTGCCTCAGCCTTTTTCCCGTCTTCAAAAATGGAGTACTTAGCGAAATTTCGCGTAGAAACAATTTATACCTTATGCCCAGGGATTCTGCCCCTACGGCCCAGATATCACTTCTGCGGTACCGTATTTGTGGTCAATTAGCAGCTTCTGCGGCTTTCACTTAAAATCCAAAAATCGCATCTGCGACCACGTAGCCGCGCCTGCGCCATCATAGGTGCGGTTAGCCAACCGCATCTGCGGCTCATGCACTTCTCTTTCTTGACCGCTTCTGCGGTCATTTCCTTGCATCTATGGCATTGCACCTGCGGTCCCTAATCCGCAGGTGCGGAAATACCAGAAGCAGAAAATCTGCAGCATTCTTCAAAATTCCAAACTCTCCGTCAACCATTCGAAATCACCCCGAGGCCTCCGAGACCTCAACCAAAAGCACAAACATATCCCAAAACCTTATTCAAACTTGTACCAATCTTCAAAACACCTCAAACAACATCGAATCACCCAAAACACATCGGATTCAAGCTTAAGCTTCCAAAATCTTTCGAATTTCGCTTTTGATAAAAAACCCAACCAAACCACGTCTGAATGACCTAAAATTTTACACACACATCCCAAATAACACAACAGAACTACTGCAACTCTCAGAATTCCATTCCGACTCCTATATCAAAATCTCATTTATCAATCGGAAATTGCCAAAAATCCAATTCCGCCAATTCAAGCCTAAATCTACTCCGGACCTCCAAAACTCATTCCGATCATGCTCCTAAGTACCAAATCACCTCCGAAGCTAACTGAACCATCAGAAATCACATATGAGCCCTCTAACACATAAGTCAACCTCTGGTTGACTTTTCCAACTTAAGCTTCCTCGAAAGAGACTAAGTGTCTCAAACCTTACCAAATCCTTTCCGAACCCTAACGAATCAACCCGATCACATATAGAACCATTATACAAAGCACTAAGAAGCAGAAATGGGGAAAATGGAGCGGTAACTCATGAGACGATTGACTGGGTCGTCACATCCTCCCCAACTTAAACAATCGTTCATCCTCAAACAAGTCAAGAAACATACCTGAAACCTCAAACAGGTAAGGATATCTACTCCGCATCTCCCGCTCGGTCTCCCAAGTAGCCTCCTCCACGGGACGACCTCTCCACTGCACTTTCACTAAAGCTATATCCTTTGACCTCAACTTTTGAACCTGACGACCCAAAATAGCTACTAGCTCCACATCATAAGTCAATTCATCATCCAACTGAACCGTGCTGAAATCCAAAACATGAGACGGATCCCCAATATACTTCCGGAGCATAGAAATATGAAATACCGGATGCACACTCGACAAGATGGGTGGCAAAGCAAGCTCATAATCCACCTCCCCAGTCCTTCGAAGCACCTCAAAAGGCCCAATGAACCGAGTACTCAATTTACCTTTCTTCCCATAACTCTTCTGCCTTGACTACGCTGTACGAAGCCTCTCCTGAATGACCTTCACCTTCTCTAAAGCATCCTGCACCAAGTCTGTTCCCAATAGCCTAGCCTCACCCGGCTCAAACCAACCGACCGGAGATCTATACAGCCTCCCATACAAAGCCTCATATGGAGCCATTTGAATACTCGACTGGTAGTTGTTGTTATAAACAAACTCTGCAAGCGGTAGAAACTGATCCCATGACCCTCGAAATCAATGACACAAGCACGCAACATGTCCTCCAATATCTAAATAGTGCGCTCGGACTGCCCGTCCGTCTGAGGGTGAAAAGCTGTGCTCAACTCAACCTGAGTACCCAACTCTCGCTGCACAGACCTCCAAAACTACGAAGTAAACTGAGTGCCCCTATCTGAAATGATGGAAATTGGGACACCATGCAAACGAACAATCTCCCGGATATAGATATCTTCCAATCACTCTGAAGAATAGGTAGTACACACATGAATGAAGTGCGCGGACTTGGTCAGCCAATCCACAATCACCCAAATAGCATCGAACTTCCTCAAAGTCCATGGAAGTCAAACTACAAAGTCCATAGTGATCCTCTCCCACTTCCACTCTAGAATATCCATCTGCTGAAGCAAACCATCCCGGTCTCTGATGCTCATATTTCACCTGCTGACAATTGAGACACCGAGCTACAAATCCCACAATGTCTTTCTTCATTCTTCTCCACCAATAATGCTACCTCAAATCCTAATACATCTTTGCGGCACCCGGATGAATGGAATACCGCGAGCTATGGGCCTCCTCCAAAATCAACTCCCGAAGCCCATCTACATTGGGCACGCATATTCGACCCTGCATCCTCAACAACCCATCATCAACAATAGTCACATCTCTAGCATCATCATGCTTAAATCTATCCTTAAAGACAAGCAAATGCGGACCATCATACTGGCGCTCTCTCATGTGATCATATAAGGAAAACCGAGAAACCACGCAAGCCAATACCCAACTGGGCTCTAAAACATCTAACCTCACAAACTGATTGGCCAAGGCCTGAACATCAACTGCAAGAGGTCTCTCCCCAACTGGAATATATGCTAAACTCCCCATACTCACTGCCTTTCGGCTCAAAGCATCGGCCACCACATTGGCCTTCCCCGGATGGTACAAAATAGTAATATCATAATCCTTTAGCAACTCCAACCATCTCCGCTACCTCAAATTAAGATCCTTCTGCTTGGACAAGTGATGGAGGCTATGATGATCAGTAAACACCTCACAAGACACACCATACAAGTAATGCCTCCAAATCTTCAACGCGTGAACTATGGCAGCCAACTCCAAATCATGAACGGGGTAGTTCTTCTCATGGGGCTTCAACTGAAGAGAAGCATAAGCAATAACTCTACCCTCCTACATCAACACACAACTAATACCAACTCACGAAGCATCACAATACACGGTATATGAACCTGAAGCTGATGGCAAAACTAACATTGGAGCTGTGGTCAAGGCTATCTTGAGCTTCTGAAAGCTCTCCTTACACTCATCCGACCACACAAATGGAGCACCCTTCTGAGTCAACTTGGTCAAGGGTGATGCGATATTTGAGAGTCCCTGAACAAACCGGCGATAATAGCCTGCCAAACTAAGAAAACTGCGAATCTCTGTGGCTGAGGACGGTCTGGGCCAACTCTAAACCGCCTCTATCTTATTCGGATCAACCTGAATACCCTCGATGGACACCACGTGCCCCAAGAAAGCCACTGAACTAAGCCAAAACTCACACTTGGAGAATTTTGCTTAAAGCTTCTCCTCCCTCAATCTCTGCAACACAACTCTCAAATGCTCTGTGTGTTCCTCCTGACTACGCGAATATACCAGAATATCATCAATGAAGACTATGACAAACGAATCGAGATAAGGCCGGAACACGATGTTCATCAAATGCATGAACGCTGATGGGGCATTGGTCAGCCCAAAAGACATCACCAAGAACTCATAATGACCATAACGGGTCCTGAAAGCTGTCTTAGGAATATCCGATTCCTTGATCTTCAACTGGTGATAACCCGAACGTAGATCAATCTTGGAGAACACTCTCGCTCCTTGAAGCTGGTCGAATAAATCATCAATGCGAGGCAAAGGATACTTGTTCTTAATTGTTACTTTGTTCAATTGCCTATAATCAATGCACATTCTTATAGTGCCATCCTTCTTATTCACAAATAAAACCGGCGCACCCCAAGGTAACACACTAAGCCGAATGAACCCCTTATCGAGGAGTTCTTGAAGCTGCTCCTTTAACTCTATCAACTCCGCCGGTGCCATATGATATGGCAGAATAGAAATGGGCTGAGTGCTCGGCTCCAGGTCAATAGCAAAATTAATTTCCCTGTCCGGTGGCATGCCCGGTAGGTCTACAAGAAACACATCGGAAAAATCCCTCACAACTGGGACAGAATCAATATTGGGAGTCTCTGCACCGACATCCCTTACAAAAGATAGATACAAAAGACATCCCTTCCCAACCATACGTTGGGCCTTCAAGAATGAGATCACCCTACTGGGAACATAATCAGTCAAACCTCTCCACTCGATCTATGGCATACCCGGTATAGCCAATTTGACTGTCTTGGCTTAACCGTCCAGAATAGCATGGCTCGGAGATAGCCAATACATGCCCAAAATGACATCTAAATCCACTATACACAATAATAAAAGATCCACTCGGGTATCCAGACCCCCAATAGTCACCACACACGACCGATACACACGATCTACAAAACTAGTATCGCCCACCGGAGTAGATACATAAATAGGCAAAATAAGAGACTCACAAAGCGTATCTAAATAATGGGCAAAATATGATGACACAAAAGAAAAGCTGGAACCAGAATCAAATAATATAGAGGCATCTCTGTGGCAGACTAAAACAATACCTGAAATCACAGTATCTGAAGCAGAAGTATCCGATCTACCTAGGAGGGCATAGAAACGAGCCTGACCACCGCCTGATCGACCTCCTCCTCTAGGGCGACCCCTAGCTGACTGACCTCCACCCTTAGTTGGGTGGGTGGGTGGAGAAGTAACTGGAGCTGAAGTGGAGGGCTGACCCCTCTACTGAGACAGACCATCATGAAGACAAAGACACTGCCTCCTCATATGCCCAAACTCTCCCCACTAATAAAAACTCCCCGGTGCTGGAGATGGGGACTGAAGGGAATCCCTGGCACCGGAATGACCAGTAGAAGGACCTAGAATGGAAGAACCCTAAACCGATGGAGCACGGGATGAACTCTGGGCTAGAAGGGCACTGAGGGATGAATGGCCCTGATGAGAACTATGAGATCCATGATGCGATGATGCCCCACGATAACCTGGGCGAGCTGATTGAGCCTGCCTAAATGGATGGCCTCTGCCATGCTGAAACTGACCCCTCGAAGGAGCACTACTAAAGCTACCAAATCCCCAAGGCCTCTTGACCTCCCTCTCCTTTCGCTCTTGGCGGCAAACTGACTCAATCTCACGGGCAATGTCAACAACCTCCTAGAAAGTAGAACCCGTCACCCTCTCCCTAGTCATGAGAATCCGAAACTGATATGTAAGGCCATCAACAAACCTCCTGATCCTCTCTCGATCTGTGGGAACCAACCAAACCACATGACGAGCTAGCTCAGAGAACCGCATCTCATAATGCATCACAGTTCTCTCTCCCTAACGCAACTGCTCGAACTGCCTGAGTAGCTCCTCTCGGCAAGACTGTGGTACATACTTCTCCAAAAAGAGAATAGAGAACTACTGCTAGGTAAGGGATGCTGCACCAACAGGCCTACGCCTTTCATATGCCTCCCACCAATAAAGGTAGCTCTAGAAAACTGAAAGGGCATAAATGTTACACCACTGGTCTCTAGAATACCCGTTGTACGAAGCACTCTCTGGCACTTATCCAAGAAACCCTGGGCATACTCGCCCTCTGCACCGCTGAAAGTCAGAGTCTAGAGTCTACAAAACCTCTCTAGTTGACGCTGCACGTCGTCCGGCATAACTGGTACCACATACTCCTGAGCTGGTGCAACTGGTTGGGCTAGAGGTGCCCCCGGTGTTTGGAGTCCTTGTACAACCTGCTCAGGTGTGCGAGCAACAGGAGTCTGGTTGCCTCCCCCGGCCTGAGAAGTATCTGCGGCCATAGTAACTAAGATCGCCTGAGCCAAACCAGTATACACTGATAACATCTGAGCGAAAGCCTCTTGAAGGCCTGGATTCACAATAGGCACAACTTGTGCCTGCTGCGGTAGCGTCCAACATTGGGACCTGATCCTGAACTGGGGTAGCTGGCGGATCTACAGGTGCTGCCCTAGCTGCTCTGCCCCTACCATGGCCTCGACCGTGTCCTCGGCCTCTAGTGGCCCCAGCCGGTGGTACTAGTGGTCGTCCATCCTATCCGGTAGCACGTGTCCTCACCATCTATGAGAGAATGGAATAACGGAAGTTAGGTACTCAGATCAACAGATTTGTATGACAAGAATTTCAAGAATATGGATGTCATGGCTCCATACCGGATAAATACAAGGTTCTGCAGCCTCTCGAGGATAAATACAGATGTCTCCATACCGATCCGCGAGACTCTACTAAACCGGCTCATGACTCGCGAGACCTATGTAACCTAGGATCTGATATCAACTTGTCACGACCCCAAATACCTGGTCCTGATGGCGCCTATCACATTACTAGTCAAGCCTACCCAAACATCGATCATAACCCTTTTCTTTTAATAAACCATTTTCTAACATGGGTTTAATTACCAAATATTTCATAATAAGTGTTTTTAACAACTAAAATGTGCGAAAATCAATAAAACATAAACCAACATAGCCCAAACATCTGGTATCCCAAGTTTAGAGCCTCTAAATACATAACCGACTGTCTAATACATCAAAAGTCTAAAAATGCAAAAAGTAACAAAATAGGAAGGAGGAGGCAGGGCTGTGGATGCCATGCAACTACCTTGTAATCTCCGGCAAACTCTGGATCAGCTGAGGACCCTGACTCTGCCGCTCGGGCACCTGGATCTGCACACAAGGTGCAAGGAGTAACGTGTGTACGCCAACTCAATAAGTAACTAAAGTAAATAAGGTCTGAAAGCAGTGACGAACAGTTAAAAATCATATAAATGAATAAACAACAGGATAACAGATCAACTTCACAGTTTAAAACCAGTTTCATCATAAAATCTTTAGTTTCAGTTTAAATACATGAAATCATATATTTAACAATTTTTCAATAGAGGCTTATTTTAAAAGAAGAGTGAAATCAGAAAGAAATATCATAACACTTACACGATCTTTTAAATGATATTTTTGGGCTGAGAATCATGTTTTACTATTGCCCGAGTGGCTTGTGTAGATTTTGACAGAGTAAGGCCGAGGACTTATGTTGTGAGGAAACATTTGATACTGATTATGAGGTCGAGGGCTTGAGATATGTACGCCACGAGGTAGCTTGATTGATATGAGGCCGAGGGCCTAGTGATGATGCCACGAGATGGCTTGATATTGTGCTTGGGCCGTAAGGAGCCCCTCCTGGAGTCTACACACCCCCAGTGAGCGCGGGTACCCATTGTGATTTGAGCCTGAGGGGCTGGTACTATTCTGAGATTGAACCCGAGGGGCTGGTATTGTTCTGAGATGTTGCCCGAGGGGCGGATTTGTTGATACTGTACCCGAGGAAAGAACCTTTATGTGTTTATCTTTTTCTTAATTTCCGGTCAATTACCAAGATTGATTGTTGAAAAAGGTTTTTCACAAAGTTAATTTTGAGTTAAAGGAATTTTACCTATCTTTCACTAGTTTACTGTTTTAGTGGTTTTACTGCTTCATTATAGCATGCTTTTGTGCCTTACATGATTTCCTACTTTCAGTCTTTATTTATGATTATTACTCACTGAGTTAGAGTACTCACTTTACTCTCTGCACCCTGTGTGCAGATTCAGGCATATCTGATCCCGCTCCCGAGTGCTGATCATTCCGGCTCAGGCGGATCCGAGGAGTCTCTAGGTAGCTGTTGGCGTTCGCAGCCCGGAGCTCTTCCCTATCTTACTTCTTCATGTTCTTGTAGACATGTGATTTTTGACCCTCTCCAAGATTTTTCATATTTTAGCACGTAAATATTTAATTTAGGCCTAATATATCTATTTCAACTCATTTTTACTCTTTTACTTTTATTTTATTACAAGAAAACGAAATTACAAAAAAATAGGTTCATTAATGTTTTGTAGTCATTTTTAATCTTGAAAAATACTAAAAAAAATAGTTTTGTTTTAATGGTCAGTCTTATTTTAATAGTTATTTTACTTAAATAGGATTAATTAGTAAATGAGGTCGTATTTTTAGTCTCGCTCGCGGAGAAAGAATGAAATTTGGGTTCGAACGACCCATTTTTAGGCCTAGTTTTTGGACCTAGCCTATAATTCCTAGGCCCATACCCCTTAGCCTAAAAAACCCTACAAAAACCTAGATCCCTACCCTATATAAAGACCAACCTAAAACGCCTAAGGGGGAGGGGTGCAAATACACACAAAAACAAAGGCTGCGCCGAAGAACCAAAATAACGACCCCACCCCCTAAAGATCATTGTCTTTGCCCCACCCAAACGACCTCATTAGCTCGATTCTTCTTCAACATAAAACAAGCACCAGACCCTTAAGCATCAGCCATGAAACAAAGAAGATCATCTTCTTAACAAAACACCCCCTAAATACCTAGAGTCATCAGAAACGTACACGCACAGAGGCATCCATCGCCGGGGCTCCATAACCACTGCCAGACCTCCGTTCACCACGAGTCTGCCATCTCTGGCAAACACACACACACACACACTGCTACCATTCCACCCTCTCACACCTACCGCTACCATAACTGGCCGGCAATCCAGTAGAAACAGTGACAAAAACGTGAGATGTTTTCAGTCATCGAGCCGTCGAGGTCGTCATCGAAATTTCCAGTCCAAGTCCTTGTTGTCCATGTTCCGTTGAAGTCATCTGTACAGGGGTATGTTTTCTTATATTTGTATTCTTCGGATCCGGTTGAACGTAAAATTACGATTGGTTTACCTTACCTTATTGGTTATTATTGTTTGGATCCGTCGTTTGGACGCTAATGTTGTGGCGTTTATTATTTCTCTGTTGAAATGTTTCTCTAGATAGGTGATGTTAGTGATTAATGTTGAGTTCCTAATTTCATAAGATATAACTGAACGTGCTGCTATTTATTTATTTATTCATTCTATTCTAATATCTTTGTTCTTCTTCTTTAAAAAAATGAATACATAATTAGGACCCTTTGGCCTAAGCTCATAAATCGGAATGAGGTCTAACTGAAATCGGGCATTGTAGTTTAGTTGCTTGTATCTTGGCAGAGCAATTTCAATTACTGTCGTATGCATCCATGGTAGGTGCTAGAGAATTTAGCAGTATTACATGAACGCCTGGGAAAAGTATCGTGACCTTGGGTAGTTTGTTTAGGAAAATAAGCATGAGCCTTCGTAGTTTTCTTTTAGCCACGTAATTAATTCATCGATTACTGGTACGGTTCCCCGTAGTTGTGATGCCCAATTTCAAATTAGTTTAAATATGAATATCCGTAGTTTACTTTAGTTGAGTACAATCCTTTGAAATTAGAATCGAGGTGTGCCATTAGTTGAATTTTCCATGGCCCTCGCAAACTTGAAAGTGCGTAGTTGCTTTAAGCGCGCTACTTAAAATATTACTTCCTAAACTCGGGTGTGCATTTATGTGACCCAAATCCAAATCTTAACAATGTTAAATAAAATGTGTCGTGGACCGCGGGTGCATTTATGTGACCCAAATCCAAATCTTAACAACGTTAAATAAAATGTGTCGTGGACCGCGGGTGCATTTATGTGACGTGGTTCAAGATGTGTTTTAGATGACGCTGAAATCTTCCTTAAAATAATTAAAAGTGGTTCTAAAGTTAAAATGCACATAGGCTAAAACATGTATTAAAATCAGATAATAGGCCAATTATAACAGTTGAGTGACCGTGCTAGAACGACGGAACTAGGGAATGCTTAACACCTTTTCCCGGGTTAACAGAATTCGTTACCCAGATTTCTGTGTTCGCGGACTGTAAAACAGAGTCAATCTTTCCTCGATTCGGTATTTGAAATCGGTGACTTGGGACACCATAAATTATCCCAAGTGGCGACTCTGAATTTTTAATAAAATAATCCCGTTTTGATTGTCACTTTAAGTTCGAAAAAACTCCCTTATACTTCCCTTCGGGGGTGTATTGAAAAAGGAGGTGTGACAGCTCTGGCGACTCTGCTGGAGACCGAACCCAGAATCTCTGGTTCAGGGTTCAGAATTCGAGCTTAGATGAATTGTTATATTTGGCTTTATTTATTATCTGATTTTATTACATGTTTGGCCTAATGTGCTAAATATTGCTTTTACCGCTTTGATATTATCTGAATTGTGTATATAAACTGCTACGAAACCCCTCTCTTCTCTCTCCTGAGGAGTGCACGCTGGTTGTGACTTCTTTCTATTAGTGTCATATCCCAAATAGAACAAGGTTCGAACAAGTTGCAAAGCCGGATGATCTTTTGGTTACCGGTACACAGCCCCCCCCGGCTCGAGTTGTCCGCTCGGGTAAGCCAGGTCTAGAACAATACACCCAGGTTTTAAACTTAGAATAACTCAGCCTCATGCCAGATCCCTAGTAGGAGCGTTTGTTTGCATCACATGCATTTGACTTTGGAGACTCAACACAGAGGTTGGGTCTGTCTAGGACAGGTATACCTGAAATGAAAAGATCATCCTGATGCATCTTACTTGCTACTTGTGCATTTATTTGCTTTGGATTTGCATGCTGACCGGCTTTTGAATAATAGAAGGAAGTTGAAAAAAGAAAATATTAGTGTGAGGGCTAAGTGAGATAATCACCGGTTTTGAAAAACCAATGTCCAAATGGTACTAAAACTCTACCAAAATTTTGAAAAAAATAAATAAATTTATTTTGAAAAAAAAAGAGAAAAGAAAAAGAGGTTGGTTTTTGTTTTAAATTGCCCAAACTACGCCAGTTTGATTCTCACTGGATGTGGGATACGTAGGCAACTCCCATCGGGTCCAACTTCCTTTTTGAAAATAAATAGCCCGAAAGGCACCAAAAATTTATTACTTTGTTGGAAATAAGTAAGGTAAAGCCATTCTTTTCAAAAATAGCCGAATGTCCCCAAAAGGACGTCGGAAGGCTATTTTTGCAAAAACAACCACCTTTGGTCTTTTTTTGTTGACATTTTGGTCGTTTAGCAAGAATAACCCTAAAATCTTCTCCCCGAAAGTGCTGAAATGCCGTATTTGCAAAGCTGGGTTTTATTTTGAAATGAAAATTTGAAAAGAAAAGAGAGAAAAACAGTGTTAACTTTGTTTTTGAGTCAAATGAGTTTTGATTTTGCTTAATCACCCTAATAAATGTACAGGGAATGAGCACGAGTCAAAATTTGCCAATAACAGTCATGAACAAGATCCCTTTGGAGTTGTATATGTGGTGAGAAGATCTGGGTAAATTAGGGTAAGATAAGGTCAATCTATACTTGGGAGGTCTCACTGGGTTGTTGAAGATCAGGCCTAGAGGAGACATCGTAAAGGTGTTGGTTACATTTTGGGACCCGGCCCACAACGTGTTTCATTTCTCAGATTTTGAACTCACCCCAACTTTGGAAGAAATAGCCAGATATATTGGGAGCACTGAGGTTCCTATGAGACACAAATATCTGATTGCTCCAAGAGTCGTCGCTGTGCACAAGTTCCTAGATTCCTTAAAGATAAGCAGGGGGGTCCACAACCTAGATTTGGTAGCTGGTTTTTCCACTCCGCAGTTTATATACCAGAGATATGGTCACATATGAGGGTTTAACAATCCAAAAAATAAAATATGTAGCAAAGGGAATCACCTCAAATGGGAAGAGCACCAGTGCTTTGCTTTTATGGTAGTATTCTTGGGTCTTCTGCTGTTTCCTAGGAATTCAATATATGGATAGCTGGGGTCATTAGTACCTTGCTGACTCAGGCCAAAAGCACCCTCGCACCCATGATAGTAGCTGAAATCATCCGCGCTCTCACAGCCTGCAAAACCGGAGGAGACTTTTTTGAAGGGTGCAATTTGTTGCTACAGATGTGGATGACTGAGCATCTATGTCATCGTCCTTAATACATGAGCTATGGGTCGACAGAGAAAACTGCATAGAGGAATTTTATACAAGGGTCGACGGGTTTAGCCTGCCAGAAGGGGTCACAGAATGGATATCCCATCTCCGCTCCATCACTGCAGACCAAATAGAATGGACGTTTGGGTGGCTTCCTATAGATGAAATCGTATACATGCCAGCTACCGGACTTCACTTCCTCCTGATGGGTCTCAGAAGTATCTAGCCTTATGCCCCATACCGGGTTTTGAGACAGTTGGGGAGATGTCAAATAGTTCCAAAGATGAAGACCTTAGTGCTCAGGTAGTCGAGATTGGTCCTGATGGTCAGTTTCATGAAGCAGTAGTCCACCAGATTTGGAGCGAGTGTCAGTACCTAACGGCAAATACCTGTGTGCGCGATCTATCCAAAGGTGAAGTTTCACCAGGGTACCTTTCTTGGTATAAAAGGGAAATTGTGTTTTGAAGGCCGGCCAAAAGACCCATCTTCAAGAATTTGTCGAGGCGTCACAAGTATAATGGGATTGGTTGGCCAAAGAAAATAAATATAGGGATACCATAAGCAAGCTGGAGAAGCAAGTCAAGGACCTTCAATTCGAGAATAGTTTGCAAGCCGCCACAGATGAGGTTGAGAAGAAAAAGCTAGCCAAGGAAAATGAAGCCCTTCGAGCCCAAATTCGGGAAATGAAAATAGCAGCTGGAAATCCCGCCAGAAGTGCAAAAGATGAAAAGCTTATAAAGAACCTTAAGCAGAAGGTGAGTGAGTATGGTTTTGACTTGAACAAGGCGGAGGGTGAATTAGCAAGGGCTCAAACAAATTGGCTAAGAATGCAGAAGAACGAGAGCGCTTGGTTAAACAGTTAAAAGAAAATATGACAATGAGGTTGTGGGGTTGAAGAAAAGGGTCACCATCTTTGAGAACAAAATGATCAAGCAAGCAAAAGACTTTAAGGCAGAAAGAGAACACTGTTATGTAGCGATTGCACAGTTAGAAAGAGATCTGCAACAACTTCAAGAATAGAATCATATAGCTGAACAAACTTTGGAAGCTAGGGCCCAACAGATTGGGCGTTTGTTGCAAGAAAAAGGGCGTCATAAGAGAGAGAGTCAGAAGGATCGCCGACTACATCGCGATGAAGCGCAACAGTTGTGAGGATATGACTAGATCCATGTTCTTTGCCACTGTGATGACCTTTGTCCGCCAGATAATAAAATATCTCTACCACCTCCAAGGGGATTTAGCACGTAGGCCCGTGGCGAGACCGAATGATGTCCCGCGGGCCCCAGGAGCATTTGAGGCATTGATGTATTCATGATTTTTACTCGAGTCTGTATTTTCTTTCCGTTGGAGTCTGTCAATTTGTTTTCGAGTCTGTGTTTTCATCTTGCTGTTGGAGTCTATTAGTTTCCTTTTCGAGTCTATTAGTTTTTGAGTCGTGGTAATCAAAACGTTCATTTTATGAAAAAATTTGAAAATCCCAAAATATCTTTTATTTATTTTTACACTTATCCCCCAGAACTACGCTTGGTCTGATTCATGCGGGGTCATGATATGTAGGCAATTTCCATAGGATTCGACCATAACCAAAAGAAAAAAAAGAAAAAAAAGGGAAAGAAAAGGAAAGAAACAAGAGAGAAAAGAAAAGAAAAAGAGAGAAAGCAAGAAAATGTGGGAAGGAAACAATGGCAAAGCAAGAGGGAGAAATAAGAGAATAAAGAGCAACGAGAAATCAAGCAAAGAAAGGCATGAGTGAAAAGAGAGAGAGAGAGAGAGAGAGAGAGAGGAAGAAGTTGCAAATGGAAATTAGGGAAAGCCGGGATGACGCAAGCAACCGATCAAATGCATAATAGAAATGGTTAACTGCTTACGTGCATTGCATCCCCAATGTGCGGTGGTCTATCTGTTAAATGCCCCAACGCTAACGGGATGACCCCATTTTGTTCCTTTTGATATCTTCATAGCAGAAAAATGGTTGGTTTGTGGTTCTCGAAGTAGTAACTCCTCTCCACAACATAAAGTCAAAAGGCGATGGCAGACAACAACGAAATTGGGTTGGTTGATATCGGTGCCCAAAAGCAGTTGGTTGAACAGGACACTGGTTTGGCTGATGAGGTAAAGATGTTAAGACAACACATGACGGACATGTGTCAGGCCTGGATGACTGGGAAGGCACCACCCCTACCACCACCTGACTTCTTAGATGCTACCCTTACCCAAACTCCGGTCATAGTGTCGGATGATTCCCCGTACTCTCAAGATCCACATGTTTATCACAGCTTTCCCAACCGCCCTAGTATCTCCATCACTCTTCCTCCAATTATCTCTCCCCAAAATTGCCCTCCTGTCATATCCACTATTCCCAACAATGAATACCTACTCAAAGCTCATGATGCCCAATATTACCCCTCAAAGGTTTCCCACAAGGTTCTTGATTCATACAAGAAGAGCCCTCGAGATGAGATTCATGCTGAAAATGAAAAGGTTACCAGAAAAGAAGGGCGAGATGAGATACCCGGGAAGCTGAAAAGCATAGAACAGTCTTTAAAGAACATGCAAGGGATAGGAAACCAGGTTAGCATGTCTTACAAAGAGTTGTGTATGTTCCCTGACGTTCGCCTACCCGCGGGGTTTAAAGTGCCAAAGTTTAACTTGTATGATGGGGGTGGAGATCCGGTAGCCCATTTGAGGGGTTATTACAGTGAAATGAGAGGTGTTGGCAAGAAAGATGATTTGTTGATGGCGTATTTCAGTGAGAGCTTGACTGGGGCAGCTTTGGAATGGCATAATCGTCAAGATGTCGGTAAGTGGCATACATTGGGCGACATGGATCGGGATTTTGTGTGACACTTTCAGTACAATATAGACAATGTCCCAGACCACTCCTCCCTATCTCAGATGGAAAAGAAACCCAAGGAAAGTTTTAAGGATTTTTGGGTCAGATGGAACAAACAAGTTGCTCAGGATAGTCCTCCCATTGATAGAAAAGATGTTGCTGAGCCCCGCTGACGACAGGGTCCAGTGGTCGTTCTTGCTAAATGCTTTCAGCCTCAATGTAGACCCCGTGGATATCCTTGTAATCCTCCCCACTGCTACTTCTCTCCACAGAACCTCCAAAATCGTACATCACTTCCCCGATACCCCATCCACAATGCACCACCATATGCTCCACATACCCGAGGCCCGCGATGGCCCGCACCACTTCCACAAATATCTCACCCTCCCCCTCAGGCATATCAACCACCTTCTCGCAAAAGGTTCCAACCAAGGCTAGAGTATAAAATGAAAAGACTACTGAAAAAAGAAAATGCTTTCATGCCCATCGGAGAATCCTATACAAGCTTGTTTGAAAAGTTAAAGCATTCTGGCCTGATTGAGCCGCTCCTCAGCTATACTCCAGACCTATATGCAAAAGGCTTTGATCTTGATGTACGATGCAAGTACCACTCTAATGTCCAAGGTCATAGCATTGAAGATTGCCGCTCTTTGAAAAGGGAAATAGAAAGAATGATTCAAGAAGGGGTAATTGTGGTCAATGACCGTGACAGGGAGCATGCAAATCCTCTTGGGAACTTGTTGACTAAAGTTGATAATGTTGAAGTTGGTAATGGTCTTGGCAATGCTGATGCGGAACTCAGTGACTAAGATGTCGTGCTTGATAATTGGAAAGACGCTCCATCTCTTGGCTAGCTGGGGAGGAGTCTTGGCGGTTTATTTTGTTGTCATTTCTGTTGTCCGAATTATTTTTAGGGTTGTAATCCGGACATTATCTTGTGACCCATGCCCTTCTATCCTTTTATTTTGCCTAGTTTGTTTAGTCGTAGTAGCTCGTTTAGTGTTGTCTAGGTTTGTTCCAGGTTTGTGATCCCAGTTTAGTTTGCTTGTTTTGTTGTTCAAACCCTTTCACCATTTGTCTAATGCAATTTTTTGTTTTCTGTTATTTCTAGTCATTTTTGTTTAGTTCTCTTTTCTTTTTACAGTTCTTTTCCTGTTGACTCTAGTGACATGGCATGCACGTGTAATTCTCAACCTAGTCTTAAAAAAAATCAGTTTAGTCACGAAGTAGTGAAGCAATTTAGGAGATGATATGGACATTTGAGGGAAGTAAGTGAAGGGATTTTGAGATCACAAAGCCCGAATTGTGTGAAACTGGGGCAGATAGAACATAAAGAAACACTATTGAAACGCATCCTACCACATCAGGTTGAAGCTAAAGGCAACTTTGCCCGTAATTGGCAGGGGCCGTGTTGGTAACAAGAGTGTTGTTCGATGGTGCTTTGTATTTAACAGATGTAGAAGGCAAATGTGTGGATATGGCTATCAATTCTAATGCAGCCAAAAGATATTATGTATAATTTCTTTGGTTTGTTTAATTGTGTGTTTGTACTTGGCATGTTTTAAAGATTGGAATGACGAAGACATTTTATTCTGCTATCTAAACACTTTATCCTTTGTTACCCTTTTGAGCCTTATTTATTTTCTTTCATATCTCTTCGTTGGAATCAGAAGCGGAGTTTAGAAATATGATACATAAAAAAGGAGAGAAAAGAAAAAGAAAAAATATAAGAGAAAAAGAGAGAAAAAATGGAAAAAGAGTAGAGAAAAGAAAAGAAAAGGAAAAAGAGAAAAAGAAAAAAAAGAGAGAAAAGTACAAAAACAAAGCAATTCCTATGTCATGAACTACGTTCGATCTGATTCCTTTTAAGGATACGTAGGCAGCCTCACGGTTCGGTCCCATCAAAATAAAATTCAAAGGTCCCCAAGCAAAGGAACTGGGGCAGAAGTTGTGGTTGTTGTAAGAGATCTGATTCCAAAAGTTGTAATTTTGAGCCCTTTTAAGCTGTTTTTGAGCCTTTATCCTTTCTTTCTAACCCCATCCAAAAGCCCGCATTACGGTTCAAAGAAAGACCTTCCGATAAATCTTTGAGTAGTGTCAAGTCAAGCGAGTTAGAGGTATGATTCACATCAGGGGCAACACTCTGTTCTACACAAGGAAAACAAAAATGAGAGAGTCTTATTGGTAAAAATCTTTGCAGGCACCATAAGGTGATGACAAGTTGAGAGAAAGAACAAAATGAGAGAGACTTGATGGTGAAAACCTTTCGGGCACTACAAGTCGAATAAGGATCATGAATCAGATTGGATAATCGGAACATTGAAGCCTAATTTCACGGTTTAGGAGTATAACAAGAGTTGAACATCAGACTTGCATTGACAGAATAGGCCACAGGTGCGTGTCATGGTCATTAGAGTTGGTATTCACATTTGATAGGTTCCTACTTTGTAGTTTTCTTGTTAGGAATTATCTCTTTCTATTTTTCTTTGCTCTGTTCCTTTTGTCTTATTTACTTCCTATTCCTGAGTCTGTTTGGTCAGAACAAGTGGGAAATGACTTCAAAATTTACCACCAGCTTTCCAAATTGCACAAAACGGGATCTGGCTAGCACATCAAAGTGGCATAAGTCAGGAAAGAACAATGTGCACACTGAGTTGATAACAATCAACATGCTTTGGGGTTCATGTGAAATACAAAGGTTTGGTATATATCAATTCATGAACAATGCAACAGATGGAGGGTTAGGGTGAACGGATCAAAGGTATTTTCTGTGATATGATTGATAAAGAAAGTGGTTAACCAGTGACAAGCAATGTCTTCCAAGCAGAAATCAAATTTATCATGGCAAGTGATGGAGCAATAGACCTCAAGTCCAAGGCTAGTGATTTAAGTCAGGAAAGAACAACATGTGCACTGGGTGGATGGCAATTGATGTGCTTTAGGATTCATGAGAAACACAAAGGTACAGTACATATCAATGCAAATACACAATGCAACAGATGAATGGTATTGGGTTTGAATGGATCAGAGGTATCCTCCATGATAAAGGTGATAGAGAAAAGCGGTCAATCAATAAATAGGCAAGGTCTTTCGAGTTGAAACCGAAGCTACCATAGGAGGTGAAGGAGCAATCGCCCTCAAAGTTCAAGGCCAAAAACCAACCACCGCATTTTAAACTGACAAGATTTTTCTTTGATTGAAATAGAGGCAGAAAATTTCGTTTGTTTCGGATAAACCATTTGTAAGGAAGAGCAAGTACCAGACAGGTTTGACCGTAAATTCTCAGGACCCTCCTGGAAAATGGGACCTAGTTTAAAAATCAAAACAATCATGAGTAGTAAAGCCTGGCATAAATGTACCCCAAAGGAACATAAGCTGGTTTCAAAGTTTGCATATTTAAGATAGGATTCGATTAGAAGTTTTCAGGACCCTCCTGGAAAATGGGACCTAGGTTAAAATTCAAAACAATCATGAGTAGCAAAATCTAGCATAAATGTACCCCGAAGGAATATAAGTTGGCATGTTTGAGATAGGATTCAATTAGGAGTTTTCAGGACTTTCCTAGATAATGGGACTTATCTGTAAGACTTCCATTATATAACAAGATTTAGCGTAAGCTCTGTTGTAGGGTAGTGTAATTCAGCCGTAAAAATTGTCACTCTCAGGATAATACTTGATTTTTGACTTTCAGGACCCTCCTGGATAATGGGATATAGTTTTAAGACCTTCTTAGATAATCGGATTTAGCGGAAGTCATACCTTTAGAAAACATAATTCAGCTTTTAAAACTATCATTTAACTAGGAGTTGTCAGGACCCTCCTGGATAAGGGGATCTAGCTTTCAAATTGTTAGTAATATTTGGTAACATGATTCAGTTTAACACTCACAGATGTGCACAACTACCAAACTGGGGTAGAAAATTTTCTTTGTTTTGTCTATTTTTGTTCAAATCAGGCGCCCACCTGGAAAGCACGAGAATACAGTTCAAGTTCAGCAATCAGGCGCCCACCTAGGGAGCACAGGAATATAGTTCAATGTTTTGGCAATCAGGCGCCCACCTGGAGAGCACGGGAATACAGTTCAAGTTTTGGCAATCAGGCGCCCTCCTAGAGAGCACGGGAAAACAGTTCAAGTTTGTCAATCAGGCACCCACTTGGAGAGCACAGGAATACAGTTCAAGTTCGGCAATCAGGTGCCCACCTGGAGAGCACGGGAATACAGTTAAAGTTTTCGCAATCAGGTGCCCACCTGGAGAGCATGGGAATACAGTTCAAGTTCGCAATCAGGCGCCCACCTGGAGAGCACGAGAATACAGTTAAAGTTTTGGCAATCAGGCACCTACCTAGAAAGCACGAGAATACAGTTCAAGTTCAGCAATCAGGTGCCCACCTGGAGAGCACGGGAATATAGTTAAAGATTTGGCAATCAGGCACCCACCTGGAGAGCATGGGAATATAGTTAAAATTCAGCAATCAGGTGCCCACCTGGAGAGCACAGGAATATAGTTCAAGTTCAGCAATTAGGCACCCACCTGAAGAGCACGGGAATACAGTTCAAGTTTGGTAATCAGGCACCCACCTGGAGAGCACGAGAATACAGTTAAAGTTTTGGCAATCAGGCGCCCACCTGGAGAGCACGGGAATACAGTTCAAGTTCAGCAATCAGGCGCCCACCTAGAGAGCACGGAAATACAGTTAAAGTTTTGGTAATCAGGCACCCACCTAGAAAGCAAGGGAATACAGTTCAAGCGTTGTAATCAGGCGCCCACCTGAGGAGCAAAGGAGTAGAGATAAGGGTTTGGTAATCAGGCGCCCACCTGGAAAGCAAGGGAATACAGTTAAAGTTTTGGTAATCAGGTGACCACCTGGAGAGCAAGGGAGAACAACAACAATTTTAAGGAAGGGAAAGCAATTTAAGTGTCGGTAAGTAGGAGCCCACCTGGAGAATAGAGCAATTCAAGTGTTGGTAATCAGGAGCCCACCTGGAGAACAAAGCAATTCAAGCATCGGTAATCAGGAGCCTACATGGAGAACAAAGCAATTCAAGCGTCAGTAATCAGGAGCCCACCTGGAGAATAAAACAATTCAAGTGTCGGTAATTAGGAGCCCACCTGAAGAATAAAGCAATTCAAGTATTGGTAATCAGGAGCCCACTTGAAGAACAAAGCAGCAATTCAAGTGTTGGTAATCAGGAGACCACCTGAAGAACGAAGGGAAAACAGCAAGTTTCGAAGAAGACATGTCGAGTATTGGCAATCAAGAGCAATTCAAGTCAGCAACAAAAGAAGCTCGCGGCAAGAATACGAGTCAACAGTCCGATAGGATCAACAGAATTTAGTCACAATAAAGAAAAAAAAGAGAAAGGCAAGAAGTTAATCCAAATGCAGAAGTTGATGAAAGATGTGGGCTGCCCAAAGACATGGCCGCAGTCACAAGCACTACATGTCCGGTCTTGATCCGAAATCTGAAGAAGAACGAGCTAGCACCTGCAACTAGTAAGCGTCAAGGTTCAAATCCAAAGTCTGCATGAAGAACCATTCAAGATCCAAGATCAAGTTTCAGAAAACTTATAGATAGGAATCTTGTAACTCGTAGTTGACAGGCTTAGCTAGTCTTTTTCATTTCTTTTGATTTTGATGTAATAACAGGACCACAGACCGGAACCTCGGCGAAATGGCACCTCGTCCGGCTCTCCACCTCGGCATACTCCATCATCTCACTCACCTTTGAACTACACATGACATGATTCCTTTATAGCCAAGGATATGTAGGCAGCTCAGATACTAGGGCTCGGTCACATTCCCCTTTTCTCTTAGTTTTGGTCTCTTTAAATAAGGGTCGGGTCAAAAAACCTGTCTAGTCGTTCTTTGTCCGAAAACTCTTCGTGTTTCCAGTCAAAGAGGGGCAACTGTAGACATGTGATTTTTGACCCTCTCCAAGATTTTTTATATTTTAGCACATAAATATTTAATTTAGTCCTAATATAGCTATTTCAATTCATTTTTACTCTTTTACTTTTATTTTATTACAAGAAAACGAAAATTACAAAAAAATAGGTTCATTAATGTTTTGTAGTCATTTTTAATCTTGAAAAATACCAAAAAAAATAGTGTTGTTTTAATGGTCAGTCTTATTTTAATAGTTATTTTACTTAACTAGGATTAATTAGTAAATGAGGTCGTATTTTTAGGCCTAGTTTTTGGACCTAGACAATAATTCCTAGGCTCATACCCCTTAGCCTAAAAAACCCTACAAAAACCTAAATCCCTACCCTATATAAAGACCAACCTAAAACGCCTAAGGGGGAGGGGTGTAAATATACACAAAAACAAAGGCTGCGCCGAAGAACCAAAATAACGACCCCACCCCCTGAAGATCATCGTCTTCACCCCACCCAAATGACCTCATCAGCTCGATTCTTCTTCAACATAAAACAAGCACCAGACCCTTAAGAATCAGCCATGAAACAAATAAGATCATCTTTTTAACAAAACACCCCCCCTAAAAACCTAGAGTCATCAGAAACGTACACACACAGAGGCAGCCATCGTCAGGACTCCATAACCACTGCCCGACCTCCATTCACCACGAGTCTACCATCTCCGGCGAACACACACACACACACACACTACTACAGTTCCACCCTCTCACAATTGCCGCTACCATAACTGGCCGGCAATCCAGCAGAAACAGTGACAGAAACGTGAGAGGTTTCCAGTCATCGAGCCGTCGAGGTCGTCATCAAAATTTCCAGTCCAAGTCCTTGTTGCCGATGTTCCGTTGAAGTCATCTGTACAGGGGTATGTTTTCTTATGTTTGTATTCTCCGTATCCGGTTGAACATAAAATTACGATTGCTTTACCTTACCTTATTGGTTACTATTATTTGGATCCGTCGTTTGGACGCTAATGTTGTGGCGTTTATTATTTCTCTGTTGAAATGTTTCTCTAGATAGGTGATGTTAGTTATTAATGTTGAGTTCCTAATTTCATAAGATATAACTAAATGTGCTGCTATTTATTTATTTATTCTATTCTAATATCTTTGTTCTTCTTCTTTGAAAAAATGAATACATAATTAGGACCCTTTGGTCTAAGCTCATAAATCAGAATGAGGTCTAACTGAAATCGGGCATTGTAGTTTAGTTGCTTGTATCTAGGCAGAGCAATTTTAAATACTGTCGTATGCATCCATGGTAGGTGCCAGAGAATTTAGCAGTAGTACATGAACGCCTGGGAAAAGTATCGTGACCTTGGGTAGTTTGTTTAGGAAAATAAGCATGAGTCTTCGTAGTTTGCTTTTAGGCACATAATTAATTCATCGTAATTACGGGTTTGGTTCCCGTAATGTAGTTGTGACGCCAGATTTCAAATTAGTTTAAATATGAATATCCGTAGTTTGCTTTAGTTAAGTACAATCTTTTGAAATTAGAATCGAGGTGTGCCATTAGTTGAATTTTCCATGGCCCTCGCAAACTCTAAAGTGCGTAGTTGCTTTAAGTGCGCTACTTAAAAAATTACTTCCTAAACTCGGGTGAGCATTTATGTTACCCAAATCCAAATCTCAACAACGTTAAATAAAATGTGTCGTGGACCGCGGGTGCATTTATGTGACGTGGTTCAAGATGTATTTTAGATGACGTTGAAATCTTCCTTAAAATAATTAAAAACGGTTCTAAAGTTAAAATGCACATAGGCTAAAAACATGTATTAAAATCAGATAATAGGCCAATTATAACAGTTGAGCAACCGTGCTAGAACCACGGAACTCAAGAATGCCTAACACCTTCTCCCGGGTTAACAGAATTCCTTACCCAGATTTCTGTGTTCACGGACTGTAAAACAGAGTCAATCTTTCCTCGATTCGGGATTTGAAATCGGTGACTTGGGACACCATAAATTATCCCAAGTGGCGACTCTGAATTTTTAATAAAATAATCCTGTTTCGATTGTCACTTTAAGTTGGAAAAAGCTCCCTTATACTCCCCTTCCGGGGGTGTAGTGAAAAAGGAGGTGTGACAGTTCTTGGTTTTCTGTATTAAACTCTGTAGTTTGATTTGGAGTATTCCGGATTGTTTAGATGCTCATGACTAGTGACACCCCGGTTTCGGGTTGTGTTGGGTTATTTTTCGCGAATTATGTTGTTATCTGTTAACTTTGGATTATCTTATCATGCTTTAGATTTATTTCTTATGGTTTAATTGTTAATAATTGGATATGGAAAATGTCGGTTGGCCTTGTCTTCACGAGAGGCGCCATCATGGTCAGGTCCGGGTTTAGGGCCGTGACACCACCCCACCCCCTCTCCAAAAAGGCTTTTTTTTCAAATTTCAGTTTTTCCGTTACCACCCACCCTACTACCCCACCACCCCACCCCACCCTCACCATAAAAAAATTATTTTTTACCTTAAATGTTTCTTTTGCAATTTCAAATTTCTATTTTTTTATTTTTCTGCACCACCCACCACCCAGTCCAACCCCCCCCCCTCACATGCCCCCCCATATCCGCACAAATTTTTTTTTAACTTTCTTTTTTGTAATTTATATTTCTATTTTTTTTCATTTTACTGCATCCATTCCCCCCCCCCCCCCGAAAAAAATATTTTTTAAATATATTTTTCAGTTTTAATTTTTTTATTTATCGATTAAAGGTTCAAAATTTACAAGTTCCAAAATTATGAGTTCAGAAGTTTATGTGTGGAAGTTTACGGGTTTAGAAATTATAAAGCTTACAGATTCGAAATTTTGCAATTTTGAAAGTTTAGCGGTTTGAAAATTTATGAAATTTGTGGGTTCGGAAGGTTGTTAGTTTGAAAGTTTATGGCTTCATGTTTATTATATCTAAATTATTTATGAATACTCTTGAGAAGTCTGTAATGACCCGGCCGGTCATTTCATGTGTTACCGCTTCGTTTTTTCCATTTCTACTTCTTATTATCTTGTTCAGCCGTATTATGTGTTATCGGGTTGGTTGGCTCAGGTTCGGAGAAGTTTTGGTAAGGTTTTAGACACTTAGTCTCTTTTGAGTAAGCTTAAGTTGAAAAAGTCAACCGGATATTGACTTATGTGAAAAAGGGCTCGGATGTGAGTTCCGATGGTTCGGATAGCTTCAAAAAGTGATTTGGGACTTAGGAGCGTGATCGGAATGTATTTTGGAGGTACGGAGTAGAGTTAGGCTTGGATTGGCGAAATTGGAATTTTGGCATTTTTCGATTGGTAGGTGAGATTTTGATATATAGGTCGGAATGGAATTCCGGGAGTTGAAGTAGGTCCGTTGTGTCATTTGGGATGTGTGTGCAAAATTTCAGTCATTTGGGCGTGGTTTGGTAGACTTTTTGATCGAGAGCGGATTTTGGAGTTTTTGGAATTCTTAGGCTAGAATCCGATGCAAATTTGGTGTTTTGATGTTGTTTTGAGTGTTTCAAAGGTTCAAATAAGTTTGAATGATGTTATGGGGTATGTTGGCATATTTGGTAGAGGTCCCGAGGGCCTCGGGTGAGTTTCGGGTGGTTAAACGGACCATTTCACCTTGGAGGAAATTGCAGAAAAACTGATGTTGGTGTTGCAAGTTTTTGACCTTTACATTCGCGATGCATGTCTCGCGTTCGCGAAGGGTTGAGATGTGAGGCTGGGAAGTTGACCTTCGCTTTCGCGAAGGTGGTCTCGCATTTGCGAAGGGTTAAGGCTCGTGGTCATCGCGTTCGCGAGGTTCTTGCCACGTTCGCGTAGAGGTAAGTGAGCAGAAGGGGTCCTGGAGGGTTTGTTCTTCGTATTTGCAGGTGCAGAGTCGCGTTCATGATGAGTTATGAAGCTAAGGCTTCGCGTTCGCGTGCATGGGGTCTTGTTCGCGATGAAAGAAAATATGGTCAACTTAAGTTTGTGCTTCGCGAACGCGAGGCGTTGACTGCGTTCGCGAAGAAGAATTTTGAATAGCTGGGCAGAATGATTTAAAGGACCAATTGCACGATTTTTAGCCTAAGTTCACTATTGTTGGGCGGTTTTAGAGCTTTTTGAGGAAGATTGAAGAGGGAATCAAGGGGGAAACACTTGGAGGTAAGATTTATGGACTTAATACTCAATTCTAATGTAATTTTTACCTAATTAATCATGGAATTTGTGGAATTTAAGCCTAAAAATTGGAAGTTAGGGCTTGAAAATTGGAAACCTAAATCTAGGGATTTGAGGGGTTATTTGTGGTCGGATTTTGATGTATTTGATATGTATGAACTTGTGGGAAGACAACAAGTCTATTGATGTAATTTTTGTCAGATTCCGAGATGCGGGCCCAGGGGTCAGGTTTGGTCAATTTCGAGATTTGTGTTATAATTTGATTGCTTTTGAGTGGGCTTTGTTCCCTTAACATATTTTGATGGTTATATACTGATTTTGGTTAGATTGGAACATTCGGAGGCCGATTCGAGAGGCAAAGGCATCGCGTGCTAGAGTTTGAACCGGATAGGGGTGAGTAATGATTGTATATATTATCCCGAGGGTATCAAACCCCGGATTTCATATCGTTGTGCTATTTTGAGGTGACGCACACGCTAGATGACGAGCGTGGGTTGTGCACAGTTGGGGATCGTGACTTAGTCCGTCCCGTATAACTGTTTTACTGCGTATTTGATTGAAAACTGTTTGTTATCATCATGTTTTGGGCTAAATTCCATATTTAGGGCTCGTGCCAACTGTTTTGGATCCTTCAGGGATTTTTACCACTATTCCTCACTGTTTTGACTTTATATTTGTACTCGGTCATGCTATATTCTATTATTTTCATAACTCAGCCATGTTTACTCTATTTTGACATCTTAAATGATATTTTGAGCTGAGTATCATATTTTACTGTGCCTGAGTGGCTTTTAGATATTTCTGACTAAGTAGGGTCAAGGGCCTGTGCCGTGAGGTTATTATGGTATCGGGCTACGCGCCATAGCAGTATTGTGCTGATTCATGGTTATGAGACCGAGAGCCTGAGTTGTACGCCACAAGGTGGCTTGATATGAGGCCAAGAGCCTTAATTATGCCACGAGATGACTTGTTATTGCGCTTGGGCCGTAAGGGGCCGCTCCCAAAGTCTGTACACCCCCAGTGAGTGCGGGTACCCAGTGTGAGATGTGATATAGCCCGAGGGGTTGATGTTGTGCCATGTTATTTCCCGAGGGGTTGGTTCTGTTGGTATTTTGCATGAGGGGCTGATTTATGTTTCTATCCTTTCTCCCTGTTTTCATTCATTCGTTTGAACTGCTAAAAGGTGTTTTAAAGAGGGTTTTACTGAACTATGGTGTTTCTACGAGCTTTAACTGTTTTATTGCATTGTTCTGGTTTTATACTGCCTATTTGTAGCATTGTGTTGTGTTTTACGTGTTTTCTTATCGCTCAACTGCTTTTAGTTTTATTACTCACTGAGTTGGCGTACTCACATTACTCCCTGCACCCTGTGTGCAGATTTAGGAGCCTCGAGTCCTGCTAGTGAGGGTTGATTGCTTCCAACAGACTGTTCGGAGTTCACTAGGTAGTTGCTCGGTGTTCGTAGCCCAGTGCTTCTCCTTCCTATCTTTATTTTTATTTGTACTGGATTTGTAGTAGACTACATAGACTCTTCCTACTTTTAGACGGTTGTTTAGATGCTCATGACTGGTGACACCCCGATGTCGGGCAGTATCTATTTCCGCACTTGTTCTATTTCACTTAATTTTTTGATTTATTACTTATTAATGACTTAAATTGAATTATTATAACTGTTTAAATGGATTGAAGATTTGTGTCGGCTGACCTTGCTTTACGATAGGCGCCATCACGAGCGGGTCCAGGTTTAGGGTCGTGGCAAAGTCATTTTCCTTAATTTTCGTACCAAACACTGAAAAATGAATAAAATTACTACTTGTTTTTCAAGAAAATATTTTTTTAGAAAACATTTTCCGTTATACCAAACACACCCATGGAATAGTAAGTTTTAGTTCAACAACTAAAAATCACTCTTAATTTAATTTCTGTGTATCTGCTATCCAAGCTTAGTGTAACAATGGTGAAACTCCTCACTATATTAATAAGAATATGAACACTGATTATAATTCTCAAGGTACTGAATTACAATGAAAATTACTGAGATAACAAGTAACTAAAGAGTAAGGATAGAGATAAGGATTGGGATGAGAAGATAGATTGAAGAAGGAGATGAGATGCTAGAAGAATCAGGATGAGAAACACGGAATTGCCTTCACACATAATTCAACATGCCTACTGATAGCAGTAACCCGTACTATTTAATCAGCATGGATCCCATATTAAACTTTGTGAAGGCCTGGCCCAATTGCTTCTTCTCGGCCCAATGTCTATTTGTGTGTCATCCATGTTGGTCTCCATATTGGGTTGGAGCCGATTCATAACAATACTCCCGACCTCAATAAGAACCTTGTCCTCAAGGTTCGAACAGAGCAACACTGATATCATAATGGCGAGTTTGGCGAGGCACGAATGTGTGTCACGGGCAACAAGATGAAGAACAAATGTCATAACTCTTAAAATTGCCTCCTGCTCTTTCTTGCTAATACCAATAATTTTCATAGCCATCCTTGTCTCAAAAGTATTCCGAGCAACACCAACAGCTAGGAGTTCATAGAAATTTAAATGACTGAGATGGTGAAATGATTCTGGATACCCCTTGGGTGCTACATCAGTTGTTCTTCCATTTCGAACAAACTGAATCTCCACAAATTCACTTCGATTGTTTAAGTTGGTATTTATAACTATTTTGGTACTGCCAAATGCATCAAGAACTGGATATGACTCCAAAGCTTATTGTTCCACAGCCCGCCGTCCAATGGTTCTATGACCACCAAAACAGGCAAGATAGCGCATCAATACTGTACCCACCAGAACTAGAAATTGAAGATATGTTCTCAAATTCAACCTCTGTACAAGTATGCATAGCAAGACCTATAACCATGGATTCTTGTGTTAATTCCTTAACATGCTCACACCCGTCGAAGCTAGAATTATCCGCCTTAAAGAACTGGTAAACTGTTTTAGAAGCGCACTCTCCACTAAATATTTCCATTGCACCTGCTATCAACCAACTATAACCATTTCGATCTAGATTAGAACTCTGCCGCATTATCAGATTATGTTTAGTTATAACCTGCCCTACAAACCCATACTTGTTCAAGAGAATACCATAAATTAATGCATCGCCTAGGCCATGATGTAACCTATGACGTGAAACCAACTCTACCACTTCAATGATACCAGAAAATGTATAACCAATACCCTGTATTGCTCGAAGCTTCACCTCATATCCATTCCTCAATTCAAATACTTTCCACTCCTGTAACACAACAACAAGTGCAGCTACTGCAACCTGCATCTTCATGTACTATTGTGTGGTGTCATAATGTTCTGTAGTTAAATCTTTCATTAGTTGAATCAGAAGCTGCTTGCTCGTTGTACAAAGAGAATTATTAACCTCACCAGGATCAAAGACAATATACAGAGAAGAAAACACTATTTTATGAACTAGAGCATGTTCTTTTACTGGAAGGCCATACTCAAACTCCCTAAAAAATTTATCAAGATGTGGATCCTCAATATTCTCAGACACCCGAAAACATATATCAAGATACATGGAATAAAAGGCCGCAACACCGAATTCAACTCCACCTAACTGCTCCCAATCAGAAAATTTTGCAAATAAACAGCTCCATCTTTTTCCAATTGCGTCAAATAGTGTATGCGCCTCCACGTTCTCTGTAGAACTTGTTAAAGCCATGAACTCGGAACTTACTCCCCGATCCCATAAACAAAGATGTGATGCAGTTAGGCTAATGGTTATAATAAAGATATTTGCACCAGGATCAAATGAAAATTGACGCAAAATATGTTGATCAGTGAATCTCCCAATAGATTTTCCATTTTTACCTTCAAAAAGTACTTCAACCAAATGCATTGCACTTGTAGGACTAGCGCATCCATTAATCAAAAAAAATTTGTGCAAAATATCGATCAGCAATAATTGCAGGTTCCATGAAAAACTAGAAAGATACACCTCATCAAAGGTCACCAAATCAGTCAGACATTTAGAAGTGCCACTGGTATCAAGAGAGTTAGCATCTACGTACCTCGTTGGCATATCACGTTCAAGATGTTTATTTGACACTGCATATTCTCAGCCAGCAAAAGAAAAAAGGAGTAATACCCGAGTTGCACTTGGCCTTATCTCCCCGAATGAAATGCTATGAGGACTTTCATTGAGCACCTCATCTTCCTCCTTGAAATTCTTCCAATCGTGGAATTGCTTATTGCGAAACAACCAATTGAACCAAGTAAGAGCTTCACCATCAAGATAAAAGGGGGGAAGTGGTAACCAATCCTTCTCCACGAAGCCAAGATAGGTGAAGTACCGCTCGGCACAAAAAAGCCAGCTCAATGCGTTGCCGTTGCCATTAAATCGATCTAATACCTCCATTGGAGTCCGATGGATGAAAGCACCAATGTAACAATGGGAAAACTACTCACTATATTAATAAGAATATGAACACTAATTATAACTCTCAAGGTACTGAATTACAATGAAAACTACTAAGATAACAAGTACCTAAGGAGTAAGGATAAAGATAAAGATTGGGATGAGAAGATAGATTGAAGAAGGAGATGAGATGCCACAAGAGTCAGGATGAGAAACACGGAATTGACTTCGCACATAATTCAATATGTCTACTGTTAGCGGTACCCCGTACTATTTAATCAGCCTGGATTAAGGGTGTTAATCAGGCCGGGCGGATCCGTTTTCAGCCCGCTTCAACTCGGGTCAGCTCGGTTCAGCCCACTAATGTTCATTAATGGACGGGTTGGGACGGGTTGTTTAGGAGGGCAGGTTGTGGACGTTCATGTTTAGCTTAACGGTGGCTCTAACCCGTTGAACCCGAAATGTCTTAACGGGCTGAACACGGGCTGCAACCCGTTAGCAGCCCGGTTACTGTTGGAATTTTTTTTAATTTAATTGAACCATTCCCAACGGTCAAATTGAGAAATGACCGTTGGGGAACGGGAAAAATTGCAAAAATGGCCAATTTCTCCCCCCCCCCCATTAAAAATATAGCCCTCCCACCCCTACTAATTGCAAAATTACTTTTTTAACCTTTTAAAATCAATAAATAGCCCCCTTCTTCTTCTTCATTTTTTCTCACAATTCACTCTCTTACTACTCTAATTCTCTCTCAAGTCTCAATTCTCTCTTGATATTATAGTTCTTAAATTCTCAAATCTCAAATTCTCAATTATTTATTATTTCAAGTTTCATCAATTATTTAGTTTAGCCATTACAAAATTATTATTATCAAATATCAATTATTCAAGTAAAGCATGGTATCAAGTATTCAAGTATTATCAACTATCAAGTTTCGATCTATCAATTGAAGTTTGAATTTTGATATCAAATATTCAAAATTAGTGTGGCATAAGGAATCCTGGTACACTCGTTCCATCTCTTTCTCTTATTTGGTGTACACTTATTTTATTATTTAGAATTATTAATTTAGTTTCTTAATTTAATTTCTTAATTTAATTTCTTACTTTAATTAATATAATGGATTTACTTAGAGCGGCCAAAAAAGCGTGCACTAGTAGAGGTGGTAGTAAGAAAACTTCAAAAAGAACAAGAGATGGTGTTGGTTCTTCTAGTAGCTTTACACATATTTCTGAAAGTTCACCTGAAAATTTAAATGTAGATTATGAGCGAATGCAACAAAATTATGGTGTAGATGATGATTTAGATGCTTTGTTAGATGATATTCAATCACCCGATAATCTTGAAACACCACCACATACACCTGGTAATGCTAGTCAAACTCAAAATATTAGGGGTGTAACAAGTAGGCTTCCTCTCCCTATTAAGAAGAATCGGCACTTAAGAAGTAAGTGTTGGATGTTTTTTGAAAGACTAGAAAATTAAAAAAATTATGTAAAATGTAAAATTTGTAGCGAACATTATAAATATGAGCCCGGTAAAAGAGGGGGAACGAGTCAACTTCGTAGGCATATGGAAGAGAAACACCCTCTTGATTGAGGAGTAGATGAGTTATCTGGGCAACAAAGACTTAACCCGAGTACTAGTGGGTTATTTGGGAAATACGATATTAAGAAAGATCGGGAAGAATTAGCTAAAATTATTGTTTTAGGTTGTTTACCTTTTAGTTTTACTTCTTCACCGTATCTTATTACTTATATTCAAAGAATTTATAACCCTATATTTAAAGGTATTCCTAGAAGTACTTGTAGAGTTGATATCTTTAGGCTTTTTGGACAACATCAGACATATATACGTTATTTGTTCGCAAGTCTTCCTTGTAAAGTTTCTCTTACTTCTGATATTGGTCGTGCTGTGAATGGAAATGATTATTTGACTGTTACATACCATTGGATAGATGATAATTTTTGTATACAAAAACGTATTATTGCTTTTAAATATGATGAAGATCAAAGTCATACTGGTGCATTTATAAGTAATACTATACATGAAGTTGCTATATTTTATAATCATGCAGAAAATGTTTTGTGTATGTCATTTGATAATGCTTCTAACAACACTGCTGCTATTACAATATTAAAATTGCATCTACACCACCAATTCCTGAAATATTTCATGTTAGATCTGCATGACATATTTATAACTTGATTGTGAAGAGTGACCTTGAATTATTTAGAGATGAAATTACTTTAGTTAGGAAAGTTGTTGGTGTAATTCAAGGAAATAATAGAAGTGCTAGATTAAATGCATTTAAGGAAAAATGTGTACACTATGGACTAAAACCAAGACTCATGCCTGAAGAAATAGTTACTAGGTGGAATTATACTTATTTGTTCTTAAGATGTTGTTATAAATATAGAATGCCTATAACTGAAGTTGCTAATTCTCATTGTACTGATCCTAACCGTTTGCTAACATCTAGAATTTGGGAAGTCATTCATGATATTATACAATTTTTACAAAAATTTTATGTGGCTACACTTGAGTTTTCTGGAGCTTATTATCCTACCATTTCAAATGGTTTAGTTCATATTGCTGAAATTTCTCTTTTACTACATAATATGAAGTAGAAAGAAGGATATGCTACTGTTATTGAATCTATGCTAGATAAGTTTAAAAAGTATTTCTACCCAATTCCCTATATTTACCTAATTGGTGCTATTTTAAACCCTACTGTCAAAATGATAAAGTGTCGCCAATTAATTAGAGCTTTATATACTTATATGGATATTGGCCCAACTGAAACTCCTGATATTGACACTTGTATTTCTGAGCTACACAACATTTATAAACTTTATATAATTATTATGCTAACATTGTTGATGCTTCTTCGGTTGTAGATGCAAATATTCCTTCAACTAATCCTTCAACATCTGGAACAACTATGAATGATGATGATTGTGTTCAAGATTATCAGATTTGGTCTACACTAGGAGAGCATCAACAAACCAGTAACAGGAATATTGATGAACTACAATTCTACTTGCAAAAGTCACCAGAGCCCCCTCACAAAGTATTTTCTACCGCTGGGTTGGTGGAGGAGCAACTCAAATCAATTTCCTGTTCTTTCGGCCATGGTTTGAGACGTGCTAAATGTGCCGATTTCAACAGTCGCATCAGAGAACGCATTTAGCCAAGCAAGGCAGCAGCTAGGAGATACCCGTCATTCATTGGGCAGCAACGCTTTGGAAATTCTAGTGTGCATCAGAGATTGGATAAGATCAGAACGGCGAAATCAAGGGCGTGACGAGGTAGACGAAGAGGAGGACCAAGAAATTAGAGACATAATGGTTTATGGTTCCGATTTAACCAATGCCGGAAACCAAGACCTCATGTTGACATGGAAGAACTTACAAAAATGATGCAAAGCATGTGATGTACTATTTCTTATTTTTTATATAATTATTGTAAACTTTTAAGTTTTAATTTGCAAGTTCAAAAATAAAAAAAATAAAAAAAACTTGCAAATTAATTTGAAGTATTAAAAATATAAATGAAAGCCTTCGGAGTTTGTTCCTAACATTGTCTATTGGTCTTATACTCTTATTAAATAATTTTTTGTAGCCACTTACTTTCTAATTTCAATTTTATAATTTTAAAATACAAATTTCAAATATAAAACTTTAAACTTCAAAGTTTAATTCTAACCCTTAAAAGTTTGCAAATACTTAACTATCAATAACATTGAATAAGAAAAATAAAATTTAAATTAAAAAAAATGGAGCCCGGCCCGCCCGAGCCCGTTTGAGGCATAACCCGTACAGGCCCACAAAAACCTGAAAAAACACAGCTCACTAAGAGCCCGCTAACCGAACGGGTTGGGATTTTTCCCGTTCAACCCGTCTCAGCCCGCCCGATAAACACCCATAGCCTTAATCCCATATTAACCTTTGTGAAGGCCTGGCCCAATTACTTCTTCTCGGCTCAATGTCTATTTGTGTGTCATCCTTATTGGTGTCCATATTGGGTTGGAGCTGATTCATGACACTTAGCCACGAAGGAGATAGGAGTAATGGGAGAAACAGAAGTCGTATTTGTTGACATTAAAAAGTATTCTTAAAATTAGACAACATAAGACAACGGAGATCTAGGTTTAACACTTTGTGTATTATATTATGAAGATGCAAAGGTTAATTATAGTGTCATTGGGGTTGTCGATTTTTAAAACAGTTTCATCGCATTTTGTAATGTGAGAATAATACCACTATCATGATTACATAGTAATAAAAGAATTACTTATTAAGTAATTATACTTTTATTAGAAAATATTTGGTTCATTAAAATAAAACTAGAATATATGCAATATAACATAAATATGTGTTTGAATTTAAAATAGATAAACTTAGATATTTTCTATTTCTAATTGTAACCTTGATTTTCTTAAAGAACTTCTGAAAAATATTTTTGAAGAATAATAGTTTTTTTTATTTAGTTGTGTTATCCTCAAATTGATTATCCCCAAATTGTCCTTTCCGATTAAATATAATATAAAAATAACCACAATTATGATAAAACTAATCCCAACTTTCTTATAGTGGGAAAAATCCAATCAAACAAAAAATTAGATATTTCATATATTATCGCTCGTTATCAATGTTATTTGTTATGACATCTGAAGTAGTGATTAATAAACAAAAAATCAGATATTCAATATATACGCTTGATGACATGAGTATATATTGAATTTTACTAATCGTTATCGAAATGGGTTACTTTAATCCATTCTACTTGTGATGACCGAAAGGTCTTCACTTGTTTTAGAAACAAATCCTGTGTTCCGAGGCCTTAAAACCTTGTTTTTACTTCATCTCGATTTGCGTGTGTGGTCCGGACCTATATACGGAAAGTCTTTTATGTGAATATATGAGAAATAGAAATTTCTAGATTTAAAATTTGATTATGGTTGACTTTGGTCAATATTTTGAGCAGACGGACCCGGATCCGTGTTTCGACGATCCCGGGAGGTCCGTAGTAAAATATGGTACTTGGGCGTATGCCCGGAAATGAATTCCGAGGTCCCAAGCTTTAGAAATCAATTTTTGAAAGAAATTATTTTGCTGAATTATTTATGAAATAAAGAAAAGAATTAATGTTTGAAACCATTGGTATCGAGCCCGTATTTTGGATCCGGGGCCCGGTACAAACTTGTTATATATTTAAATGATAACTCTGCAATTTGGTGAAAAATGGAGTTTATTTGACGTGATTTGGACCTTCGGTCGAAGAGTTATGAACTTTAAAGTGTTCTTGATGAAAATGATGAGTTTCGATGTTTAATTCATAGTTTTACATGTTATTTTCATGATTTGGTTGCATGAGCAAGTCCATATGATGTTTTTAGGTTGGTGTGCATATTTGGTTTGTAGCCCCGAGGGCTGGGGTGAGTTTTGGATAGGCCACGGAGTGGAATTGAGCTTAAGGAGTTGCAGGTTTTTAGCTGGTATGTTGCTGGTCTGCAGGTTTCGCAAATGCGAGCCCGCAAATGCGAAAGTCTATCGCAAATGCAAAGAGACCTGGAGTGCCTTGGGGTCGCAAATGCGATGTAGTCATTGCAAAAGCGATGTCGCAAATGCGAAAGGCCCATCGCATTTGCGAAGTGGCCTGGAATCCCTCAATGTCGCAAATGCGACAATCCTATTGCAAAAGCGAGTTCGCAATTGCGAACATTAATCGCAAATGTGATGATAGCAGTCTTCTGAAGGGTTCGCAATTGATCGCAATTACGACATCTGCGACCTACAAATTCATAACTTAGCCGAAAATCTTTCATTTTTCAAACCCTTTCAAAACCAAAATACTTTTGGGCGATTTTTCAAAGACAAGTACTCTTTCAAATCGATTGTAAGTCATTTCTAACTTGTTTTTATTAATCTTTAACATCTTTTCTCATGATTTCAACCCTAAATCAAAGGTTTTCATGGGGAAAATTGGGTGTTTTGGATAGAACCTAGGTTTTTTAAATTTTGGGGATTTGGACCTCGATTTGAGGTCCGATTTGAAAACAAATTATATATTTGGGTTCATGGGGGAGTGGATAATCGGGTTTTGGTTTGAACCTCGAGTTTTGACCATGTTGGGCGATTTTTGACTTTTTGGGAAAAACTTTAGAAAACCTATTTTCATGCATTGGAATTGATTCATTTAGCTTTTATTGATATAGTTAAGTAACTTGTGGCTAGATACGAGCGAATTCGTGGTGGAATCAAGAGGTAAAGCGATAGTTGAGACTTGAATTGTGTTCGTGGCATCGAGGTAAGTGTTTGGTCTAACCTTAGCTTGAGAGATTAGGAGTTGTGTCCTATTTTCTATGTGTTATTTGTTGAATACAACGTATAGGCATGGTGATGATTATCTATACGTTGGTGTCAAGCATGCCCATGAGTCTTATATTATGATTTTTATGACTTCGTTTGTATTTTTCATGTCTTTTATGATGATTTCTATTGTTGAGCAAAGTTTGTGGAAGTAATAGTGGTATTTGAGTATGGAAGAGCGTTGACTCAAGTTGTATAATGAATTGCGGAAGTATAATTGGAAATTGAACCTTATAGAGCATTGGCTCAAGTTGTGAAGTAAGTTGTGAAGTAAATGTGAAAAAGAGAAGAGGATAGTATATTGTCTCCCTTGCCGGGATGTTGTTGCTTTTAATGCTATCTCCCTTGCCGGGATATTGATGTTTTTGATATTGTTTCCCTTGTCGGGATTTGATTATTGTAATATTATTCCCTTGCCAGGATTTTATTGTGATTTCATTTATTTTCTTGCCCCTATTTCTTGTGGTTGTTGCTTGGGTGAGGAAGAGTGTTAAAGCACGAAGGGTGATGCCGTGCATTGTTTTGGTGAGAGAGTATTGAAGCACGAAGGGTGATGTCGTGTATGATTTTGTGAGGAAGAGTGTAAAAGAACGAAGGGTGATGTCGTGCCGCACGATGTACAATTATGTGCTGACTATATTGATTTTATGGTGAGAACGAGAGTAAAAGCACGAAGGGTGATGCCGTGCAGTTTATATTGATTCTTATGGTGAGGACGAGAGTAAAAGCACGAAGGGTGATGCCATGAACTTGTTTGATTTCTGATTCTTGTTGATAATTGAGATACGGTGTTCCTCGCATTTACTTGTTGTCTTTATATATTTAATGATGTTTCCCCGCATAAGTTTCCCCCTCCCATTCTTAATTGTACATTTTTGCTTTTACTTTCCGTCATATATGATTTAACTGCACAGGTTTAATTAGTAGTCTGGTACTAGCTTCGTTACTACTTCGCCGATGTTAGGCTAGGCACTTACCAGCACATGGGGTCGATTGTGTCGATACTACACTATGCACTATATGCAGATCCCGGCGCAACAACGTTTGGACCTTAGCTTGGGTGGCTGCCTTCAGTCCATACGGAGATCCAAGGTAGTCCTGCAGGCGTCTGCAGGCCCAGGCGTCTCCCTCTATCCTTTCATCGTGTTTCATTTATGTATTTTAGAAATAGTGTCGCATTTATTTTTTCTTCAGACCTTGTTTGTAGTATTCCTAGACCGTCTGTGAAGTTGTGACACCAGTTCTAGGTAGTATTTGTTTAAGAAATGGCATTGGAAATATTTAACTGGTTTTATTTGTTTCTTCTGCTTGTTTAAATTCCGCTGTTTATAAACTGTTGATTTCTAATTGATTAAGGATTAAAAAAGGGAAAAGTAAATTGTTCAAACGGTTGGTTGGCCTAGCTTTCACCAGTAGGAGCCATCACGACTCTCGATGGTGGGAATTCTGGGTCGTGACAAGTTGGTAACAGAGCTCTAGGTTACATAGGTCTCACAACTCATGGACAAGCTTAGTAGAGTCTGAGGGATCGGTACAGAGACGTCTGTATTTATCCCTTAGAGGCTACAGAGTTAGGAAAAACTTCACATCTATTCTTTCCTATCGTGCGGTTTGCTTTCTCAATGCTAATTGAATTTTTACTTTGTTCTTTCGTAGATGGCGAGAACACGCGCTTCCTCATCCACTGATCAGCAACCTGAGCCCCCTGCAGCAGCTCCCACGAAGGGCAGAGGGTGTGGCCGAGGCCGTGCTAGAGGCCGGGGTAGGGGCAAAGCTCAGCCCCGAGCAGCAGCACCAGCGGCGGAGCTTCAAGTTGAGTTTGATGATGAGGTTTCAGCCTAGGCAGTTCCGGTAGGTCCAGCTCAGGTCCAAGCGGGGTTCATTGCTACCCTAGAATCCCAGGATGCGCTGGTCCATCTAGTGGGCCTTATGGAGAGTATTACCCGGATAGGCTTGCTTCCTGTAGCACCAACCATCTCTCAGGCTGGAGAAAGAGCCCAGACTCCTGCTACTCGCACTCTAGAGTAGATGGATCCCCTGTTTCAGACTCCAGCAGCTCAGCCAGTTGGAGCAGTTCAGCCGGGTGTGGTAGCTCAGACCGGTGATGGAGCAACTATGTTAGTCGATGCTTTGTGGAGATTGGACAGGTTCACCAAGCTCTTCACTTCCACTTTCAGTGGTGCATCTTCTAAGGATACCCATGATTATTTAGATAGTTGTCATAAGGTTCTCAGGAACATGGGGATAGTGGAGACCAATGAGGGTCGACTTTGCTACTTTTCGCTTATCTGGATCCGCCAAGCCTTGGTGGAGAGATTATTGTTTGGCTAGACCATCTCGGTCACCAGCTTTGACTTGGGAGCAGTTTTCTCAGCTATTTCTGGAGAAGTTTCTTCCTGTCACTCAGAGAGAGATCTATCAGAGGCAATTTGAGCATTCCAGTAGGGTCCTATAACTGTTACTCAGTACGAGACCAGGTTTATCGATTTGTCCCATCATGTTCTACTTATACTCCCCACTGAGAGAGAGAGAGAGAGAGAGAGAGAGAGAGAGAAGAGAAGAGGTTCATGGAGGGGCTCATCCAGCCTATTCGACTTCAGATGGCTAAGGAGACGGGGAATGAGATTTCTTTTCAGGAGGCAGCCAATGTGGCCAGGAGAGTTGAGATAGTTCCATCATAAGGAGGTGGTCAGGGGTCTGACAAGAGGCCTCGTCATTCAGGCAGATTTAGTAGTACCTCGTCTGGAGGCAGGGATTCGTATGGTAGAGGCCATCCTCCTAGGCCTTTTCAGTCAGCACTTCAGGTTTCTCACGGCGTTTCAGGTGGCTGTGGTTCTCATATGCAGTATTCTGATCAGCAGTCCTACAGTGCACCACCAACTCCTATCAGTGCACCGCTGCTCCAAAGTTTTCGGGGTGGTCATTCAGGTCGTCAGGGTCAGCACTCTCAGCAGCCGAAGACTTGTTATACTTTGGTGACATGGGTCACATTGCTAGGTTTTGCCCTCGAACATCGATTAGCTCTCAGCATTAGGGTTCTCATGCCATGGTTGAGGCACCGAGTGTTCCACAGCCCGCTCAGCTAGCTAGAGGTGGAGGTAGAGGTGCTAGAGGTGGAGGTAGAGGTATTAGAGGAGGAGGTCAGGCCGCTAGAGATGGAGGCCAGCTAGTAGCAGGCCATCCCAGAGATGTAGTTCAGGGTGGTAGGGCCCAGCCCCGATGTTGTGCTCTTCCAACCAGGCCTAAGGCAAGGCTTCTGATGCAGTTATCACATGTATGGTTCTGGTTTATAGTAGAGATGCTTCAGTTCTATTTGATCTAGGATCCACGTACTCTTATGTGTCATCTTATTTTGCACCGTATCTGGTCATGCCTAGTGATTCCTGGAGTGTTCCTGTATATGTGTCTGCACCGGTGGGTGATTCTATTTTGGTAGATCGTGTCCATCATTCGTGTATAGTTGTGATTGGGAGTCTTGAGACTCGTGTAGATTTGTTACTTCTGGACATGGTTGATTTTGATGTCATATTGGGGATGGATTGATTATCACCTTACCACGCTATCTTGGACTGTCATGCCAAGAATGTGACCTTAGCCTTGCCAGGTTTACCTCTATTAGAGTGGAGATGGACTCCTGGCCATTCTACCCGTAGTGTTATCTCATATATGAAGGCTCGGCGTATGGTCGAAAAGAGGTGATTGGCCTATTTGGCATATGTTCGTGATTCTTGTGCCGAGGTTCCTTCTATTGATTCTGTGCCTGTTGTTCGTGAGTTTCCTGAGGTATTTCCTTCAGACTTGCCGGGTATGCCACCCGATAGGGATATTGACTTCTGCATTAATTTAGCTCCGGGCACTCAGCCCATTTCTATTATGCCGTATCGTATGGTCCCGCCTGAGTTGAAAGAGTTGAAGGAGCAGCTGCAAGACTTGCTTGAAAAAGGTTTCATTAGACCTAGTGTTTCGCCTTAGGGTGCGCCAGTATTGTTTGTTAAGAAGAAAGACGGATCAATGAGAATGTGTATAGATTACTGGTAGTTGAACAAGGTTATAATCAAGAATAAGTATCCATTGCCAAGGATTGATGATTTGTTAGATCAGCTTCAGGGTGCCAAGGTATTTTCGAAGATTGACTTAAGATCTGGCTACCATCAGTTAAGGATTAGGGCATCCGATGTCCGTAAAACAGCTTTCCGCACTCGGTGCGGGCGTTATGAGTTCTTGGTGATGTTATTTGGGTTGACAAATGCCCCAACAACTTTTATGGATTTGATGAACCTAGTGTTCAGGCCTTACTTAGATTCGTTCATGATAGTCTTCATTGATGATATTCTGATCTATTACCGCAGCCGGGAGGAGCACGTGCAACATCTTAGAGTGGTTCTTCAGACTTTGATAGACAGTCAGTTGTATGCAAAGTTTTCGAAGTGCGAGTTCTGGTTGAGTTAAGTTGCATTCTTGGGTCATGTTGTATCAGCAGAGGGTATTCAGGTAGATTCGAAGAAGATTGAGGCAGTCAAGAACTGGCCTAGACCAGCATCAGCTACAAAGATCCGGAGTTTCTTGGGTTTGGTAGGCTATTATTGTCGGTTTGTGGAGGGGTGTTCATATATTGCAGCCCCGATGACCAGGTTGACCCATAAGGGTGCCCAGTTCAAGTGATTGGACGAGTGTGAGGCGAGCTTTTAGAAGCTCAAGACAACATAGACTACGATGCCAATATTGGTTTTGCCCATAGGTTCAGGGCCTCGCACAGTTTATTGTGACGCATCTCGTATTGTACTTGGTGCGGTGTTGATGCAGGATTGCAAGGTCATTGCCTATGCATTGCGGCAGTTGAAGTTTTATGAGAAGAATTATCTAGTTCATGATTTGGAGTTAGCAGCCATTTTTCATGCATCGAAGATTTGGAGGCATTACCTATAAGGCGTGTCATGCGAGGTGTTCACCGATCACAAGAGTCTGCAGTACTTGTTCAAGCAGAAGGAGCTAAATTTGATGCAGAGAAGGTGATAGGAGTTGTTGAAGGACTATGATATCACCATTTTATATAATCCGAGAAAAGCCAATGTGGTGGTTGATTCTTTGAGTAGGAAGTCAGCCAGTATAGGCAGTCTTGCTTATATTCTGATTGGTGAGAGACCGCTTGCTTTGGATGTTCAGGCTTTGGCCAATCAGTTCGTGAGGTTGGATGTTTCTGAGCCTAGCCGTGCGTTAGCTTGCACAGTCTCTCATTCTTCATTATTGGAGCGTATCCGATATCAGCAGTATGATGACCCTCATTTGTGTGTCCTTAGAGACACGATGCAACACAGAGGTACCAAGCAGGTTATATTAGGAGATGATAGAGTTTTGAGGTTGCAGGATCGAGTTTGTGTGTCTAATGTGGATGGACTCTGAGAATTGATTTTAGAGGAGACCCATAGCTCCCGGTACTCTATTCACCCAGGCGTCGCTAAGATGTATCAGGATTTGCGACAGCATTATTAGTGAAGGAGAATGAAAAAGGACGTTGTTGCATATGTGGCACTGTGTTTGAATTGTCAGCAAGTTAAGTACGAGCATCAGAGGCCTGGTGGTTTGTTCCAGAAGATTGAGATTCCTAAGTAGAAGTGGGAGTGTATCACTATAGACTTCGTTGTTGTACTCCCGCGGACTCGGAGGAAGTTCGATGCAGTGTGGGTTATTGTTGATAGGCTGACCAAATCAGCACATTTCATTCCGGTGGCAGTCTCCTATTCTTCTGAGAGTTTAGTTGAGATCTATATCCAGGAGATTGTTCGTCTTCATGGTGTGCCCATGTCTATCATTTCGGACCGAGGTACGCAATTTACCTCACATTTCTAGAGAGTAGCTCAGCGAGAGTTGGGCACATGGGTTGAGTTGGGCACATGGGTTGAGTTGAGCACAACGTTTCATCCTCAGACGGACGGGCAGTTCGAGCGGACTATTCAAATTTTGGAGGATATGCTCCGAGCTTGTGTCATTGACTATAGAGGCTCATGGGATCAGTTTTTTCCTCTAGCACAGTTTGCCTACAACAACAGCTACCAGTCGAGTATCTAGATGGCTCCTTATGAGGCTTTATATGGTAGGCGGTGTCGGTCGCCGGTTGGATGGTTCGAGATGGGAGAGGCTCGGTTGTTGGGTACAGATCTAGTATAGGATGCCTTGGACAAGGTTATGATCATTCAGGATAGGCTTCGTACAGCTCAGTCCAGGCAAAAGAGTTATGCCGACCATAAGGTTCGAGATTTGACATTCATGGTCGATGAACGGATATTGCTTCGGGTGTCGCCTATGAAGGGCGTGATGATATTTGGGAAGAAGGACAAGCTTGGCCCTAGGTTCATTGGCCAGTTTAAGATTCTTGATCGAGTGGGAGATGTGGCTTACAAACTTGTGTTGCCACCAAGCTTGTCAGCCGTGCATCCAGTGGTTCATGTGTCCATGCTTCAGAAGTATCACAGCGATCCATCCCACGTGTTAGATTTCAGTACTGTCCAGTTGGACAAGGACTTGTCCTATGAGGAGGAGCCGGTAGCTATTCTAGACTAGCAAGTTTGTCAGTTGAGATCGAAGATTTTCCCTTCTGTTCGTGTTAAGTGGAGAGGTCAGCTAGCTGAGGCATTGACTTGGGAGTCTGAGTCCAATATGTGGAGTCGTTATCCCCATCTTTTCCCTAACTCAGGTACTTCATTCTTATGTCTGTTCGAGGACGAACGGTTGTTTTAGAGGTGGAGGACTTGTTTTAAAAACAAATCTTGTATTCCGAGGCCTTAAAACTTCCTTTTTATATCACCTCGATTTGCGTGTATGGTCCGGACCTATATCCGAAAAGCCTTTTATGTGAAAATATGAGAAATAGATATTTCTAGAGTTAAAATTTGATTATGATTGACTTTGGTCAACATTTTAAGCAAACGGATCCGGATTAGTATTCCGACAATCCCGGAAGGTCCGCAGTAAAATATGGGACTTGGGCATATACCCGAAAATGAATTCCGAGGTCCCAAGCGTTAGAAATCAATTTTTGAAATAAATTGTTTTGCTGAATTATTTATAAAATAAAAAAAAGAATTAATGTTTGAAACCATTGGTATCGGGGCCGTATTTTGGTTCTGGAGCCCAGTACAAACTTGTTATAGTATTTAAATGATAACTGTGCAATTTGGTGAAAAATAAAGTTTATTTGACGTGATTTGGACCTTCGGTCGAAGAGTTATGAACTTTAAAGTGTTCTTGATGAAAATGATGTGTTTTGAGGTTTAATTCATAATTTTACATGTTATTTTTATGGTTTGGTTGCACGAGCAAGTCCGTATGATGTTTTTAGGTTGGTGTGCTGTTTGGTTTGGAGCCCCGAGGACTCGGGTGAGTTTAGGATAGGCCACGGAGTGGAATTGAACTTACAGAGTTGCAGGTTTTTATCTGGTATGTTGCAGGTCTGCAGGCTTCGCATTTATCACAAATGCGAAGAGACCTGGTATGGCTTGGGGTCGCCAATGCGACGTAGTCATCGTAAAAGCGATGTCGCAAATGCGAAGGGCCCATCGCATTTGCGAAGTGGCCTGGAATCCCTCAGTGTTGCAAATGCGACAATCCTATCGCAAAAGCGAACATTAATCGCAAATACGATGATAACAGTCTTCTGAATGGTTCGTAATTGCGACATCTGCGACCTGCAAATTCATAACTTAGCCGAAAATCTTTTATTTTTCAAACCCTTTCAAAACCAAAACACTCTTGGGCGATTTTTCAAAGACAAGTACTCTTCCAAATCGATTGTAAGTCATTTCTAACTTGTTTTTATTAATCTTTAATATCTTTTCTCACCAATTCAACCCTATATCAAAGGTTTTCATGGGGGAAATTGGGTGTATTGGGTAGAACCTAGGTTTTTCAAATTTTGGGGATTTGGACCTCGATTTGAGGTCCGATTTCAAAACAAATTATATATTTGGGTTCGTGGGTGAGTGGTTAATCGGGTTTTGGTTCGAACCTCGAGTTTTGACCATGTTGGGCAATTTTTGACTTTTTGGGAAAAACTTTAGAAAACCTATTTTCATGTATTGGAATTGATTCATTTAGCCTTTATTGATATTGTTAAGTAACTTATGGCTAGATACGAGCGAACTGATGGTGGAATCAAGAGGTAAAGCGATAGTTGAGACTTGAATTGTGTTCGTGGCATCGAGGTAAGTGTTTGGTCTAACCTTAGCTTGAGGAATTAGGATTTGTGTCCTATTTGCTATGTATTGTTTGTTGAGTACGACGTATAGGCATGGTGACGAGTATCTATACATTGGTGTCAAGCATGCCCGTGAGTCTCATATTATGATTTTTATGACGCCGTTTGCATTGGTCATGTGTGATGATTTCTATTGTTGAGCAAAGTTTGTGGAAGTAATAGTGGTATTTGAGTATGGAAGAGCGTTGACTCAAGTTGTATAATGAATTGTGAAAGTATAATTGGCAATTGAACCCTATAGAGCATTGGCTCAAGTTGTGGAGTGAGTTGTGAAGTAAATATGAAAAAGAGAAGAGGATAGTATAGTATAATGTCTCCCTTGCCGGGATGTTGTTGCTTTCAATGATATCTCCCTTGCTGAGATGTTGATGTTTTTTATATTGTTTTCCCTTGCCAGGATTTGATTGTTGTACTATTGTTCCCAGGTCGGAATTTTATTGTGATTTTATTTATTTTCTTGTCCCTATTTTTTGTGATTGTTGTTTGGGTGATGAAGAGTGTTAAAGCACGAAGGGTGATGTCATGCATTGTTTTGGTGAGAGATTATTAAAGCACGAAGGGTGATATCGCGTATGATTTTGTGAGGTAAAGTGTAAAAGCACGAAGAATAATGACGTACCGCTACTCCCGAGGGTAAAAATTCCGGCTCGTGACACTACTAGACGCCTCAACTATAACTATTTGACCCTCCAACTATTGAAATCAGTTAATACAATTGTTGGTAGAATTTTAATCTCTAATCAAAGTCCAATGTCATTTGGTTAAGGATTTGGGTTTGGGGGGGGGGGGGGGCGAAGAAGACGGGAGATGATAGAGAGCGAGGAACTAGATGGTTTTTAATTAAAAAGAATTAAAAAGACGACAGTACCCCCACAGAACGTGAATGTAAGGGTATTTAATGTAAAGCAAAAATGGGTACCTTGTAGTATATATTGTATGTTATATATATATATATATATATATATATATATATATATATATATATATATATATATATATATATATATATATATACCATGCTAAAAGTGGATAGATCTTAATTCAAAAGTTGAATTATAAAAATATCCTTCAAAATTAACTTATCGTTTTGCACTTCATCATCATACCCCTACTTCTAGAATAAGAATTAATTTTTTGTTGTTATTTTGCCCTCATCAAAATAAAACATATACTCAATGTTAATTACTAATTATGGCCTCTTTGTCAATAAAAAAAATTTCCTTTTTTTAAAAATAATTTTTTTTTAAAAAATTATAAGTAATTTTTATGTCCAAACGCCTACTTAATATACATTAAAGCAAAATAAATCAATATATTAACCAACATGACTCTTCATTGCTGTAAATTTTTTTGAAGAATTTGAGAATTTGCTCGGAGTAATTCAATAACTAACTTCATTTGACTACTTTAATACAAAGACCTAATTCATCTATCAAATGCAAGTTATACCATATTTTCGTTTATCATTCAAAAACCACACTATATATGTTGTTGCAGGAACCCCTAAATTGAAATGATAAATTACATAAATTCCAACCTTAAACACTTAGTAAGATAAGGCATCAAATTTATTTGAAAAGGTGTAACCCTACGGATTTTAACTCAAAGGTAACGGATCTCAAGCCATGGTAAGCATGTCCTAGATTAATGTAATTAATTTAAATTATAGCTCGTGAAAAGATCAGAATGGATTTATTTCATAATAATAAACTTAGGAGTAATCAATTTTGGCGTTCAAATTTTGAGTTGTGTTCTCATTTTACTACGTGAGCTTCTGTTCACTTGATTATTATGCTCAATTTCCACACTAACAAATATGTATGTCTTCTGTCCCTTTTTTTTTTCTTTTCTTTTTCACATAGTTAACTGGAATAGAAGAATTTAATTGTGATTAATAGCCTATTTGGCGAAGTTGCAAAATCAGTTTATAATTTTTCAAAATTTTGTTATACATATAGGGTAGGGAAAGAAAAACGGGAAAGGAAATTACAAGGTGGATTATACATATAGGGTGGGGAAATCAGGAAATGAAATATGGTACTAATAATAGAGTTAATCACCTTTATCATCAGTCTGCCCATAGGTTGTAATGTAATCTTTTTTTTATTATTGAAAATGACGAGCAGTTATACATTCAAAATAATTAGTGAAATCATGCAAGTATGCAATCATAACATTTATATCCTATCACTGTGTAATCCCTACTTCCCGTGATATTGATTCTATGATTAACCAACTGAAGCTTTTTTTTTTTTTTTTTTTTTTTTTAAAGAGAAAGGCACTGAAGATTCCAAGGTTGAATTTATTTGCATCAACTTTTCATCTCCCCGGCTCTGCGTTTAATGTAAACCTTTTGGCTTTACAGTTACCTTGTTATAATGTTTCAGGAATGGAACTCTTCATCTACTCTATTCACTAATTGAAGTATATATATATATTTCACCCAATGTTTTAAAAGGCGGGGACGTGAAGTAAGGCATTTTACCTCTGACGAGGCGAGGCGTAAAACCTGAGACATGAGGCGTAAGTACCACAAATCTTTCAATTTTACTAATTTCAAAAATTTTAAGATAGTATAAAATAAAAAATAATTATAAAAATTACATTAAAATCATAAAATTATAAAAAATAATCTATTTAAAATATTTATAAATTATAATTCAATTATGAATAATACGAAAAGTATGACATATTTCATAATATGCAAATTAGCTGCAACATCGTTACAACTCAAATATCAAAAGTAATGTATTTGATACGAAATATTATATGTATCTCTTAAGGAGTAATGAATCTTGAAAGAATTTCGATATTATAATTTGATTATTTTTTAAAAACTCCTTTTATTTAATATGTTTTCTATTTGAAAGAGAATTTACATAAAAACATAATTCATAATTTAAATATGATTTTCTAGCATCATTTATTTTTAAGTTTCAACAAGTTAATAAACAAGGCGGATTTACATGCTGATTTTGGGTGCTCAAGCACCCATTATCTTTGACAAGATTTAGTAAATATGTATAGGTAATTATAAAAATATTTAGATAAATATTGATTGAGCATCCATAACTAAACTCTTTTTTCCTCTTCTTTCAAAATTTTTATCAGTGAGCACCCACGACCAGGGGCGGATGCAGCGTATAACCTACGGGTTCAACTGAACCCATAACTTTCGACGCGGAGTAAAAAAATTTGTATGTAAAAATTCATTAAAATTACAAAAATAGTAGATATGAACCCATAAATTTAAAAATACAATGGGTTCAATGTTAAAAGCCCTTAAAATTGAACCCATAAGATTTAAATTCTGAATCCGCCTCTGCCCACGACTTTAAAATCCTGGATCCGCCACTGTTAATAAAGTGACACATGCAAAGTGTAATCATGCAAGCATGCTATGATAGCAATTGTATCCTATGATCACTTAATATAAAACTTTGTAATCCCTACTTTACCTGATGTTAATATTATGATTAACCAACTAATCTTTTCTTTTTTCCTTTGAAGGCTGAATTTATTTGTATTAACTTTTCACCTCCCCGGCTCTACCTTTAATGTAAACCTTTTGGCTTTACTGTTATCCTGTGTGTGTATTTATATACAGGTTTTTTCACCCAGTGTCTTGTCACTACGGAGAAATAAGGAGAGACCAAAAAACAGCCGATCACCAAATGGTACCAATATTTCTCTTTCTTTTGCTCTATAATCTATGCCTTTACTGTATTATTTGATATATATTTAGTTATGTTTTATGAAGGAATATCAAGTACGGTACGATCATGCGGGCTTATGAAGAAGCTCACAGAGATTCTGATCGATATTGAAGCAGAGCAAACACAAATGAGGGAAGAACAATGCATGCAGAGTTTTGGAGAGAATTTTCTGTTCATTATCAATGGAACAGTAGTACAAATGAGCTAATTACACATATATATACAATGCTAGTTGGTGCCAGTTGTCTAACTAACCTCCACTACTTCCACTACTAACATAATTAATCAATAACTAATTACACTGCACTAACTAACATAGCTAAGACAGATTAGATCGTTAGTGCACAGTTAGGCAGTTAGTTAATTCCTTCACACCCCCTTCAAGCTAGGAGATATGAAGATGTTCTTCATGCCTAGCTTGGATAGAAAATAATAATGCTGAGTGACACCCAAGCCCTTAATAAGAATATCTGCCTGTTGCTCTGAAGAGGGGAGATATATTAGATGAACGATCCCAAGTTGCACCTTCTCGCGAATGAAATGACAGTCGATATCAATATATTTTGTGCGCTCATGAAACACAGGATTAGCAGCAATTTGAATTGCTGACTTACTGTCACAGAGCAAAGAAATTAGTTGTTGAAATGCACTCCTAATTCCTCAAACAAACCAGTCGCCCACACTATTTCTGCAACTATTAATGCCAAGCTTCGATACTCTGCCTCAACTGAGCTTTTGGATATAGTAGTTTATTTCTTCGACTTCCATGAGATCAAAGAGCTCTCAAACTTAATCAAATACCCAATAATGGATCTCCTAGTGTTTGGGCAAGATGCCCAATCTGCATCACAATACGCTGTAAGCTGAGATGAAGCATCTGCAGACATTAATATCCCTAAGCTTGGAGACTGCTTGACATACTTAATCACCTTGATGGAAGCCTCCATATGTGATGTTTTAGGACAATGCATGAACTGACACAAGCACTGCACTACAAATGCAATATCTGATCTAGTCATGATTAGATAGAGAAGTCTCCCAACCAACCTTTGATAAGCACTAGGATCATCAAGAACTTTGTCATCTTCAATCCCAAACTGAGTGTCGAACTCCAACGTTGTAAGCTTCTTGTTCACCTCCAAAGGTGCCTTGACTGGCTTTGCACCTGAGAGTACCATGTCTGATATGAGTTCTAATGCATATTTTCTTTGATGCATCAGAATTCCCTCTTTGCTTCTAGCAAATTCAATTCCTAAGAAAAACTTTAGCTCCCCCAAGTCCTTGATTTTAAAGACTTGTTGTAAGTACTCTTTAGTCTACTGTATTAAGATGGCATCATCTCCTGTGATTAAAAGGTCATCAACATAAACTAAGACCACCACTATTTTCCTTTGAACTTTTCTGGTGAATAAGGAATAATCTAAATGACTCTGACAGAACCCAGAAGCTATCAATGCAGATGTTAGCTTGATGTTCCATTGTCGAGAAGCTTGCTTGAGCCCATACAGTGATTTGAGTAGTTGACAAACTTGATGTTGTACTTCGCAAACAAATCCTTGAGGCAACTCCATATAAACTTCTTCAGTTAAATCACCTTGCAAAAAAGCATTGTAGACATCCATTTGTTGAATCTCCTAGTTATTCATTGCTGCTAGCGAAACAACAGTCCTCACTGTTACCATCTTGACAATAGGTGAGAATGTTTCTTGATAATCCAATCCCTCTCTTGGCTATACCCTTTTGCGACTAACCTTACCTTAAACCTTTCCACTTCACCTGTAGCTTTATATTTAATCTTGTATACCCATCAACAACCAATGGCCCTATTTCCTGGTGGCAAAGACATCACTGTCCATGTATTGTTGTCTTACAATGCCTTGATCTCATTCTGCATTGCTTCTATCCATCTGTCATCCTTGATTGCTTCTGCATAATTCTTGGGCTCAATTTCTTCAGAGAATTTGGTGATGAAGCTTTGATACTTGGAGGACAAGGAGTCATAACTAATAACATCTGAGATTGGGTATAAACAAGCATGTACTCCTGACTGTTTATCAGTCCTCACATAGTCTTTAAGCCAAATAGGTGGCTTAGTTATTCTCCCTGATCTTCTTTCAGGCAATGTTGTTGTTTGATGTTCTTCTGCTGCTCCTGTGTCTCCAACTGAGTCTGGCACATCTTTATATGGGGCATGAAAATCATGGTTCTCTTGATCAATATTTGCTGATGCACCTTGAATTTGTTTTGAAGTAGAATCTGCAGCATTATGATTATGCAGAATGTTTCTACTTGCAATATCTAACTCATCCACCACACAAAACTTTTTCAAGCTTGTAATATCAGGACTTTGAAAGTTTTGCTTTTCATGAGTATCCTGGAAAGGGAATATGCTCTCATGAAATACAACATCTCTACTAATAAAACACGTTTTGTTAGACATATTAAATAGTTTGTATCCTTTCTGATAAACTCCATATCCTAGTAACACTGATTTCACTGCTCGTGGACCAAACTTGTCCTGTTTAGGCAAAATAATTGCATAACAAAGGCAGCCTATCACCCTCATGTGAGCCAAAGAAGGTGTACTGTCGTACAATGCTTCAAAAGGCGATCTACCTTTCAAAATAGTAGATGGTACCCTGTTTATTATATATGTTGTTGCCTCAACACATGTGCCCCGGAATCGAATTGGCAAATTAGACTGGAATTTGATTGCTCTTGTTGTTTCTAAGATGTGCCTATGTTTCCTTTCCACCACTCCATTCTGCTGAGGAGTGTAAGGACAAGAATTCTGATGCAAAATTTTGTGACATGTAAACAATTCCTTATAAATTATGTTAAAAAAACTTAGATCTATTGTCTGACCTGAAAATTTTAATCGTCTTTCCAAATTGGTTAAGGATCATTGCAATAAATGTTTTGAGCAACTCAGATACATCAGATTTAACTCTCATTAAGAAAATCCATGTCCACCTCGTATGATCATCTACCAATATCAAAAAGTAATTCATTCCATTATAGGTTGGGACCTTATAATGGCCCCATGCATCCATGTGTATCAAATTAAAAGGTTCATCTGCTCTATTAATACTAACAGAGAATGGCAATCTTGTTTTTCTAGACAATTGACACACATCACAATGATGTAGAGGAAAAGCATCTTTATTTCTAAAACTAGAAATCTTTCTAATAACTGCCATGGGCACATGGCCTAATCTCTTATGCCAAATCTCAGGTTCTTCCATCTGTTCCACTGTCATAGCCTTTTCTCTATTTATTCTAGCTTCCTTATGGTGTGTCCTTAGAATGTACAAATCATCTTCCCTACTACCAGTCGCCTTTACTTTCCCAGTGCAAAGATCCTGAAATATGAAGTGTTCAGGAAAAAAACATTGCACAACATTTCAGTTCCTTGGTCAATTTAGACATTGACAATAGATTGAACTTAAACCTTGGTACACAAAGTACATCCTTAAGGGTATCACCTCCTCCCAAATGACTGTTTCCTATCTTGGTCACTTTAGCAAACTCTCCCGTGGGCATTTTTCCAGCACTTCCTACTTTACCATCATCCAACAAAAAACTTTCATTTCCTGTCATATGATTCGTAGCTCCTGTGTCCACTATCCAATATATTGCATTATCTTTAATAAGAAAATACTTACCTGCTAAGTTTGCACTTGTTTCAAATGTGGAAGCCTTGCTAAGCATGTTGAGCAGCATATTGTATTGTTCCTGTGTGATCATTAGAGCAACAATGTTAGTAGAATTGATGTTTCCTTGATTGGTTGCATTAGTCTCAGGCTACATAGAATGACCACCTACCACATTAGCTCTGGCCTTGGACTTAAAGCCTGCAGGATATCCAATTAGCTTGTTGCAGTTTTCCTTAAGATGACCCTTCTTGTTGCAGTAGCCACAATGCATCAGCTTGAAATATCCATCTCTTGTGTGACCCTTTCCATGACAATAGTCATATTCCATACCCCAACTTCTCTTCTGTTTAGGCATATTATTTCTGGCTGTGAATAATGCAGCTAATTCCATTGTTTCAGTTGTGACATAGTTACTTCCTGCCACAAGTTTTTGGCTCTCATCTTGAACAATCAAGGCATACACTTGATTCACATTAATCACTTTAGATTTCATTAAGATTTGACTCCTTGCCTGACTATAACCTTCATTCAGTCCCATTAAAAACTGTAATAGACGTTGATACTATAAATGCACTGCAAAATCTTTTGATTTATCACAATCACATGAAGGAGGTGGCATCATTGAGTCATATTCATCCCATAAATCATTCAACCTCGAATAGTACACTGACACAGATGATGTTCCTTGTGTTAAGGTAAATATCTCCTTGTGAAGAGAATACAAACATGATCCATTCACCTTATTGAACCTCTCCTGCAATTCCTTCCAAACTAGGAGTGCATTAGAACAAAACAGAGTTCCACTTAGCAATTCTTTGCTCACGTTTCCAGTAATCCATTAGACTACTATCGCATTACACCTATCCCACTGATGTCCTAAAGTTGGTCCAAAAATATCCCTAGTGATTGTGCCATCAATAAAACCTAGCTTATTTCTTCCTAGAAGTGCAACTCTCATTGCTCGATCTCACAAAGTATAGTTTTCCATTCCTATAAGCTGAATACCAACTCATAAGGACCCAGGGGCATTAGAAGGATGAAGATACAAGGGATGATTGTGATCAATCACCACCGGAGCTGGAACAAAGGTTCCTGAATCGGATCCATCCTCAATCGCCATGATTATACAGTAACAAATTCAGTTAATTACAGATGAAGAGAAGAATTTCCAATCAAAACAGAAATCAGAAACAAAATTTATCAATTAAATCTAGGGCTTGTTACAACTCAGATCAGAAATCGTTTTCTTACAGAATTGTCAATAAATCTCTTGATCATCTTCAATCCGCGAAGAACAATCCTTAGATCTAGCTGATGAAACCTCGCTCTGATACCATGAAGAAACTCACAAAGATTCTGATCGATATTGAAGCAGAGCAAACACAAATGAGGGAAGAAGAACGCATGTAGAGTTTTGGAGAGAATTTTCTGTTCATTATCAATGGAACAGTAGTACAAATGAGCTAATTACACACACACACACACACACACATATATATATATATATATATATATATATATATATATATACAATGCTTCTCTTTGTCAACTGTCTATATACTACTAAAAAATCAGGTTTTAGCGATGGACAAATTCTGTAGCTAAACAGAAAAATATGTCGCTAATCTCATTTAGAGACGGATTAGCGACCGATTATCAAAAGATTCTACTAGCTAAGAGCATTTTATCAACAGATTAGCGATGCCGTTCGTAGCTAATTCCAATTTTTTATAGTGTCGAACTACTTCCACTACTTGAACTACCAACATAATTAACCAATAACTAATTACACTGCACTAACTAACATAGCTAAGATAGATTAGATCGTTAATGCACAGTTAGGCAGTTAGTTAATTGCTTAGTAAAGGTGGAACCATGGGGAGCAACCAGTGGTTCGCAGTGCTAAGTACACCGCGCCAGGTGGTTAAAATTGTAGTAGTTAACATATATTTTCTCATTATTTTCTCTAGTGAATTTTATTTCATGTCAAAGTAATACAATGTGTTTGTAGAATCAGGGGTGTGCGCAAATTCTTTTATAAATGGTGTCGTATTTATATATATAAAAAAACAATAAGTTAATATCATTTTACAACAAGTTGAAAGCCTTGGTCCAATGGTTTAGTTGAATATTTGGTGGTGTAGGTTTGATTCTCCTTAGCCTCAAATTTTTACAAAAATGCTCACCTTTACAAGGCCAAATATGAGCTTGACCAGTGAACCAGTACCCTTTGTCAAGAAGCGGTGTCATTATTATATATTGCTTTATTTTTGCAGAATGTTAGTATAAATATTTAATAATCTTTTCCGACGAAGTGGTATCGGATGGCACCGCTTCAACCAATGTGTTGGGTCTATCCCATAAATCAAGGAAGAAAATGTTTGTGGGATCCATCCCATAAATCAAGGAAGAAAATTTTCTTCCTTGATTAGCAGCCCATGTTTCCCTTCTGCATTTGTCAAATATGGCAGGCGTGCAGAAGAAAATGTCAAGCGTAGTAGGCGAGGTTCTACCTATAAAAGAAGAGCTTTGGCTCTCATTTTTGACACACAAATCTCAGAGGAAAAATAAATCTGAGAGTTAGAAAGAAAGAGTGAGGTTTCACAGACAGGGTATAAGAAAATAGTTTATGAAAAAATAGAGAGTGAGTGATATTGTAGTGAGGTGAGAATATCAAAAGAGGGTTATTTATTTTGAGTGTTGTAGTGGTCTTTTGAATATTTTACTCGGACCTACAAAGTATAAAATTACTTGCTATCGTGATATCAGTTGCTCTTCTCAGGGCCGTGGTTTTTTCCCTTATTCAAAAGAGTTTTCCACGTAACAATCTTGGTGTAGTTGTTACTTTTTTATTCTTGTTAATTACCGTATCTCGGTGCTACATTATTATTCCGCTTTTATTACCGTGAATATTATTTTTATGGAGGGTTTATTCCCAACAACTGGTATCAGAGCACAGGTTCTGCTCGTTCACTGAAATACTATTCACTGTCGGTAGTACTATACTCGGTGAAAAATAAAAATGTCCGTAGTAAAGTACGAGGTAGCAAAATTCAACGGAGATAACGATTTCTCAACATGGCAAAGAAGGATGAGGGATCTCCTCATCCAACAAGGATTACACAAGGTACTAGATGCTGATGCCAAAAAAACTGATACCATTAAAGCTGAGGATTGAGCTGACTTGGATGAAAGAGTTGCTAGTGCAATTAGGTTGCACTTATCAGATGATGTGGTAAATAACATCATTGATGAAGACACTGCACATGGAATTTGGACACGGTTGGAAAGCCTATATATGTCCAAAACGTTGACAAATAAATTGTACCTGAAGAAGCAGTTATACGCCATACACATGGGTGAAGGTACGAATTTTTTGTCACCTTTAAATGTATTTAACGGACTAATCACACAGCTTGCCAACCTCAGAGTGAAAATCGAGGAAGAAGATAAAGCCATCTTGCTATTAAACTCGTTGCCATCTTCGTACGATAATTTGGCAACAACCATCCTGCATGGTAAGACTGCTATTGAGTTGAAAGATGTCACATCGGCTCTTCTACTCAATGAGAAGATGAGAAAGAAGCCTAAAAATCAAGGACAAACTCTTATCACAGAAGGTAGAGGCAGGAGTTATCAAAGGAGTTCGAGCAACTATGGTAGATCCGGAAGCTCGTGGGAAGTCAAAGAACCGATCCAAATCAAGAGCCAGAAATTGCTACAACTGTGATCAACCAGGTCACTTCAAAAGAGATTGCCCAAATCCAAAGAAGGGCAAAGGTGAAACCAGTGGCCAGAAGAATGACGACAATACAGCCGCCATGGTGCAAAACAATGATAATGTTGTCCTCTTTATAAATGAGGAAGAGGAATGCACGCACTATAGGTGTTAAACGGGCCGGGTCAGCCCGGTTCCGGACCGGCCCAGACCGGTTAAAACTGAAACCGACCCGGACCGGTATAAAGGGGCTGGGTTGGGCTGGGTTAAGGGGGACATGCAGGTTGCAACATTCATATTTGAAATACCGGTTACTCGGACAGGTACAACCCGGTAGATGAACAGTGATATCAAACCGGTTAATCGGCCCGGCCTGGACCGGCCCAGACCGGTTTAACGGTAAATTTATTTTTAAAATATGGGCCCAAATCTGAACGTTGGCAACGGTCCATTTCAGAAAATGGTCGTTGCCCAACGGTTGAATTGCACAATTATCCCAATTTTGTTTTTTTTAAATTAACCCCCTTTCAAAAACTATAAATACCCATCTCCTCATTTTTTCACTCGTCTCTCAATTCTCAATCTCAATTCTCATATTCTCTCATTCTTCAATCTTTATTCTTCACCTATTAAAGTGCAATCAACTATTTGGCTATTTTTTTTGGAGTTTAGTTTATCATAGTATTTATTTTTTGAAGTTTGAACAATCGAACTTCAAAATTGGAACAATTGACATTTCTTCGTGGTTACATTGGAGTTGCAAAATTATCAAGTGCTCAATTTATTGCGGAATTCGATGCACTCCCTCCAACTCTTTCTCTTATTTACTATTTTATTTGCATATTTATTTGTTTTGTTGCTAATAGTTAAATTTTTACAATATGTTTAATGCTGCATAAAGAGTTTGTAACAAGGTTACTAATCGGGGAAATAAAAAAAGAGGTAGTACTTCAGCTTCAGCATTTGGTAGTAATTTAAATACCTCTCCAAATATTCCTGAAACATTACCTGATAATAATATAGATTATGTACAATTAAAGGAAGATTTTGGTATAGATGATAATGAATTAGAAATGGAAAATGAGATACCACTTATACCTAGTAGTATTGGAGCTGCTAGCAGGGATGGTGGTCTGGTGCTAGTAGTAGACCACATGTGGCCCCGACTAGTAATTATAAAAAAAGAAGTAAGGTTTGGAAATTTTTTGAGGAAATAGAAGGTACTGATAGAGTTAAATGCAAATTTTGTAACGATACTTTTAAACATAAGACTGGGGGGACAATTAGGGGGGACTGGGACACTTAGTAGACATATGAGAATTGAGCATCCTATAGAATGGGGATCTGATGGAGATAGAAATCAATCAACTCTAAACCCTACTACTGGAGGTCTTGTGAAATATGATAAAATGAAGGATCGTGAGGAGTTAGCAAAAATGATTGCTTTGGGTTGTCTACCTTTTTCTTTTGCTTCTTCATCATATCTTATTATGTATATTCAAAGGATTACAATCCTTTATTTAAAGGTATCCCTAGAAGTACTTATAGATCTGATATCTTTAGACTTCATGGACAATATCAAACATACATACATTATTTGTTTAGCCACCTTCCTTGTAGATTTTCTCTAACTTCTGATATTGGTCATGCTGTTAATAGAAATGATTATTTGATAATTACATGTAATCGATGTCACGCCCCAAACTAGGGGAGGCACGACTGGCACTCGATACTGTATTCGATCGAGTTAGCCACTAAACATACTAGCTAACTAAACCGGGGGCCCAACAGATCGGGTAGCACAACATCTAAAATACTAAGCCTGGACCATTAAGGTCATGACCTGCATAACAATAAGCCATATAAACAAAGGTAGACAAGCCTAAATAAGAAAGTACTAGCTGGCCGACGAGGCCGCGATTGGAGATATACATACCTACACACATATATATACATGCCAAACCTATAGGCTGGAGACTGAAAGCTACAAAAAGAAACCCAGAATACTGTGTCCACAATAACCTCTAAGAATGTCATAAGCGCTGTCGGAACAAGGCCCCGACTGTACCCAAACTGTACACAAACGTAACCATCCTATGAAAGCTCCAGGAAGAGGTGGAGCTTACCAACTCACAGCTAAACCCCGAAATCCTAGCGGAGGGGTCTATCAGAGTCCCTACCTGGACCTGCACGCACGAAACAAAAATGTAGTGTCCCCAGGCAACGGGACATCAGTACAAATAAAAATGTATTGGTATGTAAGGCAGAAAGTAGAATCATACATAGCTGATGTAAAAAAAAATAGTGAAACCACCTGACACTGAAACTCTTATAGCCTCCATGACCGATATCCGACCTCATAGTAATCAATTATGCATGGTATGCTTATGTAAGCGTATGTCATGAATACATATATATTGATGCAAATACATGACATACCCAACCAAATGCTAGCAATGGCGGTCTCTCCCGGTAGCTAACTGGTATCATATTGCCAACCTGTGGCCACCTGTACAATATATATAGTTTTTCGGGCAAATAGGCCCCTTACCTCCGATTATAGCTCGAAGTCCATGCATAATATGCCATGTATGATATGAACTTTGAATGCACATAATAGGCCATAACAAGAACTTAGCCAATCTTGTCTCATAGGTACTCTTATCCTCATGATCTCGCATACAATTGTCTCGCGGAACCGCATATGTTTTCTTTAAATAAATAAGCTTGAAAACTTAACTCGACTTTTAGAAAGATAACTTAACTCTGAAGATGTTCATAAAAAGCTTAAGGTGTTTCACTTAGTCCTTATACCTGATTTCTTGATAATTAGTAAAGGAAAGTATATCAAAAATCAAGTGTTTTAATAGTTTAAACGAAAAATTTATATTTGAGATTTTTGAAAATCGATGTGTCACTTTAGAGATTTTAAAATATACTTTAATAAGGAAGAAGGACTGACCGTAAATACTACATGCCTTTATTTTGTTTAGTCACACAATCCAAAGACGAATAAGAATTCATATATATAGACATATGGATAAGAAAACCGACAAAATAACATATATAGATGTCGAATACCCTAATTAGCCGAACGAGTGGAATACCAACCTAATAGCATCATGAAAATACTTCAGCTACGATCCCAATGCCTTTCACAAAAGGTCTTTCTAGCAATAGAATAGTAAAATATCACATTTGACGTCTTAGGAATTTCCAAGAATTCGTGCAAAAAGGAAGGACGGAGCTTAGCCTTAACATACCTTTCCAATGAACATCTGAATGCCTATAGTTCCTTCACGAAAGTTGTTCCTTACGTCCTAAGCTTCGCAAACACTATATATATGCAGCTTATACGCACCTATAAACAGTTCATAATTGAGTTTAAATCGGCAAATTTGCCATATGGCCCTAACTTGACGAAATGTTCGTAGAACTTTGTAAAAACGATCATAAAAGAGTCCCAAGATGATCACCTTGGAAAATCAAGTATAAAGCCTGAATAACCAGCAAGAACAACAAATTCTTATCTTCCAAATTTAGCTCCAAAAACAGCTAATAGAAGGGGGAAACGATTGCAAAGCGTAGAGATTGAGTTTCTAGGCACGGGGATAAACTTTAACGTTAGAAATCATTAAAAACATACCTTAATCAATCAAGAACACCATGGAACCCTCTCTTCATCTCCCTCACTGTTTTGGGACTAAAATGAAATGTTTTGGGGTCTTACAAGTAGGATTTGCCGACTTATACCACTTGTTTGACCCGACTCAGTTCGCGACCAGGTTTCAGCCTGGACAGTCCGGGGTAAAACAATCATAACTTTTTACTCCAATTTCCATTTGATATGAGGTTTTTTTGGTTGCAAACTAGACATGTAGACCTTCAATTTGATAGGTTTTGAGTCCCATAGCACATTATATATTGGGAGAAATTATCTGATACATTTGACCCAAAGTTTAGAAAAATTATTAGAGAAATTTACGATAACCTTTGCCGACCTTTATTTCGCAACTTGCTTGACTCCAAAACTTAACATGTGACCCGTGTGATATTATAATACCTCATAATATACTATTCTTAGCATATTAGATACTCTTAGTCTTATCCCACAGGTACAAGTTAACTTAAACCTTCCGAACGCGCGGGGTGCTGCCCGAGCCATTTCTTTAACCACGAACCTTTGTTTAAGGGATTCCTTTGACCTAAAGCTTTAGTTAGTTCCTTGATATTACCACACATTTTCAGTATTATTCTCCCAATGTGCTATACCCAATCGTATATACCTAATATAACCCCGCCACATTACGTATATTACGTAAGAGAAGATAAAAAAAACACATGGGGTCTCACAGTCTCCCTCCTTACGAACATTTGTCCGTGAATGGGTCAAGTCAATTCCTTGGTTTCATTTTTTTCCGCTAATACGTTGTTTGCGAGGCTATATTTGTTACATTTGCAAAGCATAAATCAAATTCTGAAGATTCCAACTACTAGGCTTCATATAGCTATCTCGCAATAAGAAATTTAAATTGCACTTTCTTGTCATTTAAAATCCAGTTAAGTGTTGTAAAGAAATAATTGTCAATTATTTAAATGCGACTCACGTTAAGTCGTAAATAGGTAGGGGTACTTCTTCCTCATTTCCTCCTCAGCCTCCCAGGTCATTTCCTCGATGTTGTTATTTCGCCATAACACTTTCACGGAAGCCACTTCTTTAGTTCGAAGCTTTCTTACCTGCCGATCTAAAATAGCTACTGGTACCTCTGCGTAAGATAAGTCTTCAGCAATGTGAATATACTCAATGGGCGTAATACGTGAAGGATCTCCAATGCACTTCCGCAACATAGATACATGAAACACAGGATGGACTGCTCCCAATTCTGAAGGCAAATCAAGCTCGTACGCCACCCTACTAATCCTCCGAATAATCTTATACGGTCCAACATACCTGGGTCTGAGCTTCCCCTTCTTTCCAAATTGCATGACGCCCTTCATAGGCGATACTTTCAGGAAAACCCAATCTTCTACATCAAACTCTAAGTCTCGTCGTCGAACATCTGCATAAGACTTCTGCCGACTTTGTGTTGTACGCAGCCGGTCTCTAATAAGTTTTACCTTTTCCATTGCTTGCTGGACTAAATTAGGACCTAGCAACTCTGCTTCCCCGACCTCGAACCAACCGATCGGCGACCTACACTTCCGCCCGTATAGTGCTTCGTAAGGGGCCATCTGAATACTAGCTTGGAAGTTGTTATTATAAGCGAACTCAATAAGAGGTAGATGATCATCCCAACTTTCTTTAAAATCTAGCATGCAAGCACGTAACATATCCTCAACTGTCTGAATAGTACGCTCTGCCTGTCCATCAGTTTGCGGATGAAAAGTTGTGCTAAGATTTACCTGCATGCCTAGACCCTTCTGAAAAGATTTCCAAAAATGTGATATAAATTGAGCCCCTCGATCAGAGATAATAGATAATGGTACCCCGTGAAGGCCCAATCTCCCAAATGTAAAGCTTGGCATATTCCTCGGCTAAATATGTCGTCCTGACTAGCAGAAAATGAGCAGATTTTGTAAGCCTATCAATAATTACCCAAATAGAATCATACCTCCGTGGAGTGCGAGGCAAACCGGTGATGAAGTCCATATTTATCATGTCCCATTTCCATAATGGAAGTTCAATACATTGAATTAGGCCTCCAGGCCTCTGATGTTCGGCTTTAACTTGCTGGCAGTTAGGACATTAGGCTACCATCTCCGCGATATATTTTTTCATTCCATTCCACCAATAGATTTGTCGAAGGTCCCGATACATCTTTGTCGCTCCGGGGTGAACTGCATATCTAGAATAATGGGCCTCCGAAAGAATCTTGGCACGGAGCTCTCCGACTGTCGGTACACATAAGCGGCCCTGTTATCTAAGGACTCCATCTCCAGTTAGCTCAAATAAAGGTTGTCTCTGCTGTGGAATAATTTCCCACAGTTTTATAAGCTCAGGATCCTCGTGTTGTCGCTCTTTCACTTCAGTAACAAAAGAAGATTTTTCCGTATTCTGAACGAGAATGCGTCCACCCTCTGCATCTACCAAACGCACCTGCAAACTAGCTAGCTGGCATAGATATTTGGTCATCTTGACCTTATCAACTTCAACATGGCTTAGACTGCCCATGAACTTCCGGCTAAGAGCATCAGCAATAATATTAGCTTTGCCGGGATGATATAAAATATCAACATCATAGTCCTTTAGTAATTCTAGCCATCTTCTTTGTCGTAGGTTCAGCTCCCTCTGTTTAAATAAATACTGAAGGCTCTGTTGGTCGGTGAAAACATCAATATGAACCCCATATAGATAATGCTGCCAAATCTTTAGGGCGAAGACAACTGTGGCTAACTCAAGATCGTGCGTAGGATAGTTCTGTTCATGTTTCCGCAACTGTTTGGAGGCGTACGCGATAACATTACCATGCAGCATAAGAACACAACCTAGGCCAATTCTCGAGGCATCACAATAGACAACATAACCCTCGGTGCCATCCAGAAGAGTCAAGACAGGTGCCGTCGTAAGCCTTTTCTTTAGCTCCTGAAAACTTTGTTCACATGCCTCAGTCCACTGAAACTTAGCTCCCTTATGTGTCAGCTTCGTCAATGGTACAGAAATAGAGGAAAATCCTTCCACAAACCTTCGGTAATACCTTGCCAAGCCTAAAAAGCTACGAACCTTTGTTGGATTCAAGGGCCTCGGCCAAGTCATCACAGCTTCAATCTTTTGGCCATCAACCTTGATACCATCGTTGGTAATAACATGACCAAGAAAAGCTATAGAAGTTAGCCAAAATTCACATTTAGAGAATTTAGCATATAACCTGTAGTCTTGGAGAGTTCGCAATACAGCTCGCAAGTGGTCCGCATGCTCGGCTTCCGATCGTGAATATATCAAGATATCATCAATAAACACAATCACAAATTCATCCAAGAATGGTTTGAATACCCGGTTCATAAGATCCATAAAGGCTGCTGGGGAATTTGTAAGCCCAAAATACATGACAAGGAATTCAAAATGGCTATACCTCGTCCTAAATGCTATTTTTGGGATATCAATATCCTTGACTCGTAGCTGATGATAACCAGATCGCAAGTCGATCTTCGAAAAGCATTTGGCACCTTGTAACTGGTCGAACAAGTCATCAATCCATGGAAGAGGATACTTATTCTTGATAGTGACTTTATTTAGTTGCCTGTAGTCAATACACATCCGCAAGGAGCCATCTTTCTTTCGAACAAAGAGCATCAGAGCACCCCATGGGGATGTACTTGGCCTAATAAAGCCTTTATCGAGCAAGTCCTTCAGTTGTTCCTTCAATTCCCTTAGCTCTGTAGGAGCCATTCTATAGGGAGGAATGGATATAGGCTGCGTATCAGAAAGCAAATCTATAGTGAAATCAATTTCCCTTTCGGGGGGAATTCTTGGAAGCTCGTCAGGGAACACCGTCGAGAATTCATTCACAATAGGAACCGATTAAAGAGTCGCTAGCTCTTTATTTATATCCCTGACATGAACCAGATGGTATATACAGCCTTTAGCAATAAACTTCCGAGCCCTAAGGTATGAAATAAACTTACCTTTGGGCGTGGCTGCATTACCTTTCCATTCAAGGACAGGCTCACCTGGAAAATGAAATCGGACCAACTTTGCACGACAATCAATATTAGCATAACAAGCTGCCAACCAATCCATACTCATAATGACATCGAAGTCTAGCATAACCAATTCCACTAAATCAACAGAAGTTGGACGGTCATTAATTAACACTGTACAACCTTGATAGACATGATTAGCAACAATAGAGTCGCCAACTGGCGTAGACACATCAACTGGTTGTGGCAACAACTCAGATCTCATGTCAAGCTTACCAGCAATAAATGGAGTAATATATGAAAATGTAGAGCCGGGATCTATCAATGCATAAATGGCATGAGAATGTATTGTCAATATACCTGTGACAACATCTGGGGATGCCTCTGAATCCTGTCGGCCTATGAGTGCATAAAAGTGATTCTGGCCACCACTAGAACCTGAGATGTTTCCTCCACCTCTCCCCATACCACGTCCCTGAGTAGACTATGGACCTGGTCGGGGAGCACGGATTGACGGTGAAGAGGCTGCTGTGGATCCTGAAGGCTGAGCTAGTGCACCTCTGCCTAACCCCGGGCACTGGCTAATAAAATGTCCTGTCTGCCCATAATGATAACATGCACTCGAACCCTGTCTACACTGCCCGATGTGCAGCTTACTGCACTGAGTACATGGAGGAATAAGCTGTCTCATTTGTGCGGAACGCTCCTGTCGATGGCTCTCAGGCTGGCCTGAGCTCTGCCCTGGTCCTGACTGAATATAACGATCAAACCGCTGGCCCTGCATCTGCGGTGGGAAACTACCTGCTGATCGAGGTGGATATCGATAGAGTGGGGACTTGAAATCACCCTATGGATCCTTATAAGACCCCATAGTACGAGCCCTCTTACTCTGCTCCATATCCCTGCGAGTATCACGAATCCGACGGGAAAGGTCCTCTGTAATCTGAGCAAAAGCCTGTATGCGGGAAATATTTACATCATCCGATAGGGATGCTACCCTACAGTCTCTAATCAGATGATCCCCCAAACCATCCACATAATGATGAACTTTAGCCCTCATGGTACGTACAATATCTGGTGCATACCTCGCCAAAGAATTAAACTTATGGCTATAATCCCTCACACTCATATCCCCCTACTTCAGGCTAACTGGTCAAGACGGGCCTCCTGAACCTCCCGTGGCAAATAATGGGCTAAAAAAGCCTCAGAGAAATCCTCCCACTCTGCTGGCGGAGTATCAGGTCCTCTAGATCTCTCCCATGCCTCATACCATAGGACGACTACATCACGTAGTCGAAAAGAAGCCAACTCCACAGCCTTGGTGATGGAGGCATGCATCACCCTCAATACTCTATACATTTGGTTTATAAAGTCCTGGGGATCTTCAGTGGAATTGGATCCTGTAAATAATGGAGGGGACAAGTGAAGAAACTCTCGTACCATCGAGCTTCCTGTCCGATCTCTCCGGGCATCTGTTCCTGACTCTAGTTGTCGCTCATTAATAGAAACCCTCCTAGTCAGCAACTGAACTGCCTCCCTCATCCCCTGCTCCCCAGTCTCTAATGGCGGAACAACAGGTGCTAGAGGTCCTGTGTCTCTAGCTGCCTCAAATACTAATATAACTGGTGAGACTGGGGCTACTGCATCTCCCTGGGCTCCAACAAGTGCAGGGGAAGCTGAGACTAGGGGTACTGGAGACTCACTGTGTGCCTCTAAGGGAAATCTATCCCTCTGACCCGGTGGGGAACGACTGGTACTTTCCCCCGGAGGAAGCTGAGACTAGGGGTACTGGAGACTCACTGTGTGCCTCTAAGGGAAATCTATCCCTCTGACCCGGTGGGGAACGACTGGTACCTTCCCCTGGATTCATACATATCTCTCGCTGTGCCATCTCCTGAGCGTAGGTAGCCTGTAAGATAAGAAACACAAAGCACGATTTAGATTTCATATGTTCTTATAACTTCGCTCTATAACACGATCTATTAATTGAAAGAAACATAATCATTCCTAAATGCCTCATAGTCTCCTGATTATAAGTGTAGACGTGTGATTTTTGACCCTCCCCGAGAATTTTCACATTTTTAGCGTAAATATTTAATTTAGGTCTAATATAGCTATTTTAGCTAATTTTGACTATTTTTATTTTATTTCGTCACAAAAAGAAAATTACAAAATATATATATATATAAATTTTAGTTTATGCATTTCTCATAAACTTGAAAAATACAAAAATGTTACTTTATATTTTTTATCTTCATATAATTTCGAAAATTACAAAAAAAAAATTTAGTTTCATTAACATTTTATAGTCATTTTAATCTTTAGAGAAAAAAAATAATACTTTATATTTTATCTTTATATAAAAAACGAAAATTACAAAATAGTTTTATTAATGTTTTGTAGCTATTTTAATCTTGAAAAAATATTAAAAAATAGTTTTGTTTCAAATGTCAGTCTTATTTTGGTAGTTATTTTACATACATAGGATTAATTGAACAACGTCGTGTTCTTATTCTTGGGTCTGGGCAAAAGAATAATATTTGGGTTCAAACTACCCGTTTTTAGGCCTAATTTTTGGACCTAGCCCACAACAATCCAAACCCCCCACACATGGGGGACACGCATGGGGAACATGAACAGAACACAATGTGATGGGGCTCACATTTGGAGACATTTGTCTCTCATGCTTGCACACGTGAGACCCATCACATGCTTTTATATACACGGACAAGGCTAGAAGCTGGGGGAGGAGAAAAAAGAAAATTTTAAAAACAAATTGGAAGAAGGCACTGTTCACCTTCTTCTTCATCTTTTGAACTGAAGAAAACGAAAAACAAAAAACGAAAAGGTTGGCCATTGCTTCTTCTTCTATCACGTCCAAACGATACCAGTTTTCTGTCCCGTCGACCATTCCGTCGAGCAGCAGTTGCTGCAGCTGCTTCACGCAATAACCATCGCCACCCCTTCTTCCTCCATTGAAACCAGCTCCATACACATCCCGTCGACCACCCTCCGTCGCTGTTTCTGTCCAAACGACCCAGTCGCCATAACCAGCCCCAACTCCCACCGTCGTCCATCACCCACGAACAGCCACGAACACCATAGCCATCCATTCGTTTCTTCTGCCTCTGCTTCGTCACCACGAACAGCCACAACAACAAGCTTAACCCCCGTTTCCCGTCGTCAATACCACCCTAAACGACGACCATGACTGCCTGAAACCGGCGACCACCAGCAGTCTGTCACTCCAGCCACAGTCTTCTTCTCCAGCCAGCGACCAAAACCCCCGAATTAGCAGCCCGCCGAGCAGCTGTTGCTGCGTTCTTCTCCTTCGTCGACCACCTGCTTCGCCGCCCCAGTTTCTACTTCAGTCCGAAGAACCAGCAATCTGCTTCTTCCTCACATCCAAACGACCCCTTCTGCTTCATCTTCTCGTATCAGTCTGCTGCGTCGGAAAAAACCAGCAGCAGCCAACATCTCGGGTCACTGACAGTCTTGGTTCGAGCTTTCTGTTTCCGTTGAGGTCGTCGTTGTTCGTCGCGGTCCGGTACGTCGAGGTTGTTGTTCGAGGTTTCGTCGCAGTTCCAACACATCAGACGTTAATCACAAGTAGGTCACCTCTGCCCATGTCCTTCATGTTAGAAAAATAATAAACAAAATTGGCTTTGAGGCATGAAAATCGACTGTCATTAAAGAGTTATCGCTTGTATACTAATTTAGGGAAAATACAAAACGATTCTCTTCAGGATACAACAAAGCCTGCAGTAACACTTGTGATTTTCTATATCCACTTCGTTGGAATTCTTGTGTATTTATAGGCAACCAATAGACCCTTTCAGAAAAGATGTCTTGTTTCACAAACAGACACGACTATTTATTCGAATTTTGAATTTAAAATTCAAATAAATAATTAACTCTAGGATCTCGTGCCTGTTGAGTTAATCTGGTACCTGTTGAGTCAGTCTCGTGCCTGCTGAGACAATCTCGTGCCTGTTGAGTCAGTCTCGTGCCTGTTGAGACTATCTCGTGCCTGTTATGTGCTATTTCATAATGATCAGTTCCGAAGCTAACAGGCACGGTACGAGTAAGGTCGGTCCCGGGAGTGTTTCACATGACAGGTACAGAACTTCTTTCTTCCGATATGGAAAGAATCCAACTTCCAACTTGCCAATAACAAACTATCTTACAATCCCCCACTAGTTTGTTATTTCACTTCATAACACTTGTAAATAATTGAAAGTATCTTTTACAGATTTGAACTTTCCTTTAGTGTAAGTATATTAAAGTTTTGACGAAGTTAATGGTATCTTAAGATTTGAACCACAACTCCTTGTGCCAAAACCGAAAGTACCACACACACAGTGTTATCTAGTAGCTTAGAAAATCCAGTATTCGCTTTAGCACGTTTACGGCCATGTGCTCATCCTGAATTCATGAATATTTACAAGATCAACCCTTTAAATCTTGCTAGAAGCGGCACCACTTCAATATTCATATAGGTGGAATTAGTTAATATGTCCCTGTTACTCCAGACATTAATAATTCCATTAAGATTAATCAACCTCTTCATGTAATAGTATGCACTTTGGAGTTTGTCTTTATGCCCCTGTTATAACAAGCATTTAACAACTCCTTAACTCCTCATATAACAGTAAGTAGTACAATAGAATTAGGGCTCCTAAAGAGGAGATCAGTGCTTAAACAATACAAGTAACTTGTTATTACCCATTGAACTTATATTGTTAGAGTGTATACTAACTCAAAGTGGGGTTCCCATTCCTTGTATTTAATTTAAGGGTCTCAACCTCATCCCTCCACAAGTTTGTTGTACTACATCTCTACCTAATGGCTTCGTAAGTGGATCAGCCAAATTCTTATTTAATCTCACATATATTATAGCTATAGCTCCATTTGTAATTAATTCTCTTATATAAGCATGTCTCAAGCTTATATGTCTCGATTTCCCATTATATATTTTATTGTGAGCAACACACATTGTAGTCTCACTATCACAGAATATGGAAATGGCTGGCATAGGTTGTGGCCACAACTTTATATCAAGTAACATATTCCTCAGCCATTCTGCTTCTTTTCCAGCAGCTGCTAATGCAATAAATTCAGATTCCATAGTAGAATGGGAAATACATGTTTGTTTCTTGGATGCCCAACTAATGGCTCCACCGCCTAGAGTAAATATCCATCCTGATGTGGATTTATTATCATTAACACTTGTAATCCAACTTGCATCAGAATATCCCTCTAATACATTAGGAAAACCATTATAGCAAATGCCTAAGTGCTTTGTATATTTTAAATATCCAAGTACTCTACTTATTGCTTTCCAATGATCATTACCTGGATTACTGGTAAACCTTGAAAGTTTACAAACAGCAAATGCAATGTCGGGTCTAGTGCAATGCATTGCATACATCATACTACCTATCGCACTTGCATACTCCAACTGTGCTACTGCTCTTCCAGTATTTGCAGTTAGCTTAACACTAGAATCATAAGGAGTATTATACCCCTTTATTCCTAAATGACTGAATTTAGTAAGGATTTTATCTATATAATGTGCTTGTGACAAAGTCACTTGCTTGTTATCTCTTTTGACCTTGATTCCCAAAATAGTATCAACTTCATTTAAATCCTTCATTTTAAAAACTGAGGTTAGATACTTCTTGGTCTCGGTAATTCCTTGTAGATTCGTACCAAAAATCAGCATGTCATCGACATATAAACAAATTATTACTCCATATTCTTTTGTAAATTTAGAGTAAATGCACTTGTCTGCATTATTATGTACGAATCCGGTTGATAGTATTACACTATCAAATCTTTCATGCCACTGTTTAGGCGCTTGTTTAAGACCATAAAGAGACTTTATCAATTTACAAACTTTCTTCTCGTTTCCCGGAAGAACAAAACCTTCAGGTTGTTGCATATATATTTCTTCACTAAGGTTCCCATTTAAAAAGGCTGTTTTAACATCCATTTGATGTACGTAAAGATCATAGATAGAGGCCAAGGATAAAAGGACTCTAATGGATGTTATTCTTGCAACAGGAGCATATGTATCAAAATAGTCTATGCCTTCCTTTTGAGTGAAACCTTTTGCAACTAATCTTGCTTTGAAGGTTTGGACAGAACCATATGTATTGTACTTTCTCCTAAAGACCCACTTACAACCTATAGGTTTTGATCCAAGAGGAAGATCAACCAAAACCCAAGTGTTGTTGGATATAATTGAGTCCATTTCATCATTAATGGCCTCTTTCCAAAAGGCAGCGTCTCTAGAAGACATTGCTTCTTGAAACGTCTTTGGGTCTTCTTCAACATTTAATACAATAGGAATTTGATTACAAACGTTTGTCCTATCTCCTTCAACAAGAAATACTATAGATTGTGAAGAAATAAAATCAGAACCAAGATGTTTTTCTTTTCTTATTCTTTGGCTTTTCCTTGGTTCTATCTGCATATCATCACTTCTTTCCTTAGTTTTAATAATTTCAGAAAGCGACAATTTATTAGCATCGATACGTTTTCCATTTATTTCAGTCATTTCATCAACATTGTCATTTATAAATCTATTTTCAATAAATTCAACATGTATAGATTCTATAATGACATTAGATTCTAGATCTAGCAGTCTATAAGCTTTGGAGTGTTGTGCATATCCTACAAAAACACTTTTAATTCCTCTAGGACCCAATTTTGTTCTTTGATGGTCAGGTACTCTATAATAGGATATACACCCCCACACTTTAAAATAATTTAAATTTGGTTTTCTACCATTCCAAAGCTCATAAGGCGAAATATGCATACTCTTTGAAGGCACTCTATTTAAAATATAACATGCAGTTAGTAGTGCTTCACCCCATAAATTATGTGGCAAATGTGCATTAAGTAACATAGCATTAACCATATCCACCAAAGTTCTATTTTTTCTTTCCGCTAACCCATTTTGTTGAGGAGTATAAGGGGCACTCATTTGATGTATTAGGCCATGCTCTTCACAGAACTTATTAAATTCGTTAGGAAAATATTCTCCGCCTCTATCACTTCGAATAATTTTAATTTTCCTACTCCTTTGATTTTCCACAACAGACTTGTATTCTTTAAACTTTTGAAAAGCTTCGTCCTTAGTTCTAAGTAGGTAAACATATGTAAATCTAGAGAAGTCGTCTATAAAAGTAATAAAATATCTTTTGCCTCCTCTAGTTAATTCTCCATTTAATTCACACAAGTCTGAATGTATTAAATCTAATAGTTCTGTGGATCTTTCAACTTTACGAAATGGTTTCTTTGTCATCTTTGCTTGTATGCAAATTTCACATTTTATATGTTGAGTTTTACATGAGATATAACCATTTTTGGACATATAATTCAAGGAGCCAAAATTTAAATGTCCTAGTCTAGCATGCCATAAACAAGAATCAGACTCAACGATGTAAGCAGAAACATAATTTATTTCATTAATACTCAATTTGAACATGCCGTTACAGTTATAGCCTTTTCCAACAAAAACACCATTCTTAGACACTATTACATGATCAGACTCAATAACTATCTTGAAGCCTTTCTTTGACAGCAAAGCAGCGGACATTAAGTTTTTCTTCATATCAGGAACATGATACACATTCAGTAATGTCAACTTCTGGCCAGATGTGAAGTTAATCTCAATACTTCCTTTTCCAGCAACATCTGCCGCAACATGGTTTCCCATCAAGACTTGTTCAGAATCCTGCACTTCTGCATATGTCTTGAACATCTTCTTGTCATAACAGACATGAATAGTAGCACCCGAATCTAGCCACCAGTCTTGAGTATTTGTAGCAGCGGTAGCCACATTCAACTCTGTGACCATACCAATTTGCATTGCGGAAACCATGGCAACCAGTCCTTGGGCAGAATTTTCCACTACGTTTGCCTTTTCAGAATTTCCAGATTTTTTAATCTTTCCAGACTTTTCGGTTTTGCCTACATTGAAATTTATTCCTGCCTTTCTATATCTGCAGTCCCGAATCATATGGCCTTTCTTTCCACAATGATGACAACTAAAGTTCTTTCTCTTTTTAAAAGAAGACTTTTTGGAAACTTTCAGATGTTTGTTCCCACTTCCTGAATCATTCTGACTGACAAAATTGACTGCAGAACTCGAAGGCTGACTAATAGCATCACGAGCACGAGTCTCACTTTCAGTTTGAATGTGAGTACGAAATTGTTCCACAGTCATTTTATCCATAGAATGTAGGATTTACTTTCTATAGTCATTCCAAGAGGAAGGCAATTTCGAAAGAATAGCACCTATTTGAAGTGCATCAGGAATTTTAACTTCAAGATCACTTAGTTTTGATACTAAGATTTGTAGTTCATGAATCTGATCCATTATAGGCCTAGTATCAAATATTTTAAATTCAAAGTACTGCAGAGCTAGGAATTTGTCAATACCTCGTTTTTCATTCTGGTATGCAGTTTGTAGAGCAGTCCAAATCTCTCTTGGCGACTTCAGATTGAAGTAAAGATCATAGAGTCGATCTGTCAAAGTATTCAGAATATGGCCGCGACACAACAGTTCATCATGTTCTCGTTTCTTCCTTGACTACGTCAGAATCTTCTGTTGTGGGCTCAGGCATCAGAGGCAAGGCAGAATCAAGAACATAGTAGATATTGAGAGCGGACAACAAGAATATCATCTTGTCTCTCCAACAGGTAAAGTTCGTTCCATCAAAGCGATCAAGTTTGATGAACTCCTTCGGATTCTCAACAACAGACATCAATTTCTCCATAGCAGATTAACTCTTTAAGATTGTTAGAAAAATAATAAACAAAATTGGCTTTGAGGCATGAAAATCGACTGTCATTAAAGAGTTATCGCCTGTATACTAATTTAGGGAAAATACAAAAGGATTCTCTTCAGGATACAACAAAGCCTGCAGTAACACTTGTGATTTTCTATATCCACTTCGTTGGAATTCTTGTGTATTTATAGGCAACCAATAGACCCTTTCAGAAAAGATGTCTTGTTTCACAAACATACACGACTATTTATTCGAATTTTGAATTTAAAATTCAAATAAATAATTAACTATAGGATCTCGTGCCTGTTGAGTTAATCTCGTGCCTATTGAGTCAGTCTCGTGCCTGTTGAGAAAATCTCGTGCCTGTTGAGTCAGTCTCGTGCCTGTTGAGACAATCTCGTGCCTGTTATGTGCTATTTCATAATGATCAGTTCCGAGGCTAACAGGCACAGTACGTTTATAGTCTCCTGGGTTTTCTGCTATTCCTACTGTACTGGTTTGCGATGTTGCTGAATCTGCTGTTGCTGTGTTATTACTGCTGCTGACTTCTCCTTCTTTTGTTCTTGTACTGCTGTTTCCAGGTACACATTTGTACAATCTCGGCTTGAAGCAAAAAATGAAATATTAATCAGGCTTTGTTCCTGTTGAATTCCTCCTGTTTAGATTTGTGGTTGAATATAATTTTTCTTTCTTCGTATAAAGATGTAGTTGAATGATTAATGAATAATGAGGTTGCATATGTATACTTTCTTCATCTAATAATGTTAGTTTAAATTACGGAGAATAATTAATCTGTTTTGATATTATGGTCAATCTCATGTTCTAGTATTATTGAATAACAGAATATAAAATGAAAGCAGTTTTTCTTTGTACAAACTCGATCGCAATTTTCCATTCGCATTAGCCGTAAACTAATAACTAATAAGTTACGTTTTTCAGCATGTAAATAATTAAGAGATTTTCTTTTATTTTAGAGACGAACTTAATAGAAAATATAGTCATTGTAGGTTTATCCTTTAAAAATAAAAATGAGACGAGCCTCGCCAAATAAAACGTATAGATTGCGGGGCCCTCACAAAATGTATGGTTTAATTAGAATTCGGAAGGACCGTTTAGCGAATTTCACGGTCTTCCCCAAAATAATAACGCGATAGTCTCTTTAGGCGCGTGTTTAATATTTTACTTTCTTAAGCCTGGGTGTGCATTTCATGTGACCCGAATCCAAATCCCAAAACATCAAATAAAACGTGTTCCGGATTGTGGGTGCATTTCATGTAACGCAGTCCAAAGACGTGTTTTAAGCGATGTTCATATTTCTTTTAAAAACAATAATAATAAAGCGGTTAAAAGATAAAATTTGCACATAAGTTCATATTTGTATAAAATCAGATAATCAAGCCGAATATAACAGTTGAGCGACCGTGCTAGAACCACGGAACTCGGGAATGCCTAACACCTTCTCCCGGGTTAACAGAATTCCTTATCCGGATTTCTGGTACGCAGACTGTAATATGGAGTCATTCTTTTCCTCGATTCGGGATTAAAATTGGTGACTTGGGACACCCTAAATCTCCCAAGTGGCGACTCTGAAATAAACAAACAAATCCCGTTTCGATTGTCCTTTAATTGGAAAAACTCCTTCACCCCTCGCGGGGACGGAAAAAGGAGGTGTGACAGCTCTGGCGACTCTGCTGGAGAATTTACCCAGAACCACTGGTTCAGGGTTAGAAATTCGAGCTTAAATGAATTGTTATATTTGGTTTTATCTGATTTTGTTACATGATACATGCCTAATGTGCTAAATGATGCTTTTACCGCTTTGATATTATGTGAACTATATATAAACTGTGCCGAAACCCTTCTCTTCTTACCTCCGGGGAGAAGCTCGCTGGTCGAGACTCCCTATTCTGTTAGTGTCAATACCTGAAATAAGAAAGAGGCCGGATAAGTTACAAAGCCGGACGACCCCGCGGGTCCCCGGTACGTAGCCCCCTCCTCGACTCGAGTTGTCCGCTCGGGTACACAGTCTAGAACAAATACCCAGGTTATGAACTTAGAATAACTCAGCTTCATGCCGGATCCCTAGTAGGAACGTTTGTTTGTATCACGTGCATTTGACTTTGGAAGCTCAACATAGGGGTTGGGTCTGTCTAGGACAGGTGTACCCAAAATGAAAATGACCATCCTGATGCATCTTACTTGTTGCTACTTGCGCATTTATTTGATTCGGGCTTGTGTGTTGACCGACTTTTGAATATCAGGAATAATATTTGAAATTGAAAAAAAAAGAAATAGCGGTTAGGGAATTGATTGTTTATTTTTGAAAAAAACCCAATGCCCAAATACTGTCAAAACTCTGCCGAAATTTTGAGAAAATGAGAAAAAAATGTCTTATTAGTTTGTTTTATTAAAAGCAAAGGAAAAATAGAGAAAAAAAAGTCGTTGTTCTGTCTTGTTTTTAAAAAAACAATAGAAAAAAAATAGTTTGTCTTGCCATGAAAATGAAAATGAAAAAGAGTCTTGTTTTTAAAATGTTTTATTTATTTATTTATTTGTTTCTGAAAATGCAAAAAAATAAAAAAATAAAAAGAGTCGGGCGTTGAAAGTGGTTTCATTATTTGTTGCAAATATATGTATGTATATATATATATATATATTCCAAAAGTTTTTCTTTATTTCCAAAAAAAAAATATATATATCTTTATTTGTTGCAAAAATATTTGTCTTGCCAAAAAGTCTAGAAAAGTTTTTTAGACCCCCAATTTTCAAAACAAAAAATCCAAAAATATTTTCCATTATTGACTTCTTTAGAAAGTCTTTTTAATTATTTTAAAATATATATATATATATATATATATATATATATAATAAAATAATAAATTCGAAAATATTTTCCGTCTTCTTTCAAAATTGAAAAGAAAATTCAAAATTCAAAAAATACTTTTAGAAGCATTTCTTTCATTGAAGGTAAAATTCCAAAAACATTTTCTTAGAAATCCTTCTTTGCAAAAATGTTCCCTTTCTTCTTTATAAGTCTTTCCTTCAAAAAAAAAAAGAAAAAAAAAAGAGGTTAGTTCATTTACTTATTCTTGATCTTTCCGAACTACGGGGGTTTGATTCTCACCGGATGTGAGATACGTAGGCAACCCTCATCGGGTCCAACCTCCCATTTTGCTAAAAGTAACCAAAAACAAATAAATAAAAACATGTCAAAATTTTAATTTTGTCATAAAGAAGTCGGGTGACGCTGTTTTGTCAAAATATAGTCGAATGTTCCCGAAAGGGACGCCGGAAGGCTGACTTTGCATAAACAGCCACCTTTTGGGTCATTTTTTTAGGATTTTGATCCAGTTGACCCACACAGCCTTAAAAATCTTCGTCCCCGAGGCGCTGAAGGGCCGTGTTTGCAACACCAGGTTTTCATTGTAATTTGAAAAAAAAACAAAGAGTCAGCGGTCAGGTGAACACCGTCTGGATTTTTAGTCAAAAATAAGCCAAGCCAGCTTCGGCCGCGTCTTAAACCGTTCTTGCCAAAATAGCCTCAGAGTATCTTTCAGTTGTCGAAAGGCTATTTTCGTAAAAGAATGGGCAAGTTTGTAAAGTGTCATAAATAATCCTCCCCGGCCTCAAAATTCATATGAAATTGGGAAGGGGTCACATTTGAAAAATAACCGTTTGGTTGCCTTTGTCAAACCGGGGAAAGAAACTGGCCGTTTGTAAACCTTTTGATTAGAATATGCGGGTTGTTTGATTTTCAAGTTTGTAGGTCATCTTTAAACCTTTGAAACCCAGTTTGTTTTAATATGAAAATTGAAAAAATGTTTAGTATTGTTTATCTTTTATTGGTCCGAACTACGCAAGGTCTGGTTCATGCGGGGTCATGATACGTAGACAATCTCCATAAGATTCGACCACGACAAAAAGAAAAAAAATGATGAAAAAGAATGAAAAAAGAAAAAAATGAAAAAAGAATGAAAACAAAAATCGAAAACAAAAGAAAAATGAAAAAAAAGGAAAAAAAAGGAAAAGATGTTGTTAATAATGAGGACCGACTGAGTCCATTTTAACCTGTTTTGTTTTGAATCACAAAGAAAGAAGGTGGTCGGTTTGTGGTAAGCCGGAAATACAAGATCCAAAAGCACACTTTGCGGGGATCAGGCCTAATGACCGAAGCATTCGAGTCCTATTGGGAACTTGTTGACTAAGGTTGATGATATTGAAGTTGGCAATGGTCTGGGCGATACTGATGCGAAGCTCAGTGGCTAAGATGCCAGTTTTGATGAAGTGGGAGGACGCTCCGTTCCTTGGTTAGCAAGAGAGAAGCTTTTGGTGGCTTATTTTGTTGTCATTTCTGTTGTCCGGATTATTAGGGTTGTAATTCGGATATTGTCTTGTGTCAAACTTTCTTATCTTCCCGCTTTGTCATAGCGGTTTGTTTAAGTTTTGTACAGGTTGTTTTAGGATTTTATTCTGGTTTGTTTTTGTTTGTTTTGTTATTCAAACCATTTCACCGGTAGTCTAATGCAAATCCGGTCTTTTATTATTTCCAGTAATCTTTTTGTTTAGTCCTTTTATTATTTTTTGTTCAGCGCCGATTCTAGTGACATGACATGCGCACGCAGTTTGGGCCTATTCTTAAAAGTTAATCATAAAACCCCGGAAAGGTGATCAGAACATTTAAAGGAAATAAGGACGGTTTGAGATTATTCAGAGCTCGATTCATATGGAACTGGGGCAAGTAAAACATAAAGAAAACCGTTAAAAGCAAGATTCACCTTTCATGATAATAAGAGTTAGAGTGTCGCCCAACGGTGCTTTAGAAGTGACAAATGAACAAGTAGATGTTGAATATAATTGTCAAGTCCAGCACCATCAGAAGAGGCTACAAATCTTTGTTGTGTTGTTTGCATTTGGCATGTTTTGAAGACTGGAATGACAGAGACATTTTGTTCTGCTACCTAAACACTTTATCCTTCGTTACCCCTTTTTGAGCCTTATTTATTTTTTCTTTCGTACCCCTCGTTCGGAATCATTAGCAACGACTAGAAAACACAAGCATGACAGGTAAAGAAAAAGAAAAAAAAAGAGAAAGAAAAGAAAACAACAAAACGAAAAAAAGAGAAAAGAGAAAAAAGAGAAAAGAGAAAAGAAAAGAAAAATGTTAACAAAAAAAAAAGAAAAAAAAAAGAAAAAAGAAAGTCAAATGAAAAATAAAAAGAGGAATTGGGAACTACGTTTGACCTGATTCCTCAAAGAGGATACGTAGGCGTTTCACGGCTCGATCATAGGGTGCATAATGGCCATAATGGTCATAGTGTGCATAGTGTAACATAGTATAACAAAAATAAAAATGCCCAAGCAAGAAACTGGGGCAAAGGTTGCGCTTGTTGTAAGCAAATATGGTTCCGAAGGTTGTAATTTTGAACCCCAAATTTATTTTATTTTTTGTCGAGCCTTTAATACCCTTTCTTTCTAGCCCTATCCAAAAACCCACGTTACGGTCCAAAGAAAGACCTTCTGATCAGTCTTCAAAAGAGGCCAAGTCATACAAATGAGAGTCTTACCGGTGAACATAACACTCTGTTCCACAGCAGAAAGGACTCTAATCCCCAGCAGAAAGAGTCATACCGACAACACTCCAAATCCCCAGCTGGAAAGTGATACAAATGAGAGAGTCTTATCGGTGAAAATCTTTACGGACACCGTAAGGCGATGAAAGCTGAGAGAAAAACCAAAATGAGAGAGACTTGATAGTGAAAACCTTTTGGGCACTACAAGTCGAATAAGATTGAGAATCAGATGGGGAATTGCCAATTGAAGGTCTTGAAAGATGATTGACGGTAGAGGATAGGCCACATGTGCATGTCATGACCATTAGAGTCGGTATCTGCGTTTGATAGGTTTTTATTTATAGTTTCTTTTGTTAAAGAGTCATCTTTTTCCTTTGTCTTTTTATTCTGTTCCCTTTTATCTTTTCCTTTCATAGAAAAATTCCCCAGTAGAGTCTGTTTGGTCAGAACAAGTGAGAATTGACTTCAAAATATGCCATCAGCTTTACAATTATGCAAGATGAGATCTGGCTAGTACATCCAAGTGGTATAGTCAGCAAGGAACAAACGCGAGGCTAGTGTCAAGAAAGATATCCCTAGCAAAAGGGAATTGACAAAAGGATTGACGAGTGTCAAGAGGGATATCCCAGCCGAAATCAAAGGTTATTAAAACCTCAAGGCCGAGGCATGTGGACAAAGCAATGAGAGCAGTGAGCATGATTTGGGAAATTCATACTAGACTAAAAGGTCGGGAAAATGCCAGTTTCCGAGCTATGCCACAAAAGAAGAGGGATATCCCCAGCAGAAAGGGATTATCCCGGGCAAATAATATCATCCCCAACAAGTTTTGGAACGCAGAGCATGGAAGGAGAAAGGGAAAAACCATCCCATTAGGAGTATCACAACCAACCACCGCGTTTTAAACTAACAAATTTTGTTCGATTTGAAACAGGTAAAGGAAATGGCATTGATGACAGAAATGCATGCCACATGGGATATTATCAAACTGGGGCAGAAAATTTTCCTTTCATTTAGAAAATTTTCTGGAAGTCAGGTACCCATTTGGGGGAAGAATAAAGATAACACCAGTCTCAAATAAAGTGGTCTTTGAACCAGTGTTGCCCCCAACATAATAAGTTTCAATGGAGGAAGTTGTTCCCCAGCGGACAGAACAAAAGGGATGAAACTTGTGCTCAGAAAAGCGAAAGGCCAGTATCATTCCCAACAGCCTTCCGAAGAGTGAAGCACTAGTTCTGAAGGAATCAGAATCCCCCAGCAGTGTTATCCTCGACATCGTTATCCCCAGCTGATAACATTTTATCCCCCAACAGGTAAGTAAATAATTCCCCAACAGTGTTATCCCCAGCAGTTTCGAGGAGTCCAACACAAGTTTGGTGAAAATCGGTATCCTCAGTGGTTCCTTTTGGGGAAAGGCAAAACGAATCTTAAGGGAGGTAGTCTTCGAAGGAAGAAGCTAGCAAAAAAAAAAAGAAAAAAAAAGGGAAGTAGTTTGCAGAGGAATGAAACATCCTATTTAAAAGGAAGTAATTTTGGAAGGAGTAAGATAACATATTTACTCAGCAGAGTTATCCTCAGCAGTGTTATCCCCAGCAGGGTTACTCAGCAGTTCGCAGTGTTATCCCCAGTGGATCATCGAGATGTAGAAGCATCCTCGACAGAGTTTCGACCAAGTTTCAAGAGGGTTGGACAACCCAGAGTGGGTAAGGAAGAAAAGGAAAATTCATCCCCAGCAAAATAATCCCCAGCAAGTTTTGAGGATATTTTGGGTTCATCCGCCCTCGAATAGGATATTTTGGGTTCATCCGCCCTCGAATAGGATATTTTGGGTTCATCCGCCCTCGAATAGGATATTTTGGGTTCATCCGCCCTCGAATAGGATATTTTGGGTTCATCCGCCCTTGAATAGGATATTTTGGGTTCATCCGCCCTCGAATAGGATATTTTGGGTTCATCCGCCCTCGAATAGGATATTTTGGGTTTATCCACCCTCGAATAGGATATTTTGGGTTCATCCGCCCTCGAATAGGATATTTTGGGTTCATCCGCCCTCGAATAGGATATTTTAGGTACATCCGCCCTCGAAAAGGATATTTTGGGTTTATCCGCCCTCGAATAAGATATTTTATTTTTCAAAGTTGTTGAAGTCAGGAGCCACCTGGAGAATGGAGGTGTTAAAATTTTGAGGAAGTTGCTGAAGTCAGGAGCCCGCCTAGAGAATGGAGGCTGATTTATTTTTAAGAAGTTGTTGAAGTCAGGAGCCCGCCTGGAGAATGGAGGCTGATTTATTTTTAAGAAGTTGTTGAAGTCAGGAGCCCGCCTGGAGAATGGAGGCTGATTTATTTTTAAGAAGTTGTTGAAGTCAGGAGCCCGCCTGGAGAAAGGAGGCTAATTTATTTTTAAGAAGTTGTTGAAGTCAAAAGCCCGCCTGGAGAATGGAGGCTGATTTATTTTTAAGAAGTTGTCGAAGTCAGGAGCCCGCCTGTAGAACGGAGGTTGTAAAATTTTAAGTTGTCAAAGTCAGGAGCCCGCCTGGAGAATGGAGGTGTTAAAATTTTAATTGTTGAAGTCAGGAGCCCGCTTGTAGAACGGAGGTTGTTAAATTTTAAGTTGTAGTCAGGAGCCCGCCTGGAGAATGGAGGCTGATTTATTTTTAAAAAGTTGTTGAAGTCAGGAGCCCGCCTGGAGAATAGAGGCTGATTTATATTAAGAAGTTGTTGAAGTCAGGAGCCCGCCTGGAGAACGGAGGCTAAATTATTTTTAGGAAAGTTGTAGAAGTCAGGAGCCCGCCTGGAGAACGGAGGCTAAATTATTTTGAGAAAAGTTGTTGAAGTCAGGAGCCCACTTGGAGAATAGAAGCTGATTTATTTTAAGAAGTTGTCGAAGTTAGGAGCCTGCCTGGAGAACGGAGGCTAAATTATTTTTAGGAAAGTTGTAGAAGTCAGGAGCCCGCCTGGAGAACGGAGGCTAAATTATTTTGAGAAAAGTTGTTGAAGTCAGGAGCCCGCCTGGAGAATGGAGGCTGAATTAAATTTTAAGAAGTTGAAGAAGTCAGGAGCCCGCCTGGAGAACGGAGGCTAAATTATTTTGAGAAAAGTTGTTGGAGTCAGGAGTCCGCCTGGAGAATGGAGGCTGATTTATTTTTAAAAAGTTGTTGAAGTCAGGAGCCCGCCTGGAGAATAGAGGCTGATTTATTTTAAGAAGTTGTCGAAGTCAGGAGCTCGCCTGGAGAACGGAGGCTAAATTATTTTTAGGAAAGTTGTAGAAGTTAGGAGCCCACCTGGAGAACGGAGGCTAAATTATTTTGAGAAAAGTTGTTGAAGTTCCCGCCTGGAGAATAGAGGCTGATTTATTTTAAGAAGTTGTCGAAATCAGGAGCCCGCCTGGAGAACGGAGGCTAAATTATTTTAGGAAAGTTGTCGAAGTCAGGAGCCCGCGTGGAGAACGGAGGCTAAATTATTTTGAGAAAAGTTGTTGAAGTCAGGAGCCCGCCTGGAGAATGGAGGCTGAATTAAATTTTAAGAAGTTGAAGAAGTCAGGAGCCCGCCTGGAGAATGGAGGCTGAATTAAATTTTAAGAAGTTGAAGAAGTCAGGAGCCCTCCTGGAGAACGGAGGCTAAATTATTTTGAGAAAAGTTGTTGAAGTCAGGAGCCCGCCTGGAGAATAGAGGATGATTTATTTTAAGAAGTTGTCGAAGTCAGGAGCCCGCCTGGAGAACGTAGGCTAAATTATTTTTAGGAAAGTTGTAGAAGTCAGGAGCCTGCCTGGAGAACGGAGGCTAAATTATTTTGAGAAAATTTGTTGAAGTCAGGAGCCCGCGTGGAGAATAGAGACTGATTTATTTTAGAAGTTGTCGAAGTCAGGAGCCCGCCTGGAGAACGAAGGCTAAATTATTTTGAGAAAAGTTTTTGAAGTCAGGAGCCCGCCTGGAGAATAGAGGTTGATTTATTTTAAGAAGTTGTCGAAGTCAGGAGCCCGCCTGGAGAACGGAGGCTAAATTATTTTTAGGAAAGTTGTAGAAGTCAGGAGCCCGCCTGGAGAACGGAGGCTAAATTATTTTGAGAAAAGTTGTTGAAGTCAGGAGCCCGCCTGTAGAATGGAGGTTGTAAAATTTTAAGTTGTCAAAGTCAGGAGCCCGCCTGGAGAATGGAGGTGTTAAAATTTAAATTGTTGAAGTCAGGAGCCCGCCTGTAGAACGGAGGTTGTTAAATTTTAAGTTGGAGTCAGGAGCCCTCCTGGAGAATGGAGGCTGATTATTTCTAAGAAGTTGTTGAAGTCAGGAGCCCGCCTGGAGAATGGAGGCTGATTTATTTTTAAGAAGTTGTTGAAGTCAGGAGCCCGCCTGAAGAGAGGAAAGGCGTTTTATTTTCAGAGTTGTTTATTGAAGTCAGGATCCCGCCCGGAGAGCAGAAGGTTACAACAAAAATCCCCAGCATTCAATCCAAGTTAGAAATAGCAGAAGCTCGCCTCAAGAATGCGAGTCAACAGTCTGAGATGATCAACGGAAGCTAGTCACAAAAACAAAAACAAGAAAAGAAAAAAAGCAAGCATAAAAAAAATGAATCCAAAGTACGGAAGTGGAGAACAGATGTGGCCTGCTCAAGAACTAGCACCTACAACCAGCAAGTATCAAGGTTCAAATCCAAAGTCTGTATGAAGCACTATTCAAGACTCAAGATCATGTTTCAGAAGACTTATAGATAGGAATCCTTGTAACTAGTAGCTGATAGGCTTAGTTAGTCTTTTTCATTTTTCATTTTTGTAACAGCAGGACCGCGGACTGGAACCTCAACGGAATGACACCTCGATCGGCTCTTCACCTCGGTACACTCTACCATCTCTCTCATTTCCGAACTACACGTGGCCTGATTCCTTTATAACCAAGGATATGTAGACAGCTCAGATACCATGGCTCGGTCACATTCCCTTCCTTTCCTTAGTGTAGTCCCTCCAAATAATGGTCGGGTTAAAAACATGTCTAGTCGTTCTTTGTCGGAAAACTCTTCGTGTTTTCAGTCAAAGAGGGGCAGCTGTAGACGTGTGATTTTTGACCCTCCCCGAGAATTTTCACATTTTTAGCGTAAATATTTAATTTAGGTCTAATATAGCTATTTTAGCTAATTTTGACTATTTTTATTTTATTTCGTCACAAAAAGAAAATTACAAAATATATATATATAAATTTTAGTTTATGCATTTCTCATAAACTTGAAAAATACAAAAATGGTACTTTATATTTTTTATCTTCATATAATTTCGAAAATTACAAAAAAAAATAGTTTCGTTAACATTTTATAGTCATTTTAATCTTTAGAGAAAAAAAACAATACTTTATATTTTATCTTTATATAAAAAACGAAAATTACAAAATAGTTTTATTAATGTTTTGTAGCTATTTTAATCTTGAAAAAATATTAAAAAATAGTTTTGTTTCAAATGTCAGTCTTATTTTGGTAGTTATTTTACTTACATAGGATTAATTGAACAACGTCGTGTTCTTATTCTCGGGTCTGGGCAAAAGAATAATATTTGGGTTCAAACTACCCATTTTTATGCCTAATTTTCGGACCTAGCCCACAACAATCCAAACCCCCCACACATGGGGAACACGCATGGGGAACATGAACATAACACAATGTGATGGGGCTCACATTTGGAGACATTTGTCTCTCGCGCTTGTACACGTAAGACCCATCACATGCTTTTATATACACGGATAAGGCTAGAAGCTGGGGGAGGAGAAAAAAGAAAATTTTGAAAACAAATTGGAAGAAGGCACTGTTCACCTTCTTTTTCATCTTTTGAACTGAAGAAAACGAAAAAAAAAACGAAAAGGTTGGCCATTGCTTCATCGTTTTTCACGTCCAAACGATACCAATTTTCCGTCCCGTAGACCACTCCGTCGAGCAGCAGTTGCTGCAGCTGCTTCACGCCATAACCATCGCCACCCCTTCTTCCTCCATTGAAACCAGCTCCATACACATCCCGTCGACCACCCTCCGTCGCTGTTTCTGTCCAAACGACCCAGTCGCCATAACTAGCCCCAACTCCCACCGTCGTCCATCACCCACGAACAGCCACGAACACCATAGCCAGCCATTCGTTTCTGCTGCCTCTGCTTCGTCACCACGAACAACCACAGCAACAAGTTTAACCCCCGTTTCCTATCGTCAATACCACCCTAAATGACGACCATGACTGCCTGAAACCGGCGACCACCAGCAGTCCGTCACTCCAGCCACAGTCTTCTTCTCCAGCCAGCGACCCAAAACCCCGAATTAGCAAACCGCCGAGCAGCTGTTGCTACGTTCTTCTCCTTCGTCGACCACCTGCTTCGTCGACCACCTGCTTCGCCGCCCCAGTTTCTACTTCAGTCCGAAGAACCAGCAGTCTGCTTCTTCCTCACATCCAAATGACCCCTTCTGCTTCATCTTCTCGTATCAGTCTGTTGCGTCGGAAAAAACCAGCAGCAGCCAACATCTCGGGTCGCTGACAGTCTTGGTTCGAGCTTTCTATTTCCGTTGAGGTCGTCGTTGTTCGTCGAGGTCCGGTACGTCGAGGTTGTTGTCCGAGGTTTTGTCGCAGTTCCAACGCATCAGACGTTAATCACAAGTAGGTCACCTCTGCCCATGTCCTTCATATTTGCTTTTGGTAATATGTATATGTGATTTTTGAAATACAATCCTAGTTCATGCGGATAGTATGCAATTGAGCGATACATATATACATGATGTTTGTAAATTGCTATTTCATGCTAATTAACTCCGTATGGTATTGAAATTTGGCCGTTAATGTCTTTTCCTTTGTTTCGTTACTTTAAGTAGTTATTTGGCATTTTGTTTCTTCATGTTTAGATTGTTGTTATCCAAATATTTGTCACAATAGGTGTTTGGTACACATTCTGAAAGATGTTAATTATTTTAGTTTGTCTTAATAGTTGCTTATACGTGTAGTAGTAATTTTAAAATTATAGTAGTAATTTTAATTCCACGAAAAATACTCTTTTCATCAAATAAGTTCAATCTACAACCCATTGCCTCCACTTAATTAATTTTAGTCCTTTAGAAATCGAGGTGTGCCATCAGTTGAATTTTCCATGACATCGCAAAGTAGAAAATTGTAGTTGCCTTATGTTTGCCTTTTAAATAATAAAAATAAGACGAGCCTCGCCAAATAAAACGTACAGATTACGGGGCCCTCACAAAAAATGTATGGTTTAATTAGAATTCGGGAGGGCCGTTTAGCGAATTTCACGGCCTTCCCAAAATAATAACGTGATAGTCTCTTTAGGCGCGTGTTTAATAATTTAATTCACTTAAACTCGGGTGCACATTTATCTGACCCAAATCCAAATCTCAACGGAGTCAAAGTGTGTCGACGACCACGGGTACATTGATTGTGACACGGTTCGAGATACATTTTCACAACGTTGCAATTCCCTGTAAAATAATAATAATAATTTTTATGAAAGCGGTAAAAAGTTAAAATTTGCACATAAGTTCATATTTGTATAAAATCAGATAATCAAGCCGAAATGACAGTTGAGCGACCGTTCTAGAACCATGGAATTCGGGAATGCCTAACACCTTCTCCCGGGTTAACAAAATTCCTTATCCGGATTTCTGGTTCGCAGACTGTAATATGGAGTCATTCTTTTCCTTGATTCGGGATTAAAATTGGTGATTTGGGACACCCTAAATCTCCCAAGTGGCGACTCTGAAATAAGCAAACAAATCCCGTTCCGATTGTCCTTTAACTGAAAAAACTCCTTCACTCCTCACGGGGGCAGAAAAAGGAGGTGTGACAATAAGTGTGGTGCACAACACACCCATAAGCAAGACTCTACTAGACACGGCTTGTGGACTCCCTGGGACACGACTGTTGCGGAAGCCAAATGTATATAGTGTGAATAAGTCACAACTACTATACCAAAAAATATGACAGCCACCAAATAATAAATAAGACAATAAAACAACAATAAAGGAAACACCAGAATTTACGAGGTTAGGCTAATTTTGCCTACTCCTCGGATACAACCAATATTTTATTCCACTCCAAAAATACAAGTGACATAATACTAAAGAGAGAAGATACAAATGCCTTAAACAGATGAGAAGACAAATGAGAGGTGTGTTTAAATCCTAAACATTAAGCCTTCTTTTATAGGGGGAAAATCCCCCCATCCCTTCTTTTCCCACCGATGTGGGGCAAAAGGTTTTGCCAAATTCAACAAATCTCCACCTTGGCAAAATTCCACATCTTCAATTTTCTCTCAATAACAAATTTTGATTGTGTCTTCATCTTCAATCTTCAGTTTTCAACAATGTTGATCAAATCCAAACAATGTTGAAACTTGACCGCAGTCACCACCTTTGTCAGCATATCAGCAGGATTCTCCGTAGTATGAATTTTATTCACCGTGACTCCACCTTCTTCTATGATTTCTCGTACGAAATGATACCGAACATCAATGTGCTTCGTCCTTGCATGATAAACTTGGTTCTTCGCTAATTGAATAGCACTTTGACTATCACAAAAAATTGTGATACCTTTTTGTTCAACACCAAGCTCCTTTAGCAATCCTTGAAGCCAAATTGCCTCTTTCACAGCCTCTGTAATAGCCATGTACTCTGCCTCTGTTGTAGACAAAGCAACTGTTGACTGCAAAGTAGACTTCCAACTAACTGGTGCCTTTGCAAAAGTAAACACATAACCAGTAGTTGATCTTCGTTTGTCCAGATCACCCGCAAAATCTGAGTCACAATATCCAACTACAGACTGATTGTCTTCCTGCTCAAAAACTAACCCGACATCTACAGTATTATGAATATACCGTAGAATCCACTTCACAGCTTGCCAATGCTCCTTCCCTGGATTGTGCATATATCTGCTAATAACTCCAACAGCTTGTGAAATGTCAGGCCTTGTGCAAACCATTGCATACATCAAGCTACCAACAACATTTGCGTATGGTACCTTTGACATATACTCTCGTTCAGCTTCATCCATTGGCGACATAATAGTACTTAGCTTAAAATGGGAAGCAAGTGGAGTACTAACTGGCTTAGTCTTGTCATCTATGCCAAAACGTTGAAGTACTCTCTTCAAATATTCCTTTTGAGATAAACAGAGTTTCTTTGAACGTCTATCTCTAATTATCTCCATGCCAAGAATTTTCTTTGCCTCACCCAAATCCTTCATCTCGAACTCCTTCTTCAGTTGAATCTTCAACTTATCAATTTCTTCCGAATTCTTGGAAGCTATCAACATATCATCAACATATAGGAGAAGATATACAAAGGAACCATCTTTAAGCTTGTGCAAATACACACAATGATCGTATTTGCTTCTCTTGTACCCTTGCCGCAACATAAACTCGTCAAATCGCTTGTACCATTGTCTAGAAGATTGTTTCAATCCGTACAACGATTTTTCAAGTTTGCACACCATATTTTCTTTTCCAGCAACTTTGAATCCTTCTGGCTGAGTCATGTAGATTTCCTCCTCCAAGTTTCCATGTAAAAACGCAGTTTTTACATCCATCTGAACTAGTTCCAAATCCAATTGTGCTACCAAAGCCAACATAATTCTAATGGAGGAATGTTTTACAACTGGAGAAAACACTTCATTGTAATCAATTCCCTCCTTTTGAGCATATCCTTTGGCCACCAATCTTGCTTTGTAGCGAACATCTAATTGGTTAGGAAATCCTTCTTTCTTTGCAAATACCCATTTGCACCCAATTGCTTTCTTTCCCTTCGGGAGATTGGCCAATCTCCATGTATGATTCTGATGAAGGGACTGTATTTCATCATTCATGGCAATCCTCCACTTATCTTCTTCTGAACTTTGGACAGCGTCTTTATAAGTAGTAGGAACATCATCAGCTACAATTGAGGTTGCACAAGCAACCGTCTCTATGAGACGAACAGGTTTCGTTATTGTTCTTTTTGGCCTGCTGGTTGCTATTGATTCAAGTTGTTGTTGAGGTTCCTGAGTTGGAATCTCCTCTACTGGCTCTCCTTCCAGAGGGTAATCTTCATTTGTTTCCTCCTCTGCTTCTTGTGTAGGAAAAATAAATTTTCCCTCAAACTCCACCTGCTTAGAAGCACCTTTATTTTGTTTGGTATCTTCTGTTACCTTATTTACCATAGCAGATTCATCAAAGGTAACATCCCTGCTGAATATTACTTTCTTTGTCATAGGACACCATAAGCGATATCCTTTGACTCCAGAAGTAATTCCCATAAAAATAGCCTTCTTTGCCCTTGGATCCAATTTTGACTCTGTCACATGATAATATGCAGTTGAGCCAAACACGTGCAAAGAGTCATAATCTACAGCAGGCTTTCCATATCATTTTTCAAATGGTGTCTTGCCATCAATAGCAGCAGATGGTAAGCGATTAATGAGGTGGCATGCATATGTAACTGCCTCAACCCAAAATTCTTTGCCCAAGCCAGCATTGGACAACATACACTGTACCTTCTCCAGCAAGGTCCGGTTCATACGTTCTGTCACTCCATTCTGTTGTGGTGTATGTCTAACAGTGAAGTGTCGGACGATGCCATCATTTTCACAGACCTTATTGAAATGATCATTTTTGTATTCACCTCCATTGTCCGTGCGAATACACTTGATCCTCTTGCCTGTTTGATTCTCCACCATCGTCTTCCATTTGAGAAAAATTCTCAACACTTCATCTTTGCTCTTCATTGTATACACCCATACTCTTCGGGAAAAATCATCAACAAAGGTTACAAAATAGTGCTTCCCACCCAATGAAGGTGTTTTGGAAGGACCCCAAACATCAGAGTGTACATAATCCAAAATGCCTTTAGTATTATGGATCGATGTACCAAATTTAACCCTTGTCTGTTTCCCTTTAACACAATGCTCACAAAACTCCAAGTTGCAAGCCTTGACTCCTTTTAACAATCCTTGATCTGATAGAGTTTTCAAGGATTTTCCTCCAGCATGTCCCAAGCGCATGTGCCATAGCTTGGTTGCTTCTGCCTCTTTGTCGTCACTGGATGTCACTGTCGCTGTCCCAATAACTGTACTGCCACGATAGCGGTACATATTATTATTCTTCCGATTAGCCTTCATTACCACTAGTGCACCGGAGCATACTCTCATCACTCCATTTTCTGCAATGATTTTGAACCCTTTTGATTCAAGGGCTCCCACAGAGATGAGATTCTTCTTCAAATCTGGTACATATCGAACATCTGTTGATGTTCTGATCATTCCATCGTGGTTCCTTAATCGTATTGAACCAATCCCATATGAGGTAAGAGGGCTGTTATCTGCTGTGTAAATAATTCCATATTCTCCTTCTTGAAAATCCACGAACCAGTCCCTGTTGGGACACATATGATAGCTACAAGCCGAGTCCATCAACCATATGTCTGATGATGTTGATGACTCTGTTATAACTAATGAGAAGTCTGAATCATCACAATCAGCTACATTTGAATCCATAATGGCCTTTCCATTATTATATTTGGCCTTATTCTTCAACTTCAGACAATCTTTCTTCCAGTGCCCTTTTTCTCGACAAAAGGCACATTCATCTTTGCTGGGTCTGGATCTTGACTTGGATCTTCCCTTCTTTGTCCTCGTTTGATTTTGAGGACGACCCCTCACAAATAGTGCTTCTCCTTCTCCGCCCTTCTGTTTTTCTCGCTTTCTTTGTTCATAGCTGTACAAAGCCGAACAAACTTCTCTGAGAGAAACTTCGTCATTTCCATGGAGTAGAGTAGTTTCAAGGTGCTCGTACTCATCAGGAAGTGACGCCAACAACATCAAGGCCAAGTCACCATCATCATAAGTTGTATCCATATTTTGCAAATCTGTGACCAACTTATTGAAACTGGTGATATGTTCATTCATCGTGGTACCAGGAACATAGGTGAAGTGAAACAGTCTCTTCTTCATGTACAATTTATTTTGACTGTTTTTCTTCAAAAATTTATCCTCCAGTGCTTTCCATAATTTACTTGCAGAAGTTTCCTTTGTGTATGGATATTTCTGCTCTCTAGCAAGGTAGGATCGAATGGTACCGCAAGCAACACAGTTGATAATTCTCCAATTTTCTTCTCCAATAACATCTGGTTTCTTTTCTTCAATGGCCAGATCTAGCCCTTGTTGAAAAAGGACATCTAGAACCTCGCCTTGCCACATCCCAAAATGTCCGGACCCGTCAAATATTTCTACCGCAAATTTCGCATTTGACACAATTCTTGTCATAAGCGAAGATGCCAATGATGACGTATTGTTGACACTTGATGTAGATTCTTCTTGTTTATTGTCTCCCATCTTTGACACAAATATTATTTAATAGCTGACGACACAAATCAAGATTATTTCCTTTCTGGTGTGGAAGATCAGACTAAGCTGCAACCACAGAGCATACTCAGACAGAACCTTGACTCAGTTACCAAGATAAATCTTTTCTGATGTGGAAGATCAGACTATGCTGCAACCACAGAGCATACTTAGACAGTACCTTGGCTCTGATACCAATTGTTGCGGAAGCCAAATGTATATAGTGTGAATAAGTCACAACTACTATACCAAAAATTATGACAGCCACCAAATAATAAATAAGACAATAAAACAACAATAAAGGAAACACCAGAATTTACGAGGTTCGGCTAATTTTGCCTACTCCTCGGACACAACCAATATTTTATTCCACTCCAAAAATACAAGTGAAATAATACTAAAGAGAGAAGATACAAATGCCTTAAACAGATGAGAAGGCAAATGAGAGGTGTGTTTAAATCCTAAACATTAAGCCTTCTTTTATAGGGGGAAAATCCCCCCAACTTTTGTTTTCCCACCGATGTGGGACAAACATTTTGCCAATTTCAACAAATCTCCACCTTGGCAAAATTCCACATCTTCAATTTTCTCTCAATAACAAATTTTGGTTGTGTCTTCATCTTCAATCTTCAGTGTTCAACAATGTTGATCAAATCCAAACAATGTTGAAACTTGATCCTAGGCCATTAAGGTCATGACCTGAATAACAATAAGCCATATAAACAAAGGTAGACGAGCCAATCTGGATTGTTATGAGAAAAATCACTTTGTTAATCTGGATATATTGTGCAGATAATAATTAAATAGTCATGAAAATGAGTTCTTGATTGCTGTGGAAGGATTTTATAGTCCAATCGAAGCAGCTGGTGCCCTAGACGTTATAAGGCAGATAACGTTTTATACAAACAAGAGAAAATATGGCCCTTATGGGAGTGAAATCTGAAACTTATTTTAGTTCTTCAGCAGCAAGAGGAAAGATTGTTGGTTTTCATGGGAGAAATGGTGTTTACTTGTATGCCATTGGTGTTCACATGGAGTATTTCTAATTTCTTGTGATGCAGAACTTCAATATGAAGTTTAGATGTATGTTTGATTATGGTTTTAATATTGGCGGGATTAGCTGATATATCTAGAATGGATTTGTTATCCAACATACAATTTATTATCTGTAGACCTTTTTTCCTATGAATTTACTATATTTAATCTCTTTCTTAAGTTTGTTTTGAATCTCATTGATTTTATATCTTTCAGTTTCTTTTTTGTTGAATTTGTGTTACACTAAGCTAGCGTTTGACCATAAATTCCTAAATTTGTTTTGAAAAATTTGATTTGGATGAAATTTGGTTTGAAGATGAAAATGTGTTTGGACATCCGTTTCCAAAACATATTTCCCAAATTTATTTTGGAAAAACATGTATTTTATTAGCGTTTGTAAATATTTTGGCCCAAAACCAACTATTGAGCTGGTTTTAGGATTTGAGATTTGGGATTTTGCCATTTACAATTGAAAAATAGCTCATTTACAAAGTCAGTGAAAAATAGTCATTATTTAATGGAGAGATAAAATTTGGGCAAAAATATCCTTAGCTAAAACACAGAAAAAATCTAGTATAATATGTTTGATTATGAAGCTCATGCGTACATATACAACATATTGGGTTGCACTTCAAACTTCAAAGACACCTTGTAGTTAAAACTCTAACATAATATGCTGGAATATACATACATGGTATTTTGAACTCCAATATATTATGCTGGAATTCTATGTGTAATCAAAGAGTTCAAATTCCAATATATTATATTGGAATTTTTTCAGATTATAACTTAGGAGTATTTTTGTTCAAATTTTATTACTGCATGGAAAAGTAACTAAATTTCAATTACTTTTAAGACAATCGCTAATTTTCAACTGCCAATTATAAATCAGGCTATTATTGACTTTTACGCTATGAAATGCTTTTGCATATATATATAAAGGAGGGAATAGAAAAGATGACTTGGCACCTCTCTTTGGTCAAGAAACCTATTTATCTTTTTTCTCCCTTTTTTCCTTTTCTCCCTATTTTTTCCTCATATAGTAAGAATGAAAGCCTCAATTATTACTGCCTCAACGTTTCATATTCCTTAATAAATGCAGACAAGGAAGTTTACTGCTGATTTATTAATTTAATAATTGCTTCTTTATGACACCAAATAACATAATTGTAGTTTACTAAGAATTTAGAGAGTCAAGAATTTCAAACGGCTTAAAGCATGCACTAGAAAGGCAAAGAATGTTTTCTTCAACTTCCCCTCACTATCTAACTATAAAATGCATGTCTTTATATTTTTCGGTTCTATGGATAACTAAATTTCTCTCTCTAAATCTCTTCCCAATTTATAATTGTTTTTGAAGGATGCTTTCAGTGTGTGTTGGTTGTGCTTGGTGTGTTTAGCAAGGGTAGGTTAAAGGTGCTTTGTACTAACAATTGTTGTAATTGGAAAATATTACTTCTGTTATTTAGCATTCCTCAACACACTATAAGAATTTATTTTGGTCGATACCAAAAGGAATGTGAAGAGTTCTCAAGCTTGCAAGATAAATCCTTGAATAATTTCCCAGGCTTGCAAGATAAAAGGTCTTTTTGCTTTTTCTTTTTTCCCTTTTATATTTACTCATTTTATTTGAAAATTGTACTTTTTTGTTCACTATTTTTTCTTCTCTTTTAGGTAACAAAACTAAATTCTCTTGACGGTTTTTGGCTTTTTGAAGAAATTATGGAAAAAATACACGAACCAATCACAAATTAACCTGTAATGTAACTAGAGTAAGAGCTTTATATAAGTCCAACATGAACATTTGATATACTCCCTATTTACATGTTGAATTTGATTCTCTTCTAAATTAATTTATAATATGTTTATATAAAAATATTTTCTCTAATATATAGTATTATTTATGTATACCTGATAATATAGTGAGATGTATAAAGTTCTTTTTAATATTATTCATGTACTTTGAAGTTTTGTATACGAAATGTAGTATTAAATATTTACATGTTACTTTTAAATAAAAATTTACTCGCATCAAGTTATGTTTTATGAATTATAAAATGAGTTTTGAAGAACTTATAGCGGTAATCTATGTGAAAAAAAGTAAATTGATTGTACTTGGTTTCAAGTCAATACGTCTTTGATAATTCGTTTGAGTTCTCATTTAGCTATTAATTACTACTACAATATATTAGTATTAATTAAACAAAAGGTAACTGCAGAAAATAAGAAAGGGCCAACAAAAGTTGGTGTGATCAAGATAGTGTGAGTTAGTATTTGTAATGTGATAGTGAATGTTCATCAATTTTCTTTTTTTGATCAATGTTGAGTTCTCGGTAAGGGACGTTAATGAAAAGTAATGAGTTTTAAATATGTTTTGTAATCTAATAGTATTATGAAATTATTATTTCATAGATTTAATGAGATCTGTTATGATCGTGCGAAACGCGGGCAAATTAACTAGTTAACGAATAAATGTGTTTGGTTTGATCTGGATGCGCCCTAATTCAGTTTATTGGATTCTTAATTTTGTTGGTTGGCTTGGTTAATTGAAAAGTTTAAACAGAATTACTTTCATTTAGTGCTAAAATAATATGTCCGACTGATGACCTTCATTTAAATTTATATTTGTCGAGCATGGTGAGCTATTTGATGCCCCTTTTTCTTTTTTTCCTCTCTTCTAATGTAATCCTTTGCTATAAATGAATTTTTTCTAAAAAGATGCCACTGTGGTTCTTCTATGTGTTTCTAGGTGTCATGTATATACACAAACACATATCTATAGCATTTTTCCTTTTCCTTTTTCTCTTTTTTCAGTTTCTTCTCTATATCACTTTTTTCTTCTTCTCAACGTTTCTATTATTTGAGTATCTATACATAATACTCTACGATGTAGGTGGCACACCATGCATTTCGAAAATTGACTAGTGGATTGTGGTAATGGACCACGCTGAACTTGGTTCAAGGTGAGACATGTGGATCGTGGTACTCGGCCATATGAAACTTAGTTCGTGGTGATGAGCCACGCGAAACTTAGTTCGAGCGGGAGATTGTTGGGTGTAGGACTTTTGAAAATATTGAAGGCAAAAAGGAAAATATTTTTTGTATATATATACATTTCTGTCATGTGACCAGGAGGTCAGGGTTCGAGCCGTGAAAATAACCACTTGCAAAAATGCAGGATAAGACTGTGTGCAATAGACCCTTATGGTCCTGCCTTTATCCGGACCTCGCACATAGTGGGAGCTTAGTGCATCGGAATGCTTTTTTTTTTATACACTTCTATATGTTATATACAAAAAAATATATAAGTTTTATACAGCTATCAAATGTAAATAGTTTTGGCTGCGGGCTAATATTGATCTTTGCCCATCTCTTAATGGTATAAGACCTTTTGAGGAAAATTGTGCAAACTTGACCCAAAGTGGATAATATGTTCTAAAAGCGTAAGTCAGATTTTTGAGAAAATACCTTTAGATCATGTTTGTTAGTTGTTATGTTTTAGGACTGCAGTTTAGCTTTGAATAGTAGCAGTTACTTTGATTGCAGTTACTTAGTTTAAATTCTGCAGTTATTATTTTCTCAGTATCTTTGTTAGTCTTTTTAAGTAGATTATGTGCTGATATTCAGGACTATGAAGTTAGTAGTTAAGTTTTTCTTATAAATTGTAACTTAGATTACAATGAAAAGTATCTTTGTTCTGTATTAGTCTTATGCTCTCTCTTTTTAGATTTCTACTCTGCTCTTCATTCTTTTAATATCCTGCTCTTTCATTAATCACAAATATTCACTTATCTTCTGGTTTGTTGATTAAAGTTAACAACAATTTTAAAAGTATCTTCTGACTGGTTTGGACCAACAATTTTTTAAAGTATGATTCCTAATTTATCCATACTAGGTAGTGGTACAGAGAGGGCCTTTACTCTCAAATCATGCAATGTAGTTTTTGAAGTCATCAGCCTACACATTGATTTTACTACAGTCCAATTTGTTATTCATATAAATTAAAATAAATATCAGTTATACATCCTATCTCTAAAAGAAGAAGAAAATTTTAATTTCTTTTAATCTGATACTTTTAAGATCAACCAATAACTGGAGCTGGATTTATTAAGTATGAACGCATGATCTTCTCTGCTCTACTTTTAATGTCAAACGTTTGGCCTTTTAGTTGCCATTACTTCTCATGTTTCTAGATTGAACTCTTATTTGGTTATTTTTTAGGCAGCATGCCATTAGGCCTTCTATATTCTCTAGGTGTAACATCTAATTCAGTAATGTGTATATATGTTTAGTTCTCTTCACCCAAGCCTTGTCACTCTCTAGCACATCATATCTGGTGAAAGGGAGAACTCGAAAAACAAACAGTAGATAACCAAAATGGTAACTGTTAGACCTCCGCCAATTGAACAAAAGTGTTGTCATGAGGCAATTGAGCTCGACTTGGCAACAAAAGTGTTGTCATGAGGCAGCAAGAGTGTTGCAAAGCTAGGTGCACGAGCAGCACCAATGTCAAAAATGGAAAACGGGCAAGTGATGGCCAAGGCTTTGACGGAGGCGAGGCAGCTTGGTAAGGGCTTGACAATGAGTTGCGGGCTGAGGGTGGAACTTGATCATGACAAAGACATCAAGGCATGAGGCATTGATGCCATTCCAAGGCAAAAAACGATGAGGCAAAGGAAGTCTAATGTGCAACGGGAAGGCGGTGCGCAGACAGACTTGTCATGACATTGAGTTGCGGCAAACGGGCCAAGTTCGTAGGCAATGGCAAAGGCAAATTGTGGCATAATGAAGCTGGACACAATCGCATTGGTGCCTGGTTCAAGCCAAGGCACGAAATTGGGCAGCAAGTCTTGGATTGACAAAGTCAATGGCGGTTACGGCACATGCTGAGCACATGGGCAGCAGTTGGGCTTTGCTAAAATGCTAGCAGGAGTTAGCAACGTTTTTGGGGCCATGATCCCACTATCCTTTAGCATGATTTACATTATCCTAGTAGTTGGGGGTGTCAACTACATTAATCTAAAGTAGTGGGTTGAGTGGGCAAATGCCTAAGCCTAAAAATAGGCAACTATTGTGTAAATGGGGCTAGTTCACATATTATAAATGGACAGCACCCTTTTCCTTTGGAGCATAGAGTGAAAAATGTGTAGAGTGCATGTTTGAGTTAGCAAGAGTCCTAAATCTGTTTTCATGAGTGAAAACAACCTAAGGCTAAGAGTAATCTTGTGAGGGCCAAGAGTGATCTTCATTTTTGTACACGGATGTACTTCGAGTTAAGTTTCTTTATATTCTCGAGTTAAATACAAAGTTGGGAAAAGAGTTTCCTGTATATTGTGCCTTTTGTTCACTTTAATTTTCTGTCCCTTCATCTGTTTTCGTTGCCTAAAATCAGTCTAAGCTTACTACATTGAAAAGCTGCCTAAATTAATCTAAGTCCAAAGTTACTGAAATTTTGGCCAAGTGTTGGAGCAGGCTGAAGTCAAGTCGAGACTTGGCTGCCGCACGGGCTATTTTTGTGTGACATAAAACACGCCTATGACAACTGGTATCAGAGCAGAGCAGATTTGTGACGGAGACACGATGGGCAGTGGCAAATTTCGTGGTCTTGTTCGAGAACATGACTGGTGGTAACAATGAACTGCGGGAAAGGCTAATGAAACTGGAAGCATTGGTGGGAAATGTTCCTGATGGTGAAAAAATTCAGACCCTTATGACAAGGCTTGCCTACCTTGAGGCAGAATTGGCAAGGCTGAGTCGAGAGAATGCGGATCTGAAGGCCGAGACAGTGGTACTACGACGCGTTGTGGGCGAAGATGCTCCTCAACGTGGTGTTGAATGTCTCAAGGTGAGAATTCCTGAACCTAAGGCATTTAGTGGTGCAAGGAGTGCACGTGAATTGGAGAATTTTCTTTGGGATATGAAGCAGTACTTTCATGTAATTCGTGTGCAAGACGAGATGGAAAAAGTAACCCTTACTAGCATGTACTTGAGTGAAGATGCTAAGTTATGGTGGCGCACTCGTGTGGCTGAAGATGAAAGTCTAGATAGACCAAAGATTGAGTCGTGGGAGCGGCTTAAAAAGGAATTGAAGGATCAGTTCCTTCCTAGTAATACGTCTTGGATTGCTAGGGACAAAATGAAAAAGTTGAAACACACCGAATCAGTTAGAACATATGTGAAAGAGTTCACATCCTTGATGCTGAGCATCAGCAACATGTCGAAAGAAGACAAGTTGCACAACTTCATGAGCGGGCTGCAAAAATGGGCACAACTTGAGTTGCAAAGGTAGAATATTCAAAACCTCGCAAGTGTTGTGGCTGCGGCTGATGCATTGGGTGATTTTCACTAGAGTGATGAGACTTCTGCTTCAAAGTCCATAGACGGAAAGAAGGACAAGGCAAAGGAGTGGAAGAAATGTGAAAATGGCAATGCAAATGAAGACAAGGGGAAGGGAAAACATGAAGCTCGAACTTCAAAGAGTAAGGAGAAGGGCAACAAATTCAGTGGTTGTTTCCTTTGTGATGGACCACATCGAGCGAGGGACTGTCCGAACAAGGCAGTGTTAAATGCTATGACTGCCGCGGAGAAGAAGGCTGCATTGGAGGTGCTAAATAGTGACAAACAAACTGTTGGTGTCAATGCAATTGTAGCTGAAGAGAAAGGGGTCAAGGTGTGTTGCCTGTCAACCCCTTAGGACTCATATATTGAGCTAACCTCGACGAGGGCGTCGAGTTTCAAAGGGTGTGGGTGGTTTGTTAGACCTACGCCAATTGATCTCGACTTGGCAACAAGAGTGTTGTCATGAGGCAGCAAGAGTGTTGCAAAGCTAGGTGCACGAGCAACACCAATGTCAAAAATGGGAAACGGGCAAGTGATGTCCAAGGCTTTGACGGAGGCGAGGCAGCTTGGTAAGGGCTTGACAATGAGTTGTGGGCTGAGGGTGGCATTTTATCATGACAAAGGCATCAAGGCATGAGGCATTGATGCCATGCCAAGGCAAAAACGATGAGGCAAAGGCAGGCTAATGTGCAACGGGAAGGCAGTGCGTGGACAGACTTGTCATGACATTGAATTGCGGCAAACGAGCCAAGTTCGTAGGCAATGGCAAAGGCAAATTGTGGCACAATGTAGCTGGATACAATGGCATTGGCGCCTGGTCCAAGCCAAGGCACGAAATTGGGCAGCAAGTCTTGGATTGACAAAGTCAATGGCGGTTACGGCACATGCTGAGCACATGGGCAGCAGTTGAGCTTTGCTAAAATGCTGGCAGGAGTTAGCAACATTTTTGGGGCCATGATCCCACTATCCTTTAGCATGATTTACATTATCCTAATAGTTGGGGGGTGTCAACTACACTAAGCTAAAGTAGTAGGTTGAGTGGGCAAGTGCCTAAGCCTAAAAATAGGCAACTATTGTGTAAATGGGGCTGGTTCATATATTATAAATGGACAGCACCTTTTTCCTTTGGAGCATAGAGTGAAAAACGTGTAGAGTGCATGTTTGAGTTAGGAAGAGTCCTAAATCTATTTTCATGAGTGAAAACAACCTAAGGCTAAGAGTAGTCTTGTGAGGGTCAAGAGTGATCTTCATTTTTGTACACGGATGTACTTCGAGTTGAGTTTCTTTGTATTCTCGAGTTAAATACAAAGTTGGGAAAAGAGTTTCCTGTATATTGTGCCTTTTGTTCACTTTAATTTTCTGTCCCTTCATCTATTTTTTGTTGCCTAAAATCAATCTAAGCTTACTACGTTGAAAAGCTGCCTAAATTAATCTAAGTCCAAAGTTACTAAAATTTTGGCCGAGTGTTGGAGTAGGCTGAAGTCAAGTCGAGACTTGGCTGCCGCGCGGGCTGTTTTTGTGTGACATAAAATACGCCTGTGACAGTGACCATGACTTTTCTTTCTTTTTTTTCTTGGCAATCTACTTTACTTTTTGTTTTGGTTTTTCTTGTTTTCCACTGCAAAATACTATTGATAAGATCTCTTCGAACTTCTGAATTCCATGCAGATATATAAAGCCATGTTCTTACTTAAGTATTTCTTCACCCTGGCCGGGGCGGATTTAGGGGTGGAAGGGGTTCCGAACCCTCCTTCGTCCAAAAATTACATTATATATATAAGGCAAAATCTTTTTTACCTCTATATATTAATTTTTGAACCCCTTAACATAACTCAAAAGTATAGTTTAGTGGTCAAGGGGCTTCAAAATCTTCATAATATCATAGGTTCAATTCCCACTAGCTACAAAAAATATTTTTGAACCCCCTTCGTGGAGATCCTGCCTCCGCCAGTGACCCTAGCCATTCTTCATATCTTTCTTGTAATTTTATATACTATTAGTTTGTTTATTTTTCAAAAGAGAGCCATTATAACTTGATAAGTACATGTTTTATGAAGGAATATCAAACAAGTTATGATCAAGCAAGGTCTATCTTGGTTGAGCCATGGGGAGGCACCAATGGATCAGAATGGAATTACAAGCTTAAAAATCCAATCAAGGAGATACTAATAGCTCATGGAGAAGTTATAGACTCCATTATTTTCCGAACCATTGGTGAAGAAGGTATCATAGATTCACCAAAGTTTGGTGGCAGGGGAGGAGATAAAAGACTCAAGGTATGTCAAAAATTATTGTAACCGCATAATTTTCTCACCATTTTGCACTTTCTTCATAAGTAAATGTTATTTAATGTCAAAGTAATACAATTCTTTTATAGAATAGTTATGTTTATTTTCATACTTCTCTTCACCAACATCTTCTTAGAAGTTTTAATTTATTTTGGCTATTTGAGTTTCTAATCCAATGTTCAGAGTAAGGATGTGTATAATAGATCCTTGTGATCCAGTCCTTCCCCGGACCACGCACATAGCTGGAGCTTAGAGCACCAGGTTGCCCTTTAGTTTCTAATCTAATGTGCATTATTCCCAACTTTGTTTTCTTTTCCTTATCTATTTCCAAGGGAAGGTTTGAATTACACAAATAACCAATCTACCATCTCTTAGTAATATCTGAATACTGAGAATTATTTAGATCATTTGTATAGCCAACATAGTAGCTTGATTTATTGGTTGATTGTTTGTCAGGTTACTATTGAGAATGCTCCCCGGGAATATTTGATAGGGATTAACGGCACATTAGGACATTATGCTGGCAATTTGGTTGTAAAATCTCTTTGTTTTACAACTAACTTAAAGATTTATGCACCATTTGGAACCAAGGCTGATGGAACTAAGTTTTCACTTGTAATGAAAGAAGGTGGTGCAGTTGTGGGTTTCCACGGGCGTTCTAGTTGGTACCTTGATGCCATTGGTGTTTATTTGCAGCAAGTTACTACATTCACTCAAGTTGAAAAAGTTGCGCCAAAGAAACCTAAAATTGAAGAAACTGCTGAATTCCATGACGTACGTACTTGCCACTCCTTTTTCTTGTACTATCTTTTATTTTCTTAGAGCTTGGAAGCAACGGTAAAGATGTCTCCGTGTGACCTATAGGTCACGGGCTAATGCTGGCATTAGGTTAAGCTGTTTACATTACACCACCTTGCATGCAGCCCTTTCGCGGACTCTGCGTAAATACGGAATGCATTGTGCACCGGGCTGCCCTTATATTTTGTTTTCTTGTCCGAATATGATTTTCCTACAGCTGGTAGTTAGACTTAGAGGTATTTGCTTATACTACTTTATCACAAATATGTGTGCCAATTTAGTATATAAACCAAAATTTCTGTAAGAATTTCAAACTACATGTAGAGTTTGTTCATGGTAATTTGTGTGGTTGTACCTGATATGTTATAGGCCTACATCTGGCACTGCTGGTAGAATGAAGTTCGAGTATTAGCAATTATAATTTTTAATGAAATTGATGGTGAACGTACATACAATATAATTGTACACCTCTCTTTTAACTGTATCAAATTGTTAACAGAACATCGATGTGATGAATACTCTTGTGCCGCGAAGCGCTGGACCTTGGGGAGGATGTAGTGGAAAACCTTGGGATGACGGAGTATTTACTACTACCACGCGACTGATCGTTCATGTGGACACAAATGTTTCAGCCATAACCGGACTGGAAGTTGATTATGTAAAAGAAAAAGCATCGTTTATGTCACACCATGGTGATAGAGCTGGGAGCGACAGAATTATAGTAATATTCTTCTTCTATTCTTTTCAACAAAAATTGTTCTTGTTATTTGATTTCGTTGGCATGACTCTGAATATGCTACAGATAAACATTGATCGTGAAAATGAGTTCTTGATTGGAGTTGAAGGATTTTATGGTCCGGTTGTGGTTGAGGAGGTTGGTGGGAGCGCTGTAGACGCAATAAAACAGATTACATTTTATACAAACAAGAGAAAATTTGGCCCCTACGGACGTGATATTGGAACTTATTTTTGGTCTGCAGCAGCAAGAGTGGGAGAAGTGGTGCTTGCTTGTACGCTATTGGTGTTCATATGGATTATTTCTAAATTCTGATATTTCTAGTTATGGTTTGTAATATTGGAAGGATTACCTGATCTATTTTGTATGTTTTTGTGATGTCCTGCTTGTGCTACTCGAGCATTTTATTTAATACTATGAGAATTTTCTTTTCTTGAATTACTTCTTTATTAGTCTATTCTCAAATTTGAGTTGTGTCGCATATTTTTTGCTATCTCAATTGATTTTGTGGAATCAACGTTAAGACTACGATAGCCAAAAACCATAGTGGACTAGGTACTTTGTAGAATCTGGCCCGTTATTTACGTAACAATCCTTTTTTAAGTGGCATAAACTTTTGTCAATGTGTGCCTCTAATTCCTTATTTTTTCATTTAAGCAATCTCTAGTCGAAGTTAAAGACTATAGTAGCATTGTCTGATTCGAAAGATGTTTTAGCAAGTGGTTCCTTTCAAATTTGCTTATTACTTTGATATTGGATCTTAACTTGTAACGTTTTTCCGCTCCCAATTCCTAATTTTAACAGTTCTATTTTTCGTTTAATCTCCTAGTTGAGTTTTAACATAACCATGATATTTTCGAAAAACTTTTAACATGGGTAAATACACCATAACAACGGTGAGTAGACTATAAATATCATCCACTTCTGATTTTAGCTAACACTTAAGTGGATTACTCAAACCTTTGTCTTGATAAGTTTGTAGTGTAATATCTCAATAATATCATTTATAATTAATCATCTGAAGACAAGTCATGGTGTTCGACATTTGCTCAATGTAAATAATCAAGGAATAGTAATTCATATCACGAAAACACTTTGCATGGAGTTATATTTAGCAGTATTAATTAGGCGACCATGATTAAGGGTCAAATAGCGGCACTTTGCATGGAGTTATATTTAGCAGTATTAATTAGGTGACCATGATTAAGGGTCAAATAGCGGCACTTAATTAGCGACGGTCACCGGTAACTCCCACAAATTGTATCAAAATTGTGGGACTTTCTCTGGCCGACGCAATTAATTATAATTTGCTTTCCCTCTTTTTTTTTCTCCCCCAAAACCTTTAAACCTTATTACCCAAAAAGTCGTCTCAGACCCGTCTCTCTCTTTCTCTCTCTAGTATCCCTGCCTCTCTCTTACAGTACTGAAAGAGCGTAGTTGTAACACCCCACACTTTAGACAGAGTCCCACATCGGTAAAACACAAGAGAGATGCTGGGTATATAAGTTAACAAGCCTTAGACCCTAGTGGTGCGTATTAAACCCGTGAGGGTGTCATGACCCGGTTCACCCTCCATGAACCATCGTGACGACACCTAGTCTCTACGACTAGGTAAGCCTAAAATGCAGAAGATAAACCAATTTGCGGAAGAAAAATAATTAAAAACAAAAATAGTAAAGTAAAACAGCGTTTAAAAGTGACGCTCGACATACACAATATCAACTCTAAAAAACTAATACATTTTCCCAAAACCCAGAATCTCATGAAACCACAAGCCTTTGAATGTCTACCAGTGTCTAACTCCAGAATATCTAATAAAGAAAAGAAATACAGAAGGGCTAATACTTAAAAGAGAGAATAAAAAGGGACTCCTCGGTCTGCGGACGCGGAAGATATACCTCGAAGTCTCTAGAGCAGTCGCCTCGCCTCAAGGGTGACAGAACTGAGTCGAAGTACCTGGATGTGCACATGAAAAACATGCGCAGAAAGGGCATGAGTGCACCACAGCGGTACTCAGTAAGTGCCAAGCCTAACCTCGGTCGGGTAGTGACGAGGAAGGTTAGGGCCCTACTGAGGTTAAATAAAATATAGGGTTCAACAGTGTAGAAATAAATAGTATAAATAAATACAACAGTAAAAGTAACGCAGGATATAAAGGACAACAACAACTACTACATAGGCAAAATAAACACAGAAAGAGATACAACTCAACACAAAGGTAACAACCGGGGATCTCCTAGGATACCGTCTTGTAGTCCCAAATGTAAATATCCAATGGATCTCCCACGATATCATCCCATAGTCCAACTCATAATGCGAGGGGATCTCCCGGAATACCAATCCGTAGTCTCAAATGTAAATACTCAGTACATGGGAAATCTACCGGGTGCGGTCCCGTATTTCCAATGTAAATGTGCAGGGGGATCTTCCGGAAAACCATTTCTTAGTCCTAAAGTAAACAAATAGGGGGATCTCCCAAGATACCGTCCCGTAGTCCCAAAGTAAACACACATCAACAACAAGAAAAGTTGCACAGTTCAATTCAAGTTCCATACCAAGGTAAATCAGGTATTTCTAACCTAGCATGTCGCACGTAATCCAAATAAGGAAGTTTGAACAAGTAAGGCAGTTAAGTCAATTTGACATGTTTTCCTATGCTAACAATAGGCTAAAATTGCAAGTAATATAAACAGGAAAGGAAACATACTAGTAATTACTTAATGAAAATCGGATTTCCAATAATTAGCACAAGTACGCACTCGTCACCTCACGCACATGGCATTTCAATTATCAATAATACCAAATCCTAAGGGGAAGGTCCCACACACAAGGTTAGGCAAGCCACTTACCTCGAACCGGCTCAATATTCAACCCGAGACCACGTTCTTGCCACGAGTACTCGACTCCAAATGGCCCAAATCTATTCAATTTAATTTCATTATGTAAATAAACTTCAAGTAACTGATTCTACAAAGAAATTCTAAGCTAATACGCAAAATTAGGTAACATGACCAAAACACCCCTCGGGGCCACGTCTCAGAATCGGGTAAAATTTACATTTCCAAAATCCTCATGCTCTCACGAGTTCAGTCATATCAAAAGTACCGAAATCGGACCTCATATGGTCCCTCAAATCATCACTCAAAGGTCTCTAATTAATCAAGCCCTAATCCCCAATTTACCACTGATTTTTCTTTAAATTTTCATGCTTATAATGATAAAATCACTCTAATAACGAGTTCAGGGACCAAAGACCTTACCCCAATAAATTCCTCTGAAAATCTCCCTTGAAAATGCTCCCAAAGGCTTCTTCCCATTTGAAAAGAGGTGAAAATAACTCAAATTTCGTGAAGGCAACTATTTATATGTTCTGCCGAGTTAATCTGCTTCTGCGGCTCTGAAACCGCATCTGCGGTCCCGCTTCTGTAAGGACATGGTCACATCTGCGACATTTCACTTAAGCCCAGCTACCGCACCTGCGGTTAATCTTACGCAGATGCAGTGCCGCTTCTGCGGTGAAACACCCGTTTCTGCGGTCCCTGTTGGCTTCTCCCCTTTCCGCTTCTGTGATGACTCTGTTGCTTCTGCGGCTCCGCACCTGTGGGACCTAACCGCAGGTGTGGTTATGACAAAGATCAGCAGCTTCAGCTGCTTCAAACCACTTCCATTTCTTCCGACAACTCTCTGAAATCACTCCGAGGCCCTCGGGACCTCAACCAAAAATATGAACAAGTCCAATACCACTGTCCAAACTTATACCAATCCTTAAAACACCTAAAACAACATCGAAACGACGAATCAACCACAGATTCAAGCCTAAGAACTCTCAAACTCTAAATTTACGCTTTTGATCAAAAAGTCTATCAAACCTCGTCTGAATGACCTAAAATTTTGCACACACGTCACATTCAACACTACGGAGTTTCTCCAACTTCCGGAATTCCATTCCGACCCTCGGATCAAAATCTCACTATCGAACTGGAAACTTCAAAATTTGACTTTCGGCATTTCAAGCCTAAATTAGCTACGGACCTCCAAAACACAATCCGAACACGCCCCTAAGCCCAAAATCACCCAACGGAGCTAACGGAACCATCAGAATTCCATTCCGAGGCCATATTCACACTGTTCCGAGTACCATCAAATTCTCAAGACTTAAAACTCTCATTTCGAGACTAAGTGTCCCAAAACTCTCCGAAACTCAAAACCGAACATCCCGGAAAATCAAAATAGCATAAATAAATACGGGGAGTGCAGTTAATAGGGGATCAGGGCGTTAATTCTTAAAACGACTGGCTGGGTCGTTACATCCTCCCAAACCTAAACATTCGTTCGGCCTCTAACAAGCAAAGAGACATACGCGAAGTAGTGAAAAAAATATGGGTAACGGCTGCGCATATCCTACTCGGTCTCCCAGGTCGCCTCCTCGACCGGCTTACCCCGCTGTTGAACCTTTACTGATGCAATGTTATTTGACCTCAACTTTCAAACCTGCCTGTCCAATATCGTCGTTGGCTCTTCAATATAATATAGATCCTTGTCTAACTGGACTAAACTGAAATCCAACAAGTGCGATGGATCACTGTGATACTTCCGGAGCATCGAAACATGAAATACCAGATGAACCCATGCCAAGCTGGGAGGTAAGGAAAGCTCATAAGCAACCTCCACAACACACTGCAATATCTCAAAAGGGCCAATAAACCTCGGACTCAACTTCCCTTTCTTCCCAAATCTCATCATGCCCTTCATAGGCGAAACCTGAAGCAAAACCCACTCTCCAACCATATAGGAAACGTCACGAACCTTCCGGTCTGTGTAACTCTTCTGTGTGGACTGGGTTGTACGAGTCTATCCTAAATCACCTTAACCTTCTCCAAAGCATCCTGAACCAAGTCTGTGCCCAATAATCTAGCCTCACCCGGCTCAAACCAACCCACCGGGGATCTACACCGCCTACCATATAAAGCCTCATACGGTGTCATCTAAATGCTGGACTAATAGCTGTTGTTGTAAGCAAACTCCGCCAATGGCAAGAACGGATCCCAAGACCCTCCAAACTCAATCACACACGCACGAAGCATATCCTCAAGGATCTGAATAGTGCACTCGGACTGTCCGTCTGTCTGAGGGTGAAATGATGTGTTCAACTCCACCCGAGTACCCAACTCATGCTGATAGGCCCTTTAGAACCATGATGTGAGCTGAGTACCTCTATCTAAAATGATAGAAACTGGAATACCATGCAGACGAATAATCTCCCGGATATAAATCTCCGCCAGACGCTCTGAAGAATAGGTAGTACACACAGAAATGAAATGTGCGGACTTGGTCAGCCGATCCACAATCACCCAAATGGCATCAAACTTCCTCAAGATCCATGGGAGACTAACTATGAAGTCTGTGGTGATACACTCCCACTTCCACTCTAGAATCTCTATATGCTGAAGCAACCCACCCGGTCTCTGGTGCTCATACTTCACCTGCTGACAGTTGAGGCACCGAGATACAAACCCAACTATATCTTTCTTCATCCGCCTCTACCAATAGTGATGTCTCAAATCTTGATACATCTTCGTGGCACCCGGATGAATGGAATACCGCGAACTATGGGCCTTGTCTAGAATCAACTCCCGAAGCCCCTCAACATTGGGTACACAAATCCGACCATTCATCCTCAATACCCCATCATCACCAATAGTCACATATCTGGCATCACCATGCTGAACCTTGTCCTTGAGGACAAGCAAATGAGGGTCATCATACTAACGCTCCCTGATACGATCAAATAAGGAAGACCGAGAAACCACGCAAGCTAGAACCCTACTGGGCTCCGAAAGATCAATCTTACAAATTGGTTGGCTAAGGCCTGAACATCCATCGCCATAGGCCTTTTCGATGCTGGTAAATAAGTCAAACTCCCCAAACTCTCTGCCCGGCGAATCAAGGCATCGGCTGCCATATTGGCCTTGCCCGGGTGATACAAAATAGTGATATCATAGTCCTTTAACAACTCTAACCATCTCCTCTAGCGTAAATTTAGATCCTTTTGCTTGAACAGGTGCTGCAAGCTCTGATGATCAGTATAAATCTCACAAGGAACCCCGTACAAATAATGATGCCAGATCTTTAAGGTGTGAACAATGGCAGCTAACTCAAGGTCATGGACAGGGTAATTCTTCTCGTGAACCTTCAACTGTCTGGACGCGTAGGCAATAACCCTACCGTCCTGCACCAAAACCGCTTCAAGGCCAATCCTCGAGGCATCACAATAGACAGTGTAAGATCCCTAACCAGTAGGCAGTATCAAAATTGGGGCTGTAGTCAAAGCTATCTTGAGCTTCTGAAAGTTCGCCTCACACTCTTTCGTCCGCTGGAATGGAGCACCCTTCTGGGTCAGTCTGGTCATAGGGGCTGTAATCGATGAAAACTCATCCACAAAATGACGGTAATAACCTGCCAAGCCAAGAAAACTGCAGATCTCTGTAGCTAAGAATGGTCTGGGCCAACTCTACACTGCCTTTACTTTCTTCGGATCCACCTGAATACTCTCACTCGACACCACTTGGCCTAAGAATACCACAAAATCCAACCAAAACTCACATTTCGAGAACTTAGCATATAACTTCTTTTCTCTCAAGGTTTGAAGCACTGTCCTCAGGTGCTGCTCATGATCTTCCCGACTCCAGGAATACACCAGAATATCATCAATAAAGACAATGACGAACGAATCAAGATACGGTCGGAACACATTGTGCATCAAATGTATGAAGGCTGCTGGGGCATTGGTTAGCCCAAATGACATAACAAGGAACTCGTAATGACCATATCGAGTCTTGAAAGCAGTCTTTGGGATATCTGGCTCCCGAATCTTCAACTGATAGTAACCTGAGCGCAAGTGAATCTTAGAAAACACCTGTGCGCCCTGAAGCTAGTCAAACAGATCATCAATACGAGGCAAAGGATAGCGATTCTTCACTGTAACTTTGTTCAATTGGCGATAATCAATACACATACGCATAGAACCATCCTTTTTCTTCACAAACAAGACAGGAGCTCCCCAAGGTGATATACTGGGCCGAATAAACCCCTTATCAAGCAATTCTTGTAACTGACCCTTCAACTCTTTCAACTTAGGAGGAGCCATACGATATGGAGGGATAGAAATGGGCTGAGTGCCCGACAACAGATCAATGCCAAAATCAATATCTGTATCAGGCGGCATGCCCGGAAGATCAGCTGGAAACACATCAGGAAAATCCCGTACTACTGGGACTAAATCAACTGAAAGGGTATCAATACTGACATCTCTCACATAAGCTAGATACGCATCACACCCCTTCTCAACCATATGCTAAGCCTTAAGGAAAGAAATAACTCTACAGGGAGTGTGATCTAAAGTACCCCTCCACTCAACACGCGGTACACCTGGTATAGCCAATGTCACGGTTTTGGCGTGACAATCAAGAATAGCATAATGGGGCGACAACCAGTCCATGCCTAAGATAATATCAAAATCTACCATGCTGAGCAACCATAAATCGGCTCTGGTCTCAAAACCACTAAGAGTAACCAAACATGACCGATAAACGCGGTCCACAACAAGGTAATCTCCCACAGGAGTAGAAACATAAATAGGGGAACTCAAAGAATCCCGAGGTACACCCAAATCCAGAGCAAAATAAGAAGACACATAAGAGTAAGTGGAGCCTGTATCGAATAGAACCGATGCATCTCTATGACAAACTAGTATAATACATGTGATGACAGAATTGGAGGCAACAACCTCGGTACGGGCAGGAAGGGTATAGTATCTGGCTTGGACTCCCCCTCTAGGGAGACCTCTACCTCCCCGACCTTCACTTCTAGCTGGCTGAGCAGGTGGGGTAGTAACTAGAGCTGTAACCATAGCCTGAGAACTCTACAGGGCACGCTGTGGCTGAGAAGTCTGTGGAGGTGCACCCCTCCTAAGTCTGGGGCAATACCTCACCATATGGCGTGTATCACCACACTCAAAACAAGCTCTGGGAGGATATGGTGGCTATGAATGGCTCGGGCCAGGTCTGCTGGACTGACTACTGAAAGCACCCCGCGCAGGAGGCATAGTAGATACTGGAGGTGCATAATAAAGTTCCTGAGGTCTAGAATGAGCCGGAATACCACTATCTGCTAGAAGAGCTAAATGAACAGGGCGACTTATATAACCCCTACCATGACGAACTGCAGCTGGGGCATATGCACCAGATTAATGGCCCGACTCTCGATACCTCTTGGCCTCTCTCTCCTCTCTCTCCCTAGCATGCATACCCCCAATCCTCCTAGCAATGCTCACCACTTGCTGATAAGAAATATCCATCTCCAACTCATGAGCCATGCTAGACCTAATGCTGGGAATAAGCCCATCAATAAACCGGCGAACTCTCTCACGAACAGTAGAAACCAAGGCTAGGGCATGTCTAGCCAAGCTAGTGTAATAGACAACATATTCCGAGACAGTCATAGCACCTTGGCGCAAATGCTTAAACTCTGCGCGCCATGCGTCCCTGAAGCTCTGAGGAACAAACTCTCTCAGGAACATATCTGAAAACTGAGTCCAGGTTAGTGAAACAACCTCTTCCGGACTGTTTAACTCATACGTGCGCCACCACTTATAGGCGGCTCCTTGAAGCTGGAAGGCATTTAAAAAAACCCCACTCGATTCCGATATACCCATAGTGCGGAGGATACGGTGACACTCCTCTAAAAATCCCAAGTCATCATCTGATGCTAACCCACTGAACATCGGAGGATCATACTTCTTGAACCTCTCAAGTCTCCGCTACTCATCCTTTGAAGTCGTTGCCCTGTCCTCGGCCTGAACTGGCACTGCAAGTGTTACACGAATAACCTCTGGGTCCTGATCAACATGCACACGCTGCTTAGGAGTGCGGGCGGCGGGAGTTTGTGCTCCTCCCTCGACTTGAGATGTGGCTGCAACAAGGGGAAGCAACCCTGCCTGAGCCAAAGTGGTGTACATGCTCATGAACTACGCAAGAGTCTGCTAGCGAGCTGGAGAAGTAGTAGCAGTAGGCGTACCAGGTGCCTGGACTCCGGCTGGAACTGCTGGTGGTACCTCGGCGGCAGCTTGCGCAGGTGCTCTGGCTGCACCACGTGCGCGTCCTCGGCCTCGACCCCAGCCCCGGCCTCTGACGGCTGCAGTAGGAAGCGCGCGTACCTGATCATCTCAGGTAGCACGTGTCCTCACCATCTATGAGAGAATAGAAGACAGAAGTTTAGAATTGTGATGTCAAAATCTCGCACGACAAGGAAATCAAATGAAGTGGAATTTTCCTAACAGTTACAAAGCCTCTCCTAGATAAGTACAGACGTTTCCATACCGATCAGCGAGACTCTAATAAACTGGCTTGCGATTCATGACTCCTATGAACCTAGAGCTCTAATACCAACTTGTCACGACCCGGTTTGCCCTCCATGAACCATCATGACGGCACCTAGTCTCTACAACTAGGTAAGCCTAAAATGCGGAAGATAATCCAATTTGCGGAAGAAAAATAATTAAAAACCAAATTAGTGAAGTAAAACAGTGTTTAAAAGTGTCGCTCGGCATACACAATATCAACTCTCAAAAACTAATACATTTTCCCAAAACTCGGATCTCATGAAACCACAAGCCTTTGAATGTCTACCAGTATCTAACTCCATAATATCTAACAAAGAAAAGAAATACAAAAGGGCTAATACTTAAAAAAGAGAATAGAAAGGGACTCCTCAGTCTGCGGACGCAATAGATATACCTCGAAGTCTCTAGAGCAATCGTCTTGCCTCAAGGGTGATAGGACTGAGTCAAAGTACCTGGATCTGCATATGAAAAACATGCGCAGAAAGGGCATGAGTTCACCACAGCGGTACTTAGTAAGTGCCAAGCCTAACCTCGGTCGGGTAGTGACGAGGAAGGTCAGGGCCCTACTCAGGTTAAATAAATATAAGGTTCAACAGTGTAGGAATAAATAGTATAAATAAATACAACAGTAAAAGTAATGCAGGATATAAAGCACAGCAACAACTACTACAGAGGCATAATAAACACAGAAAGAGATACAACTCAACACAAAGGTAACAACCGGGGATCTCCTAGGATATCATCTTATAGTCCCAAATGTAAATATCTAGTGGATTTCCAGGGATACCGTCCCATACTCCAACTCATAATGCAAGGGGATCTCCCGGAATACCGATCCGTAGTCCCAAATTTTCATACTTAGTACAGGGGGAATCTACCAGGTGCAGTCCCGTAGTTCCAATGTAAATGTGCAGGGGGATCTTCCAGAAAACCGCTCCATAGTCCCAAAGTAAACAAACAAGGGGATCTCCCGGGATACTGTCTCGTAGTCCCAAAGTAAACACATAGCAATATCAAGAAGATGTACACAGTTTAATTCAAGTTCTATACCAAGGTAAAACAAGTATTTCTAACCTAGCATGCTGCATGTAATCCAAATAAGGCAGTAGGAACAAGGTAGTTAAGTCAATTAGTCATGCTTTCCTAAGCAAACAATGTGCTAAAATTGCAAGTAATATAAAAAGGAAAGGAAACATACTAGTAATTACTTAATGAAAACCGGATACAGTGACCAAGGTGCAAAATTTGAAAGTTAAGTTTGATGGAAAAACAATCAATAACTACCTAGGCTTCCCGGAGGAGGGTGAGACTTTATACTTAGAAAATGTAGCATTGGGGGAGGATGCCCATCCATGGTTAGCTGAGTACTTGGCAATCCCAGGTACCACCCCAGCATGGTTGACAGCAGGGGTCAAAATTTGGAGGAGAACACTGAACTTCGAGGCGAAAGGGTGGGAGATATTTGTATGCAGCAGGCTAGACCCCACCACTCATGAGAACTCTCTTCCTATCTCTCGGGCTATATTGGTGGCGTCTATCATAACGGGGTACCCGATAAACATCGAGAATGTTATGTCCAGGATAATTATACGGGTGGTGAATGAAGGTGATAGATCCTACCCCTTCCCAAATTTCCTTACTATGTACTTTGAGGATCAAGATGTAGACAAAAGGAGATTTGATGTGAAGGTGAAAGCAAAAGCACCCTTTTACTGGTACAGCCTACAGGGTGATGACAACCCCAAAGGCAAAGCTCCTAAAGGCAAATTCACTGCTTCTACTGGCCAATCTGAAGAGCTAGTAGTAGTAGCTCCTACTCAGCCTCCTTTAGCTACCCCAGATATGGCCCAAGGACCCTTTACTGCAACTGCCCTAGATATCCCCTCATCTTCAGCCTACCCATTGACTGCCCACCGGTTGAGCCAAACCCTTGCGAGTATTAACAACTGGATGCAGGCAGCGACTTCTAAGCTGTCTATGCATTCGAGCTCGGTGGAGACCCTGTCTGTACCCCCACATCCACAAGTCGCAGTCTCAGTGGAGGAGACTCTTAAGGAGCTTCTGGATAACCAGAAGAAGTTCCTGGAGAACCAGAAATTGATATTGGATGTTGTAGATTCTCATGGAAAGGCACTGAAGGAGCTTGCAAAGGAGACAAAGAAGCTGAGAAAGACTCGAGCATCCAAGGAGTCGGTGAAAGAGTTGAGGATGGAGGTAGAGAAATTGAAGGCTGATCACTTGCCTTTGGACCTTTTATTGTATGACCCGGTTCCAGCAGCACAGCCTGAGTCAGAGCAGGAGACAGAGAGGCCAGCAAAGAGGAAGAGGGTGATCCCCCGAGTTGATGATGCAGTGATATATCTGGAGGACCCGCAGGGAGGTTCCTCTAGCCAGCCATAGGCCCCAATGCAGGTCCAGGTCCCAGTGGAGATACAGGTTACAGGGATCCAGTCACAGGTTCCCGAGCAGTCCGAGGACCCAGGGATCCAGGCTCATGAACCCATATAGACAGAGCGCTAATAGGGAATTTCTCTTTACTCTCTATCTTTTATTGATATTATTTTGGTTAGTTAGCATTGAGGACAATGCTAGCTCTCATTTGAGAGGGTAAGCCCTATTTTGATGACATTGGGTTGTATATATGACATTACTTTCTTTTTATTATGATTTCTTTTTACTTTTGGTATGTACATAATTTTACCATTTTAGTTCACTTTTCGTACTTTGTAACTTTGGTCTGTATATAAAGTTTTTCTGATGTATATATTCATTCCCCCTTATGTATATTCATCTAAATCCCCTCTTGTACATATTCATTCTACTTTCCGCATTTTCTCTTTCATAGCTTCTTATTTTATTTTGATGGCTTCTTATTTTGAGTTTTGTGTTCAATAAGCCTTTGATTTTCTTAATGTCATGGTTCTTTCCAAAGGTGGAATTTGTGTGAACCGGGTGGCTCTTCCCGATGATAGATGGCATGACAACCTTCTTAATGGTTTGAGTCTGTTTTCTTTTGCTTTTTGTGTAAGTAGTAGCTAGTGAGCAAGGGTGCCTCAAGCAAAGCTTCACTTGGGCCTAACACATTTGCCTTTGATCATATGGTCAAAAACAAATCGTTGTGTATAGGATGGTGAAAGTTATGGCCTTGAAACTCTTGTGTTGGCTGATAATCATCAAGTGGTTTTCGAGACCATTCGTGTTGCTCAAATCTTAGCTAAGGTTGTTGTGGGCCCCCGACACTATCTCTTTAGCAATCCTATAGCTTGTGTGGTGAGAATTTGAATTGCAAGTCCAAGTCCCAAGCCATTAGTCTAAAACTTGCCCTGAATGTTTGTCTAGGCAAAATTCTAAGTGTAGTTTAACTTGAGATGTGATTATAGGATCTCCTTGATCCGAATGATGTCTTGAAAACTTCCATAGCTACCAATGATAATATCCATAGTCAACCCTTTTGAGCCATAAACCTTTTTCTTTCAAAAATCATGATACAAGCATTTATCCATTCTAAAAATACCCTCTCTTGGCACCCAATCTTTCCTTAGCATAAGGCAAAAGTATAAGTTTGGGGGAGAGACAAGGAATGCAACAAAGTGGTAAAAGGTACAAAATGAAGAAAAGTAAAGGCAATGAAAAAGAAAGAAAATCAAAAAGTCAAAAATAATGATCAATGTAGAAAAAAATGAAGGGATTCAATAAAAGTAAAGAGATGAAAGGTGTGAAAAGTTGAGAAAGGAGAAAAAGGTTTGAAATGAACAAGAAAGAGTGACAGTGTGTTTCTTTAACCCTTAAGAAAGAAGTTAATGACTCAAAAAAGTCAAGAGAATGTGTGCCAAAATGAAGCAAATAAAGTGCTTAAAGGAAGACGTAACCTACTTAGACCAAATATTTCCTACCCTAAACCAAAAGCCTTCACTATATCTCCACAAAAGCCCTATATGATCTTGAGTTAGGTGAATCTTACATTAGTGGTGACTCACATAAGGGGCAAGCTTATGGTACTTAGAGCCGAACTTGTGACCTTTCTTTGAGAGAGATGAGTGTGTTTTCCACAATCCTTGTTCTGAGTGCTACAACCTAAAGGTGAGGTTTGCTTAGGGAGATTTGAGGAGTATGAGTTTGGGTTCCACAATAACCAAAGTAGTAAAAAGAGTTTCTTTGATGGGTTGAGTCAACTCTTGATGCTCTTGTGTCGTACTAAATCCATGGTGCTTAGAAGGTCGAATGTTGTTAATGAATCATTTGAATTGAGGGCAATTGTTAGTCCCAATTGATGCTAGATGAGGTCACTTTAGGTCAGCTGAATTTTCTTGGATTTACTCTTAAGGAGGTGGGTCTTATTTTGTTTGCTTGAGAACAAGCAAAAGCTTAAGTTTGGGGGAGCTGATAACTAGGGATTCTAGTTCATTTTACACTCTTTTTTACTTGAGTTTTGATTTAAAATGTATACAAAATAGTCCCAAAGGCTTACATGTTGTACTTGTTTGCAGGGTTTGGTCAAAAAGGTGACAGTTAGTCAAAATCAGCTCAAAAAGGAGTGAAACATGCACAAGTACTAAGAACAAGTCAAAGCACAGCTGCAACAGACCCACCGCGGCCGCAAGCCATTTAGTGCGATCCGCAATAAGAAGATTCAAAGAGGTGCACTTTTGGGATCCCAATGCAATTCGGTCCGCTGAGGATTTTGTGCAGTCGTAGTAGCCTCTTCGCGGCCGCAATCCATTTTTTGCGGTCCGCGAAGATGGGGGTTCAGAGAGTTGGGAGTTTTAAGATAAAGGCCAATACGGTCCACGGTCCTTTTTGTGCGGACCGCAATTGAAACCACTGTGGCTGCGGTGCATTTTATGCGGCCCGCGGTGGCCAGATTCAGAGGATGATTAATCAAGCCAAGAAGCCTCATTACGGTCTGCGGTGCATTTTATGCGGACCGCAGTACCTCGTCAGGGGTATTTTTGTCTAGAAAATTTGGCCTAGTATAAATATTTTCTTTTCACATTTTTATGGCAACTTTTTGTAATCTGTAAAAGATCAGAGCACGTGAACGGCATTTTATGTCCATTTTGAGTAATTTGTAGCTAGATTAATACTGAATCTTCTTTATCTTAGTTTGTAATTAAATCATATAGGTTATTCTTCATCTATTTTTTTGCTTTCTTCCATTATTATGAGTAGCTAGACCCATTAGCTAGGGTTGTAGCTCAACCCTAGTGTGGGTATTTGATGGGTCTTTTGATTTAAGGGTTAGATGTTTATGGGTAGTTGATATTTGGACTGATTTGTGTTTTCCACATTGAATTAGTGGTTGCAAACACTAATTTGTGTCTATTTGACTTGGGATCTTCTTGAGAAAGAGAGCTTGAGTCTAGAAAAATCAGCCCAACAAGGAATTGGGGTGTCATCAAGAGATTGATAGACTCAATTAAAGGTTTAAACCTAGAGATAGTAATACCCGACTTGAGCCTATATTGCTTGCATAATTTTGACACCCAATTGGTCTTGAGAAAGTCAATTAGGGCAAAGTCACTCAAGCTACCGAGAGGTATAGAGTGAGAAATTCCGTGCATTAGCTGTATCACAATCCCCAACGTAACGTCTTTGCTTTAGGCTTTAGATCCCGTCAAGTATTCACCTAGGAGAATTCACTTCCCTAGTGCCTCTTTAACTATTTAGAAAACCTTACAAGCAATCATTCTTAGTTTAATTTAGCTTATTATTATCATAAATATTAGAAGTAATAACCAACCAAAAGATGATTGGAAGCGTAATTAAGAGCACTATGCATCTCTAGTTTAGATAGGAATCTAATTCCCACTTCTAGTTCCCTGCGGATTCGATCCCGACTATCTCGGGTAAAAGCTGCTTCAACCGCTCTCGCCACTTTGTAGTGGTGTAGGGTTGGCTCCGATCAGGGTCCGATGATGTCCATTCCCTATTTGATGAAAGACCTGGCTGAGGTGACTGAATGAAGGTGCTCGCCCGCTTGGTGAATCATGGGGGCGTATTTTTTGCATTGCTCGCACCTTTTGACGAAGTCGGTGGCCTCTGTTTTCATCATGGGCCAATAGTAGTCTGTCGTATGAGGCATCTAATGAGGAATCGGTTACCGGTGTGAGCTCCGTAGTGGCCTTCGAGTACTTCTTCGAGGACGCGCTGTGTTTTATTTCGTCTTAGGCACTTTGCTAGGGGACCACCAAACATTCTTTTATACAAGTCGTTATTGACGATGTTGTACCTGGCCACTTGCATTCGAAGCTTCTTGGCTTCTTATTTATCGGGTGGTAGCACTCCGTCCTGCAAGTATAAGAGAATACGATTACGCCAGTCCCAAGTCAGGTTTATAGATTGTACCTCGATTTGATCTATTGATGAATGGAGGAGAGTGACCACGTCCCCCTCTTTGATTATGATTTTGGTGGACGCTGCCAGTTTGGCAAGGCCGTTTTCCTCGATGTTCTATGATCGGGGTATTTGGTCGAGCTGGCATTTATTGAACTCGGGTAATAGTTTGCAAATTTCGGCCTAATATTTCTATAGTCGTTGCTCCTTAATTTGAAAAGTCTCTGTGACTTGGTTGATGATGAGTTGTGAGTCGCATCGAAGGATGAATCATCGTGCTCCATACTTGAGTGCCAACTTTAACCATGCAATCACGGCCTCACACTCGGCCTCATTGTTAGTCATATCAAGGCACCGTATGGACTAGCAGACAATTTCGCCTGTTGGGACCTCGAGCACAAGTCCCAGTCCAAATCCTGATGCGTTAGAAGAGCCATCGGTATACAAAATCCATTGGCCATGTATTTTTGCAGAAGTACTGGCAGTTTCCCTTTCTACTTCAGACATTATCTTCGTACTGAAGTGGCGACGAAGTCGGCAAGAACTTGTTACTTTATCGTCGTTCGCAGCTAATGGGTTATATCGTGATCGCTCATCTCTATGGCCCACCTGGCCAATTTGCCCGATAACTAGGGTTTGTGCAGGATACTCATTAAAGGGAAAGTCATGACCACCGAGATGGGGTGGCACTAGAAATAAGGTTTAAGCTTTTGTGAAGCTACGACCAGGGCCAGAGCTAACTTCTCGAGTTGGGGTCACCTTGTTTCAGCGTCGACCAAAGTTTTGCTAATGTAATAGATCGGAGATTACGTACCTTTATTTTCACGTACCAAGACTGCACTTACTGCGATATCAGACACAGCCAGGTAAACAAGGAGGCTTTCTTCGGGTTCTGACTTAGTGAGCAACAGTGGTGAAGAAAGGTAGGCCTTCAGTTCTTTTAAGGCATTGACACACTTAGAATTCCATTGGAGTCCGTTATCCTTTTTGAGTACGCCAAAAATTTGTGTTACCTATCGGAGGACCGCGAGATGAATATTGACAAGGCGGCTATCCAGCCAGCTTTTGCACTTGTTTTTTGCTGGTTAGATTTTTGGGATTCCTTCTATGGACTTGATTTGGTCGAGATTGACCTCGATGCCTCATTGTGATACCACAAAACCGAGAAACTTTCCATATATCACGACGAAAGCACATTTCTCGGGGTTTAGTTTCATGTCGTACCTTCTGAGTATGTCGAAGGCCTCCCTCAAGTGGTTGATATGGTCTTTATTTCTTTTTGACTTGACCAACATGTTGTCTATATATACTTCCATGGTCTTGCCGAGGTGATCTTTGAACATTTTGGTCACTAGCCTCTAGTACATTGCCCCCGCATTTTTTAACACGAACAACATCACCTTGTAGTAGTACGTCCCCTGGTGGGTGATGAAGGTGGTTTTTCCTGGTCCTCCTCCTCCATGAGGATTTGGTTGTAGCTCGAGTAGGCATCCAAGAAGCTCAGCAGTTCGTGCCTGGCTGTGGCGTCGATGAGTTGGTCGATGGGGGGCAGCGAGAATGAGTCTTTTGGGCAGGCTTTGTTCAGATTTGTGAAGTCTACGCACATCCTCCACTTACCGTTCTTCTTTTTCACCATGACCACATTTGCGACCCACTGAGGGTACTTCGATTCTCTGATAGGACCTTTCACTAGTAATTTCTCGACCTCTTCACGAACCACGTAGTTTATTATAGAGTTTAACATTCGTCTAATTTGCCTTACTGGGGGGGGGGGTAAAATGGGTCAACGTTCAACTTGTGAGTTGCTATTTCCTTTGGGATACCTGGTTTGTCTGCATGGGGAAAAGCAAATAGGTCTACGTTACTTTTTAAGAATTGGTGAAATTTACCTAGATCTTGGAGTTTATGGTCGATGAAAGTTTTCTTGTTGTGGTCGTTGTCGTCTAATTGGACGGGGTCGAGGTCTTCAACGGTTGACCTCGTGTCTTCTATGATTTCAGGGTCGTTGATGATGTCTTTCCTTTCATCGCCATTTGACCCCGACTTTGTTAATTGTTATGCTTCCTCGGCCTTTTCTTTCAACTGTTGGGTGTATGTGCAGTCTTGGGTTATGCGGTAGCATTCTCGGGCCGTACGTTGCTCTCCCCGGATGCAGAATACTCCCCAAGGGGTGGGAAATTTAATGACTTGGTACAAACTAGAGGGAATGACTTTCATGGTGTGTATCCACTTTCGGCCTATGATGGCATTGCATGTCGTATCTTGGTCCATGATGTGGAACGTAGTCTCCAAGGTGACGCCACTGGCTAGGACGGGCAGTGTGATCTCTCCAGATGTCCGCTCAATTGCATTGTTAGAACTTGTTAGTGTGATGCAACATGGCACTATCGAGGATGGATGATGCATGCGCCATTTCCATCATCGACCATAATGTGTCTTACATCAAAATCAAAAACATGTAAAGTAATGATAAGGGCATCATAGTGAGGAAAAACCAAACCGTGGGTATTTGACTTATCAAAGATGATACTTTCTTCGAGTTTGTCATACCATCCATAGGTGATTGACCGCTTGAGTTTTTGGGTGGTGATGAACTTCAAGCTGTTGATAGATGCGTTGTCGCCTTTTCCGCTGATCATTTGAATGGTCCGGACTAGGGAAGGTGGTTTGGGCAGCCCCTGGAGTTGTTCTCGCCCTCGGGCAAAGTTGGCCCTCCCAGGATCGCTCATCAGCTTTTTCAGGTGCCCTTGGTGAAGCATGTTCGGACCTCCTGTCTAAAGGCGATGCAATCGTCGGTCTTATGACCGCGTTCCTAGTGGAATTCGCAGAGGGAATTTGACTTTCTGGTGCTCGAGTTGGACTTCATCTTCTATGGCCATTTTACCTTTGAGCTGAGCTTTTCCAGTGCGTAGACTATTTCTGAGGGGGAAACACAAAAATTGTGAGCTGATAATAAGGGGGCATACCTTTTTCGTTTCGGTGGATTCCCGTTCACGGCCTGGAAGGATCTTCATCGTGGCATGGAGGTGGTATGAGGGTGCCCCTGACATAAGGCTGATGTCTTTCTCGATTAGGTCGGGACCCTGCTAGTTCTCTCCTACTGTCGTTTCTTCGGTCTTTTCTAGACACCATTTGTACCGAGGTCAGATGTTGGGTAGGTCCGTTGAGATCGTCCTCATTGGCTCTTACCTTGGCACAATAGGCGTTATGTATCTCATCCCAAGTGGTTGGAGGGTATTTCATGAGGCGATTTAGCAACTTTTTGGTCGCCCGCGACCCATTTCTGCTCAGCCCATTCAGAAAAGCGGTTACCGCCATTCCTTCAGATACATTCGAAAGGGTCATTCTTACAAGGTTGAATCAAGCGAGGAAGTCCCTTAGCCCTTCGCTAGGCGATTGCTTAATGGCGAGTATGTTGTTCACCCTCGCCTCTGCTTTTTTGGCTCCGGCATAGGCAGTGACAAAATTGTCTGCCATTTCCTCGAACGTTTCTATGGATCACGCAGGTAGCTGTGAGTACCAAGTCAGGGCTCCGCTAGTTAGGGTCTCTCCAAACTTCTTTAGCAATATGGATGATACTTGTTCCTTTGTGAGGTCGTTGCATTTCACCGCAGTGACATAGTGGGTCACATGATCCTCCAGGTCCATCGTGTCGTCATATATTTTCAAGTACGGTGGCATTTTGAAGGCTTTTGGTATGATGTGTGATGCATCCTTGTCACTATATGGTTTCTCGACAAAACGACCGACGTCTCTTTTTGGCAGAAGTTTTGGGGCACCTGGTATTTGGTCTACCCTTTCTTGGTGCTCCTTCATTTGGCTACGGAGCATTTTTTTTCTTGTTATCCATCTCCTCTATTTTCCTCAAAATGGTTGTGAGGGTGTCATTACCTACATCACTAATATTATGAGTAATACCTAATGCGGGGGGAGCGTGCTGTTCGTCAGTTGTTGATGTGGCACCAGCTCTTGTTTATTCCCTATTCGAACTCTGAGCGGGCTTGTCGAGGAAGCCGGTTAGCGTATTTTCCAACCATGCCTCAAGTAACTTTTTTAGTGCTGGTGGTGCTTCTTCTATCGTGGACGTAGACACACCCTTTCCGTGCGAGGTCGTGACATTGTCGGGAGGTGGAGGTGAGCTATTTTGCCTGGGAGAGGTGTTTGGTTTTATGTCTTCACCCCCGTTTCGTCTACTTAGTTAATGGTGTTGAGGAGATTGCCGGTGAGATCGGCTACCGCCTTTCTCTTTTCCTCTCCATTGCCTGCCATAATAGATTTGTGCAAACATGGAAATATGAGATTTTGCAAAGTTTTGTTTATTCTTTTTTTTAGATCTAGAAGAAACTAAAATTTTAACTAGAAAATCCCAACAAATGACGCCAAATTGTTTGACCAAAAAGTGTTAAGCCTTTTAGCTAAACTAATTATATAAATGATAATGGAAAATTCTAGTTAAATATAATAAGTCATAGATCCAAGATTTATGGATATCAATAACATAAAAACCACATTCAAAGCTATTAAATATCAATGGGGTGTTTAATGATATTGTTATGAATGAATGAGGGGATAGTGACAATCAATAAATATGATAAATGGCAATAAATGTAAATAGAGAGAATGAGTCACCCAAATATTAAATGAGGTGGATGATTCTCCCTCTGACAGTGATGTAAGGTAACCAAACGTGAGAATATAAAGAACTTTATCAGATCTGATGTAAGAAAGCTTGGGACAAACAACAAATCGAATCTTTGGTAAAGATAATGTTTGTAGTTACTTGAGAGTCAACTTTTCTAGAGAGAGCTTATCATATATAATATTATATAACCCTTTCTTTTTCTCTCTCGTCCTACTTATATGGGACATATCCTTACCTAAAAGTACAAATGCAGACAATATTCGGCAGAATAGTTCTTTAAAATATCTTATTGCTAAACTAGCCGTTTTGGCCGATCTGAATGCTCGACCTCGACCTTAGCTGCTCGGCTCGCCAATGTTATTTCTTAAGCATGACCGCGGCCTAATTGATTCTTGATTGCCCTCTTTCAGACAAGGTCTCCTTGATCAGATTTTGACCCATACATCTATGAAGACATTTTTAAGTCAATATTAACCGATCATGGTACTCGTCTATTTTCAATAGTTCATCATGGAAAATCGTGCAGTAAATAAGAAAATTAAATAGTATACTTAAATATTACTTCAAGATCCAGGGTTTGATAACACCTCTATGTGATGACCCGCCATGTCATCATACCACATAGGCGCCATTTGGCATATATTAATGCTATGTGGAAGCTTACATAAGAAGAATGCTAGCATTTGTGAGAAGATTCTAGAGAGGCATGGACATTTCCTTAGGAAGAACCTAGATCTTTATGGATTTGCTAGGAAAGTCCTTGGAATCTTCTAGGCTTGTAGAGAATTCTAGAAAAAAACCCTTATCTTGTAAATATCAAGGACTTGTGTAATAATTAATATTTACACACTAGCCCCTAGAAAACTAGTATATAAAGGGGGTCATTCATTTGTAATTCACCAAGAAAACAATTCAAGTTCTCTCTAATACAAAGCTTCCTTTAACAATTCTCTTGTGTTCTTTCTTCCATTCTCTTGGAGATCTTGAGTGTAGTAAGGCTGACTTGACATAGCAAGAACGTGAGCAAGTTGTGCAAGATCGTGAGCGAGTTGTCAAGTGTCGCACGTGTACTTAGTTAGCAACTAAGGACGTGACATCGTGGTATCAGAGCGAAGGTTTCAACTAAGGGAATGGCGAACGATGGAGAAATTAACGTTGCCAACACCCAAGCCAACGTCATCCAGGATGCTGCTGGCAAGAGCGGCCGTAGCAAAAAAGAGGAATGCCACCAACAAGAGCCAGGAGGTGCCACCTGAGGTTGTGTCAAACAAAGGGCTTACATCCCAAGAACCATCTGCCACTGAGGCGAGCGAGGATGAAGTGGAGGTCCTTCCAGAGGACGTCTTGCTCGGTAAAGAGTTGGTGATGAAGATGAACGCGGGGATAGATACCGTGGAGATATTTGGCCAACGCTTGGGGAAGGTGGAAGGCACCCTTAATGTTCTTGAGGGGCACACTCTTGAAGAGATTGAGAGTATCCGAAATGACTTGGAGGGACGTACACAGACTGAGATGGAACTAAGGCAAACCATCACTGCCTTAGAGTGCAGACTCATGGAGGCTTTGAGTACTATCGATGCTATGAAGGCAAAGATAGAGTCACTCGAAGAGCATGTCAATGCTGGCGTGACCGAGGTAGACAGCAATGTTGTGGTGACGAGGGAGGCCAAGATCGAGGCTCCCAAACCCTCGGTGTTCAAAGGTGTTCGTGATGAACAAGAAGTGGAAAACTTCCTTTGGCACTTGGAGAACTACTTCAGGCACGACAAAGTGAGGGACGACGAGGCTAAGATTAATATTGTGGTATTGTACCTCTCAGAAACTGCCATGCTATGGTGGAGAAGGAAGATGGCTGACGTGGAAAAAAGTCTAGGTACTATTAGCATATGGGATCAGTTCAAAGGGGAGTTCAAACGACAGTTCTTTCCAAAGAATGTCTTGTACGAGGCAAGGCGCAAGCTTAGGGAATTGAAGCAAATAGGGAGCATACATATCTATGTCAAGGAGTTCACTACCCTTATGCTTCAAATACCCAACCTGACCAATGATGACTTATTGTTCCACTTCATGGACGGGTTGCAAAATTGGGCTAAGTAGGAGTTGCAACGCCGACAAGTCACTGATATAGACCAAGCCATAGTGGAGGCCGAATCATTGATGGATTTCAGGCACGACAAAGGCAATGGCAAGGAGTCAAAGGTTAACAATGTCAAAGGTGGGGGAGACCGTGGCAAAGTCAAGGAGATACAACAACAATACTCCAAGACTCAAGACTTCAAAAGGTCGAGTGGTCGTCAGGGCTACGCCGAGAAGAAGGCACAGGTCAAGAAGAAGGGATGCTATATATGTGGAGGGCCACATGGCTTCAGGAATTGTCCTGACCTCAAGAGCCTCAGTGCCATGGTACGTGAGCGGAAGGAGAAGCCACAAGGAGAGAGTCCGAGAACCGCACAGTTGGGTATGATCAGATTATGTGGTGTTGTCACGAAGCAAGCTATCCAACCTACCGAGAATGGCAATCAGTACGTGGATATCACCATCAATAACAAGCCCACTCGTGCAATGGTGGACACTGGAGCAACTCATATTTTCGTGATTGAGGCTGCCGCAAAGAGACTGGAATTGAAGCTTGCTCCAACCAACTCTCGCGTCAAGACCGTGAATGCCGAAATACAGAATGCTCGTGGGGTAGCTAATGGATTTGGTGTCAAATTGGGAACTTGGAAAGGTATGACAAACTTTACCGTAACCGCTATGGATATCTTTGACATCATACTGGGGCAAGAGTTCTTTAGACATTGTCATACTTTAATCAACCCCTACCTCCAACGTCTCTTGGTTATGGAGAGAGAAGGAGCTTGCATGGTATCTACATTGACTATGCCACACGAACAGAGCCAAACACAACTCTCAGCTATGCAGGTTGTCAAGGGGATCAAGAAGGGGGAGCCGACGTTCGTGGAAACCATCACAAGTCTGGAGGAAAATAAGAGTTTTCAAGAGACACTGCCGCCTTGCATAGAGAAGTTGCTTGAGGAAAACAAAGATGTCATGCCCGAGGAGTTTCCTAAGCACCTGCCTCCTAGGCGAGAGGTGGATCACAAGATTGAGTTGGAGCTAGGGGCTAAGCCACCCGCATTTGCCCCATATCATATGGCACCTCCCGAGCTAGAGGAGCTCAGGAAACAATTGAAGGAGCTGCTAGATGTTGGTCACATTCGCCGATCAAAGGCACCTTTTGGCGAACCAGTATTGTTCCAGAAGAAGAAGGATGGATCGTTACGTTGTTCATAGACTACCGAGTACTTAATAAAGTCACCGTGAAGAATAAGTACCTGATCCCGCTCATTGCTGACTTGTTCGATAGACTTGGGCAAGCCAAGTACTTTACCAAGGTGGATCTTCGAAAGGGCTACTACCAGGTTCGCATTGCAGAAGGGGATGAGCCAAAGACACCATGTGTGACGAGATATGGAGCCTTTGAGTGGTTGGTGATGCCCTTCGACTTAACCAATGCATCGGCCACATTTTGCACCCTTATGAACAAGATCTTCCATCCCTACCTTGATCAGTTCGTGGTAGTCTACCTAGACGACATAGTCATCTACAACAACACCTTGGAGGAGCACATAGAGCACTTAAGGAAGGTTTTCCAAGTCTTGCGAGAGAACGAGCTATACATCAAGAGGGAGAAATGTGAGTTCGCACAATCAAAGGTGCACTTCTTGGGCCATGTCATTAGCAATGGAGAGCTACGCATGGACGAGGCTAAGGTACGTGCTATCCAGGAGTGGGAGGCACCTATAAAGGTAACTGAGTTGAGATCCTTCCTTGGCCTTGTTAACTACTATCGTCGGTTCATCAATGGATACTCAGCAAAGGCCTCTCCATTTACTGAGTTGCTAAAGAAGAACAAGCCATGGGTTTGGACGGAGCATTGTCAAAAGTCATTTGAATGCCTTAAGGCAGCTGTAACAAAGGAGCCAGTCTTGGCATTACCTGACTTTGCCAAGATTTTTGAGGTGCACACAGATGCCGCAGACTTTGCCATTGGGGGTGTCCTGATGCAAGATAAGCATCCCATAGCATTTGAGAGCAGCAAGTTAAATGAGACGGAGCAGGGTTACACGGTACAAGAGAAGGAAATGACTGCCATTGTGCATTGCCTTCGTACATGGAGACATTATCTGCTCGGGTCGAGGTTCGTGGTCAAGACTGATAATGTGGCTACTAGCTACTTTCAGACACAGAAGAAGCTCACACCAAAGCAGGCTAGGTGGCAGGATTTCTTGGTCGAGTTTGATTATGCGATGGAGTATAAGCCAGGAAAAGGTAATGTTGTAGCCGATGCCTTGAGCCGGAAAGCCGAGCTTGCTGCAATTACTTCAGCAAGATGGGACATTAGGGAGGCTATAAAAGAAGGCATGCAGCATGATCTAGTAGCCAAACAGCTTATCGAGTTAGCCAACAAAGGCAAGACGAGACGGTTTTGGATAGAAGACGGCCTACTACTTACCATAGGTTGGCGGGTCTACGTGCCTAAGTTTGGGGACATTAGACGACGGATCATAAGGGAGAGTCATGATACAATGTGGGCTGGTCATCCAGGTCAACGTCGCACTAGGGCCTTGGTTGAGTCAGTCTACTATTGGCCATGCATGCGAGATTATATAGAATGTTATGTGCAAACTTGTCTTGTATGTCAGCAGGACAAGGTGGAGCAACAACAGCCCGGAGGACTTTTGGAGCCACTACCAGTTGCAGAGCTTCCATGGGAGAGCGTGACTATGGACTTTATTACTTGCCTACTGAAGTCCGACGGTTATGGTACTATTATGGTGGTCGTGGATAGATTTTCCAAATATGCCACCTTCATACCTGCCTCACCAGGTTGCACAGCCAAGGAAGCCGCCAAGCTGTTCTTTAAGAGCGTGGTGAAGTATTGGGGCTTACCAAGGCATATAATCAGTGATCGAGACCCCTGCTTTATTGGAAACTTTTGGAGAGAGTTGTTTGACATACTTGGTACGGAGCTGCACTTTTCTACTAGTTTCCACCCACAGACGGATGGACAAACAGAACGAGTCAATGCCTTACTAGAATGCTACTTGAGGCATTATGTAAGCGCGCATCAGAAAGATTGGGCAAAGCTCCTAGACATCGCCCAATTCTCTTATAACTTGCAATGGAGTGAGTCCACTAGGCGGACACCATTTGATCTAGCCACATGCCAACAACCACAAACTCCACATTCATTACCAGTCGTGTCCTAGGGAAAGAGTTTGGGGGCTTATCATATGGCCAAAGGATGGGAGGAGCAGCTCGACACTGCTAAGTCCTACTTGGATAAGGCAACTAAGAAGATGAAGAAGTTTGCTGACCGTAAGCGGCGTCCCATAGACTATAGAGTTGGGGACATAGTCATGGTGAAGTTTAACCCAAGACAGCTCAAGGCACTACGGGGCATGCATCAGAATCCAATTTGCAAGTACGAGGGGACATTTAAGATTGTCACAAAGGTAGGCAAGATCTCATGCAAGCTTGACATGCCATCGTATCTTAAGATCTACCCTGTCTTCCATGCCAGCATGCTTAAACCATATCATGAAGATAAGGATGATCCAAGTAGGGGTCAATCAAGTCGAGCGCCAATGACTATCACCGCCACACATGATCGAGAGATTGAGGCTATCATAGATTACCAGGCCAGGCGAAAACAAGGGCAAAAAGCCACCGCTATGTTCCTCGTCCATTTGGAAAGGGCAATCACCGGAGGAGGCCACGTGGGAACGATATGAAGACTTGTGGCAATTCAAAGATAAGATCCGAGAGTTTATGCAGCAGCACTGTGTCGCGGTCGTCGCAATATTGGGTGGGGGAGAGTGTGATGACCCGCCATGTCATCATACCACATAGGCGCCATTTGGCCTATATTAATGTCATGTGGAAGCTTACATAAGAAGAATGCTAGCATTTGTGAGAAGATTCTAGAGAGGTATGGACATTTCCTTAGGAAGAACCTAGATCTTTATGGATTTGCTAGGAAAGTCCTTGGAATCTTCTAGGCTTGTAGAGAATTCTAGAAAAAGCCCTTATCTTGTAAATATCAAGGATTTGTGTAATAATTAATATTTACACACTAGCCCCTAGGAAACTAGTATATAAAGGGGGCCATTAATTTGTAATTCACCAAGCAAACAATTCAAGTTCTCTCTAATACAAAGCTTCCTTTAACAATTCTCTTGTGTTCTTTCTTCCATTCTCTTGGAGATCTTGAGTGTAGTAAGGTTGACTTGACATAGCAAGAACGTGAGCAAGTTGTGCAAGATCGTGAGCGAGTTATCAAGTGTCGCACGTGTACTTAGTTAGCAACTAAGGGCGTGACATCTATCTCTAAAAGGAACAACAAAGAATATTTCAAGAATCAATGTTCTGTAACCCTTCTTTCTTTAAAGGGAATAACAATAACCACTTTTTTCCGTAACTTTATGTGTGGCTTAGTTATCCCAATACTCTTTTTCTTCCCATATATCTCTCCATGCACCAACGTCAAACCCAAAGACCATTATTCCAAGCTTCTCTATGAAAAATGATTTAAGCTCATGGTTAGCGATTGTTTCCATAGTCTTATTGGTTCGCCCATGGAATTCTGAACTTCCTGAGAATAGAGAATTTTTTCAATTTCGACGCTCAGAATATGCAGGTATAAAAATGTGAACATACAATAAATTAATATTGCTCTGCTTCTTCCATAAATAGGCTGAAATTGGTATCCTTATGATCAGAAGATAATTTTCACAGAGATAAGATAATACCAAAGAGTTTATGTGCAAAGATTAATAGAATTTTTTTAATCTATTCCGAAATCAGTCTCCTCGCAAAGTTACTTGAACCCCTCATGACTTCAGGTGCATCTTTGAATTTTAAAAATCCGTTATACAAACTATAAAATATCAATCTATTTATTGGAGATTGCCACTACTCAACACATTGAAAATTTTCAAAATAATTGATAGCGCACCACAATACCAAGAATAAATATATACAGGATTTCTAAAGTTTATCAAAAGCTTGAGATTACGTCTTTGGTATTTCCTATGCACGGCAAAATTTAAAGACGCCAAAATTTACGTCTTTGGATAAAATAAATTTTCTGCCTCTTCCATGAAATGGGATGCATTTTTATCCTTATGAGTAGTCAATTTTTGCGAGACAAGATAATACAAAGAACTTTGTGCCAAAATAAATGATTTTTTAGCCGAGCTAAGACTGAAGAGGAGTAAGTTATTCGAGACGTTGTAAACTTGACATACGATTATCATAGAAAATTTAGCACAAAGGATGAGTAGATACAAAAATACATCAAGAAATTAATATATACAAATCAGAGATTTTAGCTCCCCCTATATATTAACAGTTCAATGGGATTATAGAGGCGGTTTCCTTTCAGACACTTCTTGTCCATTTCTCTCATATGTTTTGTTTGACTTTACCTCCCAAATTAATCAATGTAAATATAAAGACATGAGCTTAGAGCGAAAAAGAGCAAATTTTCCTAAGGAAGGCCGAGAATTTGATTGCAACATCAATACAAATAATTGCCAAGTCTAAAAAAATATATATAAGAAACTGCGTAGTTATGATGCCAAAGGAAGGCTGTCACGATCCCAAACCGGACCCGATCGTAATGGCGCCTTTCGTGAAGACAAGGTCAGCCGACACAATTTCCAAATCAACCATTTCCCATTAAAAGTTGTTTTTATACCATTTATAACTCAATAATCTCATAATGAATATCAAAAGAAAAATGCGGAATAATTACACATGCCCGACATCGGAGTGTCACTAGTCATGAGCATCTACCAAGGTCTGAATACAACAACAACAGTCAAAAGTGTACTAAGTACAGTAATGAAAATGAGAGGAAAGAAGCAGTGTTGCGAACGTCGTGCAACCACCTTGCTAACTCTAATGACCCCGCATCTGAGCAATCAACATCCGCTACCGGGTTCCGAAATACCTGAATCTGCACACGAGGTACATGGAGTAATGTGAGTACTCCAACCCAGTAAGTAATAAGAGTAAATAAAGACTGAGCAGTAGGAAACGATGAATCCATAAATATGATAACTCAATAAGCACAACATGCTTTCAATCAGAATACAAGTCAAACGTCTCATTTAAAATCCAGCTTTTGGTAAAAATCATTTAAAATACTTTCCAACAGTTTCAGTAGGGGTTCGATACCATTTATAATAAAAGAGATGAAAACCATAATCGGCCCCTCAGGCAAAACATAGTTCGTAAACAGCCCCTCGGGCAAAACAAGAATCATAAACACCTCACAACATAAAAATCTTAGTGGAAATAACAAAGCCAACTCAGTGATTAAATACTGAATATCTCATAAAAACTCCAGCTTAAATGAAAGTTGTTTAAAAATATTTGTTCCACATTTTCAACAGAGGCTCAGTATAAAAAGGAGTGAAAACAACAATTACATCAAAACAAGCCCCTTGGGTAGAGCATCACTCATATATGTATACAGCCCCTCGGGCAAGCCTCTCAGTCACTCGAGACTCAACTCTCATCAGTCCATGCTCACACTCAGCACTCACACTCAATAAGTGCAATCCAATCCGTATATCGCTGCGGCGTGCAACCTGATCCATATATATATAGTCGATTGCGCTCACTGGGGCTGTGCAGACTCCGGAGGAGCTCCTACAGCCCAAGCGCTATATCGCTACGGCGTGCAGCCCGATCCATATATATATAATCCTCACAACCAGGCCCTCGGCCTCTCTCAGTCATTAGCCTTACAATCAGACTCTCGGTCTATCTCAGTCATCAACCTCACAATCAGACCCTCGGTCTATCTCAGTCATCAACCTCACGATCACTCGGACCATCAGTAAAACAGGGAACTCAGCCCAAATAGTATTCACATTTTTAAGAAATAAAGTGATAAAACCAGATTTAAACAATAACAGGTAAAACATGACTGAGGATATGCTTTCAAAACAAATAAAGTGAGGAAAAATAGTGAAAATGCCTCTAAGGGTCTCAGCAGGTCGGCACAAGGCCCCAAACATGGCTTATAGCCCAAAATATAATATAAATCTCTAGAACGTGGAATATCATAAGATTTCAAATAAAATACGCGACTTAACAGTCGTATGGGACGGACCATGTCACAATCGCCAACGGTGCATGAGTCCACGCCGTCATCTAGCGTGTACGTCACCTCAAAGTAACACTACATGTGTAATCCGGGGTTTCAAACCCTTAGTATTTACAATCATTACTTACCTTGATCCGGTCCAAACTCTAGCCCGCGATGCCTTTGCCCGCATGAATCGACCTCCGGATGCTCCAAGTCTAGCCACAATCAGTACATAACTATTAAAATATGCTAAGAGAATAAAGCCCACTCGAAAATATCCAATTTACATCAAAATCCCGAAATTGCTCCAACCCGGCCTCCGGGCCCACGTCTCGAAATTAGGAAAATTTTATATCAATAGGATCCTTATCTCTCACGAGTTCATACATATCAAAAGTTCTCAAATCCGACCCTAAATGGTCCTTCAAATCCTCAATTAAAGGCCTAAGTTCCCAAGCCCTAGTTTCCCCAATTTTAACCTTTGATTTCCATAATTTCTAGCTTTAATCCATGAAATAATAGCATAGGAACGAGTTTTGGGTCCAAATTCCTTACCTCAATGAAGTTCTCTTGAAATCCCCTTCTCAAATCACCCAAGAAGCTCCCAAGCAGAAGTCAAAAATGGTGAAATAGCTAAATCTCGCGAAATGAAATGACTTATATGTTCTGCCCAGACCCTTCTGCATCTGCGGTCCAAAACCCGCTTCTGTGGTACCGCATATGCGGTCAAATCCTCCCCTTCTGCGAAATTCACTTACCAGCCGCAAACTGCATCTGCGATCCTCTCTCCGCATCTGCGATTCCGCAGATGTGATCTCATTAGCCGCTTCTGCGGTTTACTCCCGCTTCTGCGACGCCGTACCTGTGGCCCCCAAACCGCAAGTGCGAAAATACCAGAAGCAGCAATATCAGTTGCTGCAACAAGATTCCAACCTCTCCGTTAACCATTCGAAATCACCCTGAGGCCCCCGGGACCTCAACCAGAAGCACAAGCATAACCCAATACCTTATACAAACTTGTACCAACCTTCAAAATACCTCAAACAACATCAAATCAACCAAAGCACATCGGATTCAAGCTAAACTTTCTAAAATCTTCCAAATTTCGTTTTTGATCAAAAACCCAACCAAATCACGTCTGAATGACCTGGAATTTTGCACACACATCCCAAATGACATAACGGAACTACTGCAACTTCAGGAATTCTATTCCGACCCCTATATCAAAATCTCACCTATCAACTGGAAAACGCCAAAATCTCAATTCGCCAATTCAAGCCTAAACCTTCCACGGACTTCTAAAAATGCATTCCGATCACGCTCCTAAGTCCCAAATCATCTAACGGAGCTAACCAAATCATAAAAATTCCTCTTCGAGATCATATACCAACAAGTCAAATCTTGGTCAAACTTTTCAAATTTTAAGTTTCAAATTGGGAACTGTTCTTCCAAATTCATTCCGATTACCCTGAAAATCAAAACCAACGATTTACATAAGTCGTAATATATCACGCGGGGCTTTTCATGCTCGAGAACTGGCGAGCAAAGTAAAAAAGCTCAAAACGACCGGTCGGGTCGTTACAAAGGCAAATAGTTCCACATGATGATTACATTAAAGGACACCTCTATTGCCGGATTGTAGTTGTATCACAAATGATGAATATATTGAATTCCTAACTAATCCCTAAAATCTAAATCTAATTAGAGTCTCCATAAGATATTAAACATGATTGGCAGAGGAGCAACATAGCTTGCAGAAGAATGCTAATTAATTAGGTGGCAATTCAAAAATCACAGCAATAGATAAGACTGAGCATGGTGTATCTGACTGAGCATATTGTATCTAGATTTCTATTTATACCTCTTCATACTACACTTATTTTTCTGGAACATGTCAATCAAGTCTTATTTCTCTGAGGTCGCTATAATTTTCTTCAAAATGTAATATCCGGTTCATTGATCTACACAACAAACATATCTTTTTCTCCCCCAACATTAGAGAATGTCCAATATTTATTAAAATTATGCCCACAAAATTGACGATAATTTGTTGATGGTGAGGGTTCATGTCATACTATACCATAGAAATGTGCTAATTACACACACCAAAAAAAAGTTAACTTTTTTGGCAACAGAAAGTCTGCAAAAACACTAAAAAATATGGGAGCAGCAAATTACTAAGAGATTCACGGAAGCTTAATAGTTAATACAACGGCTCACTAGAGGAGTTTAACAATATCACAGTTTCAACATCCAATGCATTCATCAATGATAGGTTATATGCATCTTTGTTATGTTTTGATGATCTAACAAACTTAATGATAAGAACCAGATAAGGAACCTGTTACAAATTCTCAAGTACTTAAGAACAACAAATCTCAATCTGAGGGCGTGGTTAAATTCTTCAGAGTCAAAGAAACAATAGAGGAAACAGATGGACACTTATTCCCTTGCTGACTGTACCAGTCAATCCCCCCTCCCCCTCTTCCCCCACAGCTGTAAAGTTGCTATATGCACATGCAATAGTGCAAACAGTGCAGCAGTCAACTTTATGGGGAATGCCCTTGTACCAAACATGCTTGCATCATTCAAGTGATGTCACCTATGTAATATTAACATTGAAGCAAATGCAAAACAACACACTTGCACATTCAAGAATCTAAGAAGCATTTCTCTCAAGTGTGTGTGTCAATCCTGCAAGTGATACTCAAGGGCATCAAGAACAAAGAACAACATAACAAAGGACCGTTTCCTGTATTGAGTCATTACATGTCCTTAGTTGTGTTGCACCTTTGTTAAAGTACTTTACTTGTAATTCCTACTTAGCTTAGTTAGAAGCATTGTGTAGGAAACCTTTTGTAAAATCATAAACCTTGTGTTTGTATCTTGACTAGAGTTAGTTGAGTTGTAAGCTTTGTAATAGACTTATTACAAAAGGGCTTGTAATATAGTTGTTACAAGTTAGTGAGGGATTAAGAGGTTAATTCCTATGTTACAATAGGTTGTAATATGAAGTTTACTCAGTCGTGAAGTTTAAATCCTACAAGGGTATGTCGTGGTTTTTAATCCCGTGAGCTGGGAGTTTTTCACGTAAAACTCTACTGTGTATTTACTTACTGATGTGTGTGCTTTATGTGGGAACTAATAGAGAACCTGGTTCTCTATATAGTTTTGGTGGACCCGTAATTTCTACCAATGAGTATGTGTGTGTGTGTGTGTGTATATATATATATATATATATATATATATATATATATATATAAAGAACTCAATTTGGCGCCATGTATCAACTCAGCCTACTAATTGGTAACTCATTTTTCACTTATTGGTATCGGGTAGCTAATAAATATATATCTCACAATAATAATGTGTATATCAAAATGTATATCACAAATTTGTTTTCTCTATTTACATATATCAAAGTGTATATCAAAAATATATTTTCCTTCTTTGTATAAATATGGTGGATTATAATTTATTTTTGTCTCTATATCCAAGCATATAATACAAAAATAATTATATTGTTTGTATATCACTGCGTATAATACATCAAATAATATGTATACCAAAATGCAAATCGCAACTTTATTTTCCTTCTTTATGTATATCAAAATATAGAACAATTTTTTTCTTTTTTTTTTGTATAACCAAAATTATTTTTTTCTTTGTATATATCAATATAAAACAAATAATTTCTGGTAGATAATATATATATATATATATATATATATATATATATATATATATATATATATATATATATATATATATATATATTTGTTTCTCGGCATGTGCATTGCACGTGTATATTAAGTCATGTAATACCCGATTATATTTCTTGCACCTCTCAAGTGAAAGACAGAGCTTGATACTTGCAAAAATGAAGATGATTGGTCATTCATTTGGGTCATATATTGGGCATTTTTATTCGGTGTCAATGATAACTTTTTTATTACAGTGATCCAAGAAGTGTTTCTAATAAGTTTATCTCGAGCTTAAAATATTTTCTAAAGTCCAAGATAACAAATGGTTTACAGTTGCACTCTTAGTAACGTAAAGGATACACATAATAAAGAATAAAATAGATAAAATTAAAGCCAAACAATTCAAACTCAATTAAATTCTACTCATTTCCAAATTACGACTATTTTACATAACATATACAACTCAACAATAAAAGATATTTAGAACTCATATCAGAAATCAATTGATAAACAAAAACAAGGAGGAACATGAGAGGTTTGTATGAATATAAATGTTTTTTGCTAATTAAATAGAAGTGAATTTAAAAGTTGATTTTGCTGAAAATTAATAATATGAAAGTTTAGCAGATAAATAGAAGAAGATGACTGAAGAAAGAAGATGATGGTCTGGTGAAGAAGTAGTAAGAAGCCATTAACAGAGAAGATGGAAAAGGTGATTGCTTATTTTACCATGTTTTTGAGTCAAAATTTTCAAACTACGTTCAACGTACTATGTATTATGTCGAGTATTCCATGCATCCAACATCTTATGTATATATGCCTTTTAATTGTTTCTTTTTTATTGTAAAGAGCACAGTTTGTTGTACTAATAATAATTTGTCTTTCAAATCTCTAGAAAGGCAGGGAAATAGGATATAACGAATAATTACAAAGAAAATAACCATGCACTTGTATTAAGAAACATATTTTCTTAGTGATATATTTATTTGCAACAAATTATTTGGGTAGAGAGACAGGTAAGAAAATTCTAAGAGATTATCCAAATAAAGATAGTGAACCCAACTTCTTCTCAATCACTAATCCCTACACATCAAATATTATGATATCTTTTAATTGCTGGGTCATTAATATGAGACAGTTAACCATGTCACCTAACAACGCCTTATCTTTTATTAGGGAAAACTATCTATGTTTTGAAAGTATGTTAACGCCATATTCACTTCTTGGGGCGAACGTAGAAATATATAAAAAATTTATTATTTATCTTCTATTAGGAACCATGCTGAAATCTTGATAGTTTGGAATGGTGTAGCACAAATGGTACTTCATCATTATGATGGTGAATTCAAAAATTTCACCAAGCGGGCATTACATGTTAAATTAAGTTTAGTTCACATGATGTATCTAAATGCAGCAACATTGAAAGCACTTCCAAATTATAAATTTATCTATTATGTTGGATCATCAAAATATTTTTATTTTATGAACTTTAAACAGAGAGAAAAAAGGAGGAAAAAATAATACTTGATAAAATATGTTTTGGCATGTTATTAAATCAAAACAAAGTTAAAAGTTAGGCAATTAGACGGTGGAAAAGATATTTATGGATTAACTTAGTTATCATACAAATGAATAACACGATTTACATGAGAATGCATCTTTCATTTGCAAGAAGCTGATATGGCATTTACCGAAGTGAGCATATTACAGTTTATGTAACGTATTAAGGGAATCAAACAACAATAGCATGTACAATATAGTCATTATAAGAGTTTTATTTAGAAGAAGATTATTCACTCGATAGTTCAAGGGCGGCCAGACCCTAAAGCATGTGAAGCACTTGCTTAAGGCCCCAAGAATTATAGGGCCCCAAAATTATTATTTCTCTATATACAATATATTATTTGTATAATTATTTCTTAGTATTGATAAATTTATTTCTTTATTTTCATATTAATAATAACTTAGTATCTTCCTCTAATTAATATAACCAAAATAGTTTTCCGTCAATCTTATTTTACGTTTTTACTGAATTATATTTCTCTATTCATTAGTTAGTCATGTAAATATACCTAATAATCTAACATATCATGTATTTTTCTCACATAAATTATACTCCCTCCGTCCTAATTTATATGAAGGTATTTGAATGGACATGGAGCTTATGAAATAAAGAAAGATTTTAAAACTTGTGATCTACAACAAATCAAAGAAACTTATGTTGCTAGAAATTATCTTATTAAGGGTTAAAAAAAATCAAAGTTGAATTATTATTAAATATAGAAAAGGGCTGACTAAAAAAATAAATATATCACATAAGTTGAGACAGAGGACGTATGTTTTATGGATTCTCTCATTTCACAAGTTAAATTCATTCAATTTTTTGTACTTTATAAAACCAAGTTCTTATTTTTTTCATTTCATACTCACTTCTCATATATATATATACACACACACTTGAGGAATTAGACCAAATAAATACCTTAGGAAATAGCCAAACATACATAATAGACATAATTAATTCCAGTGAAAGACATTTACTTATAATATATATGACAAAAAAATAAAATTAATTTTGTGGTACCTGAAGTACGACTACAGTACTACATAACGGCAAATTCATGTGCTCCTTCCATGTATCTCGTTTTTGCAATTGTCCTGCTTTCATCTCGAAGTAAATTTTTAAGAAAGAAGAAAAATAAATGGGAATGATAATGAGAGAATTAAAGTAACCCAAAACTTGGTGTCTCTTTGCAAACGCTTTTTCCCTCTTTCCAAGCGTCGGTTCTTTTCCTTGTTGTTTTATTTTTGTAGGCATCTTTATGTATTGTAGGTGTCTCTTTGTATTTTTTTAGTTTAATAGGTTATTAAAATAAAAAGGTATTTTAACTTTTAAATTAAGAGGTTCTTGTTTTTAATATAGTATAAATAAATAAATATATAAACACACACATTGATATACAAGATGGGAATTTGATTTATTAAGAGAGAAGAAAAACGAATACAGTTATCATGTTCATACTGCATAACGCATCAAATAGACACATTGTAGTTTTCTTTTTCTTTTTCAATGAACTTGTTCCGACATAAATGGGCTAGGTTGCTCTATAGGCTCTGCCATATGCCAAGTGCAGCCGGCGTTTATGGGGGAGAAATTCAAAAATAGCCAGATTTACAATTGGTCGTTACCCAATTTTAAAAGTAATCGAAATTTAGCCACTTTTCATGTAAAGATAAATCTGAGCGAAAACACTGTTCAAAACCCGGAAAATACGCCAGTATATTATACTGGAGTTCTAGCATAAGTATACTTGAACTCCAACATATTATACTGGAGTTCCACGATAAGTATGCTGGAACTCCAGCATAGTATGATAGAGTTCCAGCATAAGTACACTAGAACTCCAGCATAATATATTGGAGTTCCAGCAAGTATAATTGTCCAGTATAATATACTGGAGTTTGGAACACCGGTGCTCCAGTCTCCAGTACATTATACTGGAGTCAACAAAGTATACCGGTCCAGAATAATATACTGGAGATCATACACAGGTGCACCGAACTCCAGTATATTATGCTGGACTGGTCTCTGTTGCAGCAAAATAGTGGCTATTTTTTATTGACTTCGTAAACGCTAGCTATTTTTGAATGACCAGTCCGAAAATTGACTATACCGTATTATTTTTACTGTTTATGGTAGTTTGGTCCTATATATGTTTGTTTAGGTCCAATCAATAGGGCTTAACCTGCAATCGACAATTCAAATTTTCACGGATGTGTAATCAGATCTCACTGATATTTGCATGATTTGCAATAATATTCCCTAGACCGTGTGAGAGAGAAGCAATAGAAGAAGATATAGGGGGAGAGAGAAATGGGGAGAGAGAGTAAATAGAGAAGTAAGAGCCTGTTTGGATGGGCTTAAAAGATGGTTTGACCAGCTGATGAAATTCAAAAATATCCAGATTTACAACTGGTCGTTCAAAAATAGCCTAGTTTCAAAAGTAATCGAAATTTAGACACTTTTCAAGTAAAGATAAATCTGAGCGAAAATACCGTTCAAAACCCGAAAAATACGCCAGTATATTATGCTGGAGTTTCAGCATAAGTATACTTGAACTCCAGCATATTATACTGGAACTCCAGCATAATATGATGGAGTTCCAGCATAAGTACACTAGAATTCCAGCATAATATACTGGAGTTCCAGCAAGTATACCGGTCCAGCATAATATATTGGAGTTTGGAGCACCGGTGCTCCAGTCTCCAGTATATTATACTGGAGCCAACAAAGTATACCGATCCAGCATAATATGCTGGAGTTCATACACAGGTGCACCGAACTCCAGTATATTATGCTGGACCGGTCTCTGCTGCAGCAAAATAGTGGCTATTTTTCATTGACTTGGTAAACGCTTGCTATTTTTGAATGACCAGTCCGAAAACTGGCTATACCGTGCTATTTACTTTTTAACTTGTGAAAGCGTTTGGCAGCCATAAAAAGGGCTTAAAAAAGTTAAAATCTACTTTTAAAAAAAGCCAAAATCAATAAGTTGGAAAACCCAACTTTTTCGAAATTGGCTTAAAAGTCATATTGCTTTGACCAAGTATATTATATTTTTATCCTTTATAATTTTTCTTAATCCTGAAATTACCCCTTAATAGAAAACCCTACAACATACTAACTTTTTTTTTTCTCCATTCTTGCTGCAGCAACCTTCTTCTCCATTCTTGTTATAACATACTCTGCATTCTTCTTCCTCTTCTTCCATAACTTCCCTCTTTTTTCCTTTCATTTCTTTCTTTACATTTCATTCATTATTTTCCCCTCTTTTTCTTTTTCTTTTCCTTTCATTTCTTTGTTTACGCACTCCTCATATTTTTCAGTAAAACACTTTTACATTTGGTTTACTAATAGCAGACCAAATATATATACTGCTCCTTTCTGTAAATTTCATAGGTCGTAACTACGACTTTTGTGGCTAATTTGCCAACTTTTTCTTTTATCTTTTTTTGGGATTTTCATTTTTCAACTCAAGAATAGAAGCAACAGCAACTCAAGAATGGATTTGATTAACAAAGAAAACGCGTAGAGGGTTTATGACATTTGCATTGAAAACTAAATCCGATAGCTTTTGCCTATATCCGATATTTGTATTGAAAATTTCATTAAATGTATAAGCATATTTAACTTGGAAACTAATTCATTAATCCAGTTATTATTGTTTATTAACTTGAGATTTCTGTAGGAACCCATAAACTTCTGGATCCGTCTCTGTCGGCCTTATAGATCTGTATATCACATGCATAACTTTATATATCATGTTGAGTCGTCCTATATCGAATATTCTCTTATATTTTATTCTGATTATCTCATGACGACCTTTCCGGCAAATTTAAGCATGATAGTGTAATAATGAGAACGCAAAGAAAAGAAACTTAAGTATCTAGAGAAGCTAACTTATCAAATGATGAACTGCTACCGACAGTATCACACCTAATTCCACTGTTTAACCAAGAAAGTGAATGCACGGTTTAGCACTTAACCCAAAAAAGATATCCTCGTCAGTCACGGAAAGTTATACATGTAGAACAATAAATGAAATACATAGCCATTGTTTTTATGAATATTCAACGAAACCCAGTTTGGAGCTGCAAATATGCCCTGCTATCTCTTCTACCATTGTTGTATGACTTGCCCCAACCAGCAAGTGGCAGTAAGATATCAGGCCGGTCATGGTCACACCATTCAAAAATTAAAAGTAGTTTCACACTCAACACGCCCTTACCCCGTGGAGGGGGAGGGGGGAAGATACAAAAAGGAATACCACTAGCGACGGTAGCCCTCTTCGTATTCGGAAGAGAGGAGGTGCAAATACAAAAGAACCCCACTCGTTAGCAGCCCTCTTTGTTTCTACAAGGGAGGGGAGAGACAGAAGGCATAAGATCGAAAATCAAACCAAAAATTGCCTCAATATCAATGAGTTACAGCACCAGCAGACAGAGGCACATATGTGCTGAACGACTCCCATTGAACTTCTCTTAATATTTTAAAATCTTTTATCAAACCCAGCTTTATAGAGCCAGATGTTCCAGCTTTATAGTGTTGGGAATAAACCCCTTGCCAAAATAATATTCACGGTAATAAAGCGGAATAATAATGTAGCACCGAGATACGGTAATTAACAAGAATAAAAGAGTAACAATGACACCAAGATTTTTACGTGGAAAACCCTTCTGAATAAGGGAAAAAACCACGACCCCGAGAGGAGCAACTGATATCACTATAGTAAGGAATTTTACACTTTGTAGGTCGGAGATAAATACTCCAAAGACCACTACAACACTCAAAAGAAATAACCCTCTTTTGATATTCCCACCTCACTACAATATCGCTCACTCTCTATTTTCCTCACAGACTATTTTCTTATACCTTGTCTGTGAAACCTCACTCTTTCTTTCTCTCTTTGTTGGTGTGAAGAAATGAGAGTTGAAGCTCTCCTTTTATAGCCAAAGCTTCACCCTCTAAAGCCTACAATATTTGACAATTTACACACACTTTTCACAATTCAACAAAGTTGGCTACCAAACCAAAGAAATTCAACAAGGTTGGCTACCAAACCAAACTAATTCAACAAGGTTGGCTACCAACCAAACCAAGTCAACAAGGTTGGCTACCAAACCAAAGAAAACTCTTATTAGGCACATGCCTAATACTTCTTCAATGAGATGGACATCATCAATCTCCCCCTCCAGTCTCATTCATCCAGAGGAGGTAGCACTGTCTTCTAGTTTGAATGCATGCCGACAAGTTCTTTGCATATAAAGCAACCTTATTAAATACTGAAAAAGAATCTTAATTAAGGGGAAAAGAAAATACTCAGATCTAACCTTGCGCTTCAGCAATTTACCAAAATTCTTCACCCACTTTTGCCATCCTTCTGCAAGTGCACCAGAGAGCTCGCCACTGTCGTAGGCAGCTAACAAGCTCTTAGCAACTTCAGAAACCCCATCTTCTAAGATTGGTTTTCCTTCAGCGCTGCAAATGGCATTGCGTATATCATAATAAGTAAGTCACATACTATAAGCTTTTCTCCTTTAATTTAACATCATTTCAGGCCTTGTAATAGATAATTGGTTGCTCTTTACAAAGAATCAATGTTTTGTTGAATTGTCTTTTGTATTCAATTTGTAAAGGACTAAATGGGGAATCATTTTTGTGGAAATTATCTTTTCTGTTCGTCTTGTAAATGGGGATAACCATCCGTTTTGCTATAATTAATACCTTTACTTATTCGAACAAATTAAGCTCATTAATCAACAAATATTTTCATTAACACCTTAATGAATAGACCAAGTTGAAATTGTTGAAAACATAATTAAGTAAATAAAAGTATGTTCTCTCTAACATTTTAAGCTTTTAGTTGAGATGGTTACACACTTCAACAATGTACCAGAGCAGGCTGAGGTCTTGGGGTCGAGTCTCATCGTCACCTAATATCAAAAGGAATTTTCACGTGTTTGGCTCATAAAAAAGAATCAAGTCCGCATGTGAGGGGCTTGTTGAAGACATTTTCTATCTAGACTATTCATTCTCTTTAACTAGAGAACTTTTCATCTATAAGCATCACATAGTACAGTTTCTCAAGAGGATTTCATAAATCACCTTGCCAAAGTTTCATATAAAGGATAAGATAGCAAACTTGAAAGCGCTTTCTCTGAATCTGTTATCAAGTCAATCCCATCCTTCAGGAGCAAAACAGCATCCTGTACATATAGAAAAGTTAACAGGTATAAGAACCATAACTCCAATGTACACTGAACATCAACTTTTGAATTGATGTTTAACGAATAGCATTTATGCAACAGTCATTGGGTAAAGGGGGGAATATTTTCAGCATTTCAAAAGTTTCGATCATGTTTGACATTTAGCTAATTCTGTACCTGATGCATTAAGAATCATACCAGCAAACAAAACCGCCAGTTGTGTATTCTACCTCGACTAATTCAACTTTTGCAAAAGTTCGGTCTGATTTTCAGTTAGTGAATTTTGATAACTGAAACGGAACCGTAATAAATTCCGTACGGCTTCGTTATAATTTTCGACTAAATTTACACCTACCGTTAGTACACTAAACAAATTTGCCCTTATACCTAACGGATATCCACAGTGGCCATCTGACGCAGTAAATAAAATGCTAAGGTAGATTCCATGTCACCATTTTTTACTAATATCTTATTTTTTACATTTATCAAATTAGAAAATTTAAAGAGAAATTATCCCACATTTAACCTAGTTTTGTTTAATAACTCACTCCCTCTCTCCTTTAGCAGTTATCGGCGACGGCGAGATCAACAGGCCAGTTAACCAGCAAATCAGATCTCTCTTTACTTAACTCTCTCCCTTTTTTTCCACCCTCCTCTCCCTCTCTCTCATATACTGTATCCGCCTGCAACCTACACGAAAACACCCACCCAGCACCAGAAACCAAATCTGTCCGAACACCACCGGAAGCCACCAGACCCAAAAACTCTTCGACCACAATTTACCTTTCTTGCTTACCCAAATTCAGATCCTAGTCGAAAAAAAGGAAACGATGGTGAATAGCACTGGCCTAAAAAACGGCAAGTCGGGGAAATACAAATATAGATCTGTCCAAAAATAAGAAAAGCAGCTCCACCACCAGTATCTTGCCGGAAGTTGCTTCGGCGTTTGTCGCCGTTAGTAGCAGTGTCTGACATTTTCTTTGCCACTATTTAGCTGATTTATTTCTTAATTGGATATAATTGATTTGAATAATACTACACTGCTAATTAACCTTGGCCAAGAAAACAAGCAAGAACTTTCAGGTCTTGAGTCCTTTTCTTTTTAACAATCAATGAAGACCTCGATTTTATGTGATCCCATGTGATCGATTCAAAGATAATGAAAGTATCTAAAGCTTATTCTCGACCTCAACTTCTTCTACTGTGCCACCTGACATGGCTCTTTGTAAGGTTCTGATAGTGCTTTGCTTTGAGGATGAAATTTGTAGAAGAAAAATATGTTAAATTGTAGAGAATTTTTTCCAAGGGTTTCTCTTTTTTGGGACAATTTCTTTTTAAATTTTCTAATTTAATAAATTTAAAAAATAAAATATTTTTAAAAAATGGTGACTTGGACTAGGATGCTCCAAGGGGCTAATCGATAATTTTCTTTGTACTTTCCATGTGAGAGTTGTAAAGACCCGTAAAATTCTTAACCAAAACTCGGGGTTTCGTGGTGCTGAGTTGGATTTCGGCGTTATTAGCGGTTCGGCCCTTTTGGATTGAACCGTACCTTTCAGACTTGGAGGAAAATGTTGCTCAAAAGGACGCGTTTCTGCGGCCCATTATGCGACCGCATAATCACTCTGCGGACCGCATAATGGCCGCAGAGTGCAACAGAAAGTTGGCCAATTTTGAGGCTAGTTATGCGACCCAATTATGCGATCGCATAATCGCTATGCAGGTCGCATATTAATCGCATATATGCCCTGAACTTTTGTGAAAGGGAAGTTCTGCGGTGCATTATGCGACCGCAGAACAGGTGTGCGGACCGCATACTGGTCGCATACACAGTCAGAAAACTCAACTTCCTAAGGCCCCTTCTGCGGTGACTTTGCGGGTCGCATAACCATTATGCGGTCGCATATGTGACCGCAAACCTGTGTCGGGGCACCCATTTTCTTAATTTAAAACCGACCCCCATTCCGTTAAACACCCCCCCCCCCGGGCCATTTTCAACACATTTCTCTGATAATTAGAGTAAGAGGGAGGGGTCAAAGAGAAGGGAAGGGGTCTCCACTCCCTCCCAATAGGTAAGTTTCTATCACCCAAGCTCTCAATTCCATATTGTAGCTAAAGGGACCATTAGTGCGGTAATTCATGGGATTAGGGTGGTTACCTTGCATGCATGTGATCCTAAGGTATGTGGAGGAGTGCTAAAACAAAGATAGGAAAGAATGGGGAGTGGGTTGGGGGAATCTTCCACTAAAAAGGAGTCATGAGACCCTAACTCATAATGTTTGATATAATGCTCAAATGAGCTAGGGTTATGATCAATTTCTTAATAATGACTTCAATTGTGCTACATTGTTAAATAGATTGAAGGTGCTAAAGGTTCCGGAACTTGATGTAGGAATTAGGAAAAGACTCAATTAAGGTATGTATGGCTAACCCTCTTCTTCTTAGTGTTGAACTCTTGGTATCCGAATAATTGGCGTGAGTTCCGAGTTGACCATACTAGATGGATTGCCTTAATGTGTTGGGTTGAAAGATTTTGTTCCAAATTTATTCTAAGTGTTTACCCTGAAATCATGACAGTTGAAAATGTGATTATGCTCCCCAAGTGCTCTTTTTCTTTCCTTATGTGTGCATGCCTTATATGATAGCACTTGTCGTCATGGATTATGAAGTTATTTGAACGAACAATAAAATGGGAAGACTTGAATTATAAAAATGTGTCCAAGTGCTAAGAATTACTTAATAAATGGGGGTGTTTGTGCCATGTAATGAAAAAATGGAAAGAAATGTGAATTCAGGAATAATTGAAAGAGGTTATGTCCCAAGTGAGATGGCTTAGCCGATCGGGCCGAGATCGGACGTCATGCTATACACATGGTGGCATTTACGTTGGATTTCTAATTATCATTGTGAATTTAGATATATCTTACTTGGAATGACTTAGTCGGTCGGGCCGAGACCGGACTCCGTGTAAAAACATGGTGGCATCATGGATTGTGGTACTTGGCATTAAAGATCATTAACCTAAAGAGATGGAAAGATTTAACCGGAACTATGTGAATCTTATTTGGTGTTCCCTTGTAATTCCGTGAAGTACTTGTTGATCTCATAGTTGCCTTCTATTTGTTCATTGTTCATCCTATTAAGATTTGTGTTTGTCTTACATACTAGTACTATTCGACAGTACTAACGTCCCTTTTGCGGGGGCGCTACATCTTTGAATGGATGTAGGTGGGTCTATCACATATAGCGTTGATTGCATATAGTGGTGCTCTTTTTCTCTCCTCACAGCAATCTTGGTGAGCCCACATTCCTCCCAGGGGTTATGCAATCCTCTTTTTGTGTAAATTTCCATATTTTAAGGTATAGTCGGGGCCTTGTTGCCGGCATTGTCATATTGGTCTTTTGTATCCTTAGAGGCTCCATAGACAGTTATGCGGGTCATGTATGGGTGTCGGGGTGGTCATTGGATCACATTGTATTTTGAAACTCTTCGCTACTAGATTGTCAACTGTATGTAATTTTGGAAACTTAACTATGGCATATTGTGTTTAAGTAAAAATGAACTAGCAACGTTTATATATTTATATAACTAATCTCTCCTGTGTTTAACAATTGGTGATGCATTACTTCTTCGGATTATGAATGAGTCGGGTAGGAAAGGCTGGATAGGCTTGCTCGACCAGGTTCACTCGGTTGCGCACTGGTCGCGCTCCCCGAGGATTGGGGCGTGACAAGTGTTTAGCCCTATTTGTTAATTGTCCTCAGCCTAGTATTAAAACAAGTGAAATTAATGTTTTACAATGTTATAGCTACAACTAAGTTTCAGGAACATCACTAGCCTTATATCCCCCAGATCCCAGAGTTTTAAATTAGAAAATTAGAAAATTAGAAATTTAGGATTCTTTTACATCAACACACATCAAATTAAGATTTTCAAGTTTTGATAGAAGGTTGTTAAAATTGCCATCCAACTCCTACAACTCCACAGTTTTATGGATCGAAATATACTGAAGCAACCCTGCCATGAAAACACCTTAATGTGATATACTTAGAGAAATATACCAACCTTTCCAACATCAAGTCACTTTTACATTATGTGACAATAAATTTCTTAATTAGCTTGCTAGTTAACAGCACAAAGAATGTGTTTCACACTTCTAAATTGTAAGTCAAGTTCCAAGATGTTGACTTTCCTGATAGCCTCTAAGGGTAGTACATTTTGATATCATATTACAATTTTCGTTCCAACTCTTTTATGAGACATTTAGGTCATAAATTTATAATGTTTTATAAGGTACTGGGGTATCTTTTTTTCTTTTTCCGGTAACTTTGCATAGAGACACTATCTGCAACAATTTATAACTTGAAGATCCGACCCCAGAGAATCTTAAGTTATCCTAAGTAGGATCTTGAGTTTAATGACTTAGTGTCATATCCGGCACCAAACATCCCTGATTCTTCAGTCATGCAGAAAGAATCCCTGATTTAATTCAACTGGCCGTGTTACACTAGGTCTATCCAGAATCAGCCAGCCAAGTCGTAGCAGACCATCACATGGTAAAACAACTACCTATAGTGGTACTGCTGCTTGTTGCATTTCATACAAGGGTCTGCAACCACTTTATCCCAACTTGCACCAACAGTGCATTAAGAATAAGCTCCATCAGAAGCTATCAGTCACAATACATAAGAAGGTGCTCCCAACCATTAACACGGAACTGTCAGATCACATCACATTGCACAAACATAGTTTATTCTTCTTGGATTGATAAAACTTAGAAGGGATAGGAACAATCACTTAAGGAAGAATGAGAGTCAAACTCTTCATCGAACAGGCTAGAAGATGTGGTGGAGAAGAGAAAAAAAGAGAAAAAGTTCTACCTGTATAAAGATTCCTTGTGATTCTGTAGTGATGCCTGCATCCTTCCACCTTTCACCAATAATTCGGTTCAGCTCTTCAGATGGTATAGATCTCAAATGCTGACCATTCATCCACCTGAAGTTCATATTCAGATTTTAAACAAGAATCAAGAAATGTAAAACCAAGAAATCCTATCTATATAGCAGAAGAAAATATAATACCTTAACTTGGTCGAATCAAAAATGGCACCACTTTTGTTTACACGTTCAATTGTGAACTTTTCAACTGCAAATGAGATGAGAAGCTATCACACTTGAAAGGCAAATAAATAGAAATGAATGCAAGCTAAAATTAGCTATGTGAACATCAGCATAGAGGCAACCAACTGACCAAGTTGTTCAAGAGTGAAAAACTCATTTTCTGTACCATCACCCCATCCCAAAAGAGCTAGATAATTCGCCATTGCCTGAGGCAAATAGCCCATGTCCCTGAACTGTCAGGGAAAAGGAAAACACTGAGATTTCTCCCTTTTCCAGTTCAAAAGGAAAGGGTAGAGAAAATCCAAAGCAAAGGAAGAACATATTTTGCCCGACATGTAAACCCCTAAAATTGTTTCAAAAGGGAAGCATGCTCGTGTCTATCATTTCTGACCGGGGTACGCAGTTTACCTCTCATTTCTAAAGGGCAGTTCAGCATGAGTTGGGTACGCGGGTCGAGTTGAGCATAACATTTCATCCTCAAATGGACGGTTAGTCCGTGCGTACTATTCAGATTTTGGAGGACATGCTCCGCGCCTGTGTTATTGACTTTGGAGGTTCTTGGGATCAGTTCTTGCCGTTAGCGGAGTTTGCCTACAACAACAGCTATCAGTCGAGCATCCAGATGGCTCTCTATGAGGCGTTGTATGGTAGACGGTGTCGACCACCGATTGGGTGGTTTGAGCCGGGGGAGGCTCGGTTAATGGGTACAGACTAAGTGCAGGATGCCTTAGACAAAGTTAAGATCATTCAGGATAGACTTCGTACAGCTCAGTCCAGGAAAAAGAGTTATGTCGACCGTAAGGTTCGTGATGTGACATTCATGGTCGGAGAGAGAGTGTTGCTCCGAGTGTCGCCCATGAAGGGCGTGATAAGATTTGGGAGGAAGGGCAAGCTAAGCCCTAGGTTCATTGGGCCTTTTGAGATAGAGTGGGAGAGGTGGCTTACAAACTTGTGTTGCCTCCAGGTTTATCAGCTGTGCATCCAATGTTTCATGTGTCCATGCTTCGGAAGCATCATGGCGATCCATCCCACATGTTAGATTTCAGCACTGTCCAGTTGGACAAGGATTTGACCTACGAGGAGGAGCCGGTAGCTATTCTAGACCGGCAGGTTCGTCAGTTGAGATCGAAGAGTTATCCTTTGGTTCGTGTGCTGTGAAGAGGTCAGCCTGTTGAGGCAACTACCTGGGAGTCCGAGTTCGATATGCGGAGCAGATATCCCCATATTTTCACTGACTGAGGTACTTTTCTATGTTTGTTCGAGGACGAACGGTTGTTTTAGAAGTGGAGAATGTGATGACCCAAAAGGTCATCTTTTGTTTTAGACCTCGAATCCGTGTTTCGAGGCCTTGAAAACCTCATTTTATCTCTTATCAATTTGCGTGCACAGTCCGGGCGTGTTTCCAAAAAGTCTTTACGTGGAAATTTGAAAAATAATAATGTTGCCTTTAAAAGTTGGTTTTAGTTGACTTAGGTCAACATTTTAGGTAAACAGACCCGGATCCGTGTTCCGACGGTCCCGTAGGGTCCGTAGTAAAATATGGAACCTGGGCGTATGCCCGAAATCGAATTCTGAGGTCCCCTAGACCGAGAAATAAATTTTTGATAAAATTGTTAAACTGAAATTCCAAAGGTTTTGAGAAATTAGTAAATGTTTGATCTCGTTAGTATCGGGCCCATATTTTGGTTCCGGAGCCCGTTACAGGTTTAATATGGCAATTACATCATGTCTATGAAATTTGGTAAAACGGAGTTTATTTGACGTGATTCGGACCTTTGGTTGAGAAAATAGAAGTTTGAAACTATCTTAAAAATTTTATTGATTTTGATGCTAAATCAGTAGTTTTAAGTGTTATTGTAGCAATTTGATCGCACGAGCAAGTCCGTATGATATTTTTAGACTTGTGTGCATGTTTGGTTTAGAGCCCCGAGGGCTCGGGTGAGTTTTCAATAGGCTACAAAGTGATTTGAACTTAAGGAATTTTGCTGGTGTGCTTCGGGTCTGCAGACTTCGCGTCTGGCTCGCAAATGCGAGCATCGCATTTGCGAAGTTATTTCGCATTTGCGATCAAAAGGCTGGGAAGGGGACCTTCGCATTTGCGAAGCTCAGCGTCACAATTGCGATGAGAACGTAGGCCACATTTGTGAACACTTGTTCGCATTTGCGAAGCTAGCAAGCCAGGCCCATCTTCGCATTTGCGAAGTAAAGTCCGCATTTGCGAGTTCACATTTGGAAGTTCGCATTTGCAAGCATGTGATCGCAAATCTGATACCTGCAACTGTTCAAAACGATTTTTGGACGAGGTTTTTCATTCATTCTCCCATTTTTCAAAACCTAAAATTCAAGAGGCGATTTTCCAAAGACTAGTTCTTCCCTAAATCATAGATAAATGATTCTTAACTCATTTCTTTCGATCTATTTCATCTTTTTACAAAATTTCATCCTAGAATCTAGGGTTTTTCATGGGAGAATTGGGTGTTTTTGGGTAGAACTTAGGAATTTCAAAATTTGGGGATTTAGACCTCAAATTGAGGTCGGATTCCAAAACCAATTGTATATCCGGGCTTGGGGGTGAATGGGTAATCGGATTTTGGTCCGAATTTTGAGTTTGGGCCAAGCGGGCCCGGGGTCGAGTTTTGACCTTTTTGGGGAAAATATTATAAAACCTATAATTATACATTGGAATTGATTTCTTTAGCGTTTATTGATGTTATTATGTTAATTATGACTAGATTGGTGGTGGAATCGAGAGGTAAAGCGGTAATTGAGCTTTGAAATACCCGTTGGCTTGAGGTAAGTATTTGATCTAACTTTGACTTGAGGGATTAGGGATCCCCGACTTATTTGCTATGTGAAATCCCATGTGTGTGGCGTATAGGTGTGGTGACGAATACTTATACGCCACCAAATTATTTATTTAGCCTGTTCCCTTCCCCGTTTCCTTATATATTGCTTTCCTGTCTTAACTGCTACTTGCTTATTGATGCTTCCATGTCTAATTGCTTCTTGTTAGATGTTGCTTTCCCTATTGAAGGTATTAATTGTTCCGTAGTTTCATTATATCATATTGTTAGTTTATGTAGGATTGTTGACGTTTCATGGTATACCTTGGTTGGTCTCGCTGTGTAGTATTAACTGTTGGAGTTTCATAATGGTATAGATCTCCTGTTGTTATGATTTGAGGTATTAATATTGTGGATGGTGTTGAGCTAAATTGTGAAATACTTGTTCTTATTTTATGATTGGTACTGATATGTTGGGATCGGGTTGCACTCAGCAACAGGAGGAATAAGGGTGAATTGTGATTATCTGGTGGGATCGGATTGCGCGCTGCAACAAGGAGTAATAAGGTTGGACATGTGGGATCGGGTTGCACGCCGCAACAGGAGGAATAAGGATGATATATTGAGGAGGAATAAGGGTGGACTAGTGGGATCGGGTTGCACGCCGCAATAAGGAGTAATAAGGGAGAATGTTTAAACTGTTATTGATTATATAGTGGGATCGGGATGCGCGCCGCATCATTTGCTGCTTATATATTCTTCTTCTGCTGAGAATCATTATTTTGGTGTTGAAACTGCCTTAAGGATTGGTTATAGCTGTGTATTAGTAGAACGACAAGGTTACGTATTTTCTTAATGCAAGTTATTGTCATATTTCATTCCATATTTTCTTTTTGCCCTATTATAAACTATTGCAGGATATATTGTTTATACCCCGCCGTAGCCTCGTCACTACTTCGTAGAGGTTAGGCTCGACACTTACCAGTACATGGGGACGGTTGTACTGATACTGTACTCTACACTTTCTGTGCATATTTCGGAGCTAGTAGTTGCTGATCGAGAGGTCGATTGTTGATACTTCAGACAGGAGACCCAAGGTAGTCTTGCAGGCGTCCGCAGGCCCTGGTGTCCCCTCCTATCTTTACTTCATTTCTGTTTTACTTTCTTCGAGACAAATGTATTTTCTTTCAAACCATTACTTGTAGTATTCATAGAATGTTCGTGAGATGTGACACCAATTTCTGGGTGGTATCTATTTCGGCTTTCGTTAATAGTATATGAGTAATTAGTTAAATTATGTACTTTCACTTTTATTTTCACTAATTTAGTTTTGTTAAATTTTAATTATAAAAAGGATAAAGAAAAAATGTGAAATATTATGTAACGTTGGCTTGCCTAGCGAGTGCAATGATAGGCGCCATCACGGTCCCGAAGGTGGGAAATTCGGGTCGTGATAGAAGAGTCAAGGTCTACGGACGTCAGGCAGCTTCCTCGAAATCTTCGAATGACTAAGCTGCTCAGATAATCAGCACCCACTGTGACCGAAAACACTGTATCTGCACACGAAGTGCAGGGTATAGTGTGAGTACAACCAAATCAATAAGTAATAAATCTAACCTTTGGACTGAAAGTAGCGACGAGTTTGAGTAACACATTCCACATGCAGTATGAACAGTACCGAAACTTACAACAGATATAACAGTGATATCTCAGAAATTTAAAATCTACAAGAATTTTGACATGCTTGTAGATTTTGCAATAAAACTCAACACAGAACAGGGCAGATCCAGCCTAAAATGCAAATAAACCAACGCAGATCCAGCCCAAATATAAATAACTACTAGCATTGCACCCACTGTTGATGTGCAGACTCCGAAGGGGCCGATCCAGCTCAAGCGCTATATTAAGTCAAATACTGGCATGAATCAATAAAGCATGCCACGGCGTGCGGCCCGATCCCATGAATAGCACTCACAATATACCTTCAATCTCACTCAGTCATTAATCTCTCCAGTCTCTCAGCTCACCAGAATCATGATAATCAGCCCAGACAATGATGATATGATGTATCAAATAAAAGACAATCGAGACTAAGATATATTATGCAAATAATAGTTGTGACTGAGTACAATTGTAACAAATTAAGCAAATAATTCGACATGTAATACTACCTCTGTGGTTCCCAACAGTACCAACAGGGAGCCTAAATAGGATTTCTAACATGACTGACAACTCAATTGCTCTAACACATGGTGAAAATGCGGGAAGCAACAAGATTATTCAGCTATGCAGTTCCATGGAATCGACCAAGTCACAATTCTTACGGTGCACGACCACACGCTCGTCACCTAGGATGTGCATCACCTCAATACGAATTACATAACATGTAATTCGAGATTTCGTACCCTCAGAGCCAAGTTTAGAAGTGTTACTTACCTCAAACTGTGCAAAACTCTACTCCAACAAGCCCTTGCCTCGCGAAACGGCCTCTGAATGCCTCAAATCTAGCCAAAAAGAATTCGATACGATCAACTCAAGCTATAGGAAACAATTCCATATACAAATGCTAAGTTCTTGATCAAAAGTCAAAAAGTCAACTCAAAAGTCAACTCCCGAGCACACGTCTCGGAATCCAATAATAGTCATAAAATCCCAACACCCATTCAACCATGAGTCCATCCATACCAAAATGAATCAAATCCGATACCAAAATCTCGATCAAATTCCCAAAATTCGGCCTAAGAACTTTCCTCCATTTTCCCCCAATTTTCCAACCCAAATCACTAATTAAATGATGAAATCAAAGACATAAACATGGAATTTAACCAAAACTAAGTAAGAATCACTTACCCCAATCACTCCTTTGAAAATCTCTCCAAGAATTGCCTCCCGGCGAGCTCCCAAAATCAAATTTGTATTATGAACTCAAACCTTCATTTTTGAGATTTAATATTCTGCCCAGAAGTCCTCAATCGCGATCTCGGCTCTACCTTTGTCCAAATCGAAGTGACGACTAAGTTGGGAACGGCCGGGGCGGGATGTATAGTTTCGACATTCTACATATATAGTCTTATTAATTCTTGCTGTTTGAAGCTATTAACTTCTGGTAGTATTCCCAGATTTTTGAAAAAATAAATTATTGATATATTTGGAAGAATCAGTGGCAATGTCTAGATTTATTGTATTCAACAGTAGTCTTGATAATAATATTTTGATTGAATTCGAAGTCTTGGATGTTGGCTTTTTAAATATTTTACTATAATATTTTCTATCATTAGCCATAACCATTTAGTCTTTTAATCTCATACACCGTAAAAAAACCTAAATTAAAGTCTTAATTAGACTCTGTACTAAGTAGATATTTGGATGTTATATGGTTGTTATGGCTTTCTTTTCCATGTCAACATGCTTCTTTATCTTCTTCTATTTTAATTGGTACATTGACTTTCTCATTTTCTTCCTTTGGGAAAGTGAGTAGCTTAATATCTTCTTGAATTTCTCTTTTAACTCTAACATGTTCTTCTTATGATGTTTTTTTTTGTAACTCCGTATAAATAAAACTCTCGTTCATAATGACAATTGTGTCCTTTTCTAGTGGAAATTAACTTTATGGTTCTAGGCTATTTTGGACCTTTATAATATACTAATATCCATGAACGTGCGTTGCACGTTAATAATGGCACATGATGATTTAAACATTTATTTATATGAAGGAACAATAAAATTTAATTAATAAGAGAAATTTTATGTATAATAATACAACAATCATCTAAATGCCGAAAAATATTATTACATTAGCATAATACATGAATATAAAATAAAAGGACATCACAAAACTTACACAAATAATTAACTTTGTCATATTAGTTAGATAATTGTGTATTATAATTTAAAAGCATTTAATGTGGTGGTATCTTAAAGAACACTTCGTTGTGGACAATATATTTTTGTGTGTATGTTCCCTTCTAATGTTTTGGTTGCTCTGCCTTAACCAGAACTCTTGTTTTCGATCTTGATATCCCTCTTGAAAGTGCAACATATAGTTGTTCGTGCAAGAAAACATATTGCGGTAAATATAGTCCAATATTTAGGATGTTTGTCCTTGTACTTTATTTATTATATTTGCAAAACATAAACATACTAAAAAATATTTTCACACAAATTTAAAAGGATATTCCTTAGTTTCGGGAGACGAAAGTTGAATTCAGGGATAAGAATATACTTAGAAGCACATTAACCAGTATCATAATTTTTACATGTGTGGCGTTATTGTCAATACTTCTATATACTATTTGTGTGCTATTACATAAGCTATTCGGCGTATTTAAGTTTTTCAGTAGCATGACGGGCATATTTTTCTTCGAAATCAATCTATATACAATGGAAGATCAACTTAGTCTATTATATATACTGTGACATTAAAGTACGTAAGAAATAATAAACTTGACAACAAACATGTATGGTAGAAGGCTGTTTGGTATTAAAGTATACAATTTTTCTTCTTGGTAAATTATTGGTACCATTTTTTGTTGAGCCAAAAACAGAAAAATATTTTGTTTTAACTATAAAATTTTGCAATCAACCTTTTATTTAGTTGATCAACATATTCATTTCTCCTAGCCAAGATATCTTTTTAATTCCATCATGCATTTGCACAAATTGCTTTTTAATCTAATTATAGAAATATTTTTGTGTCATCACGTGTTTTAGAAATGAATTCTGCATTCTGAGGCCTTAAAAACCTCTTTCAGTATTACCTCGATTTGTGTGCGCAGTCCGGACGCATAACCGGAAAGCCATTATGTGAAAATCTATGGAAAATGATGAATTTTGACTTTAAAATGAATTTAAGTTGACTTCGGTCAATATTTTGGGTAAACAGACCCGGACCCATGATTTGACGGTCCCGGAGGGTCTGTAGGAAAATATGGGACTTGGGCGTATGCCCGAAATCGAATTCCGAAGTCCTAAGCCTGAGAAATGAATTTTCAAAGAAAATTATTTTCTGAAATACTTATGAGATTTTAGAAATAAAATGTGTTTAAAATTTGATGGTATCGGGCCCGTATTTTGGTTTTGGAGCCCGGTATAGGTCTTATATATGATTTAAGATGAGTCTGTGAAATTTGGTAAGAAACGAACTTAAAACAACGTGAATCGGACCGTATTTGAGAAAATTGGAAAATTTTGAAGTTCTTAGGTGATTTCATGATTTTGATGCTAAATTCATGGTTGTTGATGTTATTTTGGCGATTTGATCGCACGAGTAAGTCTGTAGGGTGTTTTTGAGGTAGTGTACATGTTTGGTTTGGAGCCCGGAGGGCTCGGGTGAGTTTTGGATAGGCGTCGGAGTGTTTTTAGACTTAGAAATCTGGTCTTTTTACTGTTGCTGGTGTCTGAGTTTTTAACTCTATGCAATCGCGTGGTGTGACGACTCGGCTAGTCGCCTCATGAGTTACCGCTCCATTTCATTCCTGCTTCTTATTGTTTTGTATAATGATTCTATATGTGATCGGGTTGATTGGTTAGGATTCGGAAAGGATTTGGTAAAGTTTGAGAAACTTAGTCTCTTTTGAAGAAGCTTAAGTTGAAAAAGTCAACCGGATGTTGACTTATATGTTAGAGGGCTCAGATGTGAGTTTCGATAGTTCGGTTAGCTTCGCGAGGTCATTTGAGACTTAGGAGCATGATCAGAATGAGTTTTGGAGGTTCGGAGTAGATTTAGGCTTGAATTGGCGAAGTTGATATTTTGGCGATTTACGGTTGGTAGATGAAGTTTTGGTATAGGGGTCGGAATGGAATTTCGAGAGTTGCAGTTGTTCAGTTGTGTCATTTGGGATGTGTGTGAAAAATTTCAGGTTATTCGGACGTAGTTTGGTTGAGTTTTTGATCAAAAGCGGAATTCGGAAGATTTCGGGAACCTAGGCTTGAATCCGGTGTGTTTTGATTGATTTGATGTTGTTCGAGGTATTTTAAAGATTGGTACAAGTTTGAATAAGGTTTTGGGATATGTTGGTACTTTTGGTTGTGGTCTCGGGGGCCTCGGGGTGATTTCAGATGGTTGACGAGAAGTTTGAAGAATTGTTGCAGCTGCAGATTGTGGATCACAGGTGCGACGCCGCATATGCGGGAAAAAGGTCGTAGAAGCAGAAGTTGGGATGTAGGCAGGAAACCGCAAAAGCGGCGAGGAGGACCGTATCTGCGATGTCGCAGATGTGGATAAGGGATCACAGATGCAGAATAGAGGAACATAAGTGAAAACCGCAGAAGCGGTTGGTTGGCCGCAAATGCGGTACCGCAGAAGCGTTTATAGGGTCGCAGATGCGAAAATGTCTGGGCAGAAGGTATAAATTGTCTCCTTCGCGATTTTGAGCTATTTTCACCATTTCTAATTCGGGTTGGGAACCTTTTGGACGATTTTGAAGAGGGATTTCAAGGGAACTTAATTGAGGTAAGAAATTTGGACCTAAAACTCGTTCCTATGCTATTATTTCACGGATTAGAGCTATAATTAATGAAATTTAAGGGCTAAATTTGGGGAAACTAGGGCTTGAAAACTTAGACCTTTGCTTGAGAATTTGAAGGACCATTTGAAGTTAGATTTCATAATTTTTGATATGTATGAACTCGTGGGGAGATAAGGAATCTATTGATGTAAAAATTATCGAATTTTGAGACATAGGCCTATGGGTCGGGTTTTGGTAATTTCGGGATTTGTGTTGTAAATTGATTATTTTCGCTTGGGCTTCGTTCCCTTAGAATATTTTGATGCCGTGATTTTGATTTTGGATAGATTCGACGTGAGTGGAGGCCGATTCGAGGGGCAAAGGCGTCGCGAGCTAGAGATTTGACCGGTTCGAGGTGAATAATGATTGTAAATGATGTTTTGAGGGTATGAAACCCCGAACTTGCACATCGTTGTGTTATATTGAAGTGACGCACACGCTAGATGACGAGCGTGGGGTCGTACACTGTTGGGGATTGTGACTTAGTCCATCCCGAATGACTATTTACCGCGTATTTGACTGAAATCTATTTGCTATCATCATTATTTGGGATAAATGCCATATTTGGGCTTCGTGCCAATTATTTGAACCCTTAGGGGACTTTTATTGTTATTTCCTCACTGTTGTGACTTTATACTTGAACTCAGTCATGTTATATTTCACTATTTTCATACTCAGCCATATTTACTCTGTTTTAACACTTAAATGATCTTTTAAATGATGTTTTGGGCCGAGAATCATGTTTTACTATTGCCCGAGTGGCTTGTGAGGATTTTGACTGAGTAAGGCCGAGGTCCTGAGATATGTACGCCACGAGGTGGCTTGATTGATATGAGGCCGAGAGCCTAGTGATGATTCCAGTAGATGGCTTGATATTGCGCTTGGGCCGTAAGGGGCCCCACAGGAGTCTGCACACCCCCAGTGAGCGCGTGTACCCATTGTGATGTGAGATTTAGCTCTAGGGGCTGGTATTGTTCTAAGATGTTGCCCGAGAGGCGGATTTGTTGATACGGTGCCCGAGGGGCGAACCTTTATGTGTTTATCTTTTCTTAATTGCCTGACAAATATCACGACCCGGATTCCCACCCTCAGGAGTCGTGATAGCGCCTATTAATGGGAGCTAAGCAAGCCAATCATCAAACAATTACCTTTTTACCAATTTTATTTCTCTTTAACAAACATAAAGCGATAACGTATAAATAATGGAAGTTTAAATTTTAAACGGAAGTAAACAATGAAATATCTGAAATCTGCATTTATTACAACTACTTAAGCCTTAATCACCCAAAACCTGGTGTCACAGTGTCACAAACGGTCTAAGATTTGCTACATACAAAGTTTGAAGAATAACCGTACACTGTTTCTGAAGTAAGGAAAATGAAACAGGGAATAAGGGATAGAGGGAGACGCCAGGGCCTGCGGATGCCTATAGGTCTACCTTGGATCTCCGACTCCAAACTACGGTCCAAGAGCTGCTCCGAGATCTGCACATAGTGCAGAGTGTAGTATCAGCACAACCGACACCATGTGCTGGTAAGTGCCTCGCCTAACCTCGGCGAAGTAGTGACGAGGCTAGGACCAGACTACCAAATAACCTGTGAAATTCAATATATATAGCGAAAAAAGAAGTACGTAAATAAACAGTGAAGTATAGGAGGGGGAGCATGCTGCGGGGGAGATATCAATTCCGAATAGAAGGACATCAAGTAAACGAATGAGGCAATATAACTCGGATATCAACAAAGAATCAGAAATCAATGAATGCACGACATCACCCTTCGTGCTTTTACTCTCGTCCTCATCAAAGCAACCATATAATAAAAAAAATGTGCACGGCATCACCCTCCGTGTTTTTACTCTCTTTCCTCACCATATAATCAATATAATCGGCACGGATTGGTACATCGTGCGGCACATCATCACCCGTCATGCTTTACACTCTTTCCTCCCAATCATATACGGCATCACCCTTCGTGCTTTAACTCTCTTCCTCACCCAAACAACAATCACAAACAATAGGGCAAGAGAATAAATGAAATTACAATAAGAATCCCGGTAAGGGAACAACAATTTAACAATTAAGTCCCGGCAAGGTAACAACATCAATAACATTAATATCCCGGCAAGGGAGATAACAAATAAATCAACAATGGCCCGGCAAGGGTGACAACATAATGATCTCCTCTCTTTGTCACCTTTACTTCACAATTCACTTCACAACTCGAGCCAAACTCTAGAGGTTCAATTATCACTTATACTTTCACAATTCACTTCACAACTCGAGCTAATGCTCTAAAGGTTCAATTATCACTTATACTTTCACAATTCGTGACACAACTTCAGCCAACGCTCCTCAATGTTCATAGGTCACAATTCCTTCCACAACCTTTACACAACAGATAAAAACCATCACCAAGGCATGAAAGATACAACGAAGTAATGATAATCACAATATAAAGACTCACGTACATGCTAGACACCAACGTATAGATACCCGTCACCATGCCTATACGTCGTACTCAACAATTACCACATAGAAAATAGGACTCGACTCCTAATCCCTCAAGTTAAGGTTAGACCAAACACTTACCTCGATGCCACAAACACAATTCACGTTTCAATTATAGCTTTACCCCTTGTTTCCACCACCAGTTCACTCGTATCTAGTCACAATTTACTTAATTACATCAATAAACGCTAAATGAATCAATTCGAATGCATGAAAATGAATTTCCCAAAGTTTTAGCCAAAAAGCCAAAAATCTCCCCCGGGCCCACATGGTCAAAACCCGAGGTTCAAACCAAAACCAGATTACCCATTCCCCCATGAACCCAAATATATAATTTGTTTTGAAATCGGACCTCAAATCGAGGTCCAAATCCCCAATTTTTGAAAAACCTAGGTTCTACCCAAAACACCCAATTTCCCCCATGAAAATCATTGATTTTGAGTTGAAATCATGTTAAAAGATGTTAATTATTGAAGAAAATGAGTTAAAATTAACTTACAATCGATTTGAAAGAAGAGTTGTTCTTGAAAAATCGCCCTAGGGAGTTTGTGTTTTGAAAAGATGTGAAAATGGGTTTAAAATTCGTTTAAGTATAAAAGTTGCAGGTTGTAGATGTGGGAAATGAGAACAGGGCGACCTGTGCGGGGTTGAGAAATGCGAAGGGAGGCTCGCATTTGCGAGCTGGGAATTGCGAACCAGGCATCGCATTTGCGATCACTGGCCAAATTGGGAAACTTCGCATTTGCGAGAGGGAGCTGGCCTAGGCTTCTTTCGCAATTGCGACAAGCCGCTCGCATTTGCGATATCGCACTTGCGAGCCAGGCCTGCTATGCACAGCTGAAAAACCTGCAATTTTCTAAGTCCGAAATGCACCCTATGGCCTATCCAAAACTCACCCGAGCCCTCGGGGCTCCAAACCAAATATACACACAACCTCAAAAACATCCTACGGACTTATTCGTGTAATCAAATCACTAAAATAACATCATGAGCATCGAATTAAACCTCAAGATCAATGAAATTTCTCAAAACTTCTTTAAACATTAATTTTGCATTTAAGGTCTGAATCACGTCAAATGGATTCCATTTCTTACCAAACTTTACCGGCAACACATATAAATCATATTGAACCTGTACCGGGCTCCGAAACCATAATACGGGCCCTATACCATAGGTTTCACATAACATTTCACTTTAAAAAACCTTTATATTTTTCAGAAAATAATTTCTTTCAAAAATTCATTCCTTGGGTTTGGGACCTCGGAATTCGATTCTGAGCATACGCCCAAGTCCCATCTTTTCCTACAGACCCTCCGGGACCGTCAAATCACGGGTCCAGGTCCGTTTACCCAAAATGTTGACCGAAGTCAAATTAATTCATTTTATAGTCAAAATTTATCATTTTTCATAGATTTTCACATATAAGCTTTCCGGCTACGCGCCCGGACTGAGCACGCAAATCGAGGTGATGCTAAAAGAGATTTTTAAGGCCTCGAAACATAGAATTCATTTTAAAAACAAGTGAATTCCCTCAAAACATAGAATTCATATTCTTGAAATTCTTGTCGTGCGAATTTGTTGATCCGAGTACTAAACTTATATTATTCTATTCTCTCATAGATGGTGAGGACACGCACTACCGGTCAGGATGAATGACCACTAGTACCACCAACTGTGGCCACCAGAGGCGAGGACGCAGTCGTGGTCGTGGTAGCGGCAGAGCAGCTAGGGCAGCACCTGCAGATCCACCAGCTGCCCCAGTTCAGGATCAGGTCCCAGTTATAGATGCTCCAGCAGCACCAGCTCAGGCACCAGCTGTGCCCATTGTGATTCCGGGTCTTCAAGAGGCCTTGGCTCAGATCTTATCAGTTTGCACTGGAATAGCTCAGGCGGTTTGAGCCACTACAGCCACAACTACTTCTTAGGCCGGGGGAGGCAATCAGACTCCCGCCGCTCGCACGCTTGAGTAGGTCATGCAGGGACTTCAGACGCCGGGGGCACATCCAGCTTAGCCGGTTGCAGCTGCTCAGGACTATGTAGTTCCTGCCATGCCAGAGGACGAGCAGCGTAGGTTGGAGAGGTTTGGTAGACTTCAGCCTCTGACCTTCAGTGGTACAGAGGGCGAAGATGCCTAGGGTTTCTTGGATAAGTATTAGAGGATGCTTCGTACAGTGGGTATTCTGGAGACCAGCAGGGTCGCTTTCACTACTTATTAGTTTTCTGGAGCTGCCTTCACTTGATGGGAGGATTTTGAGAGGCGTAGGCCTGTTGGTGCAACACCCCTTACTTAGCAGCAGTTCTTTGTTCTCTTTCTGGAGAAGTTTGTGCCGCAGTCTCGCAGAGAGGAGTTACACAGGTAGTTTGAGTGGTTGCATCAAGGGGAGATGACTATATCGCAGTATGAGTTTAGGTTTTCCGAGTTAGCTTGTCATGCCATCTGGTTGGTTTCGACAGATAGAGAGAGGATTAGGAGGTTTGTTGACGGCCTCACTTATCAGCTTCGTATTCTCATGACCAGGGAGAGGGTGACTGGTTCTACCTTTGAGGAGATTGTGGATATCGCCCGTGAGATTGAGTCTGTTCATCGCCAGGAGAGGGAGGCCAATAGGCCTCGAGGATCCAGCAGTTATATTGGTACTCCTTCTAGAGGTCAGTTTCAGCATGGTAGAGGTCATCCATTTAGGCATGCTCAGCCAGCTCACCCAGGTTATCGTGGGCGTTATCGGGTTATGGTTCTCATAGTTCTCATCAGGGCCAGTTATCACTTAGTGCCCTTCCAGCTCAGAGTTCGTCCCGTGCTCCATCAGTTCAGGGCTCTTCTATGTCGAGTGCATCTTCTAGTCACTCTGGTGCAAGGGGTTCCCTTCAGTCCCCTTCTCCAGCACCTGGGAGTTGTTATGAGTTTGGAGAGATGGGTCATATGTGGAGGCAGTGCCCTCGTCGTCTTGCGAGTTCATCTCAGCAGAGGGGTTAGTCATCGGCTTTAGCGCCTGTTACTTCATCATCACCCACCCACCTAGCTAGGGGTGGAGGTCAGTCAGCTAGGGGTTGCCCCAGAAGGGGAGGTCGATCAGGTGGCGGTCAGGTCTGCTTCTATGCACTTCCAAGCAGACCCGATGCTATTGCTGCAAATACTGTTATCCCAGGTATTGTCTCAGTCTGCCACAGAGATGCCTCTGTATTATTTGATCCCGGTTCCACCTTTTCATATGTGTCATCATACTTTGCTCGTTATTTGGGTATGCTCCGTGAGTTTCTTGCTTCACCTATTCATGTATCTACCCCGGTGGGCGATACTATTATTCTACCGTGTGTACCGATCGTGTGTGGTGACTATTGGGGGTTTGGAGACCTGTGTGGATCTTTTATTATTGTGTATGGTGGATTTCGATGTCATTTTAGGCATAGATTGGCTATCTCCATGTCGTGCTATTCTGGACTGTCACACTAAGACAGTTACATTAGCTATACCGGGTGTGCCACAGATTGAGCGGTGAGGTGTGACTGATTATGTTCCCAGTAGAGTGATCTCATTCTTGAAAGCCCAGTGCATGGTTGGGAAGGGTTGTCTTATATATCTAGCCTTCGTGAGGGATCGGTGTTGGGACTCCCAGTATTGATTCTGTTCCAGTTGTAAGGGATTTTTCCAATGTGTTTCCTGCAGACCTGTCGGGCATGCCACCGGATAGGGAAATTGATTTTGGTATTGACCTGGTGCCGAGCACTCAGCCCATTTCTATTCCTTCGTATCGTATGGCACTAGCGGAGTTGAAGGAATTAAAGGAGCAGCTTTAGGAACTCCTTGATAAGGGGTGCATTCGGCCTAGTGTGTCACCTTGGGGTGCACCGGTTCTATTTGTGAAAAGAAGGATGGCACTATGAGTATGTACATTAATTATAGGCAATTGAACAAAGTAACAGTTAAGAACAATTATCCTTTTCCTCACATTGATGATTTATTCGACCAGCTTCAGAGAGCGAGAGTGTTCTCCAAGATTGATCTCCGTTCAGGTTATCACTAGTTGATGATAATGGATTCGGATATTCTTAAGACAACTTTCAGGACCCGATAAGGTCATTATGAGTTCTTGGTGATGTCTTTTGGGCTAACCAATGCCCCAGCAGCATTCATGCATTTGATGAATAGTGTGTTCCGGCCTTATCTTGACTCGTTTGTCATAGTCTTCATTGATGATATTCTGGTATATTCGCATAGTTAGGAGGAGCACGCAGAACATTTGAGAGTTGTGTTGCAAAGATTGAGGGAGGAGAAGCTTTATGCAAAATTCTCCAAGTGTGAGTTTTGGCTCAGTTCAGTGGCTTTCTTGGGGCATGTGGTGTCCAGCGTGGGTATTCAGGTTGATCTGAAGAATATAGAGGCGGTTCAGAGTTGGCCCAAACTGTCCTCGGCTATAGAGATATGCATCTTTCTTGGTTTGGCGGGTTATTATCGCCGTTTTGTTCAAACTATCACATCACCCTTGACCAAGTTGACTCAGAAGGGTGCTTCATTTCTATGGTCGGACGCGTGTGAGGAGAACTTTCAAAAGCTCAAGATAGCCTTGACCACAGCCTCAGTGTTGGTTCTGTCATCTGCTTCAGGTTCATATACCATGTATTGTGATGCTTCGAGAGTTGGTATTGGTTGTGTATTGATGAAGGAGGGTAGAGTTATTGCTTATGCTTCTCGTCAGTTGAAGCACCATGAGAAGAACTACCCCGTTCATGATTTGGAGTTGGCTTCCATAGTTCACGCATTGAAGATTTAGAGGTATTACTTGTATGGTGTGTTTTATGAGGTGTTTACTGATCATCGTAGCCTCCAACACTTGTTCAAACAGAAGGATCTCAATTTGAGGCAGTGGAGGTGGTTGGAGTTGCTTAAGGATTATGATATCACTATATTGTACCATCCGGGAAAGGCCAATGTGGTGGCCAATGCCTTGAGCCGAAAGGCGGTGAGTATGGGGAGTCTGACATATATTCCAGTTGGGGAGAGACCTCTTGCAGTTGACGTTCAGGCCTTGGCCAATCTGTTTGTGAGGTTAGATATTTCGGAGCCCAGTCGGGTATTGGCTTGTGTGGTTTCTCGATCTTCCCTATATGATCGCATTAGAGAGCTCCAGTATGATGATTCGCATTTGCTTGTCCTTAAGGACAGAGTCCAGCATGATGATGCCAAAGATGCAACCATTGGTAATGATGGGGTATTGAGGATGTAGGGCCAAATTTGTGTGCCCAATGTGGATGGGCTTTGGGAGTTGATTCTAGAGGAGGCCCATAGCTTACGGTATTCCATTCATCCGGGTGTCGCGAAGATGTATCAGAATTTGAGGCAGCAGTATTGGTGGAGGAGAATGAAGAAAGACATTGTGTGATTTGTAGCTCGGTGTCTCAATTGTCAGCAAGTGAAATATGAGCATCAGAGACCGAGTGGCTTGCTTCAGCAGATGGATATTCCAAAGTGGAAGTGGGAGAGGATCACTATGGACTTTGTAGTTGGACTTCCACGGACTTTGAAGAAGTTCGATGCTATTTGGGTGATTGTGGATCGGCTGACCAAGTCTGCGCACTTCATTCATGTGTGTACTACCTATTCTTCAGAGCGGCTAGCAGAGAGATCTATATCCGGGAGATTGTTCGCTTGCATGTTGTCCTAGTTTCCATCATTTCAGATAGGGGCACTCAGTTTACATCATAGTTTTGGAGGTCTGTGCAGCAAAAGTTGGGTACTCAGGTTGAGTTGAGCATAGCTTTTCACCCTCAGACCAACGGGCAGTCCGAGCGCACTATTCAGATATTAGAGGATATGTTGTGTGCTTGTGTCATTGATTTCGGAGGGTCATGGGATCACTTTATACCGCTTGCAGAGTTTGCTTATAACAACAGCTACCAGTCGAGTATTCAGATGGCTCCATATGAGGCTTTGTATGGGAGGCGGTGTAGATCTCCAGTTGGTTGGTTCGAGCCCAGTGCGGCTAGGCTATTGGGGACAGACTTGGTGCAGGATGCTTTGGAAAAGGTGAAGGTGATTCAGGAGAGGCTTCGTACAGCGCAGTCGAGGCAAAAAGAGTTATACGGACAGGAAGGTTCGAGATGTGTCCTACATGGTTGGTGAGAAGGTTCTATTGAAGGTTTCTCCCATGAAAGGTGTCATGAGATTTGGGAAGAAAGGTAAATTGAGCCCTCGGTTCATTGGGCCTTTTGAGGTGCTTCGGAGGATTGGGGAGGTGGCTTATGAGCTTGCTTTGCCACCCAATTTGTCGAGTGTGCATCCGGTATTTCATGTTTCTATGCTCCGGAAGTATATTAGGAATATGTCTCATGTTCTGGATTTCAGCACGGTTCAGTTGGATGGTGATTTAACTTATGATGTGGAGCCAACAGCTATTTTGGAGCGTCAGGTTCCAAAGTTGGGGTCAAAGGATATAGCTTCAGTGAAAGTGCAGCGGAGAGGTCGACCCGTGGAGGAGGCTACCTGGGAGACCGAACGGGAGATGCGGAGCAGATATCCTCACCTATTTGAGGCTTTAGGTATGTTTCTTGACTCGTTCGAGGACGAACGCTTGTTTAAGTTGGGGAGGATGTAACGACCCGGCCAGTCGTCTCATGAGTTACCGCTTCGTTTCTCCCATTCCTGCTTCTAATTTCTTTGTATAATGGTTCTATATGCGATTGGGTTGATTGGTTAGGGTTCGGAAAGGATTTGGTAAGGTTTGAGACACTTAGTCTCTTTTGAAGAGGCTTAAGTTAGAAAAGTCAACCGGGTATTGGCTTATGTGTTAGAGGGCTCGGATGCGAGTTCCGATGGTTCGGTTAGCTTCAGGGGTGATTTGGGGCTTAGGAGAGTGATCTGAATGAGTTTTGGAGGTTCGGAGTAGATTTAGGCTTAAATTGGTGAAGTTGATATTTTGGCCATTTTCGGTTGGTAGGCGAGGTTTTGGTATAAGGGTCGGAATGGAATTCCGAGAGTTATAATAGTTTCGCTGTGTCATTTGGGATATGTGTTCAAAATTTTAGGTTATTCGGACATGGTTTGGTTGGGTTTTGATCAAAAGAGGAATTCGGAAGATTTTGGGAACTTAGGCTTGAATTTGGTGTGTTTTGGTTAATTTGATGTTGTTTGAGGTGTTTTGAAGATTGGTACAAGTTTGAATAAGGTTTTGGGATATGTTGGTGCTTTTGGTTGACGTCTCGGGGGCCTCGGGGTGATTTCGGATGGTTGACGGGGAGTTTGAGGAATTGTTGCAGCTGCAGATTGTGCTGCTTCTGGTATTTCCGCACCTACGAATTGGGGACCGCAAGTGCAACGCCACATATGCGGGAAAAGGTCGCAGAAGCAAAAGTTGGGATGTAGGTAGGAAACCGCAAAAGCAGTGAGGAGGACCGCATCTGTGATGTCACAATGCAGATAAGGGATCGCAGATGCGGAATAGAGGAACATAAGTGAAAACCACAGAAGGGGTTGATTGGGCGCAAATGCAGTACCGCAGAAGCGGTTATAAGGTCGCAAATGCGAAAATGTCTGGCAGAAGGTATAAATTGTCTCCTTCACGATTTTGAGCTATTTTCACCATTTCTAATTCGGCTTGGGAGCGTTTTGGACGATTTTGAAGAGAGATTTCAAGAGAACTTCATTGAGGTAAGGAATTTGGACCTAAAACTCGTTCCTATGCTATTATTTCACGGATTAGAGCTATAATTAATGGAATTTAAGGGCTAAAATTTGGGAAACTACGGCTTGGAAACTTAGACCTTTGCTTGAGGATTTGAAGGACCATTTGAGGTCGGATTTCAAAACTTTTGATATGTATGAACTCATGGTTAGATAAGGAACCTACTGATGTAAAAATTATTGAATTTCGAGACATGGGCCCAGGGGTCGGGTTTTGGTAATTTCAGAATTTGTGTTGTAAATTGATTATTTTTGCTTGGGCTTCATTCCCTTAGCATATTTTGACGCCGTGATTCTGATTTTGGATAGATTCGACGCGAGTGGAGGCTGATTTGAGGGGCAAAGGCGCCACGAGCTAGAGATTTAACCGGTTCGAGGTGAGTAATGATTGTAAATGATGTTCTGAGGGTATAAAACCCCGGACTTCCATATCATTGTGCTATATTAAAGTGACGCACACGCTAGATGACGAGCGTGGGGTCGTGCACTGTTGGTGATTGTGACTTAGTTCGTCCTGAATGACTATTTTACCACGTATTTGACTGAAATCTATTTGCTATCATCATTATATGGGTTGAATGCCATATTTGGGTTTCATGCCAACTATTTGAACCCTTAGGGGACTTTTATTAATATTTTCTCACTGTTGTGACTTTATACTTGAACTCAGTCATGTTATATTTCATTGTTTTTGTACTCAGCCATGTTTACTCTATTTTAACACTTAAATGATCTTTTAAATGATGTTTTGGGTTGAGAATCATGTTTTACTATTGCCCGAGTGGCTTGTGAGGATTTTGACTGAGTAAGGCCGAGGGCCTATGTTGTGAGGAAACATTTGGTTATGATTATGAGGCCGAGGGCCTGAGATATGTACGCCACGGGGTGGCTTGATTGATATGAGGCCGAGAGCCTAGTGGTGATGCCACGAGATGGGTTGATATTGCGCTTGGGTCGTAAGGAGCCCCTCCAGGAGTCTGCACACCCCTAGTAAGCATGGGTACCCATTGTGATGTGATATTTAGCCCGAAGAGCTGGTATTGTTCTGAGATGTTGCCCGAGGGGCGGATTTGTTGATACTGTGCCTGAGGGGCAAACCTTTATGTGTTTTTCTTTTCCTAATTGCCTGCCAAATTACCTGCTTAATTGTTGAAAAAGGCTTTTTATGAAGTTAAATTTGAGTTAAAGGACTTTTACCTATCTTTCACTGGTTTACTATTTTTAAGGGTTTTAATGCTTCATTATAGCATGCCTTGTGCCTTACGTGATTTCCTGCTTTTAGTCTTTCTTTATGCTTATTACTCATTGAGTTGGAGTACTCACTTTACTCCCTACACCCTATGTGCAGATTCAGGCGTATCTGGTCCCGCTCCCGAGTACTGATCATTTCTAGCTTAGGCGGATCCGAGGAGTCTCTATGTAGCTGTCGGCGTTTACAGCCCGGAGCTCTTCTCTATCTTATTTCTTCATGTTCTTAGTTCTTATATTAAACTTTGTAGTTTGGTTTGGAGTATTCCGGATTGTTTAGATGCTCATGACTAGTGACACCCCGGTATCGGGCTATGTTGGGTTGTATTCTGCACATTAGGAGTTCACTCTACGCGAACGTACCCGGGCTGACACGAACGTATAGAATAAGAGATAGGTCGGGGCTGGGTAGTTTTAACCCTATGTGAATGCGGCCCCTAGCTCGCGAATGCGTAGGTCAGGAGAGTCAAACCTATGCGATCGCATAGTCTTGTTCGCGATCACATAGCATCTTTTTGCCCTATCATTTAAACAGTAACAGAACACATACAGGATTTAACCCAAAACTCATAACTTCTTCTTCCAAACTCCAAATTGGGCGATTTTTGAAAGAGAACTTCACCACAAATCCATAGGTATGTAATCTTAGACTCATTTTCTTCAATTTCCATTAACATCCATTAGATTTCTAGGCCTAAATCATGTTCTTAAGGGTAGAAAATTAAGGATTTGGGTAGAGTTAGGGCTTTTTGTATAATTGGGATTTAGACCTCGTTTTGGAGTCGGATTTTGGAACTAATTACATATTCGGGCTCGTGGGTGAATGGGTGATCGGATTTTGGTTCGAACCTAGTGTTTTGACCATGCGGGCCCGGGGTCGATTTTTGACTTTTTGGGAAGAATGATAGGAAATCTATAACTAAGCATTGGAATTGAATTGTTTAGCGTTTATTGATGTTATTAAGTTGATTATGTCTAGATACAATCGATTTGGATCCAAATCCAAAAGGAAAAGTGATGTTTGAGGCTTGAGTTGGCCGTGGAAGTTCAAGGTAAGTGTTTGGTCTAACCTTAGCTTGAGGGATTTGGAGTCGTATCTTATTTGCTACATGTTAACTGTGGAGTACGACGTATAGGCATGGTGACGAGTATCTATACGTCAGTGTCAAGCATGCCCGTGAGTCTTGTATTGTAATTGTTATAACTCTGTTGTGGTTTATTGTGCTTCATATAAGGATTATCATTGTTGTTCCCTTGCCGGGATGTTATCATCATTGTTGTTCCCTTTTCGGGATGTTATTATCATTATTGTTCCCTTGCCGGGATGTTATTGTCATATTATTGTTCCCTTGCTGGGATGTTTGTTTTGATATTATTGTTCCCTTGAATGGATGTTGTTGTAATATTATTGTTCCCTTGTCGGGATTCTTTTATGATCGGTGTTGATAAATAAAATAGGAGCGGGTTGCGCGCCTGCAACAGTAATATATGAAATGGGAGCGGGTTGCACGCCTGCAACGGTAATATATGAAATGGGAGCGGGTTGCACGCCGCAACGGTAATATATAAAATGGGTGCGGGTTGCACGCCTGTAACGATAATAGATGAAATGGGAGCGGGTTGCACGCCTGCAACGGTAATATATGAAATGGGAGCAGGTTGTACGCCTGCAACGGTAATATATGAAATGGGAGCGGGTTGCATGCCGTAGCGGTAATATATGAAATGGGAGCGGGTTGCACACCTGCAACGGTAATATATGAAATGGGAGCGGGTTGCACGCCTGCAATGATAATATATGAAATGGGAGCGGGTTGCACTCCTACAACGGTATCAAATGAAATGGGATCGGGTTGCACGCCTGCAATGGTATTACGTGTGTACCTGTTCTTCTATTTCCTTATCTTTGCTAGTAATTGATTTATGGCATTCCTTATATTTCTCTATTGTTGTTCTATCGTTATTTGTTACTCCCCGCAGCATGTTTCCCCCGCCCAACTTTAGTTGTAATTATCTGCTTTATTTGCACTGTATATGAATTAACTGCACAGGTTATTTCGTAGTCTGGTCCTAGCCTCGTCACTACTTCGCCGAGGTTAGGCTAGGCACTTACCAGTACATGGGGTCGTTTGTGCTGATACTACAGACTGCACTGTGTGCAGATACTGATACTGGAGCGTTTGGACCGCAGTGAGGGTGCTATCTTCAGTCCATACAGGCGACCCGAGGTAGTCCTGTAGATGTCTGCGGGCCTTGGCGTCTCCTCCTATCTTTTATCTTGTTTTTTTTATTTATTTAGAGACAGATTTTGTATTTCATTCAGACCTTGTTTGTAGTATTCTTAGACTGTTTGTGAAGATGTGACTCCAGTTCTGGGTAGTCTTGTTTAAACAGTTGTATTGGATATACTCAATAGTTTTATTATTTTTCTTTCGCTTGTCTTAAATTCCGATATCTTTAAATTATTGCTCATAATTGCTAAAGGATTAAAATGGAAAAAAGGTAGATTGATCAAGCAGTCGGCTTGCCTATCTCACATTAGTAGGTTCCATCACGACTCTCGAGGGCGGAAAAACTGGGTCATGACAAGTTGGTATCAAAGCTTTAGGTTACATAGGTCTCACAATTCACGGCCAAGCTTAGTAGAGTCTGAGGGATCGGTACGGAGACATCTATTTTTATCCCCGAGAGGCTACGGAGTTAGGAAAAACTTCACATTTATTCTTTCATATCGTGCGGTTTGGTTTCTCAATGCTAATTGAATTTCTACTCTGTTCTTTCGTAGATGGCGAGAACACGCGCTTCCTCATCCACTAACCAGAAGCCCGAGCCCCAAGTAGCAGCTCCTACAAGAGGCAGAGGGCGAGGCCGAGGTCGTGCTAGAGTCTGAGGTAGGGGCAGAGCTCAGCCCAAAGCAGCAGTACCAACGGCGGAGCCTCCGGGCGGAGCTCAGCCCAGAGGGGTTTATTGCTACCCCAGTACTCCAAGATGCTCTGGTCCGTCTAATGGGCCTTATGGAGAGCGTCACTCTGGCAGGATTGCTTCCTGTAGCACTAACCGTCACTTAGGCTGGAGGAGGAGCCCAGACTCCTGCTACTCGCACTCCGGAGCAGATGGCTCCCCAGTTTCAAACTCCAGCAACTCAGCCAGTTAGAGTAGTTCAGCCGAGTGTGGTAGCTCAGACCGGTAATGGAGCAGCTATGTTTGCCGATGCTTTGTGGAGATTGGACAAGTTCACCAAGCTCTTCACTACTACTTTCAGCGATGCATCTTCTGAGGATCCCCAGGATTATCTAGACAATTGTCATGAGGTTCTCAGGAATATGGGGATAGTGGAGATCAATGGGGTTGACTTTGCTACTTTCCGCTTGTCTGGATCCGCCAAGACCTGGTGGAGAGATTATTGTTTGGCTAGTCCATCCGGATCACCAGCTTTGACTTGGGAGAAGTTTACTCAGCTATTTCTGGAGAAGTTTCTCCCTATCACCCAGCGAGAGATCTACCGAAGGCAGTTTGAGTGTCTCCAGCAGGGTTCTATGACCGTTACTTGGTATGAGACCAGATTCATCGACTTGGCTCGTCATGCTCTTATCATACTTCCCACTGAGAGATAGAGGGGGTGAGGAGGTTCATTGAGGGACTTATTCAGCCGATTCGATTTTAGATGGCTAGGGAGCCAAGGAGTAAGATTTCTTTTCAGGAGGAAGCCAATATGGCCAAGAGAGTGGAGATAGTTCTATCGCAGAGAGGTGGTCAGGGGTCTGACAAAAAGCCTCGTCATTCAGGCAGATTCAGTGGCGCCTCGTCTGGAGGTAGGGATTAGTATGGTAGAGGACATCCTCCTAGGCCTTCTTAGTCGGCACTTCAGGTTTCTCATGGTGCTTCAGGTGGTCGTGGTTCTCATATGCAGTATTATGATCAGCAGTCCTACAGTGCACCACCAGCTTCTATCAATGCACCGCCACCTTAGAGTTTTCAAGGTCGTCATCCCTAGTAGCCGAGGGCTTGTTTTACTTGTGGCAACACGAGGCACATTGCTAGATATTGCCCTCGAGTACCAAGCAGTTCTCAGCAGCAGGGTTCACGTGCTATGGTTTAGGCACCAGGTGTTCCACCACCCGCTCCGCCAGCTAGGGGTGGGGTGGAGGTGCTAGAGGTGGAGGTAGAGGTATTAGAGGTGGAGGTCAGGAAGCTAGAGGTGGAGGCAAGCCAGCAGCAGGCCATCCCAGAGATATAGTTCAGGGTGGTGGGGTCCAGCTCTGATGTTATGCTCTTCCAGCCAGGCTTGAGGCTAAGGCTTCCGATGTAGTTATCATAGGTACTGTTCTGGTTTGTAATATATATGCGTCAGTACTATTTGATCAAGGTCTACATACTAATATGTGTTATCTTATTTTTCACCGTATCTAATCATGCCTAGTGATTCCTTGAGTTCCCATGTATATATGTCTACATCGGTGGGTGATTCTATTGAGGTAGATCGAGTCTATCGTTCGTGTATAGTTGTGATTTGGGGTCTAGAGACTCGTGTAGATTTGTTACTTTTGGACATGGTTGATTTTGGTGTCATATTGGGGATGGACTAATTATCACCTTACCACGCTATCTTGGACTGTCATGCCAAGACTGTGACCTTAGCCTTACCGGGTTTACCTCATTTAGAGTGGAGAGGGATTCCTGGTCATTCTACCCGTAGTGTTATCTCTTATGTGAAGGCTCGGCGTATGGTCGAAAAGGGGTGTTTGGCCTATTTGGCATATGTTCGTGATTCTAGTGTCGAGGTTCCTTCTATTAATTATGTGCCTGTTGTTTGTGAGTTCCCTGAGGTATTTCCTTCATACCTGCCGGGTATGCTACCCGATAGGGATATTGACTCCTGCATTGATTTTTCTTCGGGCACTCGACCCATTTCTATTTCGTCGTATCGTATGGCTCCGCCTGAATTGAAAGAGTTGAAGGAGAAGTTGCAAGACTTGCTTGAAAAAAGCTTCATTAGACCTAGTGTCTCGCCTTGGGGTGCGCCGGTGTTGTTTGTTAAGAAGAAGGATGAATCGGTGAGAATATGTATTCATTACTAGTAGTTGAACAAGGTTACAATCAAGAATAAGTATCCATTGCCGAGGATCAATGATTTGTTTGATCAGCTTCAGGGTGCCAAGGTATTTTTGAAAATTGACTTGAGATATTTCTATCATCAGTTGAGGATTAGGGAATCCGATGTCCCTAAGATAGCTTTTCGCACTCGTTACGGCCATTATAAGTTCTTGGTGATGTCATTCGGGTTGAAAAATGCTACAGCAGCTTTTATGGATTTGATGAACTGAGTGTTCAGGCCTTACTTGGATTCATTTGTGATAGTCTTCATTGATGATATTTTGATCTATTCCCGCAGCCGGGAGGAGCATGAGCATCATCTTAGGGTGGTTCTTCAAACTTTGAGGGATAGTCAGTTGTATGCTAAGTTTTTGAAGTGTTAGTTCTGGTTGAGTTCAGTTGCATTCTTGGGTCATGTTGTATCGGCAAAGGGTATTCAGGTTGATCCGAAGAAGATTGAGGCAGTCAAGAACTGGCCTAGGCCAGTATCAGCTACAGAGATCCGGAGTTTCTTGGGAATAGCAGGCTATTATCGCCGGTTTGTGAGGGGTTTTCGTCTATTGCAGCCCGATGACCAGGTTGACTCAGAAGGGTGGCCACTTTAGATGGTCAGACAAGTGTGAGGCGAGCTTTCAGAAGCTCAAGACAGCTTTGACCACGACACCAGTGTTGGTTTTGCCCACAGGTTCAGGTCCTTATACGGTTTATTGTGATGCATCTCGTATTGGACTTGGTACGGTGCTGATGTAGGATGGCAAGGTCATTACCTTTGCTTCACGACAGTTGAAGATTCATGAGAAGAACTATCCGGTTCATGATTTGAAGTTGGCAGCCATTTTTCACGCGTTGAATATTTGGAGGCATTATCTGTATGGCGTGGCATGTGAGGTGTTCACGGATCATAAGAGTCTGCAGTACTTGATCAAGCAGAAGGAGCTGAATTTGAGGCAGAGAAGGTGGTTGGAGTTGTTGAAAGACTATGATATCACCATCTTATATCATCCGAGAAAGGCCAATGTGGTGGTCGATGCTTTGAGTAGGAAGTCCGCCAGTATGGACAGTCTTGCTTATATTCCGGTTGGTGAGAGACCGCTTGCTTTGGATGTTCAAGCTTTGGCCAATCAGTCGTGAGGTTGGACGTTTCTGAGCCCAGCCGTGTATTAGCTTGCACCATTGCTCGTTCTTCATTATTGGAGCGTATCCGAGATCGGCAGTTTGATGATTCTCATTTGTGTGTCCTTAGAGACACAGTGCATCGCGGAGGTTCCAAGCATGTTACCTTTGGAGATGATGGAGTTCTGAGATTGCAGGGTCGAGTTTGTGTGCCTAATGTGGATGGACTTCGAGAGTTGATTTTAAAGGAGGCCCATAGTTCCCGGTACACATCCGAGCGTCGCTAAGATGTATCAGTATTTGCGGCAGCATTATTGGTGGTGGAGAATGAAGAAGGACATTGTTGGTCATGTGGCTCGGTGTTTGAATTGTCAGCAGGTTAAGTACGAGCATCAAAGGCACGGTAGTTTGTTCCAGAAGATTGAGATTCCTGAGTGGAAGCGGGAGCGTATTACTATGGACTTTGTTGTTGGACTCCTACGGACTAAAGGGAAATTTGATGCAGTGTGGGTTATTGTTGATAGGTTGACCAAGTCAGCACATTTCATTCCTTTGGCAGTCTCCTATTCTTCCGAGAGGTTAGCTGAGATCTATATCCGGGAGATTGTTTGTCTTTATGGTGTGCCCATGTCTATTATTTCGGATCAAGGTACGCAGTTTACCTCACATTTCTGGAGAGCAGTTCAGTGAGAGTTGGGCACACAGGTTGAGTTGAGCACAGCGTTTCATCCTCAGACGGACGGGCAGTCCAAGCGGACTATTCAGATTTTAGAGGATATGCTCCGAGCTTGTGTCATTGACTTTAGAGGCTCGTGGGATCAATTTTTGCCTTTAGCAGAGTTTACCTACAACAACAGCTACCAGTCGAGTATCCAGATGGCTCCTTATGAGGTTTTATATGGTAGGCAGTGTCGATCACCGGTTGGATGGTTTGAGCTGGGAGTGGCTCGGTTGTTGGGTACGAATCTAGTACAGGATGCCTTGGACAAGGTCAGGATAGGCTTCGTACAGATCAGTCCAGGCAAAAGAGTTATGTCGACCGTAAGGTTCGTGATTTGGCATTCATGGTCGGTGAGCGAGTATTGCTTCGAGTTTCGCCTATGAAGGGCGTGATGAGATTTAGGAAGAATCGCAAGCTTAGCCCTAGGTTCATTGGCCCGTTTGAGATTCTTGATCGAGTGGGAGATATGTCTTACAGACTTGCATTGCCGCCGAGCTTATCAGTCGTGCATCCACTGTTTCATGTGTCTATGCTTCGGAAGTATCACGGCAATCCATCCCACGTGTTAGATTTCAGCACTATCCAGTTGGACAAAAACTTGTCTTATGAGGAGGAGCCAGTAGCTATTCTAGATCGGCAGGTTCGCCAGTTGAGATCGAAGAGTTTTCCTTCTGTTCGTGTTCAGTGGAGAGGTCAGCCTGCTGAGGCATCGACCTGGGAGTACGAGTCCGACATGCGGAGCCGTTATCCCTATCTTTTCCCCGACTCAGGTACTTCCTTCTTATGTCTGTTCAAGGACGAACGGTTGTTTTAGAGGTAGAGAATGTGATGACCCAAAAGATCATCACTTATTTTAGAAATGAATTCTGCGTTCCAAGGCCTTAAAAACCTCTTTCAGTATCACCTCAATTTGCGTGCGCAGTCCGGGCACGTAACTGGAAAGCATTATGTGAAAATATATGGAAAATGATGAATTTTGACTCTAAAATTAATTTAAGTTGACTTCGGTCAATATTTTGGGTAAACAAACAGTACATGTGATTTGAGAGTCCTAGAGGATCCATAGGAAAATATGGGATTTGGACGTATGCCCGGCATCGAATTCTGAGGTCCCAAGCCCGAGAAATGAATTTTCAAAGAAAATTATTTTCTGAAATATTTATGAGTTTTTGGAAATGAAATGTGCTTAAAATTTGATGGTATCGGGCTCGTATTTTGATTTCGGAGCCCTGTACAGGTCTTATATGTGATTTAAGATGAGTTTGTGAAATTTGGTAAGAAACGGACTTAAAACGACGTGAATCGGACCGTATTTGAGAAAATTGGAAAATTTTGAAGTTCTTAGGTAATTTCATGATTTTGATACTAAATCCATGGTTGGTAATGTTATTTTGGCGATTTGATCTCACGAGTAAGTCCGTAGGGTGTTTTTGAGGTAGTGTACATGTTTGGTTTGGAGCCCCGAAGTCTCGGGTGAGTTTCAGATAAGCGTCAGAGTGTTTTTGGACTTAGAAATCTAGTATTTCTGCTGTTGCTCGTGTCTGAGTTTTTAACACTATGATATTGCGTGGTAACCCTCACGAAAGCAATGCACAAACGGGAAGGGGGCAGGTTTGCACTATGTGATCGCATAGAACCAGGTGCGAATGCGGAGCCTTTGGAGTTCACTCTACGCGAACGCACCCGAGCTGACGCGAACGCATAGAATAGGAGATCGGTCGGGGGCTGGATAGTTTTAACCCTATGCGAACGCATCCCCTAGCTCGCAAATACGTAGGTAAGGAGAGTCAAATCTATGCGATCGCATAGGCTTGTTCGCGATCGCATAGCATCTTTTTGCCCAGTCATTTAAACAGTAACAGAACACATACGGGATTTAACCCAAAACTCATAACTTCTTCTTCCAAACTCCAAATTGGGCGATTTTTGAAAGAGAACTTCACCACAAATCCATAGGTATGTAATCTTAGACTCATTTTCTTTAATTTTCATTAACACCCATTATATTTCTAAGCCTAAATCATGTTCTTAAGGGGTAGAAAATTAGGGATTTGGGTAGAGTTAGGGCTTTTTGTATTATTGAGATTTAGACCTCGTTTTGGGGTCGAATTTTGGAACTAATTACATATTTGGGCTCGTGGGTGAATGGGTGATCGAGTTTTGGTCCGAACCTCGTGTTTTGACCATGCGAGCCCGGGGTCGATTTTTGACTTTTTGGGAAGAATGATAGGAAATCTATAACTAAGAATTGGAATTGAATTGTTTAGCGTTTATTGATGTTATTAAGTCGATTATGTCTAGATACAATCTATTTGGAGCCAAATTCAAAAGGAAAAGCGGTGTTTGAGGCTTGAGTTGGCCGTGGAAGTTCAAGGTAAGTATTTGGTCTAACCTTAGCTTGAGGGATTAGGAGTCGTGTCTTATTTGCTACGTGTTAAATGTGGAGTACGACGTATAGACATGGTGACGAGTATCTATACGTCGGTGTAAAACATGTCTGTGAGTCTTGTATTGTAATTGTTATGACTCCGTTGTGGTTTATTGTGTTTCATATGAGGATTATCATTGTTTTTCCCTTGCCGGGATGTTATTATAATTATTGTTCCCTTCCCGGAATGTTATTGTCATATTATTATTCCCTTGTCGGGATGTTGTTGTAATATTATTGTTCCCTTGCCGGGATTATTTTATGATTGGTGTTGATAAATGAAATGGGAGCGGGTTGCACGCCCGCAATGGTAATATATGAAATGGGAGCAAGTTGCACGCCTGCAACGGTAATATATGAAATGGGAGGAGGTTGCACGCCTCAACGGTAATATATGAAATGGGAGCGGGTTGCACGCTGCAATGGTAATATATGAAATGGGAGCGGATTGCATACTTGCAACGGTAATATATGAAATGAGAGCGAGTTGCATACCTGTAACGGTAATATATGAAATGGGAGTGGGTTGCACGCTGCAACGGTAATATGTGAAATGGGAGCAGGTTGCACGCCTGCAACGGTTATATATGAAATGGGAGCGGGTTGCACGCCTGCAACGATAGTATATGAAATGGGAGCGGGTTGCACGCCTGCAATGGTATCAAATGACATGGGATCGGGTTGCACGCTTGCAACGGTATTACGTGTGTACCTGTTCTTCTATTTCCTTATCTTTGCTAGTAATTGATTTATGGCATTCCTTATATTTCTCTACTGTTGTTCTGTCGTTATTTGTTTCTCCCCGCAGCATGTTTCCCCCGCCCAATTTTAGTTGTAATTATCTACTTATATTTCTGTTGTATATGAATTAACTGCACAGGTTATTTGGTAGTCTGGTCCTAGACTCGTCACTACTTCGCCGAGGTTAGGCTAGGCACTAACCAGTATATGGGGTCGGTTGTGCTGATACTACACTCTGCACTGTGTGCAGATACTAATACCGGAGCGTTTGGACCGCAGTGAGGGTGCTGTCTTCAGTCCACACAGGCGACCCGAGGTAGTCCTGCAGACGTCCGCGGGCCTTTGCGTCTCCTCCTATCTTTTCTCTTGCTATTTTTATATATTCAGAGACAGACTTTATATTTCATTGTGACCTTGTTTATAGTATTCTTAGATTGTCTTTGAAGCTGTGACTCCAGTTATAGGTAGTCTTGTTTAAACAGTTGTATTGAATATACTCAGTAGTTTTATTATATTTTCTTCCACTTGTCTTGAATTCCGTTGTCTTTAAATTATTGCTCATAATTGCTAAAGGATTAAAATGGGAAAAAGTAGATTAGTCAAGCAGTCGGCTTGCCTAGCTCACATTAGTAGGCACCATCACGACTCCGGAGGGCAAAAAATCCGAGTCGTGACAATTATTGTCATTGGGATTGATAACCAAGTGTTCAGGAAGAACCAAATCATCTTTTATTGGATGCTCTTATTCTTTTCCAACACAAAGCATAGTCACTAAATGTTGGATCTGTTCTTACTTTATATTTTTTGTCAGTTGAATCTTTTTCATTTGAGGCCAGAAGTATAACTTTGGCAATAGATTTTATAGTCTCTGCTTTTGTCGATTTTGGAACTACTGGTAGTACTTGACATAATTTACCTCCCAAATCATTAATTCTTTTACTAAACGGTTCATTAATGTCCAATATATCTCTAGAACTCCATTTGACCCTTAGCCATAAGTGCTTCATCACATATTATTAATTTTACTTTTCTTATAAATTTAGCATCATTGGTCTGCTTTGATATATTTGTGATAGTTATTTAAGTTGTTTGAAGAGGCATATCAAATCTAAAGTGGGTGGCCTCACAATAAAATCGTTGTTGGTACATCACTTGCTATTATTTTTGTAACAATGTCATGTCTCTTGATATGATATTTGCAAGTAATGTGTGACATAGAAATATTATTTCGATTCCGCCAGAGGCATCTACAAAGAATAATCTCGTTATAACAGAGTCGACTCTTTATAATATAGTCTTAAAAGCTTATTTTTGTTTAGGATTTAGCTTTGATTGTGCTTCCTCAGACACTTGTATAGCATTTTGATTCTTAATAATATATTAACCTTCTTACTTTGTGTTCAAGCACTCTTTTTATGTACCCTAAGATTTCTTTTAACTTGAATAAGAATTTTATTCATATGATGAATTTAAAATATAATTGAATTGGATTCTTTTGCTAAATAATTAATTAAAAGATTTAATTATTTGATTTTTAATATAAAAATAATTTATTCTATGTTGATTCGGATGTTAATATTAGCTTATCTCTTGTTTTGAATATTTAACTTAATTATAATTTTATCCACCATAAATTTTATTTTCAAAGAGTAAAAGATTGAAATGACATTTCACTTTTAGATCTTTATATATGTAGAATCATTAGTGGTATTGACTTTTACCTACTATTTTTTTCTCTTTCTCACACATTTATATTCTTAAATATTTTCTTAGTTGTTGTTTAATAATTGGGTAATTTTTAATATTCCATGAAAAATTGATAAAAACAATTATTTGAGTAGGAACATAATTCAAATATAATATAAAATATATTATTGTGGGGTATATTTTTTTCTCAATTTCAACTCTTTATGCAGTCCATTTAATATTATTTTTTTTGGTATTGGATATTATGGAGTGGTAATGTATCGCCAATACAGAGGATTCTAATGAAATTGATTTTATTAAACCTTCCTACACATTTTTAATAAGAAACTAATAGACAAATTTTGTTAATTTAAAAATCTTAAATATTAAAAATTAGCAAAGAACATATTATAGCCCAAAAAATAAGTTATTGCATTTATGCCCTTTCCCTATGAGTTCTTCCATTTACTATTTTAGGGCTATTTTAGTATATTAATATTGTGTTTATACTTTTATAATAATATAGGCTCTCCTTTTTTCTAAATGGATTTGGACAATATAATACATTCTCAAATTAAATTAGTAATAGGATATTATAATACGTCTTCAAATTAAATTAGTAACAGAAATTTTTAAGAAATATATACTAAAAGTAAATGTATATCTTTTTCTAAATGGATTTGGACAGTATATATTCTCAAATTAAATTAATAATAGGACAATATAATACGTTTTTAAATTAAATTTGCAATAGAATTTTTTTAAGAAGTATATTCTAAAAGTAATAGGATTACATGGCTAAAAGTTTTAGGATTATACTAATAGGATTCCTAAAGGTAATCATATATAATTTCAAACGTGTATTATGTAAATTTTAGTTGATTAAAAATCTAAATTATTAGGTGGGCTTGACACGAAGTCCCATAAAAGCAAGAATCTTAAGCAGTCGACTCTAAATAGAAATACTTACAATAACCAAATAGTAACAAATTTGAATTTTTTTTATTTGTGAAGATAGAAAAGATTTTTCCTTGGATTATATAAGAATAATTTGATAAGAACGATATTATGTTTCTTATAATTCTTTCACCCAATTTGTTTTGGGTGAATAAAAGAAATGAATAACATATTTAGTCCCGGTAGGATTGAAAGTTTATAGAAGTTAATTCTTAATATAACATGGGCACCGTATCTGGTTACATAATGTAGAGAATTTTAGTTGATTTCAAGTCCTATTATTATTAAAACTTTAAAGATTACAATTTTATCCAATATTAATAATATTTTTAAGGCTATTACATGACTAAAGATATTACTTGTTTAATTTTATATGAATTAGACAAATGGAAAGTAATTATACTAATAGGATTCCAAAAGGTAATCATGTAGGATTCCTAACGTGTAATATTTATATCCTAAAACTAATTGGATTATAAGGCAAATATCTAGAATAATTCCGATTATGTCCTTTTATTCTGAGTTATTATGCTTAACATATAAGGTTATTTTTATAAACCGACATTGTATTTATGCTTTTATAATAATAATATATATATTGTCACGACCCGGATTTCCCACCATCGGGAGTCGTGATAGCGCCTACTCGTAGAAGCTAGGCAAGCCACGAAATTTAAAATTTTTAACTCCTTCACTTTAGTCCTTTTAACAATTTGTAATAACAGGTGATCAATATTTAAATAGTAGCGAAAGACAAAAATATGCGGAAGACTTAGACTAATATAATACCAAAATCAGTACGAAAATATCAACATATGTCTCTACCCAGAAACCAGTGTCATAATATTCACGGACTGTCTATGAATACTACATACAGATGTCTGAAGAAAAGAAATACAATTACAAATAAAAACAGAACATATAAGTAGATAGAAGAGACGTCGGGTCTGCGGACTCCTGCAGGATTACCTCGGGGTCTCTGTTGACTGAAGGCTAGCTCCCCAAGTGCTATTGTCCCAGTGTTGCTCCGGTATCTGCACAGAGTGCATAGTGTAGTATCAGCACAACCGACCTCATGTGCTGGTAAGTGCCTAACCTAAGCCCGGCAAGGTAGTGACAAGGCTAGGACCAGACTTCAGATAACCTGTGCAATTACATAATATACGGCGGAAAATAAAAAGGAATAAGCAGTTTAAATGGGAGGGGGTACATGCTTCGGGGAACATATCAAATCCAACATAAATAAAGAGAAATATGAGAGAAACAACTCAAAATCTATAACAACTAATAATAACACTATTGCGGCGCGCAACCCGATCCAATATATATCTAACATAGTTGTGGCGTGCAACCCGATCCCATATATATAACATTGTTGCGGCGTGCAACCCGATCCAATATATTTAACATTGTTGCGGCGTGCAACCCGATCCAATATATATAGCATTGTTGCGGCGTGCAACCCGATCCAATATATATAGCATCGTTGTGGCGTGCAACCCGATCCAATATATATAGCATTGTTGGGGTGTGCAACCTGATCCAATATATATAATATTGTTGCGGCATGCAACCCGATCCAATATATTTATATACCTTAAACTCAATCGTACCACGAGTCCCGGCAAGGGATCAACAATAAACTACACTATCCCGGCAAGGGAATTCAACAGTGAAGTATATACGTCCCGGCAAGGGAGAATCAGCTATAACCAATATCAACTCAATCCTTACTCATCTCAGCTAACACCAATACACAACCTTAATTAATTTCCACATAAATAAACTAAAGCCTTACTCAACATCGAGAATCACCGATCAGAACATCCGTAGAATCAATCAAGAACATAACACATATCAATTTAAGACTCACGGTTATGCTCGACACCAACGTATAGATACTCGTCACCATGTCTATACGTCGTACTCAACAAGAAGCAATTAACAAATAGGACACAACTCCTGATCCCTCAAGCTAAGGTTAGACCAAACACTTACCTCGATGCCACGAACACAATTCACGATTCAATTATAGCTTTACCCCTTGATTTCATCGCCAATTCGCTCGTATTTAGTCACAAGTTACTTAATTACATCAATAAACGCCAAATGAATCAATTTGAATACATAAAAATGAGTTTTCCAAAATTTTGCCCAAAAAGTCAAAAATCACCTTCGGGCCCACATGGTCAAAACTCGAGGGTCGAACCAAAACCTGATTACCCATTCCCCCATGAACTCAAATAAATAATTTATTTTGAAATCGGACCTCAAATCAAGGTCCAAATCCCTAATTTTTGAAAAACTAGGTTCTACCCAAAACCCAATTTCCCCCATGAAAATCATTGATTTTTGAGTTGAAATCATGTTAAAAGATGTTAAGGAGTGAAGAAAATGAGTTAGAATTCACTTACCAACGTTTTGAAGAAGAAAGGTTATTTGAAAAATTGCCTCTTATGTTTTTGGAGTTTTGAAAAATGAAAATAACTAAAAATCCCATTTTAATATACCCCTCTCAGACCCCCTGTGCGGACCGCATAAAATGGAGTGTGGCCGCACAGCTCACCAGGTTGACTGTAGTGATATGTTCTAGTATTTTGGCGATAACGTTCTCTACAGATATCCAAATTGTGATTTCTTTACCTTTCTGGAAACTAGACACGAAGGACTATAGATGTCATTGTTAAATCATCTCAAAATTCTTTGTAGATCAAAAGATATAGGTCTCCGAAGTCGGACTAGTGAAATGTTCCTCACCGCGGACCGCACAGAATCTAGTGCGGCCGCAAAGCCCTCACTGCGGTACGCACAAAATCTAGTGCGGCCGCACAAGCCCCTCCGCGGAAGCATTCCTCTTTGTGCGGACCGTACTGGTCTGTTCAGAGGCCTTCCACCTCTCTGAACCTACAACAGCTATGTTTTTAAGCCTACAACATTCCGAAACCTACCCGAAACGCACCCGATCCCTCGAAACTCCAAACCAAGTGTGCATACTAACTCAAAAATATCATATGGACCTATTTGTGCGATCACATCATCAAAATAACATGTAAAATCATGAATTAAACCTCAAAACTCAACATTTTCATCAAGAACTCTCAAAGTTCATAACTCTTCAACCGGAAGTCCAACTCACGTCAAATAAACTCCGTTTTTCACCAAATTTCACATTTATCTTTCAAATACTATAACAAGTTTGTACTGGGCTTCGGAACTAAAATACGGTCCCGATAACAATGGTTTCAAACATTAATTCTTTTCTTTATTTCTTAGATAATTCAGTAAAATAATTTCTTTCAAAAATTAATTTCTAAGGCTTGGAACCTCGGAATTCATTTTCGGGCACATCCCAAGTCCCATATTTTACTGCGGACCTCTCGGGATCGTCAGAACACGGATCTGGGTCCGTTTACTCAAAATGTTGACCAAAGTCAACCATAATCAAATTTTTAACTCTAGAATTTCTATTTCTCTTATTTTCACATAGAAGGCTTTTTGGATATAGGTCCGGACCACGCACGCAAATCAAGGTGGGGAAAATGGAGGTTTTTAGGCCTCAGGACACTGAATGCACTTGCAACACAAGTGATGACCTTTTGGGTCATCACATTCTCCACCTCTAAAACAACTGTTCGTCCTCGAACGGACATAAGAAGGAAGTACCTGAGTCAGGAAAAAGATGGGGATAACGGCTCCGCATATCAGACTCGGACTCCCTGGTCGATGCCTTAGTGGGCTGACCTCTCCACTGAACACGAACAGAAGGAAAACTCTTCGATCTCAATTGACGAACCTGCCGGTCTAAAATAGCTACCGGCTCCTCCTCATAAGACAAGTCCTTGTCCAACTGGACAGTGCTGAAATCTAACATGTGGGATGGATCACCGTGATACTTCTGAAGCATGGACACATGAAACACTAGATGCACGGCTGATAAACTCGGCGGCAATGCAAGTTTATAATCCACCTCTCTTACTCGATCAAGAACCTCAAACGGGCCAATGAACCTAGGGCTAAGCTTGCCCTTCTTCCCAAATCTCATCATGCCCTTCATAGGCGATACTCGAAGCAATACCCGCTCACCGACCATGAATGCCAAATCTCGAACCTTGCAGTCGGCATAACTCTTTTGCCTGGACTGAGCTGTACGAAGCCTATCCTGAATAATCCTGACCTTGTCCAAGGCATCCTGAACCAGATCCGTACCCAACAACCGAGCCTCTCCCGGCTCAAACCATCCAACTGGAGACCAACACCGCCTACCATATAAAGCCTCATACAAAGCCATCTGAATACTCGGCCAGTAGTTGTTATTGTAGGCAAACTCTGCTAAGGGCAAAAACTGATCCCACGAGCCTCCAAAGTCAATGACACAAGCTCGGAGCATATCCTCCAAAATATGAATAGTCCGCTCGGACTGCCCGTCCGTCTGAGGATGAAACGCTGTGCTCAACTCAACCCACGTGCCTAACTCTCGCTAAACTGCTCTTCAGAAACGTGAGGTAAACTGCATACCTCGGTCCGAAATGATAGACCCGGGCATACCATGAAGACGAAAAATCTCCCGGATATAGATCTCAACTAACCTCTCGGATGAATAGTAGACTGCCATAGGAATGAAATGCGCTGACTTGGTCAGCCTATCAACAATAACCCACACTGCATCGAACTTCCTCTAAGTCCATGGGAGTCCAACAACGAAGTCCATAGTGATCCGCTCCCACTTCCACTTAGGAAGCTCAATCCTCTAAAATAGACTACCAGGCCTCTAATGCTCGTACTTAGCCTACTGACAATTCAAACACCGAGCCACATATGCAACGATATCCTTCTTCATTCTCCGCCACCAATAATGCTGCCGCAAATCCTGATACATCTTACGCCCGGATAAATAATGTACCTGGAACTATGGGCCTTCTCTAAAATCAACTCTTGGAGCCCATCCATATTAGGCACACAAACTCGACCCTGCAATCTCAAAACTCCATCATCACCTAAGGTAACCTGCTTGGCACCTCCGTGCTGCACCATGTCTCTAAGGACACACAAATGGGGATCATCATACTTCCGATCACGGATACGCTCCAATAAAGAAGAACGAGCGATCGTACAAGCCAACACACGACTGGGCTCAGAAACATCCAACCTCATGAACTGATTGGCCAAAGCTTGAACATTCAAAGCAAGCGGTCTCTCACCGACCGGAATATAAGCAAGACTGTCCATACTTGCTCACTTCCTACTCAAAGCATAGGCCACCACATTGGCCTTTCCCGGATGATATAAGATGGTGATATCATAATCTTTTAACAACTCCAACCACCTCCTCTACCTCAAATTCAACTCTTTTTGTTTGAACAAATACTGAAGACTTTTGTGATCTGTGAACACCTCACATGCCACGCTATACAGATAATGCCTCCAAATCTTCAACGCGTGAATAATGGCTGCCAACTCCAAATCATGAACCGGATAGTTCTTCTCATGAATCTTCAACTGCCGCGAAGCATAGGCAATGACCTTGTCATCCTACATCAATACTGCACCAAGTCCAATGCGAAATGCATCACAATAAACTGTATAAGGCCTTAAACCTATGGGTAAAACCAACACCGGTGTCGTAGTCAGAGCTGTCTTGAGATTCTGAAAGCTCGCCTCACACTCATCTGTCCATCTGAACGGGGCACCCTTCTGGGTCAACCTGATCATCGGGGATGCGATAGATGAAAACCCCTCAATGAACCGACGATAGTATCCTGCTAATCCTAAGAAACTCCGAATCTCTATAGCTGATGCTGGTCTAGGCCAGTTCTTGACTGCCTCAATCTTCTACGGATCAACCTGAATACCCTCCACTGATACAACATGACCCAAAAATGCAACTGAACTCAACCAGAACTCACACTTCGAGAACTTAGCATATAACTGATTATCCCTCAAGGCCTGAAGAACCATTCTAAGATACTGCTCGTGCTCGTCCCGGCTATGGGAATATATCAAAATATCATCAATGAAAACTATCACGAACGAATCCAAGTAACGCCTGAACACTCGGTTCATCAAATCCATAAAAGTTGTTGGGGCATTTGTCAACCTGAATGACATCACCAAGAACTTATAATGCCCATACCGAGTGCGAAAAGCTATCTTAGGGACATCGGATTCCCTAATCCTCAACTGATGATAGCCAGATCTCAAGTCAATCTTAGAAAATACCTTGGCACCCTGAAGCTGATCAAACAAATCATCAATCCTCGGCAATGGATACTTATTCTTGATTATAACCTTGTTCAACTGCCGGTAATCAATATGCATTCTCATCGACCCATCCTTCTTCTTAACAAACAACACTGGCGCACCCCAAGGCGAAACATTAGGTCTAATGAAACCCTTCTCAAGCAAGTCTTGCAACTGTTCCTTCAACTGTTTTAACTCCGGCGTGGCCATACGATACGGCGGAATAGAAATAGGCTGAGTACTCGGTGCCAAATCAATGCAAAAGTTAATATCCCTGTCGGGTGGCATACCCAGCAGGTCTGAAGGGAAAACCTCAGGAAACTCACGAACAACAAGCACAGAATCAATAGAAGGGACTTCAGCACTAGAATCACGAACATATGCCAAATAGGTCAAACACCCCTTCTCGACCATACGCTGAGCCTTCACATACGAGATAACATCGCGGGTGGAATGACCAGGAGTCCCTCTTCACTCTAAATGAGGCAAACCCGGTAAAGCTAAGGTCACAGTCTTGGCATGACAGTCCAAGATAGCGTGGTAAGGTGATAACCAGTCCATTCCCAATATAACATCGAAATCTACCATGTCCAGAAGCAAAAAATCTACACGAGTCTCAAGACCCTCAATCACAACTATACATGAATGATGGACTCGATCTACCACAATGGAATCACCCACCAGCGTAGACATATAAACAGGATAGAATCACTAGGCATAACCAAATATGGTGCAAAATAAGAGGACATATATGAGTACGTAGACCCTGGATCAAATAACACTGAAGCATCTCTATCACAAACCAGAACCGTACCTGTAATAACTGCATCTGAAGCCTCAGCCTCGGGCCTGGATGGAAGGGCATAACATCGAGGCTGGGCCCTACCACTCTGGACTACATCTTTGGGATGGCCTACAGTTGGCTGGCCTCCACCTCTAGCGGTCTGAGCTCCACATCTAAATCCTCTAACTCCACCTTTAACACCTTTACCCCCACCTCTAGCTGGTTGGGTGGGCTGTGGAACACCTGGTGCTTGAACCATAGCACGGGGACCTTGCTGTTGCAATTGAGTACCCACCAATCTTAGACAAGCCCTCCTGAAATGACCATACTCACCACACTCATAGCATCCACCTGAGTGTTGTGGCTGAGGGAACTGAGACTGACCCTAGCGACCTGAATGACCACCCCGAAAACTCTAGAGCGACGGTGCACTGATAGGATCTAGTGGTGCACTGTAGAACTGCTGATCAGAATACTGCATCTGAGGACCACAGATACCTGAAGCACCGTGAGAAACCTAAAGTGCTGACTGGAGAGGCCTAGGAGGATGGCCTCTACCATATGAATCTCTACCTCCAGACGAGGTACCACTGAATCTGCCTGAATGACGAGGCCTTTTTCCGACCCATGACCACCTCCCTGTGACAGAACCATCTCAATTCTATGGGCCATATTGGCCGCCTCCTAAAAAGTAATCTCACTCCTAGCCTACCTAGCCATCTGAAGACAAAGCGGTTGAATAAGACCGTCAATAAACCTCCTCACCCTCTCTCTCTATCGGTAGGAAGTATGACAAGAGCATGGCGAGACAAGTCGATGAATCTGGTCTCATACTGGGTAACCGTCATGGAACCCTGCTGGAGACGCTCAAACTACCTCCGATAGGCCTCTCTCTATAATGGGGAGAAACTTCTCCAGAAATAGTTGTACAAACTGCTCCCAAGCCAAGGCTGGTGATCCGGCTGGTCTAGACAAGCAATAATCTCTCCACCAAGTCTTGGCGGATCCAGACAAGTGAAATGTAGCAAAATCGACCCCATTGGTATCAACAATCCCCATGTTCCTAAGAACTTCATAACAGTTGTCTAGACAATCCTCGGGATCCTCAGTAGATGCACCGCTGAAAGTAGTAGTGAAGAGCTTGGTGAACCTATCCAGCCTTCAAAAAGCATCGACAGACATAGCTGCTCCATCATCGATCTGAGACACCACACCCGGCTGAACTGCTCCAGAGTGCGAGTAGCAGGAGTGCGAGTAGCAGGAGTCTGGGCTCCTCCTCCAGCCTAAGAGACAGCTGGTGCTACAGGTAGCAAGCCTACCCGGGTGACACTCTCCATAAGGTCCACTAGTCGGACCAGAGCATCCTGAAAACTGGGGTGGCAATAAACCCCTATAGGACCTGAGTTGGGGGCCGGAACCTCATCATCAAAATCAACCTGAGGCTCCGCCACTAGTGCTGCTGCTCGAGGCTGAGCTCTGCCCCTACCTCGGCCTCTAGCACGGCCTCGACCATGCCCTTTGCCCCTCGTGGGAGCTGCTGCTGGGGGCTCGGGCTTCTGAGCGGTGGATGAGGAAACGCGTGTTCTCTTCATCTGCGAAAGAACAGAGTAGAAATTCAATTAGCATTGAGAAACGACACCGCACTACAAGAAAGAACAAATGTGAAGTTTTCCTAACTCTGTAGCCTCTGGGGATAAATACAGACGTCTCCGTACCGATCCCTTAGACTCTACTAAGCTTGTTTGTGAATTGTGAGACCTAAGTAACCTAGAGCTCTGATACCAACTTGTCACGACCCGGATTTTCCACCATCGGGAGTCGTGATTGCGCCTACTCGTAGAAGCTAGGAAAGCCACGAAATTTAGAAATTTTAACTCCTTTATTTTAGTCCTTTTTAACAATTTGTAATAATAGATGATCAATATTTAAATAATAGCGGAAGACTTAGACTAATATAATACCAAAATCAGTACGAAAATATCAACATACGTCTCTACCCAGAAACCGGTGTCACAATATTCACGGACTGTCTATGAATACTACATACAGATGTCTGAATAAAAGAAATACAATCTGTCTCGGATACAAATGAAAACAGAACATATAAGTAGATAGAAGAGACGACGGGCCTGCGGACGCCTGCAGGACTACCTCGGGGTCTCTGTGGACTGAAGGATGGCTCCCCAAGTGCTATAGTCCCAGTACTGCTCCGGTATCTGCACAGAGTGCAGAGTGTAGTATCATCACAACCGACCCCATGTGCTGGTAAGTGTCTGGCCTAACCTCGGCGAGGTAATGAAGAGGCTAGGACCAGACTCCAGATAAACCAGTGCAATTACATAATATACGGCAGAAAATAAACAGGAATAAGCAGTTTAAATGGGGGGTACATGCTTCGGGGAACATATCAAATCCAACAGAAATAAAGAGAAATATAAGAGAAACAGCTCAAAATCTACAACAAGTAATAATAACGTTGTTGCGGCGCGCAACCTGATCCAATATATATCTAACATAGTTGCGGCGTGCAACCCGATCCAATATATATAACATTATTGCGGTGTGCAACCCGATCCAATATATATAACATTGTTGTGGCGTGCAACCCGATCCAATATATATAGCATTGTTGCGGCATGCAATCCGATCCAATATATATAACATTGTTGCGGCGTGCAACCCGATCCAATATATATAACATTGTTGCGGCGTGCAATCCGATCCAATATATTTATATACCTTAAACTCAATCGTACCACGAGTCCCAACAAGGGATCAACAATAAACTACACTATCCCGGCAAGGGAATTCAACAATGAAGTATATATGTCCCGGCAGGGGAGAATCAGCTATAACCAATCTCAACTCAATCCCTACTCATCTCAGCTAACACCAATACTCAACCTTAATTAATTTCCACGTAAATAAACTAAAGCCTTGCTCAACATCGAGAATCACCAGTCAGAACATCCGTAGAATCATTCAAGAACATAACACATATCAATTTAAGACTCACGGTCATGCTCGACACCAACGTATAAATACTCGTCACCATGCCTATACGTCGTACTCAACAAGAAGCAATTAACAAATAGGACACAACTCCTAATCCCTCAAGCTAAGGTTAGACCAAACAATTACCTCGATGCCACGAACACAATTCACGATTCAATTATAGCTTTAGTCCTTTATTCCACCGCCAATTCGCTCGTATCTAGTCACAAGTTACTTAATTACATCAATAAACGTCAAATGAATCAATTTGAATGCATAAAAATGAGTTTTCCAAAGTTTAGCCCAAAAAGTTAAAAATTACCCCCGGACCCACATGGTCAAAACGCAAGGGACGAACCAAAACCCGATTACCCATTCCTCCACGAACTCAAATATATAATTTGTTTTGAAATCGGACCTCAAATCGAGGTCCAAATCCCCAATTCTTTCAAAAACCTAGGTTCTTCCCAAAACACCCAATTTCCCCTATGAAAATCATTGATTTTGAGTTGAAATCATGTTAAAAGATGTTAAGGAGTGAAGAAAATGAGTTAGAAATCACTTACCAACGTTTTGGAAAAGAAAAGTTATTTGAAAAATTGCCTCTTATGTTTTTTGGGTTTTGAAAAATGAAAAATAACAGAAAATTCCGTTTTAATATACCCCTCTCAGAACCCTTGTGCGGACCACACAAAATGGAGTGCGGCTGCACAACTCACCAGGTTGACTGCAGTGACATGTTCTAGCATTTTGGCCATAACTCTCTCTACAGATATCCAAATTGTGATTTCTTTCCCTTTCTGGAAACTAGACACGAAAGGCTAAAACTTTCGTTTTTGAATCATCTCAAAATTTTTTGTAGATCAAAAGATATAGGTTTCCGAAGTCGGGCCAGTGAAATGTTCCTCACCGCGGACCGCACAGAATCTAGTGCAGCTGCAAAGCCCTCACCGCGCTCCGCACAAAATCTAGTGCGGCCACACAAGCCCCTCTGCGGCAGCATTCCTCTTTTGCGGACTGCACTGGTCTTTTCAGAGGACTTCCACCTCTCTGAACCTACAACAGCTATGTTTTTAAGCCTACAACATCCCGGAACCTACCCGAAACGCACCTGAGCCCTCGGAACTCCTAACCAAGTGTGCATACTAACTCAAAAACATCATATGGAGCTACTCGTGCAATCGCATCATCAAAATAACATGTAAAATCATGAATTAAACCTCAAAACTCAACATTTTCATCAAGAACTCTCAAAGTTCACAACTCTTCAACCAGAAGTCCAACTCACGTCAAATAAACTCCATTTTCACCAAATTTTACAGTTATCTTTCAAATACTATAACAAGTTTGTACCGGGCTCCAGAACCAAAATACAGGCCTAATAACAATGGTTTCAAACATTAATTCTTTTCTTTATTTCTTAGATAATTCAGTAAAACAATTTCTTTCAAAAATTGATTTCTAAGGCTTGGGACCTCGGAATTCATTTCCGGGCATACGCCCAAGTCCCATATTTAACTGCGGACCTCCCGGGATCGTCAGAACACGGATCCGGGTCCGTTTGCTCAAAATATTGACCAAAGTCAACCATAATCAAATTTTTAAATCTAGAATTTCTATTTCTCTTATTTTCACATAGAAGGCTTTCCGGATATAGGTCCGAACAACGCACGCAAATCAAGGTGGGGAAAAAGGGAGGTTTTTAATCCTCGGGACACTGAATACACTTGCAACACAAGTGATGACCTTTCATCACATATATAGAGAGAATAGATAGATAAATATATAAAACAGAAAGAATGAGCTAAGATATTAAAATGCAAAAGAAAGTGAAAGAAATGTAAATAACGTTAACAAGTAAAATTTCGCTCCCCTGCAAATTCCGTTAAAAGTACATATCAGGCACGCACCCAACTTGCCTCACAAGTCACACCTTCGCCCCAACATCTGTGATTCTGTTCTGTATTTCCATATCTCTCTCACGTGCCAAAGGGCATGTGAAATCATGCGCCAAAGAAATTTTACTGCAATAACCTTTTTAGCTCAGCGGGAATATTCTAGAAGTTATTTTATTAGTTCGTATGCTCATTTACATGTTTAAAGTACACGCATGCCTTGATGTACATGCTAAAAGAAGGATGTTAACGATCGTTATCTAAAGCTTTAGTAGGTATTGCTATTTGGCAGTAACATTATTCGAAAACATCAGTTCTACAATATCATTTGCTTTTGGGTTACTGTTCGGTGTGTGTTCGATATTTGTATTGGAACTTGATTGAACGTGTTCGATATTAAGGGTAAAACGCTTCCTAATATAAAAAAAAATGCACACTACTAATATTTAATCAGTACTTTATTTTCTGTTGGTAATAAGGCTGTATTGTGGTCCGGGCTTGGCCCGGTCTAGTCGGCCAAACGGGCCAAACGGGCCGGTTCAAACGGGCCTGGGCACTAGTAGTGCAAAAGCCCGTGGTGGGCCGGTTCAACACAAATAGCTCGTGAGCCCGGGACCGTTAAGCCCGGGACCGGCAGACGGGCCTGGGCCGGTTCAACCGGGCCCAACGACTAATTTAAAAAAAAAAATTAAAAAGACAAACGGTCAGATTTTTAAAATCTAGCCGTTGGCCTTCAAAATTTATCCGTTGGCCACTTTAAAAAATAGTCATTTGGCCCCCAAACTTTTTATAATTACATTTTTTCCCAATTCTCAACTATAAATACCCCTCATTCTTTCATTTTTACTCACAAATTCATCAATCTCTCTCATTTCTCAAACTCAAATTGAAGTATTCAAGTCTTCACTCATCTCTCATTTCTCAAACTCAAATTCTTAATTCAAGTTAAATCATGTCCGGTGATTCTACATTGCACCCATTTGTTTTGGAACACTTTAATGTGGTAGAAGAAAATGAAGAAGTTTACATAATAAAGTGCAAGAACTGTGGTTGAATCTGCACTCGTCGTCGAAAGGAGGGCACAGGCTCTTTAAGGAGGCATATAAAGAGTTGTCTTGCGCGTTCTCCAGACATTCGTATTTAAGATTTTAAGTTGATTTGAGACAATTTGTGTTATTTAAAATTATTAGACGTATTATGCTTAATGTTCTAGTTTGTTAGATTAATTTGAAGTATTATGTTGAAGGTATTGAACTTTAATTTGAAGTATTAAATGTAAACTTTAATTTAAACTATATCTATAGCTATATATATATATATATATATATATATATATATATATATATATATATATATATATATATATATATATATATATATATATATAATACATATAAACTATATATAATATTGTTAAAGCTATATACCCTCCTCAAGCACAAGCTCTGACCACGTTTCAGTTTTATAATCAGAAACAATCTCAATTTTATCAATCCTTACGATTCTAAAACATTTTAACGGTAGATTTATCCTTGAGCTTATTAAGCTCTGACCACGTTTCAATTTTATAATCAGAAACAGTCTCAATTTTATTAGCAAATTTTTTTGATAAATCAATTGGTCTAATATTTAAACTATAAAGTTTCTTATCAAGAAGGTTTGCTAAGTCATCAAGAGATTTGATGATAAGTCTGCTATTTTTAATAAACATTTAATTATATAAGACAATATATAATTATATATACACATAATACACTGTTATATATACATATTATACATACTATATATATTTATATAGCTATATATAAACAATTTATAATAGTATATACATATATAGTTTACAAGAAAGTGTCTTAAATTAAAAAAAAATAAAAAAAATAGCCCGAAACGGAAAAGCCCGTTAGGCCCGCGGGCCCGACCCATTTAGCCCCGAACCATGTAGGCTTAGGACCACCGTGGGCCGGTTCCATACATTGGGACCATGAAGCCCGGGACCATTTGGCTCGGGACCGCCAAAGCCCGGCCCACCTAAGCCCAGGCCCGGGCCACAATACAGCCTTAGTTGGTAATCAAACCAAAGAACATTTATACAAGTATAACATAACTTTGAAGAAAGTCATTAAAAGAAAGACAATGTAAACAACAAAAATGTATAGAACAGAAAGAATGAGCTAAGATATTAAAATGAAAAAGGAAAAACGGAAATAAAATGAAATATTCACTATCAAGTGAAAATTCGCTCCACTACGAATTCCGTTAAAGATACAGATCACGCACGCTGCCACCCCTCTCACAACGTCAGCAATTCTGTGTTTCATCTCTCTCAAACCGAAACTTTGATTTTCCCCATTTTGGTTCGAGTCCGGAACCAAAATATGGTTCTTTTGGACTCAAATTACACAAATAGGTGATAAAAAAATAACCTTTTTATATATAGCGTCATAATACCTGGCGCTATATACTAACAGTAACAGTGCCGTTAAGGTATAGCGCCAGGTATTGTGGCGCTATACTGTAAAAGCTGACATGGCCAGGTATAGCACCACAATACCTGGCGCTATATATACAGCACTAATGTATAGCACCAGGTATAGCGAACCTGAAGGAGGTGGGAGAAGAAAAATGAAAAACACAATGGAATTGTGAAGCACAAAAGGATCGAAAAAAAAATATAAACTGGAACTTGGGGAGGTGAAGGCGAAACTGAAAGAGGTAGAAGAAGAAAAAGAACAACTGGAAGAACGATTTAAGTGGTTGGAGCGGAGAATAAATAGCAACCGCGGCTAAACATTGACATATATGTGTTTAGTGTATTTTTCATATTTCATGTATTTTTATTATGTTGGCCTGCTATATTTGTGTTTGTGATTGCGTTTGTACTGTAGTAATGTTTTCCTTGTGTGTTGTACTAAATTTTATTTTAATTGAAGTAGAAGTTAAGTTTAAGTGTTTGTGTTGTACTAACTTTTATTTTATGAAACTATCAAACGAATGGAGAACTAAAAAAAGTAATGCGCATATTCGATTAAATAATATTGTTAATGTATACAAAAATATTATTTATACCACGTCAATGTGTCCCGCATTCGGTGTGTCTCAATGCAACCGCTGGCCTGAGGCGCATCCCCTCCCGCCCGGGTACGCTATCAGGATCATCATCATCAAGTCGTCTCCTTATAGCTGGATGCGGCGCAGGATGACATGTATCGGTGGTGCTGTCAGCTCCAGTAGAAGGCTACATAATAATATGAAACTTAGTATAGAAAACTACATAACAATTCACAACAATTTATATTGTCTTACCATCATCATCTCTAGATCCTGAATGTAGTCATCTGTCGCAGCATCGCATGAAGCCTTAAAAAGGAAATTAATAAAGTTAAAGAAAATAAATAAGTTACAGTTAAAACAAATTCAAATTCAATACTAATAAACTCATACCTGCGCATGTGATGTGGAGCCATAACTCAGTCGGCGCCCACTATAAAAATCTCGGGTCGGTCGATCCTCAACAGTGGTAGACGGGCCTGGGAAGTATCTACCCCAATCCACCCCTTGAATATCCGAGCCTGTGATCAATAACTGACTCGATAGGGTCACCTGCGATGGCACTAGAGAGCGATAAATTCCAAGGCTGTAAGACGGCATGTCCGTCTCATGCATGCCACCTGCCATATCAGCAGCAACATCATCAGCAGGAGCCTCAACGCCCTCTTGCTGGGGACCACCTCCTCTCCGCCCATGACCACGTCGTCCGGCACCACCAGCTCGTCGGGCATCACCAGCTCGTGGGATACTACAGCCTCGCTGGTACGTGGTTGGGTCCATATAATCAGCCTCGTGTGCCAAACGCTGATCCGATCGGGCTCACTGCAGTGTCTGCGCAGCCACATCCATGAATCGACGACTATACTCCTGCATGGCCACAGGATCGTGGACATAACTCTGCATCTGCTACCCCATATGATAGACGGTATGCAATCCAATCGCCTGCACAAAGTAAATAATATAAACTACATATTTGGCACTAAATTATAGCTATATAACTAATAATAATAGAAAACATACCATGGCCTCGTGTCTCCCGGCGTATGGGGCGTACCGACCGTGTGCCTGATGAACTGGATTCCTGATAAAAAGTCGGGAAACAGTGCGGTACCATGCCATATAACGTGGAATAGAAAAGTGCTGCGGAGGTGGGGTCAAGTCCCTCGCCTGTCCCAGGTACCCAACTGCTCGTTAAGCCATGCCATAAATGTGTCGTCTGCCCTGGACCAATCATCCCTCTCATAATGTAAAGCATGCCATGCAGGCGGAGTCGGTATAAGCTGCGGAAGGCCAAACTGACGAAATACCCGCTCGGAGGCATGATGCTCGACAATATCGAGGGATATGATCGGGACAGAAGCCCTCCAAATATATCGGCCAAACGTGCAATACGCTGGCAGGGTACCTATCACCTCATCGGTGTACGACGTCCAGATGAACTATCAAATAAGAACACAAACCGTTAGTATGCGCATTACTAAGTTAATCTATAACAGGTAAGTTTAGTTAGATATTCACCTGTGCGTTTTCCAGCAGATCCAACACATCCCTGCAGAGGGGGAGATTATGATGGGCATCATACTCTCGTGCAAGAGTACGACGCATAACCCACCTACATGCACTATATTACTAGTCTTTAAGCAAATAAATAATTTAAACCAGATAAAACACAACAAATACATTGTAATCACAAAACATTCACAAAAATACATATAAAGCAATAATAATAATTTATTAACATTTTATTAACAAATAATAACGATTTCACAATTTTTACATATTTTTTTGCAATATTAATATCTTAGTCCGGATAAATATAACATACCAATTTAATCGCAAAAAAAAAACACAAAACAACATACAACACATTCAAAACAACTAATATGCATTATTTATACGAGTTTGGACATAAACTAAATCGGAATACCTCGATTTATGTTTTTTCGGAAAGTTGAAGATTTGGAACTTTGACTCCGAAACAAGTAACTCACAACAATAGAAGGCTTGGCTATGATGTGGGACCAACAATATCTACTGGATGGTTGGGGGTCCACACGAGCTTTTTGGGACGTTAATGGAGGGGGCGCTATTTTTTTTAAAAACGAAGGGGGTAGTGGGCAGAAACGTGGGGGAAAGGGAAGGGGATCTATTATTTATGTATATTAAACGCGATTCACTACCGCATTTTATATAAAACGCAGTAATGAACCACACTTTATATACTTGTCTTATCAGCTGCCAGGTAAATCACGGTTTGTTACCGCGTTTAACCTTAACGTCCCAAACAGCCGTTAAGATAAAACACGGTTCATAACCGCGTTTTATATAGAAATATAACTTTTTTTACACTCAAAAACGTGTTTTGAGTCCAAAAGAACCACATTTTGGTTTCGGACTCTCAAACACAATACTAACACTGAACGTTGCAGTGTGTGGCAGGTCTACAATCAACAATGTATATGCTCGATCGTCATGACACGTCACGTGAAAAACTCAAGTAAGCTCAAGACTATTACCCCTGAATTATTTTGAATTGGAATATTACCACCCCTAAGAAGTATAGATTGATTAGGTATTTGGTTTGATTGTTACTCGATACCTATACTTGCGGGAGGTAGTAGGTACCCCGTGGAATTAATCGAGGTGCGAGTAAGCTGGTCCGGTCACCATGGTTATAAGAAAAATGATATTTGGTTTGGTTTTTGGATACACACACACACATATATATATACCTCTCAAAAATTTTGTTTTCAGGGAGGGGAAACATTTACAAATTGGGATCAGAGGTAGGTCAGGAGAGAGGAAGAAAGAGAGGCGATGATATGGGACGGGGAAGAGGAAGGGAAAGGAGAATGGGACTCGAAAGACGACGACGAAGGAGAATGGGACTTGGAAGACGAAGACGACGAGGAAGGGGAAGGGGAAGGGGACTTTGAAGAGGAAGAGGACGAGGTCGAGGAAGAGGAGGACGATGGGGACGAGGAGGAAGAACAGTAGCACAAGAGGCCAAGGCATTAAAGCACAAGAGTAAATGGAGGCAGAGGAATATCACAGAGTAAGAAACTTGGGTTAGTTACTAGCAAATGAAAAAGAGAAAGAAATTGCCGTCTTTAGCATTAGTTATCTAGGAGTTTTCAGTAGACTGGTGCATAACTAGTAGTTTGCTCTATTCCTTTATGTAGTTAATCTTAACTATGCATAATTTTGTGGGAGTCTGGTTTTCAGCACTTTAGGCTGAGCATACCTTTAGAGTTCCTGCTTGTGCAGGTCTTATTGACTGGCTTTAATTGCACTTTAGTTGCTTGCAGTTCGATGGATATGAATTCCTGAGTATGATATACAGATACTTTGTTGATGGTTTAGTTTGATGATACTGTGCTTTGGTTCAGAGAAAAAATTAAGTAATTATTTGAATAGTCCCAGAAGTATGCTCTCGGGCACCTTTCCCGAGCCTAACTTTTTCTAGCCTTCCTTTTCCTCAACCACTTTTTTAGGGGGAAAATCCGATAATTTAGAACAGAATTTATTCCAGTCTTCAGTTATTTTCAACAAAGTAATGTTTATTTAGAACATAGAAGAAGATAGAGTTTATTAATGCAGGTTTTAAATCAAATGACATCACAAGTAGATGCTCGGGGGTGGAGAAATGGTTTGATTGGGTTGAACATAGCAGGAATTTAATGAGACAAATTACTATCAGCATTAATGTTTCGCCGATCACAAGTACAACTGTGTCAGACAAAGATCTATGGGGTAGATGCCTTGCCGGAAAATTTCAGGCTTCTTTTCAGGAAACTCCACTTTGAACGATGTCCGGCGATGGGCCTGCAACTCATGGAAATAAGCATGTGGGGTCAATGTGTTTGAGATGAAAGATCATCAATTTCTGTTTGAACTTCCATCAAGGAAGATAGTTGAACATGTCTTGTCTGGCGAATGGAGTTGGAGGAAAACGAAGTGGAAGCTTGAATGGGGGAGCCCTACCAGTGATTGCTGGCCAGATGAAGTTGAAAGAAACTGAGTTGGGGTAAGGTTGCTGGGACTACCTATGAATGTTTGGTCTCAAAAGGTATTCAAAGAAATAGGGGATTGCAGTGGGGGATAGACCGGTGACTACTCTGAAAAATCATCTCCATTGGGCACGCATTAAAGTAAAGGATGATGGTAAAAAAGTTTAATGCGAATGTTATTTCATTAGAAGTCTCACTGTGTTTGTCAAATTAAACAAATGCACAAGCTTATCAGATTTACCAAACAAAGCGGTAGCAAGTTAAAACAGTTTTACATCCAACTTGAGATGACTAAACAACAAGTATCTAGAGTATACCTGCTTAGAGAAGATATTGGTTCAGAACATCATCTTCAGAAATCTTCTATTACCAATAATGAACCTTATAAATCTTTTATCCATGAAGCAGCATGGCCAACCCACTATGGTAGTTTTCTTACATCTTAATAGCATTTAGATTAATCCTCCAACATATGCAATCCAAGCAAATTGAAGCTCACATTTCATTTTCTCTGCAAGCAACAATACATTATGGGGTTTAGCTTCGTCGAACAAAAAAAAAAATCAATGAAGAAAAGAAAGAAAGAAAGAAATAAGAACATGCTGGCTTACATTGTAGAGAAAAATAACATTTCCCAAATTATCTCAACTTGAAATAAGCTCATGTTATTAAATTCAGCAATCAAAGTGAAAATTACATGTAATTCCAAATTATCCCAATGTTCCTCTATGTAAACCTACCCACGTCCAACAAAATTAATCAAATCAGAACCCAACCTCAATTTGTTTCCACTTTTCTGAAACGGATCTTACAGTAAAAGAATCAATTAAAGCACCTGATATGCTAATCAAGCCAAAACCCCAAAGATCTAATCTTTTTGCAGGTCAAAGATCCGATCTTTTTGCAAAATGAAGCTTGCCAAAAATCTGATCTTTTTTGCAGAAGAAGCTTGACAAAGATCCAATCTTTTTGCAAAATGAAGCTTGCCAAAGAATTGATTTTTTTTAATAATAAGATTAGCGAGGGTACAATCAAAATCTATTCTTGTTTACTAACACAAAAGGACGAACCTTGTTTCTGACGAGAATTTCTACAATGAGATTGGGATAGAAAGAGAAAAATAATGTTTTGTTTATTTATTACTGTACTAGTATTTTATAAGTAACTATTACAGAAGAACAAAACAAAAAGGAAAAAAAATCAGTTCGAGGGACAATAGAAAGGAAATAGTACACAATCCCGAATAGAAAGAAAACTTAGGTTAATGACCAAAATGAAAATTTAGGTTATGTTTGGTGAAAGTGCTTCATAAAATATTTGGAAAAGGCAAACAACAAATTTAACACGTGAGGTATAGCTTTAATCCAATTTTTTTGTCCTTGAGTAATTTGATAAAAGCATATTTATAGCCCGTTTAGCCAAACTGTAAAAATCAGCTTATTTTGAATGTGTTTTTTCTCAAAGTGTTTTTCTCAAAAGTAATTTTGGTAAGAAGCAGCTTGTGTTTGGCTAAATAATTTGAAAAGTACTTCTGAGCAGCAATTGGTGTTTCGTCAAGTTTTAAAAAATTGCTTCTAAGTGTATTTTCTCAAAATACTTTTCAAAAAAGTACTTTTGGAGAGAAGCTATTTTTTGTTGTTTCTGCTTCTCCTCAAAAGCACTTTTTTCCTTTCAAAAGCTTGGCCAAACACCTTAATTTTAGAAAAAAAACACTTTTGACTAAAAAAAAAAGTGCTTTTGCCTCAAAAGAAATTTGGCCAAACAGACTATTAACCTTCAGAAAATTTAAACATATGATTTTACCCCCTAATACACGTCCTTTCTTATTTTGATTTCTTATGACAATTATTCCAAATTATTTATCATATCATATCATATCATCATACTATATTACAAGTATGAAGACCTCAAGGGAAAGTTAAAAGACCAAAATACCCATTAAAAGATGGATGGCCATTTTTCCTTCAATCAAATATTACTCCGATAATGTTATTGTGTGCGTAAATATAATTATACACTGACGTTTTGTTTCTTTCATCCTCCGTATTAATAGCATTTCTATACGTTCTTACATTCTTTACAGCATTATAAATTTTCTTACTTATTACTAATTGTTTGTATCTTTCATCTTCTACTGAAGCAATAACAATGTTCTTGCACAACTTTTCACATTCTTTAAAGTATTCTATAAAAGTGCAAAATAATGTGTCTAAAAATTTATATATAGTAAATTAAAATAAAATGCATCAAAGAAAGATGGCTTTCTCTTCGAAAATAATATTTTTAGTGGTTTTTCTCTTTACCAAACAACTCGTATTCTATCAAAAACTTTCTAATAGAGAACAAGAAGTAGAAGTAGGGTTGTGCACGGATCGGATCGGATCGGATTTAGCACATTTCGGATTCGAATTTCGAATTTCGGATTCTAGAAAATCCAATCCGAATTATATCGGATTGGATCGGATTTTAAAGTTTGGATCGGATCGGATTTCGGATCGTATTATTATGCCTCAAAGTTGCAAACTAATATGTATATTTTCTCTGTAAAAGAGGTAATACATTAAGAAAAATTCATGTTTGTGCAATTATGAGAGTAGTATGGTGCCAATATAGTTAAATCTAGCAATTGTAAAGGTAATAACTTGGAGGAAGATGTAAAGGAAGTAAACTATCCGAAATTAAAGTGTAGTATTTATACATTGCCTAATAATTTCGGATTTCGGATCGGATCGGATTAAAATATACCAATCCGAATCCGATCCGAAATCCGAAATTTTAGTAAATACAATCCGAAATCCGATCCAATCCGAAATTCAAAATCCGAAATTGAATGGATCGGTTCGGATTTCGGATATCCGATCCGAATGAACAGCCTAAGTAGAAGAATATATGTATATTAACAACAAGCGGATTCTTTGCAGTTTCCTCTTCGGTCTTCTCATTTTTTTTTAAGTGTCACTTTATCTTTTTTATATAAAAAAAATTCAAATTCTTCTCCGAGTCACTATCCCTTCAAGATCTCTTTCTATGTGGTTATACAGTACTGGTCGTTTTATATTTCATATTAATTTTTTTTGTTACTTCCGACGAGTATTCATGGAACCGCACAAATATTTTTTTCCTAAGATATATCATCATCCATGTTAGAACTGGTAATTATGATAGATAAATGGTGATATTCAAATTAAAGTTCATCCATGTTAGAACTAGTAACTACAACAGATAAATGGTGATATTTAAAGTTTGAAGTCTATTCTAACTTGAAGTCACCCACTATATTTACTTACAAATTGTATTTTTTTTTTTCTTTTTGTTAGTTCTTCGAAGAGTTTTAATAGTAAAAATGATATTAATGCAAACAAATCATGTAAAAAGTCACAAGCATGTTCAGCTTACATGAAAAATTTTCAGGACTTTATTGAATACCTTTAAATTATCATCTTTTATTCAAATAGGCTAATTATTCATCAAAAAGAGTTTGTAATTTTTCCATTTTATATTTTTTATTACTCATTATACATATACTTTAATATACTAACTTTTACGTACGTGCGTCGCACGTAATATTAACTTAATTAGTCAAAATAATACTTAAAATTTAAAATAATTGGAGAATGAACCTACAAAAATAATTAACTTAATTAAGTTAGTTAGACGTTCCCTTCTGTCGCTTTAGTTTGTTCTGTTATGTCTAGAACTTAATTCTTTTCATTTCATTGATATGCCTTTTGAAAATATGACATAAAGTTGTTTGAGTGAGAAAACATGTAGCCGCAAGTGCAATACAATATTGGCGATTATTTGAACTCACCTCCAAAAATTATTACATTTTCACCAAACTACATCAACGTTCTTGTATAACTGAAGCTCTTGTCAACTATTTCGAATGTCCTTACTTAACTACATATTTTTCATCCCACATACCAAATTATGATTTTCTTGTCTATTTTAGTATCATTATTGTACTTTGATATTTTTGTCTTAATTGTTTAAAAATGTATGTCAAATCTAAAGTATGTTGTATGGATCAGGTAAGATAGTTGTTGCTTTATTATATTCAAAGCAATAAAGTGTTAAGCGTACACATGTTCTACGTCGTCAAATCCCAGTATTTCTAAGAGGCTAGATCTAAATACCCCAGTGATAATTGGTCAATTATCAACATCTTCACTAGTACCAGTCAATGGAACAGTAAATCTGGTAAACCAAGATCAAAATCAAGTAAGTATCATAGGTTCATAGGAGAAATCAGTAGTAGAAGAGGTGGCGATAACAAATGAGACTACTAGAAGTAAAGCTCCATGGACAACTCTGTTTCAGAAGAATAGATTTGTCACCAATAGTATGTCACTATCCTATCTTCCACCACAATTGTTGATGGTCAACCTATGGTTCAATTAGATAAATTAGAGGTAGAAGAGGAAGAGAACAAATAGAGATGTGCGTTGATTGCATATGTCATAGGTGATGAACCATAGTATAATGTAATGAAGCAATACATCAATTTGCACTGGTCACATGTCACTGAACCTGAATTGTTCTACCATGATGAAGGCTATTATATCATTAGATTCCAATCTATTACAGATGCTCGAGAAATATTATGTGATGGTCCTTACTCGATTGCTAATAAGCCCATCATCCTAAAACCATGTACTTTTGACTTTCATTCACAGAAGAATTCCCTACTGTTATGCCATTGTGGGTAAAGTTTCCTAAGTTACCTATGTCGTGTTGTGGAGTGGGCTCTCTAAGCAGAATTGCAAGGGTAATTGGAACTCATGTCTTTGTTGATGAGTATACTACTAAGCATACTCAAGTATCCTATTCTTGAATGCTTATTGAAGTTAATGTTACAAAAAAATTGGCCACTGAAATTATAGTTATTGATCCTTATGGAAAGATGTTTCTGCAAACTGTAAACTATGACTGGAAACCTGTTTATTGTGACAAATGTTTGGTTGTAGGATACAAATATACCAACCAGGCACGACCTGTAATGCAGCAACCTAACCAGACAAGAGAACAAGGAGTAACGAGGTTATCACACAAGAATGGAGAATAAATGGGCCTATACATAATGCAACTAGACCTCAGAATGTAACTTCATCTGAGGAACATCAACAAGATGGCAACAAAGTGGAAACTGCATATCAAAGAGGAACAACAAGGGTACCTGATCCTAAGGGGACTAATGACCAACACAACATGATTCCTGTAGCTGAGAAGCAGGATGACAGAGGCAAAGCAGTGCAAAGTCCTGAACTTAACTTCATCAACTTCCCACATTTAACTCCCATCCCAGTGAAGAACAGATTTGAGTTGTATCAACAAGCAGACATGAGGAGCACATTCTACCTGGGGATAGAGGTGGAAATATCTTACAACAATGAGAATTGGTTGATCTGGAATATAAAGGGTGTAAATAAAATGTATAAACAAAAGAAGGTTAGAGAGTATATTAGGGAAAATAAAATCAAGCTAGTAGGAATTATAGAAACTAAAGTGAAGGAAGGGAATGCTCAAAGGATCTCAAAAGCTATTGCTCCTGGATAGAGTATACTGAAAAAATACAAGGATGTTAGGAATGGAAGGATCTGGATACTATAGGATACCAATAACTTGATCATCAATGGTATTAAAGATGATGCTCAAATGATACTTGTCATGTAAAAAGTAGAAGATATGATATTGACTGCTTACTCACCGTAATTTATGGCCACAATGGCCTAGAACAAAGAAGAGCCCTCTGGGATAACTTACAATAACTATTGCTGAGTATAACAGTACCATGGATGATAGCTGGAGATTTTAATACAGCACTATACCCTAATGATAGAATGTCTTGTAACCCAGTAAGCTACTCAGAATTACAAGACTTTGCTGCCTACCTACAATATACCACATTGATAGAACTACCTTAGAAGGGTGACTACTATACATGGTCTAATAAGCAACCTGAAGCAGATAGAGTCAGTAGTAGATTGAACAGAGTTTTTGACAATTATGAGTGGATGATGTCCTAGGGTCATGTGGAAACAAATTATGGATTGCTTCAAATTTCAGACCATACTCCTATGCTATTAACACTAACATCTTCTACATGGAAAGGTAGAGTGCCTTTCAGATTTTTTAACATATGGGCAGCACATGAAGACTTTTCTCAAATAGTTGCTAGCATGTGAAATTCACGAGGTACACAAGGTACTTTGAAATCAGTTTGGACAAGATTGAAAAAGCTAAAACTTGCTTTGAAAGCTTTAAACTCTAAGGAATTTAGGGGCATCATTCAGAAAATTGAGAAGGCTAGAATAGATCTGAGGGATATCCAAGAAAAAATCTCAGAGAATCGCACTAATGGTTTACTAGATATGGAGAACAAAACACTACCGAACCTTGAGAAGTGGTCATTAATTGAAGAGAGTGTGCTGCAGCAGAAAGCTAGAGAGTAATGAATGATAGAACTCAGAAGAAGCAAATCACAAAAATCACAACTTTACAAGGAAACAAGTTGACTAACCCTGATGCTATCAAAAGAGAGATTGTTGATTTCTACAAAAGCTTAATGGGATCAGCTGCCACTTCTTTGCCTGTCATCAACAGAATGTACATGAAGAATGGTCCTACATTATCTCATCAATAAAGAGTTGATCTCTGTGCAAAAGTAACTAATCTAGAGATTGTTGAGAGTCTTAAAGCAATTGGTGATGATAAAGCTCCAGGTATTGATGGATTTAATACAGTCTTCTTCAAAAAGGTATGGGACATTATCAACACTCAGATCACAGATGCTGTAAAAGAGTTCTTCATAACTGAAAAGATTTATAAGGCCATAAATTGCACCACTGTTACATTAGTTCCCAAAGTGACTAAACCTACCACAGTCAAAGAGTATAGACCAATAACCTGTTATTCAATCATATACAAGATGATCTCTAAGATCTTAGCTTCTAGATTACAGAAAGTCGTGCCTTAAATTATCTGTGAAGCTAAAGCAAGCTTCATCTCTGGTAGAAAGATTGCTGACAATGTCATCCCAGCTCATAAGCTAGTCAAATCTTACACTAGAGTCCAATATATATCCTAGATGTATGATAAAGATTGATCTCCAAAAAACTTATGACTCAGTAGAATGGATCTTCTTACAATAGGTGATGGAGGAGCTTGGATTTTCTGACAAGTTTATCAGGTGGATAATTGGAATACATTAAGACAGTCAACTATACTATCCTTGTGAATGGAGAAATCACAAAACCTTTCAATGCTTCCAAGGATCTTCGACAAGAAGATCCTATCTCTCCTTTCCTTTTTGCAATAGTGATGGAGTACTTGAGTAGATCTTTACATGATCTTAAGATGGAGCCTACCTTCCAATATCACCCGGATATAGGAAGCTGTACATAACTCATATGAGTTTTACTGATGATCTCCTATTATTTGCTAAGAGTAATTTATCCTCAGTGGCCACACTAGATAGATGTTTATCTCAGTTCTCTAAGGCAGCAAGTTTGCAGGCTAATTTGGGAAAAAGTTCAGTTTATTTTAGTGGGGTGAAGCAAGATGTGAAGGAACGGATATTGACTCGCCTGGGATTTGAAAAAGGATCCTTCCCTTCAAATACCTAGGCATTCCTTTGTCTACAAAGAAAATAGCTCTCGTACAGTGACAGTCTTTGATTGAAAAGATCACAGCTAAGATTTCTTCCTGGAGTGCTAAAAAACTATCTTATGTTGGTCGTATGTAACTGATGTAGTCTGTAATCTTTGATATCCAAGCTTACTGGGCTCAATTGTTTATCTTACCTGCTAAGGTATTGAAAATGATAGAGGCACTCTATAGAAGCTACATTTGGTCTGGAACTAACACAATAACCAGGAAGGCCTTAGTAGAATGGGGAAAGATATGTACTCCCAAGTCAGCTGGTGGACTTAATCTCATCAACCTTCCTTTGTGGAACAAAGCAGCAATTGCCAAAACTTGCTGGGACTTAGCACACAAACAGAACAAACTGTGGATAAGATTGATCAATGCATACTATAGCAAACAACAGTAGCTACAACATATGCCAATACCACAACAAGTCAGTTGGATGGTGAGAAGAATAATTGGAACAAGAGCAAGTATACTGCAGGCATAGAACTTAAGTGATCACAGCAAGAGCATTATTAGACAAATATACCTACTGCTTTTAGGAGACCTACCAAGAGTTAGTTGGAAATGTCTAGTCTTCCACAATATTGCCAGGCCAAAGGCAGTCTTCACTATGTGGTTGTTGCTTCATGGTCGATTGCCAACTAAAAATGGATCAGCCAACTGGGGTTTAACTATCACCCCTCAATGTGTTATGTGCCAAGGACAGGATGAATCAAGGGAGCACCTCTTTATCAAATGCCCACACACTACAGAACCGTGGGAGAAAGTCATGAAGTGGGTTCAAAGTTCATATGTGCCCAACGCCTGTTGGGACCAACACCTTCAGTGGATCATCAAGCAAGGAAAAGGGAAGTCCAAGAAGGCTAGAATCTTCAGAATACTATATGGATCGAAAGAAACACACGTTTATTTGAACAAAGGTATCGAGGCAGCGATGTTCTTGTACGGGAAATAGCATATATCTACAATGTCAAAATAGCTACTCGAGCTAAGAGTTATATACAACAATTCTACATAGGAACATGGTAGATTTATTAGTGTTATCTGTAAATAGGTATACTTTGTTTTGCATTTTAAACTTTTGAGATAGTCTGCTGAGTTAGCTTGACTATGGACTTGTACAATTCTTCCTTGGTGATTAATACAAAAGAAAGTTAATTACCAAAAAAATACACATGTTCTAAAACCCTTTTATAACTTCCTAGCTTTTGTTATCACAGTACTTTGATAAATCTAGTCCATGGGTAAAGTTTCTAAGAATTGAATATTCTATGGTTGTTAAACGAAATGCAAATGATTCCGGCTTTTTTACATTTTCGTTCAGATTGATGACTCGGCTCCTCAATATAACCAAATTATAGTCACAATTAGTCACAATCATGGAGGAAAAACAATTGCACGTGGTAACTATTAAGATGAATTTTCACCGACAAGGGTTGTGGTGGAGTGGTAAGTACTCCTTTAGACTTAACTAGAGATCTCTAGTTCGAGCTCTGAGTATGGAGTCGCCTTTGTTAGGGAACGCTTTATCCCTCCCTCTCTCCCCCTCCCCCCAACGTGGGACTTTCCGATGCAAATCCGAATTAATCGGGTTTTGTGGGTACCGGATAACATGTGAGAAATTAAAAAAAAAAAAATTTAGATGAATTTTCTTAACATATAGCATAGCATTGTTGAGAAGGTTTTTCACAATTGTTGGAATAATAAATACACGTTAATCACATAAATCACTATAGCCACCTGTTTCCTCGAAATATAAGAATTTAGCGAATATTAGCCAACACTATTTCCTCCATTATCTAAACATTTATTTCTCCTATACCTAGCATATTCAATTTAATAGGGTCATTGCAAGGAGAACCCTTAAATGTCAATATTAGAAATTTAAAAATAAAAAGAAAAAGAAATTACAGTAATAGTATAACCACGGAGCAAAATAACTACATCGAGTTCACAACATTTTATTTGAAATATTATCAAAAGTTACAAAGAAGTATATCTTTTACAAAATACTTTCGAAATTTATTCCACATTAGTTAAGTCAAAATAATTTTAAGGTTATAAAGAAATCTTTACTATTTAATATGTACTACAAAAAATTAATAAGAATAACGTGAACATAAAGAATAGATACATTTAAAACAATCATGTTATTCCAATATAATGTTCTAAAAATAAAATATAAACCCATACCTCCAACAATTAAACATTCCTTTTATAAAAAAATAATATTTATTATCTAGAATAAGGTAAATATGAAAAGGATAGATAGTTTGCAGAAGAAATTAAATTCATAAATCCACTATTTTCAAAGTGATATACACTTTCTTCAAGAATTTATAAAATCTATATCTTATTTTATGTGGATATCCTATTTGCTTGGAAAGTTTCAGTTGATTTTCACATTTTCTGAATATGTTAATATATTTTTTAGCTTCTGTCACAAAGCCTATCCAAATATTTTTTTTTTGTTTTAAAAACTATTTTAACCAAGCACCACACATAATACATTAATATGGATATTCTACAATATTTAATTTTTATTTGAATGTAATCTTGAATTTGGAGATAAATCATGGCACAAGAGCATCTAATTGTAAAGACAAACCACTCAAAAAAAAGTTGTTAAACTTCGATATACATACCTAATCTAACATGCATTAGTCTACTTTGAGAATTTTGAAAAAGTAATCAATTACTTATACTTAAGTAAAGATAAATAAATTAAAGAGTACAATCCCATCCGTATTAGTATTAGAATTATTTTGTTAATCTTTGTCATGTAAAAAAGAAAACTATTCATATAAACTTGCCCATAATTTTTTATTCTTTAAATAAGACTTCATATTTCAAAAAAATATTTTTAATTATTTTTCTCTTATTTTAGACTTTAAAATTATGAAAATTAAATCTTTTCTTATTGAACTTTGTAGTAACTCTTAATTTTTAGGAACGTAAAGTATATCACAAAAGATATTTAACCAAATTTAGTTTTAAACTTTATATGAACTAATATCAATTAAGACTTTAAAGGGTAGTAAGAATTTTTTTTACTTCGTTTAAAATATTATAAATGTTTGTAGCGCTAGCATTTAGTACTAAAATTTTCTTTTATATTAGTTTTGTAAAGATTTGACTTTTGAGCTTCCTAATCGATTAAAAAGAATTATCCTTCTCCAAATATAACTCAACATTCCCACGTTCGGAATTGCCGCACAAAGTTAAGCATATAGTGAGTCCAATTTCAACTCCTTTTGATGAACAAGACTCGTAGAGTTACCTTACTTTTAATACAATCTATTGAGTTTACGTTTTTGATTTTTGAAGGATATTTTCGTCCATCAATATTGTATTTATATATTTATAATAATATAGTTATAAATAGATATATGTATATATAAATATAGATATAGATATAGATAGATAGAGTATCTATATTATTTAAAACAAATCTATTCTAATTTATATGGGACACACGTACAACACAAATGTGCAGAAACTAGTTATTACTATAAAAGAATTACTCACAATCTTATCAATTTACCTTTTCTAATTTACACTCTTTCAGATCTGGTAAAAGAAAAGTTCTTTTACTATTTTTATTAAATAGGAATAGTGTGAGTAAACTGTAATCGAGAAAATAACTTGTCGTAGAAAATTCTAGACTTTTCGACAAAGTTTTGTAAGTTGATAAAAAGAGCAAATGTTGCAAACTTTAAGGGGTTGAAGTTTTACTCCTACTTTGCTTTTTGCTTATTAAAATAGTCTAATGTTATCTTCTTTCTCCAACTGGATTTTGTGCTTTCGTTTTCACTTAATGTTTATGTAACGATCCGATCGGTCGTTTTGAGCATTTGCACTTCGCTCTCCAGTTCTCGGGCATCACTAGCCCCGTATGATGTACTATGACTTATGTAAATCGTCAGTTTTGGTTCTCAGGTTAATCCGAACAGGCATGGAAGAATGATTCTCAACTTGAAGCTTTAAATTTGAAATGTTTGACCAATTTTTGACTTTTTAGTATTCGATCTTGGATTTGGATTTTTATGATTTGGTTAGCTCCATTGGGTGATTTTGGACTTTGGAGCGCGTCCGGATTGTGATTTGGAGGTCCGTAGTAGATTTAGGCTTTAATTGGCGAAATTAGAATTTTGACGTTTTTCGGTTGGTAATGGAAATTTTGATATCGATATCGGAATGGAATTCCGGAAATTTGAGTAGGTCTGTTGTGTCATTTGGGACGTGTGCGCAAAATTTCAGGTTATTCGGATGAGGTTTGATAGACTTTTTGATCGAATTCGGAATTCGGAAGTTTTGAAATTTCTTAGGCTTGAATCCGATGATGATTTGATGTTGTTTTGAGCGTTCCGAAGGTTGCAATAAGTCTAAATGATGTTGTGGGATGTGTTGGCATGTTTGGTTGAGGTCCCGAGGGCCTCGGGTGAGTTTCGGGAGGTTAGCGGATCAAATTCTTATTTTTGGAAGTTGCAGATTTCTTCAGGTTTCTGCTGTAGAGTTTTGCTCTTCACGTTCGCGATAGGGCCCTCGCGTTCGCGAAGAGATGTTGAGTGAGGCAGGCAGTTACCCTTCACGTTCGCGATGTTGGTCCTGCGTTCGCGAAGGTTGAGTCTGAATGTGCATCGCGAACGCGTGGCATAGTTCGTGTTCGCGTAGAAGGGTGGCGCAGACTTGGGCATCAGGCCCTAAGGCATCGCGTTCGCGTAGGCTAAGCTGAGTAAGGCATCGCGTTTGCGATGCGGTGTTCGCGTTCGCGTAAGAGGAAATTTGAGTTGTGAATTATTAGTGCTTCGCGAACGCGAGGCTTTGACCGCGTTCGTGAAGAAGGAATGTTTGCCTGGGCAGACTGTCTAAATAGTGGTCTTCGCGATTTTTGGTCTATTTTCCATCATTGTTGAGCAATTTTGGAGCTTTTTGTGAGGGATTGAAGAGGGAATCGAAGGGGAACACTTGGAGGTAAGATTTTTGAACTCAATACTTGATTCTATGATGATTTCTACCTAATTAGGCATGAAATTTATGGGATTTAAAGCCTAAAATTGGGGAATTAGGACTTGAAATTGGAGACTTTGATTTAGGGATTCTAGGGGTCATTTGTGGTCGAATTTTGATGTATTTGATATGTATGAACTCGTGAGAGTGTAAGGATTCCAGTAGTTGATTTATCGGAATCCGGCCCGGGGGTCGGGTTTGGCCAATTTTGGGATTTTTGAGTTAATTCGATTATTTTTGCTTGGGCTTTGTCCCTTAGCATGTATTAATGACGTGGAACTGATTTTGGTTAGATTCGGAGCATTTAGAGAATGATTCGAGAGGCAAAGGCATCGAGGGCTAGAGTTTGGACAGGATTGAGGTAAGTAATGATTGTAAATGTTGTCCTGAGGGTATGAAACCCCAAATTTCACATCGTTGTGCTACTTTGAGGTAACGCGCACGCTAGATGACGAGCGTGGGATCATGCACCTTTGGTGATTGCTACTTGGTCTTTCCTGTACGACTGTTAAGTCGCGTATTTAATTGAAAACTGTTTAATATCATTGTGTTTTGAAAAGTATTATCATGTTTTGGACTGAATGCCATATTTTGGCCACGTGCCAACTGTTTTGGACCCTTAGGGGCTTTTTACTATTATTTCTCACTGTTTTGACTTAATATCTGTACTCAGTCATGTTGTGCTTTACTATTTTCATAACTCAGCCATATTTACTCTGTTTTGATATTTTAAATGATATTTTGGGCTGAGCATCATGTTTTACTGTTGCCCGAGTGGCTTGAGAGATTTCTGACTGAGTGAGGCTGAGGGCCTGTGTTGTGAGGATATTATGGGATCGGGCTGCATGCCGCAACATGTTGTTACTGATTTATGATTTTGACGCCGAGGGCCTGATTTGTTATGCCACGAGGTAGCTTGTTTTGAGGTCGAGGGCCTGATTTGTTATGCCACGAGGTGGCTTGTTATGAGGTCGAGGGCCAGTTTGATTATGCCACGAGATGGCTTGTTATAGCGCTTGGGCTATAGGAGCCCCTCCGGAGTCTGAACACCCCTAATGAGTGCGGTTACCCAGTGTGAGTGATATGATATAGCCCGAGGGGTTGTTGCTGTTTCATGTTGTTGCCGAGGAGCTGTTCTTGATCCATGTTTTATCTGGGGGACTGTTCTTGATTCATGTTATGCCCGATGGGCTGATTACGAGTGATTGTGAGGTAGCCCGAGGGGTTGGTTCTATTGATATTATTCCCGAGGGGCGGTTTATGATACATGTTTTGCCCGAAGGGCTATTTACGATTCTATCATTTTCTCATTGTTTTATCACTCGTTTGAAACTATTGAAAGATGTTTTAAAAACGGAAGAGTTTTTACTGAAACTGAGTTTGAATTATGAAATAAATGATTTCTGTGCTGTTTTGGAAATGTAATGTATTTGCTGTAGCGTTATGACTTGGTTTGCGTATTTTCTTACTGCTCAGCTTTCATTTACTTTTATTACTAACTGAGTTGGCGTACTCACATTACTCCTTGGACCTTGTGTGTAGGTTCAGGTATTTCTGAACCCGGTAGAGGGTGTTGATCACTCAGTGGCAGATTCATCGGAGATAGCAAGGTAGTTGCCCGACGTTCGCAGCCCTGCTCTCTCTCTCTCCCCCTCTTATCTTCCTTAGCCTGTTATAGTATATTTTTAGACTCTTCGTTGTATTCAGACCTCAGTAGATGCTCGTGACTTGTGACACCCCGATGTCGGGCTTGTGTTATGCTTCTGCACTGATTATTTAGACCTTTATTATGGGATTTCTTGTTAAATTAATGGCATAAAATGACTTTTATAGAAAAATGGTAGATTTGGGAATTGTGTCGGCTGGCTTAGTTTCACGATAGGTGTCATTACGACCAGGTCGGATTTAGGGTCGTGACAAGTTGGTATCAGAGCCTAGGTTACATGGGTCTCACGAGTCATGAGCAGGTTTAGTAGAGTCTCGCGGATCGGCACGGAGACATCTGTACTTATCCTTGGGAGGCTGCAGAACCTTTAGGAAACTTCCCATTCTTGAATTCTTATCGTGTGACATTGATTCAGCTTGAAATGTAACTCTTGAAATTCCTTCCTCGCGTTCGTATGCGCGCATGAGCGCTCGGTATCATATGTGCATCGACGGCTTGTGATTCCCTGATCGAAGGGTGAGATGTGATTTTTGTGTGTTGATGTTGGGCCAGTCTGGAGGACTTGAGTCCGGGTTTTGCCTATAGCTTGAGCACTGGGGTGTTGATTGTGTGAGCACGTGCTTCTGGATTTATTTTTTCGGTAACATCCCTATCAGTGGAAGTGATGACTGGATGGCTATGTGGAGTATGATATGATTGCGAGATATGTTCATACGATTTGAATGTGACGAGAAAGGTCTGCTTTAGGATAGAAAGAACTATTTGGTGCTTGATTTCTATCTTGATTTGATGTATAGTCCCGAGTTATGGGTGTGCAAAGAATCTTTTAATGTTGTCTTGTTGGGGAGTGGAGTAGATTTCATGTCGTGAAATGAGTTCAGACTCAGGAAGACTAAGCTATTGCGTGATGTTTATGACGGTAGAAGGGTATAAAGAGATGTTAGTTTGAGGCGAAGCAGGTGGGTTATCTCCTGCTGAGTGTTCTGAAGTTTGTGTGATCCCTATGTTGTTTTGTAGCGAGTCCTCTTTTACCAGTGAATTACGTGTGCTACAGTTTGAGTTTGGATCGCGTATGAGAGTTGTCTTGACTGTTACGAGGGTGAACGCAAGATTTGCAGAAGATTTGAAGTACTAGATGGCTTGTGTTGCACGAGCTTATGAAGGATTGAGTTTAATCTCACTATGGTATTATGGCGGTATTAGAGTATAGGCATTGCGAGTTATTATGTATATTTTTATCTATGGCTTTGAGCCAAGTGGGGGAGTCTGCTATTGATCAGTTAATTGCACGGTTATGTGCTATGTTGGTTCTAGTTTGAGGCGTACTGGTGAACCAGTTATGGCTTACAGAGGTTGAGATCGAGGATGGCTCAAGTAAAGGAAATTACAATAAAGGTTATGTTATGCTTTATGGGTATGTGAGGAACATTGGATGATTTAGTTGTTGTTTGTGAGGAATGTAACGTGTATGGAGTAGAGAAAATCGCTCGGTGGCTTAGAAGAATGGGTTACTTCTTTGAGTGTTCGAGTACTAATGGGGCATATGTCGTTTGGTTCATTTGATTAGTCTAATTGAAACCTGAGTAGAGTAGATGACTCCCGAGAATGGTTTTGAAGGATTCAAGATCTACATATAGTAATTGGGAATCTTCAGGATGTGTGTTGGCTAGAAACTGAGATTTATATAGGAGGATGTCAGGACTTGTGGCATTTCTGTATTATTATGAATTCTACATACCAGTATCAGGAAGGCGAAGGTAATGACTTTAGATACGCAGAAGGTCTTTTCAGAGTGGGTATCTCGGCTGTGGTACTTTTGGGGGTGCTTCAGAAGATTTACGATGGTTTATGTTAGGACGATGTGGTTTTATGCTAAAGTTCGTGGGGTAAGTTTTAGTTAAGGATTGTGGTGTACTAGCAAGGAAATATATCAATTTGAAGGCAATTCAGAAGGAACTTAGAGAATTGGGACAGCTTGGTAGTAGGTTGGATCGGCATGGTAATGGGTATGATCGGTTCTTGGGTGCTTATGATGCAGTGGGTTTCTACAGGTGTTTCAGAGCAATGCTCTTAGGTTTTGATGGCCTGCGTAGCTTGGTTGAGTTAGGGGAATTCAGTCCCGATGTTTTGGTTTTGTGCAAATGGGATTCGGAGAATTTTTGGAAATTTCTACCACGGTTAGAGATGTATATTTTCTACTAGCGTGAGGAGCAGGAGAAGTATAATGATTTTCTTCTAGATGGGATTAAATGGAAAGTTCTTGGCTAGTTGAGTACGTAGTTGCTTGTGGATCGAAATGGATATGAAATTCTCATGTTTATCCTAGGGTGGTATGGTATATGCGGTATGTTGTGTAGGATTGAGATCTGCATGTGTAAGGTCACAGTTCAGTTTTGAAAGGAAGGTCACAAATTCTTAGGCAGCTTAGACAGTTTCAGATGACTAGATAAATGAGATCACTGATTGGTGTGGCTTGATGAGGGTATATATTTCAGAAGGGGCAGTGTGTTGGAGTTATGGATACTTCTTTAGTATTGCGGCACTTTCTTGTTTGATCGACTGCTGATGTTCGAGTTTGCTTGGCGGCACAGAAGAATTATAAGAGTACCCCTCATGGGATGATTGGGTATTAGGGGTGTGTGATATATTCGGAAAGTGGAGTTGGGATCGGATATGGTGATTCGTGTGCAATATGGATTTGGAGACTGGAAGTTCTCATAAACAGGTTATGTTGTGGTTGTGGGGCGCGTGTATCGGCCTTGTGTGGTGACTATCGGGGTTTGGAGACCCGAGTGGATCCCTTGTCGCTTAGTATGTTAGATTTTGATGTGATGTTGGGCATGAACTGGTTGTCTCCGTATCGTGTTATTCTAGTCTGTCGCGCTAAGACGGCGACATTGACTATGCCAGGGATTCCACGGATTTGAGTGGCGAGGTTCGAACGGATTATGTTCCCAGTAGGGTGATCTCATTTTTGAAGACCCAGCGGATGGTTGGGAAGGGTTGTCTTTCTTATTTGGCCTTCGTGAGGGATGTCTGTGCAGAGGCTCCTACCATTGATTCAGTTCCAGTGGTGAGCGACTTTCCGTATGTGTTTCCTGCTGCCGGGCATGTCGCTGGACAGGGTTGTTGATTTCGGTATTGATTTGGTGTCGGGCACCATATCGTATGGCACCGGCGGAGTTAAAGGATTTGAAGGAGCAACCTCAAGAACTCCTTGATTAGAGGGTTCATTGGTAGTCCTATATGGATGTGTGTTCTGCATCGAGTCGGTTTTGTTGACTCCGAGTTGCTATTGTCGAGGGATGTATTGATTCAATTGTTATTGAGCTTATTAGTGTTCCAGAGTGATCTATGAGTTACCTTTCTGTGTTGCGAGGCGTTATGATTTGTAGATTATAGGCACATGTGGTGCGGTTTTATTGGGGTCTCATAGTGGAATTCGAGCGGGAAGTAGGGCTGCTTATCGGGCAAATTGGACGGTTATTTACTCTTAACGGTTTGTCTTATCGGTTATCGGCTTTTAAATGTATTTATCCGCTAGCCACCCGATAAGATATTGGACGGATTGGTATCGGTTTAGCTCTTATCGGGCGGTTATCGGGCTGCTTATCGGCCTAATTCAAAGTGTGCTAAATTTGTTATGAATCAATTCCCTGCAATAATATTAAGAAGAAAATTGTTAGAACATATGATAAAAAGTTAAAGCAATGTTATACAGGATGAAAACTAAAGCCTAATGCTTAGATAAATGTGTCTAGAACCTATGCCGCTGAACTTACACTCCAGACATTCCGTCTTGGTCCTACTTAACTTGAAACCTTTGGACTCTAGAGCCTGCCTCCACACCTTCAGTCTCTCATTAACACCGCTACGTGACTCATCGATCAAAACTATATCATCAGCGAACAACATACACCATGGCACCTCCCCTTGAATATGGTGTGTCAAGGCATCCATCGTTAGAGCAAATAAGAATGGGCTAAGCGCAGATACTTAGTGTAACCCCATAATCACCGAATATCCTTTATCGATTCAATGTATGCTACCGACACCCCTTTCACTTCCAGGCATCGCCAAAGAACATCCCTAGGGACCCTGTCATACGCCTTTTCTAGGTCAATAAACACGATGTGCAAATCCCTCTTCCTTTCCCTGTGTTGTTCTACCAACCTCCTTATAAGGTGGATAGCATCCGTAGTAGAACGTCCCGGCATGAACCCTAACTGATTTTCAGAAATAGATACCACCCTCCTCACCCTCCTCACCCTCCCTTCCACCACCCTCTCCCAAACTTTCATGGTATGACTTAACAACTTGATGCCCCTATAATTGTTACAATTCTAGATATCACCTTTGTTCTTAAACAATGGAATCATCAAACTACATCTCCACTCATCTGGCATCCTCTTCGTCTTGAAAATAACATTAAACAACCCGATTAGCCATTCTAAGCCCGCTCTACCCACATACCTCCAAAATTCTACTGGAATCTCGTCTAGTCCTGTCACTTTGCCCCAACTCATCTTACCCACAGCTCCCACTACCTCCTCAACCATGATACGCCTACAATACCCAAAGTCTCAGTGACTCTTAGAGTGTCCCAACTCCCCTAGCACGATGCTACCGCTCCCCTCTTCATTCAGAAGTTTATGAAAGTATGTCTGCCATCTATGCTTAATCTGGGTGTCTTCCGTCAATACTCTACCTTCCTCGTCTTTGATGCACCTCACTATATCCAGGTCACGAGCCTTCCTCTCTCTCGCTTTGGCCAGCCGAAATAGCTTCTTGTCCCCACTTTTGCCCCCCCCCAGTTCCTCATACAACCGATCTCCGCTGCCTCAAATTGAGATCCTTTTGCTTGAACAAGTGCTGGAGGCTATGATGATTAGTAAACACCTCACAAGACACACCATAAAGATAATGCCTCCAAATCTTCAGCGCGTGAACAATGTCAGCCAACTCTAGATCATGAACACAGTAGTTCTTCTCATGAGGCTTCAACTGACGAGAAGCATAAGCAATCACTCTACCCACCTGCATCAACACACACCCAATACCAACTCTCGAAGTATCACAATACACTGTATATGAACCTGAAACTGATAGCAAAACTAACACCGGAGCTATGGTCAAGGCAGTCTTGAGCTTCTGAAAGCTCGCCTCACACTCATCCGACCACCTAAATGGAGTACCCTTTTGAGTCAATTTGGTCAAGGGTGATGCAATAGATGAAAATCCCTGAACGAAATGACGGTAATGACCCACCAAACCAAGAAAGGTGAGAATCTCTGTGGCTGAGGACGGCCTAGGCCAACTATGAACTGCCTCTATCTTCTTCGGATCAACCTGAATACCCTCACTGGGCACCACATGTCCCAAGAAAGCCACTGAACTGAGCCAAAACTTACACTTGGAGAACTTTACATAAAGCTTCTCCTGCCTGAACCGCTACAATACCACTCTTAAATGCTTCGCGTGCTCCTCCTAACTATGCGAATACACTAGAATATCATCAATGAATACAATGATAAACGAGTCGAGATAAAGCTGAAATACGTTGTTTATCAGATACATGAACGTTGCTAGGGCATCAGTCAGCCCTAAAGACATCACAAGGAACCCATAATTACCATATTGGGTCCTGAAAGCTGTCTTAAGAATATCCGAGTCCCTGATCTTCAACTGGTGATACCCTGAAAGGAGATCAATCTTGGAGAACACCCTCGCTTCCTGAAGCTAGTCAAATAATACGAGGCAAAGGACACTTGTTCTTGATTGTAACCTTGTTCAACTGCCTATAGTCTATTCACATCCTCATAGTGACATCCTTCTTCTTCACAAATTGAACAAGTGCACCCCGCGATGACACACTAGGCCGAATAAACCCCTTATCAAGGAGTGAAGTTGCTCCTTCAACTCTGCTAGTGCCATATGATATGGTAGAATAGAAATGGGCTGAGTGCCCTGCACCAAATCAATACCAAAGTCAATATCCCTATCTGGGGGCATGCCCGGTAAGTCTGCAGAAAACACATTCGGAAAGTCCCTCACTATCGGGACTGAATCAATGGTAGGAGTCTCTACACTGACATCCCTCACGAAAGCTTAGTATGAAAGACAACCTTTCCCAACCATCCGCTGGGCCTTCAGAAATGAAATCACCTTACCGGGGACAAAATCAATCGAACCTCGCCACTCGATCTGTGGCACACCCGACATAGCTAACGTCACTGTCTTAGCATGATAGTCCAAAATAGCACGACACGGAGATAACCAATCCATGTCCAATATCATATCAAAATCAACCATACAAAGCGACAGAAGGTCCACTCGGGTCTCCAAACCCCCAATAGTCACCACAGACGACTGATATACACGGTACACAACAACAATATAACCTACCGGAGTAGATACACGAACGAATGAAATAAGAGACTCACAGGGCGTATCCAAATAATGAGAAAAATACAATGACACGTATGAAAAATTGGAACCAGGATCAAATAACACAGAGGCATCTCTGCGGCAAACTAAGACAATACATGTAATCCCATCATTTGAAGCAATAGCATCGGGTCTGTCTAGGAGTGCATAGAAACGGGCCTGACCACCACCTAATCGACCTCCCCCTCTAAGATGACCCCTAGTTGACTGTCCTCCACCCCTAGCTGGGTGGGTGGGTGGTGAAGTAACTGGTGCAGAAGCCGATGGCTGACTCCTCTGCTGAGACGAACCCCCAAGACGATGAGGACCCTGTCTCCACATATTCCCCAACTCTCTACACTTATAACAACCCCCTGGTGCTAGAGACGGGGACTGAAGGGAACCCCTAGCACCGGGATGACTAGTAGAAGAACCTGTCATAGAAGAGACCTGAACTGATGGAGGACGAGACGAACTCTGTGTTGGATGGGCACTAAGTGATGAATGGCCCTGATGAGAACTGTGAGAACCATAGCCCGATGATGTCCCACGATAACCTAGGCGAGCTGATTGAGCATGCCTGAATGGATAGCCTCTGTCGTGCTGAAACTGAACCCTATGAGGAGCACCACTGAAACCTCCCTGACCACGAGGCCTCTTAGCCTCACTCTCAACCCTCTCCTAACCACGAACCATCTCAATCTGTCGAGCTATGTTAACAAACCCATCAAAGGTAGCACCTGATAGTTTATCTTTGGTCATGAGCAACCAAAGCTGAAAACCGAGACTATTTACAAACCTTCCGATCCTCTCCCGGTCTATGGGAACCAACCAAACTGCATGACGAGCCAACTCGGAGAACCGCATCTCATAGTATGTAATAGATATATTGCCCCGAAGAAGCTTCTCGAACTGCCGACATAGCTCCTCTCGGCGACTCCGGTACCAACTTCTCTAGAAGATAACGGAGAACTACTGCCAAGAAAGGGGCACTGCGCCAACTAGCCTACGCCTCTAGTAAGCCTCCCATTAACTAAGTGCAGCCCCGGAGAACTAGAAAGCAGTGAACGAGACCCCACTGGTCTCCAAAATACCCGCGGTCCGAAGCATCCTCTGACACTTGTCCAAGAAGCCTGGGCATCCTTATTTTCTGCACCACTGAAAGTAGGAGGCTGAAGTCTACCAAACTTCTCCAATCTACGCTGCTCGTCCTTTGGCATAACAAGAGCTACATAGTCCTGAGCAGCTGCAACCGGCTGGGCTGGAGGTGCCCCCGGTGTCTGAAGTCCCTACACGACCTGCTCAGGTGTGCGAGCGACGGGAGTTTGAGTGCCTTCCCCGGCCTGAGAAGTAGCTGCAGCTGTAGTAACTGAGACTGCCTGAGTCAGGCCAGTGCACATTGATAAAATCTAGTCCAGGGCCTCCTAATGGCCTGGGATAACAATAGGCACAACCGGTGCCTGAGCTGGTACTGTTGGAGCGTCCGCAACTGGGACCTGATCCTGAACTGGGGCAACTGGTGGATATGCAGGTGCTGCCCTAACTGCTATGCGGGCTACACCTCTACCCCTACCATGACCTCAACCGCGTCCTCGGCCTTTGGTGGCCCTAACTGGTGGTACTGGTGGTCGTCCTTCCTAACCGGTAGCACGTGTCCTCACCATCTGTGAGAGAATAGAATAACAGAAGTTTATTACTAGAATCAACAGATTCGCACGACAGGAATTCAAGAATATGAAGTTTTTCCTAAAAGGTTCTACAGCCTCCCGAGGATAAGTATAGACATCTTCGTACCTATCCGCGAGACTCTACTAAACCCGCTCATGACTTGTGAGACCTATGTAACCTGGGCTCTGATACCAACTTATCACAACCCTAAAACTGACCCGGTTGTGATGGCGCCTATCGTGAAACTAGGCTAGCCGACACAAACCCAAAACCAACCAAAAAATCATAAGAAGTCATTTTTAAGCCATTAATTAAATAAAATCCCATAATATGAGTTCAAATAGCCAGTGCGGAAGAAATAACACAAGCCCGACATCGGGGTATCACAAATCACGAGCAACTACAACTTTGTCTCAATACAATAAATTCGAAACAAGTTTGGAAGACAAAACTAAATAAATCTAAGGAAGATATGAGGGAGAAGAACAGGGCTGCGAACGCCATGCAGCTACCTCGTCGACTCAAAATCTTGCTGAATGGACAATCAATGCTCACAATCACGACCCGCAACCCCTGGATTTGCATACAAGGTGCAGGGAGTAATGTGAATATACCAACCCAGTAAGTAATAAAAGTAAAAGCAACTGAGCGATAAGAAATCAGATAATTACACGTCAGAACACCACAACAAATAGTATATTTCCGAAACGGTATAGAAATCAATTATTTCGTAAAACAACTCAAGTTTTGTAAAACCCTTTCCTTTTGAAAACCTCTTTCGATAGTTTCAAACATGTAGTGAAAACAGTGAGTAAAATAGTAGGAGTGTAAACCGCCCCTCAGGCCAAATATATATCATAAACTGCCCCTCAAGCAAAATATCAACAGAACCAGCCCCTCGAACTACCTCACAATCACTCATACTAGCCCCTCGGGCAACAACATAATCAAGATCAACTCCTTGGGCAACAACACTTCACACACACTGGGTACCCACGCTCACTGGAGGTGTTCGGACTCCGGAGGGGCACCTACAGCCCGAGCACTATCACAAGCCATCTCGTGGCATAATAAATCAGGCCCTCTGCCTCTCATATATCACAAATCAGTATAACGCGCTATGACACATAGCCAGATCCCATGATATCTTCATAACACAGGCCCTCGGCCTCACTCAGTCAGAAATCTCTCAAGCCCCTCGGGCTAACAGTAAAACAGGTGCTCAACTCAAAATATCATTTATGAAATCAAAAGGAGTAAATAAAAACCAAGTAATGAAATCAGTAAAAACATAGCATGACTGAGTGTAAATATTAAACAAAAAAACAATGAGAAAACAGTAGTAAAAAGCCCCTAAGGGTCCAAACAGTCGGTACAAGACCCAAACATGGCATTCATCCCCAAACATAGTAATACTTTCCAAAATACAATAATATCTAACAGTTTCCAATTAAATACGTGACTTAATAGTCATACGGGATGGACCAAGTTATAATCCTTAACGGTGCACGACCCCACGCTCGTTACCTAGCGTGTGCGTCACCTCAAAGTAGTGAAACGATGTGAAATCCGGGGTTTCATACCCTCAGGACAACATTTACAATTATTACTTACCTCAATCCGGTCCAAACTCTAGCCCGCGATGCCTTTGCCTCTCGACTCGGCCTCCGAATGCTCCAAATCTAACCAAAATCAGTATCATACCATTAATACGCGCTAAAGGAACAAAGCCCAAGCGAAAATAATCAAATTAACTCAAAAATCCCGAAATTGGCCAAACCCGACCCCCGGACCCACATCTCAAATTTCGATAAAAATCACATCACTAGAATACTTATCCTCCCATGAGTCTATACATACCAAGAACATCAAAATCGGACCCCAAATGGCCCCTCAAATCCTCAATGGAAACTCTCCAATGCCAAGCCCTAATTCTCCAATTTTAACCCATAATTTCCAATAATTTCAAGCCTAATTAGTGTGATAATGCCATAGAATCAAGTATTGGGTTCAAAAATCTTACCTCAAAGCGTTATCCCTTGAATCTCTCTTCATATCCTCTCAAAACGCTCTCAACCCGTCTCAAAAATGGTGGAACAAGGCCGAAAATCGCGAAAGAAGGCTTATATAGTTTCTGCCCAGGTATTTCCGCACCCGCGGACCACTTCTGCGGCAAATAACCGCACATGCAATTTTCACTTAAAGGCCAACTTTCGCATCTGCTGTTAGAACCTCGCACCTGCGGTCCCGAAGGTGTGCTAGAAACTCCGCACCTGCGATCCAACTCCAATTGACCAAAAACGCTTCTGCGACCTCCTCCACGCATTTACGACACCGCACTTGCGGTCCCCAATCCGCAGGTGCGGTTATGATAGGAATAGCAGCTGAAGCTGCTCAACTTCAATTCCAAACTTCCCGTCTGTAACACCCCAAACTTTAGATAGAGTCCCACATTGGCAAAACACAAGAGAGATGCTGGGTATATAAGTTAACAAGCCTTAGACCTTAGTGACACGTTTTAAACCCGTGAAGGCCTAGGTTCAAAGCGGACAATATCACTAGCGGGCTGGGCTGTTACAGATGGTATTAGAGCCACTCTTGTGTCAGCCTTGCCGATGGTGGGTCAGAGTTCAACTAAGTTTAGACAAATCCCAGTTAGGTGGGGCAAACCTCAGTGTTGAGTCTAGGCGAATCCCATGCGGTGGGGCAAACCTCAACAAGGACGTTGAGTCCATAAGAGGGGGTGTATGTAACACCCCAGACTTTAGACAGAGTCCCACATCGACAAAACACAAGAGAGATGCTGGGTATATAAGTTAACAAGCCTTAGACCCTAGTGACGCATTTTAGACCCGTGAAGGCCTAGGCCCAAAGCGGACAATATCACTAGCAGACTGGGCTGTTACACCGTCGACCTTCCGAAATCATCCCGAGGCCCACGAGACCTCAACCAAAAATATGAACAAGTCACATATCACCATTCAAACTCGTACCAATCCCCGGAACACTCAAAACAATGCTGAAACACCAAATCACCCTCGGATTCAAGCCTAAGGATTCCAAAACTTCTGAATTCTGCAATCGATCAAAAAGTCTATCAAACCTCATCCGAATGACCTGAAATTTTGCACACACATTCCAAATGGCACAACGGACCTGTCCCAAATGGTACAACGGACCTAGTCCAATTTTTGAAATTTCATTCCGACCACGATATCAAAATTTTCACTACCAACCGGAAAACGCCAAAATTTTTATTTCGCCAATTCAAGCCTAAATCTACCACGGACCTCCAAAATACATTTCGATAACGCTCCTAAGTCCCAAATCACCTCACGAAGCTATCCGAACCATAAAAACTAAGTTCCGAGATCATTTACTCACAAGTCAACTTCCGATTGACTTTTCCAATTAAAGCTTCCCAAAAAGAGACTAAGTGTCTCATTCCTCTACACAACCACTCCGAACCCAAACCAAACAACCCAATACCATATAATACAACTGAACAACACATAAAGAAACATAAATGGGAAAAATGGAGCGGTAACTCATGAAACGACCGGCCGGGTCGTTACACTAAATTTTTGTCCCTTAATTTAGCATTCAAATATTTTCCGAAAATTTATATCAATAGTATAAATATATATGCCATGTATAGTATTTATAAATGTATAATACAAAAATATATATAATAAATACCATTATTATACCACTTATGTGTATATATAGGTATACATACACCCTCACACACTATTATAATACTACTAATAATATATATAATTATACTATTTATATACACATAATTGTTTGGAAAAAATTTGTGAGGTCGTGTTAATATGCAATAAGTAAGACATATTAAAGTTTTCGAAAATAAATGTAAGATATGTTTTCCAAAATGCAATAGAGTGTTTTAATCTCATATTTGCACGTCGCAACAGAAAAAGCGTAGCTGATTACTAATTTAAATGAAATGCAAGAGTTCTCTTTGTTATTGGTCGGCGTAAATTTAGGAAGTGCGTCCGTTTAAGGAGAAGAATCAGAACCACTTCGGCTTTTTTCAGGATTGAATGAATGCTTTGGATATTTTTTATTTCAAAAAACATGATTTTCGGTACATATTTATAGTTTTCTACTAAGAATATATTTATTTAGGACAAAATTACATAATAATGCACTTCATAAGTTGATCTTGCATTATTTTAGCTCACTTACAAATTTGCAAATATGTAGCCAAATATCAATAAGCTTAGATCTGAATTTTTTTTTTCCAGTTTTTCTATTCGCTATATCTTCAAGCGTGAAATATTTCCATTATCCTTTTTGCTCAAGTTTCTACATACCTATCACAACTACGAAAATTCACAAACAGACTCGAGAAATCTAAAATCTCATCTTCTTTAATGCTAATCTTGTTATTTTTTTAATATGATTTTATGAGAAATTTGGAGTGGGTATTATTTGAACTTATTAAAATTAGTATAAGTAGACTGTATACAAAGTTTGAAGTCATTTAGTGGAGATTTAGAATAGTCTTAATCAAGAATTGCAAGTGAAAATCGTACAAAAAATTCGTCAGAGATGCTTATACACTTTTATACAATATTATACACTTTTATACAAAGATGTATATTATAAATATAGTTGTATAAAAGTGTATAAAAATATATATATAAAAGTGTATAAACACAGTAGTGAAAATATTAGTGATACACCATGTATATAGGTGTAGCAGTTGAAAGAAGAAGAAGAAGAAATGTAAGAAATCCACCAAATACCTGTAAATAATGTATCAACCTTGTATAAAATAATGTATCAATGTATTTATACACAATTATACATTACTTATACAATATTATACACTATTATACACTATTATACAAATGAATCCTATTAATGGAGCTTCACTGGTTCTTTTCTTCTTTGGGCATCTTCTGAAATTCAACTCAAATCTACCTCAAATCTGCTTCAAATCACTTCAAATTTGAGTTTTGAACTTCCCTTGACGATCCCTATCAATTGGGCCAATACCCAATCCAAATAACTAACAAAACCGAAAAATTCAATTTCTGAAATTCAACTCAAATCTACCTCAAATCTGCTCCAAATCATTTCAAATTTGAGTTTTGAACTTCCCTTGACGATCCCAATCAATTGGGCCAACACCCAATCCAAACAACTAAAAAAATCGAAAAATTCAATTTCTGAAATTGAAGCTTCGAATGACCTTTAATGGTGACTCCAAAAATAATAATTCTCTTAAGTGGTATTTTTTCTTCTCATCTTAATAGTGATTATAAACTTTAAATCTGGAAGGAGAATTGAAGAATATATATAATGATAGAAAAACTTTGGAGTGCAAAGTCGTGAAAGAGGAAGAAGAAGAACGAAGAAAAGAAAAAAAATAGGGTGGGCTAACTGGTGAAAAATAATTTTCAGATTATATACAACGTAGGTCATATCATGTAAGGGCTTCAAACGTGGGTCATTTTTTGATGGACTGTTGGGCCAAGTGACAAGGAGCGTAATTCCCCCTTTATTTAGCTGCCTATTTTGTAAAACACCTACTGTTGCTATGTATGTAAAAAAAAATCTTAAATATTGCCTACTTATATTTTTTCCCTGTCCTAAATAGAAATAAATAATTGTATGAACGACAGTCAGATTCACAAGAAAATGAATTTTGCTCAGTTCTTCAAATTATATCCATGACGTTAGCCATACAAATGACATCAGCAAATTACTTATTCATGCATATCAATTTCAATATTTTCAAATTACTCTCCAACAATCTAAGGATGGCACATGCAATCATTTGTATTAAATCTTAACGCAACATCCACGTGAGATGTATAATTGAGACATGTAAATAACTATATACATGTTCAAGGGCATGTCACATCTGCTATTAGTCTGCAACAAAGCTCTAGTCCAAGTTTGGAATGGTCTTTCATGATGATCAAACTATTTTCTAGCCTCTTTATCTTCTTTCAATAAGTAGTTCCATGCATCTCTAGATATCACCTTATTACTTGCCCTTGTTGCATTTCATACTAAGCCTTTCAATGCCTTACCCTTATGTTTTTGTCTAAAGTTTTGATATTGTGTCTGACACAATTTCTGTGTTCGGATGCAGGAAACAAGTCTTAACATCTCCAATTAGTTCCGGAAATAATAGTTTAAACAGTTAAAGAGAAATAATAGATAGAGTATATGCATTTAATTAAAACAATACTGTAGATATTTGTGAATTGTTGGGATTTTAAGTATATGATATGCTTAAAATAGGGTGAATGAGAAATGAAGGGAAATGAAATTTTTGAGTGAAATTTTAAGTTTCCCCCCTTGGTAAAATGACATTGTCCCATATTGGAAGAGGAAGAAGTTTTTTATGGGTATATAAACAATTGCTCTTCTTCTAGCTCTTAAAGAGTTGAGAAGAAGGCAAGCCTCGTGCTGTCGTCATCGCTCGCTTGGCTTCGGTCAAATGATTGATTGATTAATTTTTGGACCAAATTTATTTGTTAATAGTAAAATATTAACAGAAATATTATTAAATAAACAATACTGTAGATATGTGAATTGTTGGGATTTTAAGTATATGATATGCTTAAAATAGGGTGAATGGGAAATTTTAAGTTTCCTCCCTTGGCAAAGGGACATATTGGAAGAGAAAGAGGTTTTTTTATGGGTATATAAGCAAGCAATTGCTCTTCTTCCAGCTCTTAAAGAGTTGAGAAGAAGGCAAGCCTCGCGTAGTCGTCGTCGCTCGACTTCGGATTTGGTCAAATGATCGATTGATTGATTAATTTTTTGGACCAAATTTATTTGTTAATAACAAAATATTAATAGAATGTTATTAAATATTTATTTTAATAATATTAAATCCAATCCGTTTTTCAGTTGTGTAACTGAAAATTAAACTACCCTCTTCAATTTTTCCTCTTTATTGTTGAGTAAATAGCCATTTATGTTATGACATTTATGCTGTGGCCGTTTTGCATAAGCATCCATTCTGAAGAGTTGCACCTCTTCAAATTTCAACCCAACTTTGGCTATAAATACAAGACTGTTCTGCTCAGAATTTCCATACGAATTTTCTGAGTTCTTCTCCTTTCTTCTGCATATTTTAACTTCAAAGACAACAACAGTAAGTGTGATTTGCTATCGAACTTTGTGTTTACTGAAATACTGGGGTTTGAAGTACCACTACACCAGTGTGTAATTCGTTCTATCTTGGGAGGAAATAATCCACAACCTTGGGTACTAGGAGGGAATTAAATTCCTTAAGGAAATACTGTGAATTCAGTGGGCTAGAATTAAAATTCTGTTTCTGTTTTTTATTTCTGTTTATGTTCATTTATATTTTTCAGAATTATTTTACAAATATAGTTTGATAACATGAATTTGGTGATTCTAATTCAGTTCCAAGCTCTCTCATAGAGGAAATGAGCTTGTGCAGAAGCGAGAGCAAATGTGATCGAGCAAAGAGAAAGAGAGAGAGAGAGAGAGATCTGTTAGAACTTTCAAGAAGGAAATGAATTGATCTTATTCTTTTACAATCAGACAACAATGTATATATATATATATATATATATATATATATATATATATATATATATAATGCTAAATTAATCAACCGATCTAATCTACAGCAGGCACCTAAGTGTCATATGCACAGTAGAATTAACTAACTTCTAACAACCTACTAACCTCTATAGTTAACTCCTTTAACCTCAGTTAAGTCCTAACCACTAACTATTCCAACACTCCTCCTCAAGATGGAGGTTGTAAAACATTGATCACTCCCAGCTTGCTGAGTAAGAAACAATGTTGCACTTTCCCTAAACCTTTTGTGAGTAAATCATCCTGTTGATCTTTGGTCCCGATATGATGTACTGTTATCTTCCCTTCCATGATCTTGTCTCGCACAAAGTGCAATCAATCTCTATATGTTTATCCTCTCGTGGAATATAGGATTGAATGCAATCTGCATTGCTTCCTTGTTATCACTGAATAAGTCTATAGGTTGCTCAATGGACACCTTTAATTCTAAGAACAATCCTAATAACCGAGTTATTTTTGCTGTAGCTGGTGCCAAACTCCTGTGTTCTACTTTTGCAGAGCTTCTTGAAATTGTCTGTTGTTTATTTGATTTCCAGGATATTAGCGACCCCCCAAATTTCACTAAGAACCCACTCACTGATCTTCTTTTGTTTGGGCATGCTGCCCAATCAGCATCACAATAGCAGGTTAAATTATCTGACTGCACACTACTCATAAGAATTGCCATTCCTGGATCTTTCTTGATGTACTTTACTACTCTAACTGCTGCATCCCAGTGAGATCTTTTGGGTGCTTGTATAAATTGACTTAGAGTCTATAAAACATAGCTAATATCTGGTCTGGTTATTGTTAAGTAAAGCAATCTCCCAATGATTCTTTGATAGGCTGATGCATCAGCTAGTGCCTCATCTCCCGTTGCACCGATATATTGATCATACTCTCGTGAAGTAAATTTCTGATTCAAATCAACATGTGTTGATGGTGGCTTAGTTCCTCCTAATCCCAGTTCTGACACCAATTGCAATGTATACTTTCTTTGATTCAATAAGATTTCCTTGCTTGATCTCATGATCTCTATTCCCAGAAAGTACCTCAATTATCCAAGGTCTTTCACTTTGAACTTATGATGTAGTACATCTTTTGTCTCCTGTATGAGACTTTCATCATTCCCCGTAATTAACAAGTCATCTACATATATCCACAAAGCTATCTCCCCTACTTTTAGTAAAAATGGAATAGTCATCAAGCTCTGTTTGTAGTCCGATTCTATTAATGCCTCAGTAAGCTTTATATTCCATTGCCTTGAGGCTTGTTTAAGCCTATGCAATGATTTCTTCAATTTACATCCCTTTGAATCCCCTGACTTCTGAATCCTTGAGGAAGCTCTATGTACATCTCTTCATATAGATTTCCTTGCAAAATACATTGTAGACATCCATTTGATACAAGTTTCAACCTCTTGATGTTGCCAATGCCATCAGTGTTCTCACTGTCATCATTTTGGAAACTGATGAAAAAGTCTCATGGTAATCTAATCCTTCCTTTTAGTTATATCCTTTTGCGAACAATCTAGCCTTGCATCTTTCTACATCTCCATTTGACTTGTATTTTATCTTGTTGACCCATTTAGATCCAATTGCATTCCTGTCTTTTGGTAGGTCTACTATCTCCTATGTATTATTGTCTTCTAATGCCTAATTTCTAATTTCATTGCATTGATCCAATCGTCATCCTGAGATGCTTCCTTGAAGCTTTGAGGTTCTGTGAGGGTTGATTGTTTGGTCAAGTATCTCTTATATTTTTTTGACACATGGTCATAACAGATGCAGTCTGCTAAAGTGTGTAGTGTTGCTCCATTATCCTTCTTACTAGTCACAAAATCTTGAAGCCACAATGGTGTTTTAGAAATTCTTGCTAATTTTCTCAAGGTTGGTATTGTGTGACCAGTCTCAATAATGCCTTCAGTAATATTTGTAGGTGTGTCTGTAAGTGTAGGAGGAAGTGCAGCTTCACCTTTAGTCATTGCATGAGTATCCTCAGCTGGTTCAGAATTATTATTGACAATATCATCTATTGGTTCATCATGAGTGGCATCAGCTTCACCATCAACAGAGTTCTCAGATCTTTCATGAGTGTCAACTGAGTACGCTTCCTCATATACTTCATAGTCCACTACTTCATGATCTTGCAATCTCTCCATGTCATGAGCTGTGGAGGAGTAACCAATAGATGAGGGATATGAGAACTTGGCAGTTTGTTGAAAAGGAAATATATGCTCCTTGAATACCACATCTCGACTAACAAACAATTGTTTAGTCTCAAGATCTAACAATTTGTAACCCTTTTGAGTGACTGAATAACCCAAGAATACAACAGCCTTGGCTCTAGCTATAAACTTGTCTCCTTTGGGCAGATTCACAGCATAACATAGACATCCAAACACCTTCAGATGCTCAACAACAGTTGGTTTGGCATATAGAAGCTCAAAAGGACTCTTGCCACCTAAAACATCAGTTGTCAATTTGTTGATGAGATATACGGTTGTATCTATTCATTCTCCCCAGAATTTGGTTGGAATGGTACCTTGGAACTTCAGTGACCTTGCTACATCATTTTATTGTGGAATATGCCTATGCTTGCTCTCCACAACTCCAATTTATTGTGGAGTATAGACATAACTACTTTGATGTATAATGCCATATGATTCTAGTAGCTAGTGCATGGGTGATTAAAAAATTCAGTACCATTGTCTGTACGAATGATCTTTGTAATTGCATTAAACTGAGTTCTTATCATAACAAGAAATACTTTCAGTACAACAAACACATCACTCTTAAACTTCAACAAATATATCCAAGTGAATCTAGACATATCATCAACTATTGTCAGAAAGAACTGTTTCTTGTCATGAGTAGAAATTTTGTAGGGACCCTAGACATCCATGTGAAGAAGCTCTAATACAGACTGACTCCTAGATTGACTATTCGGAAGATATAGTCTTCTTTGTTTGGCAAGATGGCAGATAGAACAATCACTATTTACGTTGGCATTACTCAATTTATTTTGCAAAGATTTCATATTCTTCATGGTGCTTATTAAAGCATGCCCAAGCCTCATATGCCATAATATGTTGTCCTCTTTATCCTGTGATACAACTACATTCATCACTGACAATTGTAGCTTCTTATTTGGATCTTTCTTGACTATGTATAGTCCTCCCTTTTCTCTACCAATCTCCCTCACCTCTCCACTGCAAAGGTCCTGAAATATACAAAAATTAGGGTAAAAAGTAATAAAGCAAGAGAGCTCATTCGTCAGCTTTGAAACTGATAACAAGTTGAACTTGAAGTCTGGAACATAAAGTATGTTTACCGTGAAAATGGTAACAACAATTAAATTTGATTATGAGACTCTAAAAATACGTGATCTATTTTTATGCAAGTTGTTAAGTAGTTGATGCTATGTGTAAGGTTTAGAGACGAGATAAGAGTAAGGAGTAAGGTGATAACCAAACCAATAGGTTAACAATCGGGGCTTCGAGCTTGTCGATTCGGGGGCCTCGAGGTCGATTCCGGAGCTCGACTGAGAGCTATCAGAGGTGATAGAAGTATGTCTAAAATTTATAGTAAAATCAACAAAGGCTCTTTATGGTCAATGATAAGCAATAAATGAAGAACAATGATGAAGATAATAAACGGAAGTAATAATATTAAGAGAATATATTAAAGGGCAGAGAGAATATTCTTGGTTTTTAGTATGGAGAAATCAATCCTTACAATGTGGTAAGGACCCACTTTATATAGAAAGTGGGGGATCCTATCATAGTACAAACGCATTTATTACAAAGATATGGAGATGGGACAACTAACTGACGTCATGATGCGGGCTCAGACTAGCCTGATAGACTTTGTCGGCTCTAGTTGCACCCTTTGGGAACTCTCCACTTTTCAAATATAGCCATTGGTCTACATTGCCCCGAGGTCGAGCATCGATAGCCCTCGAAGGTGAACTTCGACCCCAGTCTTGATCCTTGTGAAGTATGTTCGCGGGGCATCATAATGATGAGGAAATTGGACTCTCCAATTTTACCGTGCATAGATAGTCTCCGCGTTTCTTAGAGTGAGTGATAAGAAACGACCTTGAACATTTTCCCCCTCTGATAATTTTATAACGACGGCAGTAATAAGGTGCCAAAAGATGATGCACACACAACCCTTTGAAGGCCTCCACATTGATCATGGTAGTTAGCTGCCATTTGGCCTCCTTCAACGCGCACGCGGTGTTTCTATAAATACTCCACTTCTCGTTCATTCCAACTCACTACATTTCCAAACCCCCCAAAAGGTTCCTTTTGCCTTTACTTTGTTCTTTCCTAGGAACGCGACTTCCCTTTTTATTCCAGAATTTTCTAGCAATGGCGAAAACTTTCACCTCTGTTTCTCAGGAGAATGTGGCCTCATCCTCTTCTCTTTTATCTCAAGGTGAAGCGGAAATGCCTTCTCATGCTGAGGAATGCGTTCCAAGATTTTTTGCGATGGCTTTTGATTTCAAGGTCGAGAGGCCTTCTTCAAAGCCAGGGCGCCGTGAGACCATGACTCAGTATATTAGCTCGATAACAGATGTCGACAGAGTGAGAGCTGATTGTCGATGGGGGGACGCAGTGCTTGTGGAGATCCCTACTTGGGAGGAGGATATTACGACATACAAAGCTGATTTTCTCAGTGTGTATACTTACCTGTTTACCCCCGGTGGGGCCATCTTCGCCCCCGATCGAACCCGTGATTCTCGACTTCTACCAACGGTATCAAGTGAACCTTGGCCAAATTCATCCTTCATTATGGCGTGTTGCTTACGTGATCAGGTACTACGTGAACATGATCGAAGAGATGCCCTTCACCCTTGATCATCTGATCAAGATGTATAGCCCCCGTCTCTTCCACGGGGGGTCTAATCAAGCTCCGATGTTGAGCCCCAAGGGCCCTCTTCATCTGTATTAAGGAGCTTAGGAATAGGGGATGGATAAGCCGCTTTGTCCGAGTAAGGACTTATGACCTGATTCCGGTGGAAAGGATGCCGTTTCCCGAGAGATGGAATGTGGAACATAAGTAGACATGTTATCTAGCATTCCCTTGCTTCCCTTTGACTACATTCTCCCAAGCACTTAATTTTTCTTGCTAATGCAGCTGCAACAATTTATCCTGGCACGGTTCCAGACCTCCCGAATTAGGTAAGCCATCTGGACTCGATTTGCCCATATGTTGAGCGAGTGTGGCGTGATTTATCCCATGCTCGGTGGGAAGCTAAGGATCATGGTGAGCCTCTACACATGCTGTAGTCATTTTTTTCGACCTAAATCGCTACTCTCAGCGCTCTCGTTTCTTGTGCTTACCCCTTGCATCTGTGTAGGTCTGGGGGAAGTCACCTTGATGAAGGGAGCATTACCTGGTGGGGAGGGTGATTTGGTACCCGATGAAGGAAAGAAAAGACAAAGGGATCCGTCGGACGGGCCTTTGGAATCCAAGAATATTAAGGCGGAAGAAACTAAGGCCGACCCGGCAGCTCTAACTCCGAAAAAGGTGGGACACCCTTGAGTTGAAGGCGAGGGGGAAAATAGCTTCTCGACAGCGCCCGAGGGAGGGATAAACCTGGTCGATCCTTAGGCCGTAGAGATGGTGGCTTCCGAGCCGGAGTATGATGTCGTTACGGTCCAACTTCATAGCGGAGAGACAACTGAGGGAGTATCGGGTTCTGCCCTCGAGCTGGCCGGTGGCCAGAATTTCCCTCGAGTTGGGGTGTCTTCGGTAGGTAGTTCGGAGGGGCCTAGTTCGGGGGCCCTGAATGGACAAGGGATGGTCCTGACTGACACTGCTAGTGCCGTGTCCGTGATTGATTGCCTTCAGGGAATGACCCTACCTCCTAAGGGAGTGCGAGATGCCCCGCTTGAAGAATCTTCCGATGCGGGGATGCCCGTCAAAGGCAAAGATGTGCTCGAAAGGCTTCCAACGTTCCCGAGGGAATCCCTGAGATTGATGCTTCCCTCGTCTTTGGTGAGATGAGCAGGCTTTGTGAGCAGGTAATTTTTGCGAATTTTGTCTGTTGTTCAGGCCTCGGTTGCTCTGACCTTTGTATTTCTAACTTGTCTTTTTTGTGGCTTCAGGCCAATGCGCTTTACAGTCAGACTTTTACCCGGTATCAGGCTGAGGTGACCCGCCATGAGCGCAAGAAGGCTCACCTTACTAAATATGTTACCTAGTCCCCGTTTGCCATTATCTGAATGTTTTGCCAGATCCCAGTATTTTAACATCATGGATCTGATTCGTACAGTTTGAGAAGGAAGGTGTCCTGCTGAGGGAGGAGCTACGAGCCAGAGACTCCAAAGTCTCCGAAGTCAAACGGCATGTGAGAGAGATAACTTCCGAGAGGATGCCCTTCAAGAGAAAGTGACCTTAGTTGGGCGTCAGCTTAGTGACTCGAGAGAGGATAGTGGAAAATATAGAGGTCTCCATTTTGAGTTGGTAGCTGCATTATCCGGGATCAAAGCTGAAGCCGAGGCACTTATATCTTTGCATGGAGAGGATGCCATTGTGACAAGCGCTCAAGTCGAGAGGGCGCCTGAGGAGGCCGAGCCGAAATTGACTCAAGCTATGGAGCGTACTCGATTAGGATCTCTGAGGTAGACTTTTGGGGACATATATGCAGGGGATATCATTCTGCCTGCCGAGCTCGAGAGGGTGAAGACCCTAGAGAAGAAATATGTTGCCTTGCTTTCTTTCAGAGGTGCGTCGGGCAGTGTCACAGGAGGTGATACAAATGAAGGAGGATCCCCTAGATGGGAAGAGGCCGTCAAAAAGGGGTCACTGAAGGACCAGTAGTTATTGGGATGCAACCTTTGGTGGAGCCAACGAAGATGTAGGCTTGATGATAGATTAGGATTCTGTTTGGTTCTCTCTTTGTAAGGGTTCTTTCAAGACTTGTAAACATCCCCCTAGGAGCCATAAGAAGGTTTTTTGTTTCCTATCCTTTCTTTCCATTTTGTTCTTCAGAAATACTATGTGATGTATTTCGACTTTTGACCCGAGGTCCTAGATCTCGGGTTAGACCCTCGGGCTTTGCTATTGTTGGGTGACTCATATCGATCGAAGACCAGTCCCCAAGAGTTCTCGGGTTAGACCTGGCTTTATGCATCCGGCCGGCACGACCTTTGACCTTAGCGCTGGTGATAGTGACTCGTACGTATTGGGTCGGTACGCCCTTTTAGTGTAAGCTGGCATTTGAGCTCATATGCTTTTGCTCTTAGGCATTTTTATTAGTTTGGGCTCAGTATTCGAGTCAGATTTCGACTCGAGTTCATTTGACCTGCAAGCTTTAAAATTTCAAGCTGGCCCTTAGGCTCTTACTCGTTCGGTCGATGCGACCTTTTACATGGGCTGACGATAGTGGCTCTTATGCCTTGAGCCGAAGCAACCTTTTATTACGGTCTGGAGACAACGGCTCTTACGCCTTGCTCTTAGGAATATTTAATTAACTATTTTGGGTTCAGTATCTGAGTCGGGTTTCGACTCGAGCTCATTCAACCCTCAAGTTTTGGATTTGTGTGGGCTGGCGACAATGACTCTTACGCCTTGCCCTTAGGCATATTTAATTAACTATTTTGGGTTCAGTCTTCGAGTCGAGTTTTGACTCGAGCTCCTTCGACCCTCAAGTTTTGGATTTGTGTGGGCTGATGACAATGACTCTTACACCTTGCCCTTAGGCATATTTAATTAACTATTTTAGGTTCAGTTTCCGAGTCGAGTTTCGACTCAAGCTCATTCGACCCTCAAGTTTTGGATTTGTGTGGGCTGGCGACAATGGCTTTTATGCCTTGCCCTTAGGCATATTTAATTAACTATTTTGGGTTCAGTCTCAGAGTCGGGTTTCGACTCGAGCTCATTCGACCCTCAAGTTTTGGATTTGTGTGGGCTGGCGACAATGACTCTTATGCCTTGCCCTTAGGCATATTTAACTAACTATTTTGGGTTCAGTCTCCGAGTCGGGTTTCGACTCGAGCTCATTGGACTTGAGCCTGGGTCAGTTTTGATTTCGAATCCCTGAGGTAATTTTTCCCTTTCTTTTGCTCTCCTATGAATTTTATCTGTTTTTCATGTTTAGTTTGGTTTGTTTTTGATTTTTCTGTCAAGTCTGTGGATCCTGAGGTAATGTTTAGTTTGTTTTTGTGTGTTTTATTGATTGTTTGTTGTCTATTATAGCTTGTATAGTCGTTTAAATAAGTGTCGTCAATTAATTTGTTTAAAAATTAGAGGAAATAGGATAGTAGCTCATTAATGTCCTCCATGTGCGTTTGCCAGCCCTACATCTGTATGTTAACTTGTAATGAACCTGTTGAATATATTTAGTTTTGTCTTTGAACTAGACTGACCATTCATTTAGTAACCCCATGATCTTCATAGTTTGCCATGGAGGCCTGATTGTCACTGCTTCATCATTTGCTCCCTGTTGGTTGTTTGATTTAAGTTTGTCAGGATTGGTTCCCAATTTGATCAACTTATCTGATTGACATCCCTGTGTGATCTGATTTTAAGTTGGACTTAGGTTGAGAATTGGATATAGCTGTAGAAACCTAACAGGTCAACCTGAAATCCGTGTTGAGTTTAAGCTTATACAATTAGTAATCAGTGATTTGCTAAAATTTAGAGGGGTTTTATATACTGACCAGTAAGGCTTAGGGTAATACAGTAATATGCAAGGGTTAAGGGGTAATTTTGGGAGTTTAATAGGATTTTAACAGGTTGTAAGCTTAAGTCTGCCTAGTGGTAATTTGTTAACCTTAGTTTAATTGTCAGTGGGGAACAAGACATAAGAACATGGGAGTTTAAAATGAATACTCTTAACCCATGACTCTTGATTAGAACAATAGGACAAGCATGAGGAACAATATAGTGAGCATCAAGAAAAGACATTTAGGCATAGGGAATTAAGGGGTATGGGCAGAATAAAAGGCTGAAGGTATCAAGGCAGCTTGGCTCATTTAGAACAAAAAAAGGGCTGGAGATTAAGTTTTTTAGAGAGGAAAAAAACAGGAAGATTTTAAAAAATAAAAGAAAAAGAAAAAGTCCAGAGAATAGAGTTTATTTCCAGAACATATAGGCTGGAATTTTCACACAACAAGTCCAAAGAATAGAGTTGAATAGGCTGGTCTTTGAACCCTTAGAAGGTCACTTTATATTCAGAGAAATATAGAGTGAGATTGTGCTGGAATTTGAACATAATTCCAGAGGTATTGAGAGTTTGAGGCGGAGCTTTACACCAAGAGCCTGGGGTTGTTTCTCTTTGAGTTTTCAACAATCAGAGGCTACTGCTTTCCTGCATCTGGTTCCTTTTCTGCTTTTCCTGTACTTGTTTGGTATTGCTGGGCTGCAAACTGGATTTCTTGCTTTGGTTTTAAAGATCTGCTGCTGGGTTTTGTTGCTGTTGATTGCTGGTTTTCTGTTGTTGTTGTTTGCTGTGAATGCTACTGCTCAACTGATCATTCCTTTTCTTCTTTTGGCTTTCCCAATACCAGGTACACCACTGATACACTGTCAATGTAAGCTGAAAGTTGAAACATGAATATAAAAATGAAGAGCTGAAGTTATTTTTTTTTCGAATTGCTTCAGTTTGTACATTGAACATTAAGTTGTATATATAATAGTTCATATCTTTTACTAGGATAATGAAGGTAGTCATCAGGTATAACTAGCCATCACATATGGCAACTTAATGGCTCATTATCTATGTATGCTGGTAGCTAGAAAAGAAGTGATGGTGTAGTAAGCAATATCCTGATTTTTCAGTTGTGTTTGTGGTTAGCATGTCTTCCAAATGTATGTTAAATATTAAACTGTCCGTTGCTAGATAATCTCACCTCATTTGGTAGGCTTCCTCGTTATAACTTGCAACAATACCGTTAGAGTAGATAGCACAAGTTTACATTTCAGCCTTATAAATGTCGAGCCTGAGTCGCATGAACTAAACAGGCCTTTATCGGAAAAGAAGTGGCCCAGGTTCAGTCAATACTGTGTGCGCTGGGCCTGGGCCCATAATATCCAAACGACTGCCCATATACGCGTTCGTGTTTTGGATTTTGCGAATCATATTCGGAACCCAACTATAACTAACTCGTAAGAATGTAAATAAAGGTGGACCCTTTTTCTTCTTTCATTGTTAGAGACAAACTTAATAGAAAACGTAGCCACTATAGGACGACTTTTTAAAATAAAATGAGGCGCACCTCGCCAAATAAATTACACCTCGCTGGGGCCCTCAATAAATATATAACCATTGGTTTGACTTTGGAGTTGACCGTTTAGTGAATTTTCACGGCTTTTCTTCTAAAATAACAATACGTAGTTTCTTTAGGACGCGTCTTAATTAATCTTACCTTCTTAAATACGGGTGTGCATTTATGTGACCCAAATCCAAATCTCAACGGAGTCGAAATGTGTCTCTAATCACGGGTACATTGATTGTGACATGGTTCGAGATGCGTGTCCACAACATTGCAAATTCCCTAAAAAAATATATAATAATAAATAAATAATAAACGAGACGAGCCTCGACAAACAAGAATACTCAAAGTGCGGGGCCCTCAACGGATAGTTATTTCGAATGTGTAGATTTTGAGACAGGCCGCATAACGAACTTTACGGCTTTTCTCAAAATAACAATGCGCTAGTCTTTAGGCGCGTATTTAATAATGTTATCTTCTTAAACTCGGGTGCGCATTTATGTGACCCAAATCCAAATCTCAACAGAGTTGAAATGTGCCAACAACCACGGGTGCATTGATGTGACGTGGTTCGAGACGTATTTCCACGATGTTGCAATTCTTGATGAAAATAATAATAATGACAAAAGCAGTTAAAAGTTAAAATTCGCACATAGGTTCAACATGCATTAAATCAGATAATCAAGCCGAATATGACAGTTGAGCGACCGTGCTAGAACCACGGAACTCGGGAGTGTCTAACACCTTCTCCCGGGTTAATAGAATTCCTTATCCGGATTTCTGGTTCGCGGACTGTTAAACAGAGTCATTCTTTTCCTCGATTCGGGATTAAACCGGTGACTTGGGACACCCTAAATCTCCCAAGTGGAGACTCTAAAATAAATAAACAAATCCCGTTTCGATTGTCCTTTAATTGTAAAAACTCCTTCACCCCTTGCGGGGACGGAAAAAGGAGGTGTGACAGCTCTGGCGACTCTGCTGGGGAATTTTACAACCCAGAACCATTGGTTCAGGGTTAGAAATTCGAGCTTAGAATAATTGTTTTATTTGGCTTTGTTTATTATCTGATATTGTCATGAGATATGTGCTTCATATGCAAATGATGTGTGTTACCACTTTGATATTATTCGACTGTATATATAAACTGTGTCGAACCCCTCTCTTCTTACCTCCAGGGATGCTGCTCACTGGTTTGATACTCCCTATTCTGTTAGTGTCATATCCAAGTAGAAATAGGCTCGGATAAGCTACGAAGCCGGACAATTTTGCAGGTCCCCGGTAAGTTGCCCCCTCCTCGACTCGAGTGGTCCGCTCGGGTAAGCCAGGTCTAGAACAAAACCCAATTTTGAAACTTAGTAAAACCTGACTTCATGCCGGATACCTATTAGGAAACGTTTATTTGCATCACGTTGCATTTGACTTAGGGGGCTCAACACAGGGGTTGGGCCCGTCTAGGAAAAGCAACCTGAAACAAAAAAAGACCATCCTGCTGCATCTTGTTTGTTGGCGCATTTAATTTGCTTCGAACTTGCATGTTGACCGGTGGGTGAAAACGGGAATTTTGAAAAATTGAGAGTTGCTCATTTAAGAAAAAACCAATGACCAAATAATGTGGGAACTCTGCCAAAATTTTGATTTTTGAAGAAAGAAAATTGGATTAGTGATTTAATTAATTTTTCTTACCCGAACTACGTCGGTTTGATTCTCACCGGATGTGAGATACGTAGGCAACCCTCATCGGGTCCAACTTCCCATTTTGCAAAAACGACCAGAAAAAATGACAAAATGTTGCCACTTTTATAAAAGAGTCAGGCGATGCCATTTTGCAAAAATAGCCGAATGTTCCCTAAAGAGGCGCCGGAAGGCTGACTTTGCATAAACAGCCACATTTGGTCATTCTTTTACCTTTCGGCCGGTTAAATCCCTACAGCCTTAAAATCTTCATCCCTGAAGAGTCAAAAGGCCGTATTTGGAAAATCAGTCTTTCTTTTCTCGAAAATTAGGGGAAAATGGGAAAATTAGTTTTGAGTCAAATAAAGATTTTGCTTTTGTCTAAATCACCTTAATAAATGTGCAGAATGAGCACGAGTAGGAATTCATTTGGGGCTATTATAAACGGGATCCCTTTGGGCTTACGCATGTGCTTGGAAGAATCAGAGCGAGATACAGTCAAGATGTACTTAGGAAACTTGGTTGGGTTACTGGACATTGATCCGCGAGGGGACATTATAAGGGTGTTAATTTCATTTTGGGACCTAGCACACAATGTATTTCATTTCTCAGACTTTGAGCTCACACCGACACTAGAGGAACTGGCAGGGTACATCGGATGTCCTAAAATCCCTATGAGAGAGCAGTATCTTATTGCACCAAGGACCGTGACCATACACAGGTTCTTAGACACCATGAAGATCCGCAGAATTGTACACAACCCAGAATTATCAGAGAGTTTTTGTAGTTTGGCGTTCCTGTACGACATGTACGGTCATCTTGGAGGGTTCGACAATCCCGAGGGTAAGATCTGCAGCGGGGAAAGCCGGCTGAAATGGGAAAGACATAGGTGCATTCCTTTTATGGTGGCCTTTCTGGGTTTTCTGGTATTCCCTAGAAAGGATGGGAAAATTAACATCCAAGTCGCTGGGGTCGTCAGCACTTTGCTCAAACAAGACAACATCACTCTGGCACCAATGATAATAGCAGACATCTTCCGCGCTCTCACTGTTTGCAAAACTGGAGGAGGTTTCTTTGAGGGTTGCAATGTACTACTGCAAATGTGGATGATAGAACACCTATGTCATCGCCCTCAGTTTCTGAAATATGAGTCCTCACAAAAGACTTGTATAAAAGAGTTTTCCACAAGGGTCGACGGGTTCAGCCTTCCAGAAGGGGTCGCTGAATGGGTCACTCTGCTGCGTTCCGTCTCAGCAAACCAGATAGAATGGGCATTTGGGTGGCTACCCATAGATGAAATCATACACATGTCAGCCGCCGAATCTCATTTGTTGTTGATGGGTCTCCAAAGTATCCAGCCCTACGCGCCATACAGAGTATTGAGATAGTTGGGGCGATGCCAAATAGTCCCAAAGGAAGAGGATCTGAGTGGCCAGGTGGTCGAAATCGGGCCTAGTGGGCAGTTCCCTGAAGCAGTCGTTCGGAGAATCTGGAATGAATGTCAAACCCTGAAAGTATATACTCGTGTACAAGACCGGGCCAAAGGCAAAGTGTCGCCAAAATACCTCACATGGTACAGAAGAGAGCTTGAGCACCAGAGACCAACTAAGAGAGCTCACGTCCAAGACTTTGTAGAATCATCGCAAGCACAATGGGGTTGGCTAGCAAAAGAGAAAGAATATCGGGTCGAGATTGGCAAGCTAAAACAACAAATTGAGGGGCTGAAATACCAAAGCAGCTTGCAAATTGATGCTGATACAGGAGAGAAAGCAGGTTGACTCAAGAAAACAAGGCCCTGAGAGCCCGAATCCGCCAAGACAGAAAGAATGCCGGTGACTAACAGAAAAGTCGGTCCAACAAGAGGTTGATAGCAGAGCTGAGGAGTCAGGTCAGCAAAAGCCGAGAGGACTTGGAGAGATCTGAGGCTTGCATAGCAAGAATGCGGGTCAGATGGGCAAAAGGTACAATGGCACGGAGAAAGCATCTACAACAAGTCATAAGGGATTATGAAATGAGCATTGGACTATTAAGAGAAACAAACTCCACTCTTCAGGAGCGGGTCTTTAAACAAGCCCGAGATGCCCAAGCAGATAGAAGGCGCTGTTATGATGTGATGGCCAGAATGGAAAAACAAATGGAGAGGTTCCAGGATCGACTCGCCGACAATGTTCAAGCACTGGGACTAAAAAACCGGCGAATAGAGCAACTATTCAGGGAAAGGGACAACATACGAGGTAGGATTGATGAGATTGGGCACTACATCTACATGAGGTGCTTAGCATGTGAGAAAATGCCTCGTGATACCCTACTTGCCTCCGTCATGGGCTACGTCCACCGGATCATGAATGAGTTTAAAAGCTTACAAAGGGGTCTTATACCAAAGCCCGCGGAAACACCGAACGATGCCTCGCGGGCACCTAGATTGAAAGCTTTAATGTATTCATAGTTCAAGTCTTGTTTGTTGACTTTATGGGTCTGTTATTCCCATATGCTGTTTTTCCCGTCGAGTCAGGTTAAGTATTTTAGAATCTGTATTTTGCTGTCTTTGTTTAAAACGAGTAGCTTGTAATAGAAAATATTGGTGATAAATTGAATATTGTGTCTTTACTTTACGGCAGAACTACGCCCGGTCTGATTCATGCGGGGACGTGATACGTAGGCAATCCACGTAAGATTCGACCACCACTAAAAAAAAAAGAAAGAAAGAAAAAGAAAGAAAGAAAAAGAAAAAAAAGAGAGAAGAAAGGAAAGAAGAAAAGAAAAAGAATAGAGAGGGAAACAGAGGGTTCCCTAAACACTTTAAAGGCACAAATAAAGCAAGTCGGGATGACGCATGCGGTTGAAGCAAAAACATGTTAGAAATGATTAACTGCTTAGGAACATTGCATCCCCAACGTGCAATTACCAAATCTGTTAAACTCTAACTCTAACAAGTTTGTTGTTTTCCAAAAATACCAGACAGTTAGTTGTTAAAGCGTTCTGGCATCACATCATTATCAAACCAGATCCAAAGGACTTGTACCAATAATCATGACTACTTCTGAAAACAGTGTCGAGGAAGAAAGGCCAGTAAGCCAGTTGCTGAAAGAGGCAATGGAGAAGATAGAGAGGATCGGATTGGAAATGAACGCGATGCAGTTAGCCTTGGCTAAAGTACAAAAGAGCCCGGAACCACCTGTTACTCCTACACTACGGCATATGTCGGAATACCCTCACCCTGGCCCTTCAACAAGCCTCCCGAATCACCACTATTATCAGGGGAGAAGCCCCTATGACTCCCAAGCTCCACCACCTCATCAACATTTCCCACCACCAAATGTTCCCGCTTTTATGGGACCCACACTAGTCATGCTGCAAAGATCAACTAGTGAGCCATTGTTTCAGGCTCACGATGCGCAATACTATCCCCCTGAACCCACATTCAATGTACCAGAACCCCATACCTATAATCCACACTTGGAGGTCCCGGCGGAGATTGAAAAGCCGGCTAAGGTTCCAGAGCAAGATGAGGTAATGAGGAAGTTCAAAAGCCTGGAGCAATCCTTCAGGAGCATGCACGGATTGGGCAACTAGGTCAGCGTGGCCTACAAGGATCTATGCCCTTTCCCGGACGTCCAACTCCCAGCAGGGTTCAAGATGCCCAAGTTTGACTTATACGAAGGGCACGGTGATCCTATGGCACATTTACGGGGCTTTTGTAGCAAAATGAGAGGAGCAGGCAGCAAAGATGAGCTACTGATAACTTACTTTGGTCAAAGCTTAAGTGGATAAGCATTGGAATGGTATACCAGACAAGATCCCAGCAGGTGGTACACTTGGGATGATCTAGCACAGGCTTTCGCAGGTCACTTCCAATACAATCTCGAGATAGTCCCTGACCGCGTCACATTACTGAGGACCGGAAAGAAGCCTGGGGAGAGCTTTCGTGAGTTCGGTTTCCACTGGAGAGAACATGCAGCCAGGGTTGATCCTCTCATGAGAGAGGGGGAGATGGTGGACTACTTCCTGCAAACGCTGGATCCAACTTACTTTGGTCACTTGGTGACGACGGTTGGAAAATCCTTCAATGAAGTAGAAAAGATAGGGGTTATGATAGAAGAGGGGCTAAGGTCCGATAAAATCCGGAATTACTCAGCGCTTACGGCAACAACTCAGGCTATTCAGAGTGGCACAGGAGGTGCGCTGGGGAGGAAAAAGAAAGAAGAAGTTACCACGGTTGAGGCAGGCAGTTGGTCCAGGTCCGGCAAACCATACTACAACCAATCCAGACCCCACAATACAAATTATTCATACAGCCCGCCACAACACTACTATCCACCTCAAGAACCACACTTCTCCGTGCACCAAGCCTAAACATACACTCAGCCTCCGGCTCACCCGCAATGGCGCGCACCGGCTCCCCAAAACGCATATGCACCTCCGCAGAACACATACCCTCCACCCCAAAATGCCTATCCCCCACCAAGGGCCTACAGGAACCCTCCAGGAGCAAGCTTTCGAGGAAATCAAGCTTCTAGAAATGAAAGGCTACAGAGACAGAAAGCCTTTACTGAGTTGGGAGAAACCTATACCACCTTGTTCCACAAGTTGAGGCAGTTAGGTTTGTTGAGTCCTGTCGAGCCTAGGTGGCCAAACCCCCCACCCCAAAATTTGGACCAATCAATAAGTTGTGAGTACTGCTCAGGAATGCTAGGGCATGATACCGAAAAATGTTGGAGGTTGAAGCGTGCAATACAAGATCTTATTAACGCCACCAAGATCGAGGTCCAGACGCCGGAGGCACCCAACATCAACCAGAACCCATTGTCAGTGCACCACGAAGCTCATATGATCGAGCTTGTGCATAAAGGAGGGGATCCAAAGAAACCCTCACAGACAATGATGATGATCCGTGCCACTCCGAAAGAAAAATCGACCGGTGGGGGAAGCAGGAGTACAGTTGAAGGGGGAAGATGTCAAGCCAGTGGTGATATTATGGAAGAGTCCATCCACCGCAACAAAGAAACCAGAGCCAGCCAAATTGGTAGTATCGGGAGCATCATCCGCACCCGTAGTAGCTGTGAAAGGGGTCTACAGGGAACCGGTCATCATAAAGCCGGTAGTCCAATTGCCAGTGATTGATAGCAAGGCTGTGCCTTGGAAGTATGAAAAGGCAGTGGTAATGTACAAGGGAAAGCAAGTGGAGGAGGATAGTTGCGAGGCGCAGGGACTGACTCGATCGCGATAGTGTTTTACTCTCGTGGAGTTGAGAAGGTCCAACCCAGCAGTAACAAAGAAACCCGTGTCTGAAGAAGAGGCGGAGGAATTCTTGAAAAAGATGAAAGTGCAGGATTACTTCGTGGTCGAACAATTGAAGAAAACACCGGCCCATATCTCGTTGTTATCACTATTAATCCATTCAGACGAGTATCGCCGAGCCCTGATGAAGATACTAAATGAAGCTCATGTGCCCAACGAAATTTTAGTGAACCACCTTGAAATGATTGCCAACAAAATTTTTGAGGTAAACAGGGTAACGTTCTCTGATGATGATTTGCCAGTGGAGGGCACGAAACATAATAAAGCTCTCTACTTGACTGTCAAATATGAAGATTCGGCAGTTACCCGGGTGTTGGTGGATAACGGTTCAAGTGCCAATATTTGTCCATTATCCACACTGAACCAGTTGAAGATTGACCATGATAGAATCCACAAGAACAGCGTTTGCGTCAGAGGATTTGACGAGAGTGCAACAGACACCGTGGGGGATATTGTACTTGAGTTGACCATCGGCCCTATCAAGTTTACTATGGAGTTCCAGGTATTGGATGCCGCGATATCTTATAACCTTTTGTTGGGGCGACCGTGGATCCACGCGGCCAAAGCAGTACCATCCACATTGCATCAAATGTTTAAGTTTGAATGGGACAGACAAGATGTCGTGCTGTATGGGGAAGACACTGCGTGCACCATGAGAGGTGCCATTGTGCCATTCATAGAAACCAACAGTGACAAAGGGCCCTGGGTTTACCAGATCTTTGACGCAGTATCAGCAAACAAGATTCCCGAGGGTAAAAGCATTCCACACCCCAGGGTAGCTTCCGCAACCGTCATGATGGTTTCAGAGATGCTGGATAATGGGTTTGTGCCAGGAAAAGGCCTGGGGGCTGAGCTTTAGGGGATTGTTCAACCTATCTCCTTGCCCAAGATTTAGAGACCTTTGGACGAGGGTTCAAACCTACTGCGGCAGATGTAAAGCGAGCGCGGAAAATGAAGAAGAGAGTTTGGGTTCTTCCCAAACCAATTCCGCGTCTCTCCAGATCCTTTGTTAGAGCAAGTGCCAAGGGGTCACCGGTCCCGAAAATTCTCGGACCACTGATTGGGATGGACGGGGATTTGAATCAGAGCTTCGAAAGGTTGTTCGCTGATGTCAATGTAATAGAAGTTGGAGAGGGTTGCAGCAGAGTAGACATATAGTTTGTGGGGCTTAAGGCCAATACCAACAATTGGATGGCTACTCCTCTTCCTACCCGGGGGGGAGTCCTGGTAGTAGGCTTTGATTTTTCTTTCTTGTTTTTTGCATTATCCCAGGGTGTGATCCAAATCTCATTTTATTTTGTAAAGTGTGAACCCTGTTATCCCGCATTTTTAATAAAATTTTCTCTTCTTGTCTTGTTTTAATTTTGTTTTATTCTTTTTCTGAACATTTCTCTTTTTACTGGTTCTAATGACATGGCATGCACAACAGATCTTCGACCTAGTCTAAAAAATCAATCTGACTCCGACTTAATTGTACAAGAGATCAGTTATGATGATGAGTCCGAATACGACGAGGATGAAGCCTTTGAAGAAATAAACAGAGAATTGTGCCAGTTCGAAGAGAAACCCAAGCCTAATCTTAATGACACCGAAGCTGTCAATCTAGGGGATGCATATGATATCAGGGAAACCAAAATCAGCATCCACATTGAGCCAAACATCAGGGAGGAATTAATCAAAGCCCTCATTGAGTTCAAAGATGTTTTTGCGTGGTCATATGATGATATGCCGGGATTAAGCACCGGCCTAGTGGTTCACAAATTGCCCACTGACCCGGCATACCCTCTGGTTAAGCAAAAATTGAGGAAGTTCAAGACGGATATGGAAGGCAAAAGTTATTCGGGTCACTCGATATCCCGATTGGTTGGCCAATGTGGTACCAGTGCCGAAGAAGGATGGGAAAATCAGGGTATGTGTCGACTACCGCAATCTCAACAAGGCAAGTCCTAAGGATAATTTCCATTGCCTAACATCCATATCTTAATCGATAATTGCGCTGGGCGCAAGATCGGATCCTTTGTGGACTGCTATGCAGGATATCATCAGATCTTAATGGACGAAGAAGATGCGGAGAAGACGGCTTTCATTACGACATGGGGAACTTACTGCTACCGGGTAATGCCATTTGGATTGAAGAATGTTGGGGCAACATACATGAGAGAAATGACTATTGTGTTTCATGACATGATACACAAAGAAATTGAAGTGTACGTAGATGATGTGATCATAAAGTCCTAGCGTCAGGAAGACCATGTAGCAGACCTAAGGAAGTTCTTTTAAAGAATGCGAAGGTATGATATTAAGCTCAACCCGGCCAAATGTGCCTTTGGGGTTCCATCAGGAAAGCTGTTAGGATTCATCGTCAGTCAACGGGGTATTGAGTTGGACCCGTCCAAGATCAAATCCATCCAGGATTTGCCACCGCCAAAGAACAAAACGGAGGTGATGAGTCTGTTGGGAAGACTAAATTATATCAGCAGGTTCATCGCTCAACTCACGGTGACTTGTGAACCCATATTTCGGCTGCTGAAGAAAGATGTTGCGGTAGAATGGACGGCGGAGTGTCAAGAGGCATTCCACCAAATCAAGGGGTATCTATCAAATCAACCTGTATTGGTCCCACCTGAGCCGAGGAGACCATTAATTCTTTATCTGACGGTCCTGGAGAATTCGTTTGGCTGCGTGTTGGGGAAACACGAAATTACAGGAAGGAAGGAGCAAGCCATCTATTATCTTAGCAAGAAGTTTACAGTATATGAGGTCAAGTACACTCAGCTCGAAAGAACATGCTGCGCCCTAACTTGGGTGGCTCAGAAATTGAAGCACTATTTGTCCTCGTATACTACTTATCTCATTTCCCGTTTGGATCCATTAAAGTACATTTTCCAGAAACCTATGCCTACAGGGAGGTTAGCAAAATGGCAAATTTTACTCACAGAGTTTGATATCGTCTATGTGATGAGGACGGCCGTGAAAGCCCAAGCGCTGGCCGATCACTTGGCTGAGAATCCTGTTGAGGAAGAATACGAGCCATTGAGGACGTATTTTCTGGACGAGGAAGTAATGCATGTAGGTGAGCTGGAATTACCCAAGGAACCAGGTTGGAAGCTTTTCTTTGATGGAGCCGCAAACGCAAAGGGAGTTGGAATAGGAGCAGTACTTATTTCTGAAACAGGACGTCACTATCCTGTTACAGCTCAGCTGCGTTTCTATTGTACCAACAACATGGCTGAGTATGAGGCATGCATTTTGGGTCTGTGACTAGCTGCAGACATGGATGTCCAGGATGTTTTGGTCTTGGGAGACTCGGACCTCCTGGTGCATCAGATTCAGGGTGAATAGGAAACATGGGATTTGAAACTCATACCATATCGACAATGTTTGCACGATCTGAGCAAGCGATTTCGATCAATGGAATTCAGACACATCCCAAGAGTTCATAATGAGGTTGCCGATGCATTGGCCACCTTAGCATCGATGCTACACCACCCCGATAAAATTCATGTTGACCCATTACACATTCAGGTTCGAGATCAGCATGCTTATTGCAACATGGTAGAGGAAGAAGTGGATGGCGAGCCATGGTTTTATGTCGTAAAGGAGTACCTTAGGATGGGGATATACCAGGAGCAGGCCACCGGAGACCAGAAAAGAGCCATTCGGCGATTGTAAAATGGGTTCTTCCTCAGTGGAGGAGTGTTGTATAGAAGAACCCCAGATTTGGGATTGCTGAGATGTATAGACGCCGGTCAAGCCACCACAGTTATGGCAGAGGTGCATGCTGGAGTTTGTGGGCCACATATGAGCGGATATGTATTGGAAAAGAAGATTCTTCGAGCAGGGTATTATTGGCTCACTATGGAGCGTGATTGTATTAATTTCGTGCAGAAATGCCATCAATGTCAGATACACGGAGATTTGATTTATTCTCCGCCAACAGAATTGCATACAATGTCAGCGCCATGGCCATTTATTGCATGGGGCATGGATGTCATTGGGCCTATTGAGCCGGCAGCGACCAACGACCATAAGTTCATTCTGGTGACCATCGACTACTTCACTAAGTGGGTTGAAGCTAAAACTTTCAAGTCGGTAACCAAGAAGGCAGTGGTGGATTTTGTTCACTCCCATAACATCTGTAGATTTGGGGTCCCAAAAGTGATCATCACGGATAATGGTGCAAATCTTAACAGCAATCTGATGAGAGAGGTATGTCAACAGTTTAAGATTACACACCGCAATTCCACCCCATATCGTCCCAAGGAGAATGGAGCAGTTGAAGCATCCAATAAGAACATCAAGAAGATACTGAGGAAGATGGTAGAAGGATCTAGAAAATGGTATGAGAAATTACCATTTGCATTGTTGGGTTATCGCACTACAGTTCGGACTTCAGTAGGTGCAACTCCTTATTTATTGGTATACGGAACTGAAGCAGTGATACCAGCAGAGTTCGAAATTCCGTCCCTCCGGATTTTCGCTGAAGCCGGGATTGATGACGATGAATGGGTCAAAGCTCGACTGGAGCAGTTGAACTTAATAGATGAAAAAAGATTGGCAGCAGTGTGTCATGGCCAGTTGTATCAAAAGAGAATGACAAGAGCATACAATAAGAAGGTACGCCCCAGAAAATTTGAAGTAGGGCAACAAGTATTGAAACGGATCCTCCCACATCAGATCGAAGCAAAAGGCAAGTTCGCCCCAAATTGGCAAGGGCCTTATGTTGTGACTAGAGTGTTATCCAATGGCGCTTTATGTCTGACAGATATCGAAGGAAGATGCATCGACATGGCTATCAATTCTGATGCAGTCAAAAGATATTATGCGTAATTTCTTTGATTGTGATAGTTATTGGTTCGTTTGTTTGTACTTGGTACTTATTGAATAATGAAATGGCGGAGGCAATTCTTTGTTCTATCCAAACACTTTTAACCTTTGCTTCCCCCTTTGAGCCTTATTTATTCTTTCATACTCCTCTTTTGGAGTCACTAATGAAAAAAAAATGATGATGAAAAATGAAACAAGAGAAAAGTCACAAGAAAAACAAAGGAATCAAAGTGAACCACGTTCGACCTGATTCCTCTAAGAGGATACGTAGGCGCTTCACGACTCGGTCGCAATATGACAAAATGTCACAAAAAATCAAAAGTCCCTCAAGCAAGAAAACTGGGGCAGAAATTATGTTTTTTAATTTTGATTTTTGAAAAACAGAAGTCTGATTCCAAGAGTTGTAATATCTTACTCATCAAATTATTTTGAATTTCTTAATAACCTTTTCTTTTCTTTACCCACACAAAACCCACATCTCATGTCCAAAAGACCTCCCGATCGTTATCTGAGAGGCGCCAAATCAGGCAGATGAAAGCCAAGGGTAATACAGTGATCCCCAACCGGACGAGGGTCATAAGCTGAAGAAATTCATAGGCAAAAGAATACCCAGTAGAGAGAATCTTATCGGTAACACTCCGATCCCCAGCTGAAAAAATGAGATGAGAGAGTCTTATCGGTGAAAACCTTCACAGGCACCATAAGGCGACGTACGCTGAGAGAAACAAAATGAGAGAGTCCTGTGGTGAAAACCTTAGCAGGCACCATAAGGCGACGGGAGCTGAGAGAAAGGAGAGAGTCTTATTAGTGAAAACCCCTCGAAGGGCACTATGAGGCAACAAGATGAGATCGGCAGAAAGAATCCGCATATGGTAAAAGTTAGGCGTCTGGTTATTCCAGGCAAATGAGGCCATCAGGATGATTGATTAGTACAAATAGACTGGGTCGACTAATCCGGAATGCACGACATGATCGTTGGGACCAGTCATACCGTCCAGATAAGTTCTTTCCTTTTCTTTTTCCCCAGCATTTGTTCAGAATTTTTTTTTCTCTTTTTCTATCTTTTCATTTCTTTGTCTAAAAGAATTTTTCCAGAAATTTGTTTTGAGAAGGATTTTTCAGAGTTTACTACCAGTTGCCAAAATGGTACAAAGCAAAATGCGAAAGGGACAGGCCAAATACAAGGCAATAAGACAAAAGGCGTTTGTTGCAAGACCAAATGACAAACTGGCCTAGAAAGTTAAGGGGGACATGGAAGAAAGCGGAAAACAACGGTTGAGGAACTTATGAACTAAGTTCCAAGAATATCCCCAGCAGAACTTCGATAGATCACTGACCAAGTTCCAAGGTGGTCAGACAACACAGAAAGGGGGAAGGAGGAAGAGAGAATTATTCCGCAGCAAAATAACCCCAACAGTCCTATCCTCAATAACGTTATCCCCAGATGATAACATTTAATCCCCTGCAGTACTGAGGGAAAATAAAACTTTTAAGGGAGTAGTTTTGGAGTCGAAGAAGACTCCCTCAGCATGTTTTGAAACAAAAGAGCGGGGAAGGGATAAATGGAAAAACCATCCCCAGCAGAAATATCATCCCCAGCAAGTAACGTCATCCCCAACCAGTTTTGGGAGCGCAAAGCAAGGGAGAGGGAATGAAAAAAAACCATCCCCAGCAGGAGTGACACGATCACTCACCGTGTTTTAAACTAATAAGATTTTCTTTGATTTCTACAGGAAAATAAAGGTTGATGATGGCAGAAAGACACGCCACAATGATCACCAAAACTGGGCCAGAAAATTTTCTGCCATGATCAAAATTTTCTCGGAGGAACGAGGAAACAAACTCAAATATTTTCATGTTTTTAGATAGATAGGCGCCCACCTGTATAACGAGAGGAATATTTTCATGTTTGTAGATAGATAGGCGCCCACCTGTATAACGAGAGGAATACTTTCATGTTTTAGATAGATAGACGCCCACCTGTATAACGAGAGGAATATTTTCATATTTGTAGATAGATAGGTGCCCACCTGTATAACGAGAGGAATATTTTCATGTTTGTAGATAGATAGGCTCCCACCTGTATAACGAGAGGAATACTTTCATGTTTTAGATAGATAGGCGCCCACCTGTATAACGGGAGGAATATTTTCATATTTTTAGATAGATAGGCGCCCACCTGTATAATGAGAGGAATATTTTCATGTTTTTAGATAGATAGGCGCCCACCTGTATAACGAAAGAAATATTTTCATGTTTTTAGATAGATAGGCGCCCACCTGTATAACGAGAGGAATATTTTCATGTATGTAGATAGATAGGCACCCACCTGTATAACGAGAGGAATATTTTCATGCTTTTAGATAAATAAGCGCCCACCTGTATAACGAGAGGTATATTTTCATGTTTTTAGATAAATAGACGCCCACATGTATAACGAGAGGAATATTTTCATGTTTTTAGATAGATAGGTGCCCACCTGTATAACGAGAGGAATACTTTCATGCTTTTAGATAGATAGGCGCCCACCTGTATAACGAGAGGAATATTTTCATGTTTTTAGATAAATAGGCGTCCACCTGTATAACGAGAGGAATATTTTCATGTTTTTAGATAAATAGGCGCCCACTTGTATAACGAGAGGAATATTTTCATGTTTTTAGATAAATAGGCGCCCACTTGTATAACAAGCGGAATATTTTTCAGTCCTTACATGTCAGGTCTTGAAACTAGCAACTCACCGGAAAGCAGAAGGTTGCAACGAGAGATCCCAGCGCAAATTCAAGCGCATGAGCCAAAAGGAAGATAAGAAAAATCTCGAGAGAAGCGGCCTTTGAACATCAAATTATTCCCAGCATAACAAAAGCTTAATGAAGGAAGCCATATCCCCAGCAGACTGAACCAGGCGGTGAGAATTGGTATTCAGAGAAGCAAAAGGCCGGTGTCATCCCCGTCAGTTCTCGAAAAAAAGAAGCACTGGAATAGACGCAAGCTGACAAGAAAGCAAGGCATCAAGAACAAATGGAAGATAGATGGGATCTTGTAATCCGTAGTCTAGCCTAGCTTCTTGATTTTTCTTTTAAGCACGGTGTAATAAGGAGATCGGTGAGCAGTGATAACAGCATGCAACAACAGTAACATTGCAGTCACATGGTAGTCCCAGCTACCAAAACTTCCCGAACTTCATTAACCTGATTCCCTTTTAGCCAGGGATTTGTAGGAAACCTTTGAAGTAAAGATTCGGTTAAATCTTTTCAAAAATGCTTCACACAGAGTATTCCAACGGGAAAAAATCGCTCGTATCCACTCACTTTATCTTTGTACAAAAACTCTTTGTGTTTCGGACAAAGAGGGGAAGCTGTGAGCACGTGATTTTTGCTTCACAAAAACTACTCCAAAACAAATCAAAAAACAAAACAAATTTCATCTGTGTACAATTTTGAGAATTTGCGTGACATTTTGGTAATTGTTTTGTCCGTAAATATTTACCCTTGTTGTGATTAGTTAAAAATACAAAAATACATGTTGCATGCATTTAGGAATTAATGGTGCATTTAGGAATTAATCAACCATAATTTGGTTAAAAGAAAATCACAAAAAAAAAAGAATAGGCATGTGTGTTTCTTGTCCTTATGTGATTTTATTTAATGTTTAATTTGTGTGTTAATTATTATAAGTGTTAAATAATATGTGTAATTTTACTTTTTGATTTTACAATTTATTTAGGATTTTTGTTCAATTTTAGGTAATTGAAGTAGAAAAGAAAAAGAGTTGAAAAAATGAAACTCGGATTAGGCCCAAGAAAAATCAGGCCCAAAACCAAGACACATACCCAGTCCAAACGCCTTGTGCCCGGTCCATTCCAATAATTATTGGAACGACGTCGTTTTGCGGCAATCAATCCCAGCCATCGACCTTACATAATCCAACGGCTCAGAATTCGTCCCCCTTACCCGTTCCCTGAACCCGACCCGTTGCCCGGTTCGAACCGCCCCCCTACTTAAACCAAACGACGCCGTATTGGTTAACTCCTCTAATACTGGCCTTTGATCTTGATAGATCCAGCGGCCAGGATTAAACCACCCACCCCGTATAAGAACCCCAATCCCTCACCCCACACCCCCAAACCAAACCCCCCATCACCTACTGTTCACCATCGTCTCAATGACAGACCTTTCCAACCCTAGCCGCCTTAGGACTCCCCCACCGTAAAACCGGCAACCACGATGCCGATGACCACCACACTAACACCCCTAAATCACCATGACCCCCTCTCTCCAAATCCACACTCAGTTTACTTCAAATCTTCCCCGAACATCTCGAATCTTCGTTTGAAGGTTCGAGCAAAAACCAGATCTACACCTACCAACCCCAAATTCATACCACAACACCTCCTAACCTCCCTCACACCCTAAACGCCATTGATTCCGTTCGAATCTGATCGGAGCTGGACGAATCCCAAATCAAACCACAAAGAACCCTAAAAAAGATCAAAAGTTGAGATCTGTCCAAATTAAAAGATGATGTGGGGTCTAATCGACTTTAGTCGAAGTGTTCTTAGTTGAGAACACTCGTTTAAAGTCCATTAGACCTCAAAAATGGTGGAGTCCGAGTTTGAGCCTGGGTCAGTTTTGATTTCGAATCCCTGAGGTAATTTTTCCCTTTCTTTTGCTCTCCTATGAATTTTATCTGTTTTTTATGTTTAGTTTGGTTTGTTTTTTATTTTTCTGTCAAGTCTGTGGATCCTGAGGTAATGTTTAGTTTGTTTTTGTGTGTTTTATTGATTGTTTATTGTCTATTATAGCTTGTATAGTCGTTTAAATAAGTGTCGTCAATTAATTTGTTTAAAAATTAGAGGAAACAGGATAGTAGCTCATTAATGTCCTCCATGTGCGTTTGCCAGCCATAAATCTGTATGTTAACTTGTAATGAACCTGTTGAATATGTTCAGTTTTGTCTTTGAATTAGACTTCTCATTCATTCAGTAACCCCATGATCTTCATAGTTTACCACGGAGGCCTGATTGTCACTGCTTCATCATTTGCTCCCTGTTGGTTGTTTGATTTAAGTTGGTCAGGATTGGTTCCCAATTTGATCAACTTATCTGATTGATATCCCTATGTGATCTGATTTTAAGTTGGACTTAGGTTGAGAATTGGATATAGTTGTAGAAACCTAATAGGTCAACCTGAAATCAGTGTTGATTTTAAGCTTATACAATTAGTAATCAGTGATTTGCTAAAATTTAGAGGGGTTTTATATACTGACTAATAAGGCTTAGGGTAATACAGTAATATGTAAGGGTTAAGGGGTAATTTTGGGAGTTTAATAGGATCTTAACAGTTTGTAAGCTTAAGTCTGCCTAGTGGTAATTTGTTAACCTTAGTTTAATTGTCAGCGGAGAACAAGACATAAGAACATGGGAGTTTAAAATGAATACTCTTAACCCATGACTCTTGATTAGAACAATAGGACAAGCATGGGGAACAATATAGTGGACGTCAAGAAAAGACATTTAGGCATGGGGAATTAAGGAGTATGGGCAGAATAAAAGGTTGAAGGTATCAAGGCAGCTTGGCTGGCCTGTTTTGCTTATAAATAGGCTCATATAGAACAAAAAAAGGGCTGGGGATTAAGTTTTTCAAAGAGGAAAAAAACAGGAAGATTTCAAAAAAAAAAAAAAAAGCCCAGAGAATAGAGTTTATTTCCAGAACATATAGGCTGGATTTTTCACACAACAAGTCCAAAGAATAGAGTTGAATAGGCTGGTCTTTGAACCCTTAGAAGGTCAGTTTATCTTCAGAGAAATATAGAGTGAGATTGTGCTGGAATTTGAACATAATTCTAGAGGTATTGAGAGTTTGAGGTAGAGCTTTACACCAAGAGCCTAGGGTTGTTTCTCTTTGAGTTTTCAACAATCAGAGGCTACTGCTTTCTTGCATCTGGTTCCTTTTCTGCTTTACATGTACTTGTTTGGTATTGCTGGGCTACAAACTGGATTTCTTTCTTTGGTTTTAAAAATCTGCTGCTGGGTTTTGTTGCTGTTGATTGCTGGTTTTCTGTTGTTGCTGTTTGCTGTGAATGCTACTGCTCAACTGATCATTCCTTTTCTTCTTTTGGCTTTCCCAATACCAGGTACACCACTGATACACTGTCAATGTAAGCTGAAAGTTGAAACATGAATATAAAAATGAAGAGTTGAAGTTGTTTTTTTCGAATTTGCTTCAGTTTGTACATTGAACATTAAGTTGTATATATAATAATTCATATCTTTTACTAGGATAATGAAGGTAGTCATCATGTATAACTAGCCATCACATATGGCAACTTAATGGCTCATTATCTATGTATACTAGTAGCTAGAAAAGAAGTGATGGTGTAGTAAGCAATATCCTGATTTTTCAGTTGTATCTGTGGTTAGCATGTCTTTCAAATGTACGTTAAGTATTAAACTGTCCGTTGCTAGATAATCTCACCTCATTTAGTAGGCTGCCTCGTTATAACTTGCAACAATCAATACTTTGTGCGCTGGGCCTGGGCCCATAATATCCAAACGACTACCCATATACACGTTCGTGTTTCGGATTTTGCGAATCATATTCGGAACCCAACTATAACTAACTCGTAAGCATGTAAATAAAGCTGGACCCTTTTTCTTCTTTCATTGTTAGAGACAAACTTAATAGAAAACGTAGCCACTATAGGACGACCTTTTAAAATAAAATGAGGCGCGCCTCGCCAAATAAATTACACCTCGCTAGGGCCCTCAATAAATATATAACCATTGGTTAGACTTTGGAGTTGGCCGTTTAGTGAATTTTCACGTCCTTTCTTCTAAAATAACAATACGTTAGTTTCTTTAAGACGCGTCTTAATTAATCTTACCTTCTTAAATACGGGTGTGCATTTATGTGACCCAAATCCAAATCTCAACGGAGTCAAAATGTGTCTCTAATCACGGGTACATTGATTGTGACGTGGTTCGAGATGCGTGTCCACAACGTTGCAAATTCCCTAAAAAAATATATAATAATAAATAAATAATGAACGAGACAAGCCTCGACAAACAAGAATACTCAAAGTGCGGGGCCCTCAACGGATAGTTATTTCGAATGCGTAGATTTTGAGACAGGCCGCATAACAAACTTTACGGCTTTTCTCAAAATAACAACGCGCTAGTCTTTAGGCGCGTATTTAATAATGTTATCTTCTTAAAATCGGGTGCGCATTTATGTGACCCAAATCCAAATCTCAACAGAGTTGAAATGTGCCAACAACCACGGGTGCATTGATGTGACGTGGTTCGAGACGTATTTCCACGATGTTGCAATTCTTGATGAAAATAATAATAATGACAAAAGCGGTTAAAAGTTAAAATTCGCACATAGGTTCAACATGCATTAAATCAGATAATCAAGTCGAATATGACAGTTGAGCGACCGTGCTAGAACCACGGAACTCGGGAGTGCCTAACACCTTCTCCCGGGTTAACAGAATTCCTTATCCGGATTTCTGGTTCGCGGACTGTTAAACAGAGTCATTCTTTTCCTCGATTCGGGATTAATCCGGTGACTTGGGACACCCTAAATCTCCCAAGTGGCGACTCTAAAATAAATAAACAAATCCCGTTTTGATTGTCCTTTAATTGGAAAAACTCCTTCACCCCTTGCGGGGACGGAAAAAAGGAGGTGTGACAGAGGTCTTACAGTTTTTAGATACTTGGTACAAGTATGGTTCATGCCTTGCTTGAGGTCTTACAGATGCCATTGTTGCCTTATGTAGGTCTCATGAGACCGAATTTGCCCACTCGGGGTCTTATGGCCTTGGGTTTTTTAATGAATGGTGATTGGCGGTAGTCCCCGAGTCATCGAGGGTATCCTGGCTTGGGAGTCATTACTTGCAAACTTGGTATTGCCTCATTAAGGGCTTATAATTTTAGAGATTCCGACTCTGAGGTCGTGCGATTTTAGAGATTTTGACGCCAGTCTCCGAGTGTTCGGGACATTTTCGGCTTTGGATACATCTTATGATTTTGATATTGCCTCATTGAGGACTTACAAGTTTGGAGTTCCGACCTGGGGGTCATTTAGGTGTTGAATTGTTGACGTCAGTTCCCGAGTGTTCGAGATATTTTTGATAGAGGATTTTTTTTTGCTAAAACATCGAGTTTCTTTTGCAGCGTGAAGTGCCTTGACAAAAAGTATTCTTCAATTATATGGTACAAGTATATATGTTTTTGCTGCTAAGGGCTTGGTTGCTCTATATGGGCACGATTCGTTCGACCGTTTAGCCCGGTATATTGCTTTCCTATCGAGGTCCCATTTGGGGTATCTTGTCTTTCCCGAGTAGGTGACCTTCCGGGGAGATGCCCCCAGTATTCGAGGTGGATTGCAAAAGAAATCTTGAATACTTGTTGAGTCTCCTTAGGTACCATATGGCCGTTGCCTCGTTAAAAACCTTGCCGGTAAAATCCCTCTAGGGACAAAATCCGGTCGAAGGAAAAGAGTGCAACGCGTGGTCGAGGGTGTTTTTGGAATTTTCAATCGGATGCCCAACAATAATATCATTTTAGCATTGATATGTTCTAGTTGCTTGGAAGCTGTTCGCCCTCCATGGTACCGAGCTTGTAAGACCCTTTGCCGACTACTTCGAGGACACAGTACGGTCCTTCCCAATTTTAGCCTAACTTTCCTTCATTAGGCTTTCGGGTGTTAAGGGTGACTTTCCTTAGAACCAAGTCCCCAACTCCGAAATATCGGAGGTTTGTCTTCCTGTTATAATATCTTTCGATCTTTTGCTTTTTGGCAGCCATCCGGACCAGCGAGGCTTCTCGTTTTTCATCTAGTAGTTTGAGGGCCGTATTCATGGCCTCATTGTTCGAGCTCTCAGTGGTGTGTTGGAATCTAGAGCTTGGCTCCCCGACCTCCACTAGTAACAAAGCCTCGACGTTGTACACTTGAGAGAAAGGTGTTTCCCCTGTGCTTGATTTTGAAGTTGTTCGATATGCCTACAGCACTTCGGGAAACATTTCTTTCCACTTTCCCTTGGAACTTTCCAACTTCTTTTTTAAGTTTTGGATGATGGTTTTATTTTTGGACTCGGCCTGGCCGTTCGCACATGGGTGGTAAGGAGTCGATAAGATTCTCTTGATTTTGTGATCCTCAAGGAATTGTGTTACCTTGCTTCCGATGAACTGCGTTTCGTTATCGCATGTTATCTCGGAAGTAATCCCGAATCGACACATAATGTGGTCCCAAATGAAGTTAATGACTTCTTTCTCTCTTACCTTCTCGAAGGCCTGCGCTTCCACCTATTTTGAGAAATAGTCATAAATAAATAAAATGAAGTTAGCTTTACCTGGTGCCGTCGGTAAGGGCCTGATGATGTCCATACCCTATTTCATGAATGGCCATGGCGATAAGACCGAATGTAGTTGTTCGCTGGGTTGGTGAATCATAGGGGCAAATCTCAGGCATTTATCGCATTTTCAAACGAATTCCTTAGTATCTTTTTCCATGTTGTCCCAGTAGTATCCTGCCCTGATTATATTTCGGACCAAGGAGTCGGCGCCGGAGTGATTTCCGCAAGTACCCTTATAAATTTATCGAAGTACATAATCTGTATCCCCTGGCCCTAGACATACTGCTAAGGGGACATCGAAAGTTCTTCTGTACAGATTCTTGTTTTCATGAAGCGAGAACCAAGCTTCTTTGGTTCTCAAGGCTCTTGATTCCTTTGGATCCGCGGGAAATTTTTCGTCTTTTAGATAATCAATATATTTATTTCTCCAGTCCCACGTTAGGCTGGTGGAATTAATCTCAGCATGACCTTCCTCGATCACTGATTTAGATAGCTGAATAACAGCCCCGGGGAGTAGGTCATCTTCTTCAATAGATGATCCCAAGTTTGCGAGGGCATCAACCTCGCTATTCTGCTCTCGAGGTACATGAACTAAAGTCCATTCTTTGAAGCGACGTAATGCGATTTGGATTTTGTCCAAATACCTCTAAATCCTGTCTTCTCAGACCTTGTAGCTCCCATTTACCTGGTTCACTAGCAGGAGAGAATGGCATTTCGCTTCGATGGTCTCGGCTCCTAGGCTTTTGGCTAGTTCTAAACCTGCAATCATAGCCTCGTACTCGGCTTAATTGTTAGTAAATTTTGCAATTTTTATAGATTGTCTGATCATGCCGCCCGTAGGTGGCTTTAGGACTATACCGAGTCCGGATCCTCTCACATTTGTGGCACCGTTAGTAAATAGAGTCCATACCGTGGAAGACGTACCTGATTTTAGTAAAATTTCCTTCTCTCCCTCGAGCATGAGGGAGGGCGAGAAATCGGCCACGAAGTCCGCTAGAATCTGGGACTTGATGGCTGTTCGAGGTTGATACTCGATATCATACCCCCTGAGTTCGATGGCTTATTTGGCCAATCGGCCCGATAGTTCAGGTTTATGCAATATGCTCCGGAGGAGGTATGTTGTTAGAATGCAGATATGGTGGCACTAAAAATAGGGTTTCAATTTTCACGATCCACTTATTAACGTAAGAGAAAATTTTTCAAGTTGTGGGTACCTAGTTACGGCATCCCCTAGGGTCCAGCTTACATAATAAATAGGGAATTGCCTACCTTTCTCTTCTCAAACTAACACGCCGCTTACCACTATCCCGGATACAACCAATTATAGATATAGTGTTTCATCCTCCTTTAGCATGTGGAGTAGAGGCAGGCTAGTCAGATATCGTTTCAGCTCTTCTAAGGCGCGTTGGCATTCTAGAGTCCATTTGAAGTTGTTTTTCCTTTTGAGTAAAGAGAAGAAATAATGGATCCTGTCGGATGACCTTGATATGAATTTGCCTAGCACCGCTATTTGCCCTGTCAGTCGTTGCACGACCTTTACATTATTTACCACTGTGATTTCTTCGATGGCCTTGATTTTATCGTGGTTAATATCGATCCCCCTATTTTATACCATGAAGCCTAAGAATTTGCCCGAACCCACTCCAAAGGCACATTTCTTGGGGTTGAGCTTCATGTTGTAACTTATGAGGATATCGAATGTTTCCTACAAATGAGTTAAATGGTCCTCTACACGCAGGGACTTAACTAGTATGTCATCAATATAAACTTCCATGGATTTGCCTACTTGATTCTCAAACATCTTATTAACTAGGAGCTGGTACATAGCCCCTGTATCTTTTAGTCCGAAGGGCATTACATAGTAACAGTAGGTACCATACTTTGTGATGAACGAAATCTTCTCCCTGTCTTCGGGGTTCATCTGAATTTGATTGTACCCCGAGTAGGCATCGAGAAAGGTGAGGGTCTGATGGCCGGCCATAGCATCGATTAGACGATTGATGTTAGGCAGTAGGAATGAATCCTTGGGACATACCTTATTTAAGTCTTTATAATCTATGCACATTCTTAGCTTATTTCCCTTTTTGGGTACCACTACTACGTTGGCCAGCCATTCAGGGTACTTTACCTCACTAATGGACCCTATTTTAAGGAGTTTTGTTACCTCATCTTTTGACGAATGCGTGTTTTATCTCGGACTGGGTCTTTTTTTTTGCTTCACCGGTTTAAACTTGGGGTCGACACTCAGTCAGTGGGAGGTTATTTCCGGCGGGATACCTGTCATATCTAAATGGGACCAAGCAAAACAGTCGATATTATTAATAAGAAGTTGAATGAATTCTTTCTTGAGTTCAGGGGTTAATCCCATTCCTAGGTATACCTTACGATCGGGGAGGTGTTCGATCAAAACAACTTGCTCCAGATCTTCAATTGTTGATTTCGTTGCATCCTACTTTTCAAGGGCAACAAAAGTTCGAGGGGCGAGGAAATCTTCTTCGTCGTCCTCTGGGGTCTGTATGCTCCTAGACACATCCGAGGTCGGGAGTACGGGGGTCGACGCCTCCTGGTAAATCGCGAACATTTCTTTCGCCGCATGTTGTTCTCCATATATAGTCGTTATGCCATCCTTTGTTGGAAATTTTATCATCTGGTGCAGAGTTGACGATACTGCCATCATGCTGTGTATCCACGGCCTGCCAAGCAATGCATTGTACCTCAGGTCGCCATAGATGACTTGAAACATGGTGTTCTGAACCGTGCCGGACGTGTCGACTGGAAGGGTGATTTCTCCTTTTGTTACTTCACCAGCCATGTTAAAGTCGTGGAAGACCCGGGAGGTGGGTATGATTTGATCGAGCAACCCAAGCTTTTCTACTACCTCTGACCTGATTACCTTGGCCGAGCTGCCTGGATCCACGAACACACGTTTAACTTGAATGTTGTTTAAAATAAATGAGATTACCAGCGCATCATTGTGTGGTTTTGCCAAGGTCTCGAGATCCTCTTTGCTGAATGTGAGGGTGTCTTCAGCCACGCGGTCTCGGATCGGCGCTTCTATTACGTCGGATAATTTTTTCCGTTTGATCGTGGGCCCTTGGGGAATGTCGGTCCCCCCAATAATCATATGAACGACATGCCAAGGAATCTCGTTTTTTGCCCAGGTTGGATTTTGCCAAGTTTCCCGCGGAACTTTTCGGCGCGCTTTTTGGTGAATGTGAGGAGCGGTGCTAACGCATTGGGCATTGCGTGAGGTCGTACCCTTGGAGGTCGGCTCCGGTGCATTCACAGGGTTCTGTAGTGGTATACCGACACCTGGAATAGCCACACCATTCTCTCCTCGGTTCTCGAGGTAGTTGTTTTCATCTCTATTTACTGAGTTAGGCATTTTGACCTGAAATTTGAAGATCTTGGACAAGAACAGGTGTGAAAGATAACTTGCGTTGTGTAATGAAACCAACAAGAAAATAATCACTATTATTTTTATCCCCACGGTAGACGCCAAACTATTTATCGTGAAAATGGTAATAACAATTAAATTTGATTATGAGACTCTAAATATACGTGATCTATATTTATGCTAGTTGTTAAGCAGTTGATGCTATGTGTGAGGTTTAGAAACGAGATAAGAGTAAGGAGTAAGGTGATAACCAAACCGATCGGTTTACAATCGGGGCATCGAGCTTGTCGATTCGGGGGCTTCGAGGTCGATTTTGGAGCTCGGCTGTGAGCTATCGGAGGTGATCAAAATATGGCTAAATGTTATAGTAAAATCAACAAAGGCTCTTTATGTCCAATGATAAGCAATAAATGAAAAATAATGATGAAGATAATAAACAGAAGTAATAATATCAAGAGAATATGTTAACAGGCAGAGAGAATGTTCTTGCTTTTTCGGTATGGAGCAATCAATCCTTACAATGTGGTAACGACCCTCTTTATATAGAAAATGGGTGATTCTATCATAGTACAAATGCATTTATTACAAAGATATAGAGATGGGACAGCTAAACGTCGTCACGATGTGGGCTTAGACTAGTCTGACAGATTTTATCGGCTCTAGCTGCACCTTTTGGGAACTCCCCTCTTTTCCAGTATAGCCGTTGGTCTGCATTTCACCAAGGTCGAGCATTGACAGCCCTCGAAGGTGAACCCTGACCCCAGTTTCGAGCCTTGGGAAGTATTTTCGCGGGGCATCATAATGACGAGGAAATTGGACTCTCCGATTTTACCGTGCACAAAGTACATTGTGTACTCTCATATTCTCTTGGAATTCTGCTATTCCTTTTATGTGTTATAGTGGACTTTCTCCATTAGGTAGGTTAACCTGTTCTTTATTACATGATCTCAGTTCAATTTTACTTTGTAATGTATCTAGGCTAGCAGTAATATAATGCGAAGCCCCTAAATCTATTATCCATTCCTCACAATCTAAGTCTGCCATAAAAGAAGATGTTATACCTGCCATGTTCACATGTGGCTCAGTATTTCCTTTGTTCAGCATAGTGAGAATTTGATCATGTTGCTACTTCGTGAAGAAAGATTTGTTACCTGTGTGCCCAAGGCTTGATTCATCATCTACTGATGGAGTCCTTTTGTTCAAATCAAAGTTACCAATCTTATTGTTGGCCACAATTTTCTTCCTTCCTTTGAAGTTTTGTGGATGACCAACTAGTTTGTAACAATTCTCTTTCAAGTGACCTTTCATGTTGCAATATTCACAGTACATGTAAGGTTTCTTTCCTTTGTATATGGTTGTCCTTGTCCAACTTGCATTGCCATTGGATCAGCCTTTCTTGTTGAGTTAGAGCTAGACCTCTGACTTTCATCTTCGATTATCATTGCGTAGGCTTGATTCAAGGTAGATTCTACATTCTTCATTAAGATCTGCCTCCTTGATGTCTCATAGGACTCATTCAGTCCCCTTAAAAATTGAAGTAGCCTCTGTCTATGAAGTTGCTCTATGTAATCCTTCAATTTTGGACAATCACATCCTGGTGAAGGTACCATGCATTATACGCAGCCTAGAGCTCTTTCGACCTTGTGAAGTAGGTTGAAATAGAATTTGTTCCTTGAGAAATGGTTGCAATTTCTCGATGCAGCTGATATATCCTTACTTTGTTCACTTTGTCAAACCTTTCACGCAAATCTTCCCAAACTAGATACGCATTAGATGCATAAACGATTCCACTAAGTAAATCCAGTAATACTGTGTTCATCAACTAGGAGAGCACAATAGTATTGCATGTCTCCAAATTCTCATGGAGTTCGGCTTCAAACGACTCCTTTTTACAAGTGCCAGTCACGAACCCTAACTTCCGCTTAGCTTGCTATGCAATTCGCATCGATCGATGCCACAATCCGTAATTCTCATATCCAGATAGTTTGACTAGAATTAGAATTGAGCTAGGAGTATCGGAAGGATGCACAAATAGTGGATGAGAATGATTAATTTTTTCAACAACCTTTTCAGCCGCCATTGTTGAACTTCAACTGAGCTTTGAAGATGAAGAAATTAAAACAGAGTTCTAAGATTTTGTGGAAATTTCTAGTCTCAAACGCTCTGATACCATGTGAATTTGGTGATTCTAATTCAGTTCTGAGCTCCTCTCATGGAGGAAATGAGCTTGTGCAGAAGCAAGAGCAAAGGTGATCGAGCAGAGAGAAAGAGAGAGAGAGAAAGAGATTTGTTAGAACCTTCGAGAAGAAAATCAATTGATCTTATTCTTTTACAATCAGATTACAATGTATATATATACAGTGCTAATTTAATCAACTGACCTAATCTACAATAGTCATCTAACTGTAATATACACAGTAGAATTACCTAACTTCTAACAACCTACTAACCTCCACAATTAACTCCTTTAACCACGGTTAAGTCCTAACCACTAACTATTCCAACAATATCTTACCTTTTGTCTGTCAGAGATGAATGCAATATGGTGACTGCTATTTATCTCTAGGTCCAGTCTATCATTGGTTAGAAATCAACTACAAGTCTTCTTACTTTCAGCCTCAGCAATTACAACATATGCAATAGGAAAGATGCAATCATTGTGATCAATTGCAACTACAGCTAACAGATTGCCTCCATATGTCCCCTTATTCCAACAACTATCAAGGCTTATCAATGGCCTACACCTAGACTTAAAATCTCACTCCGGAGGTGCAAGACACACATACAATACCATGAATCTACCTTCATCTCTCCAAATAACAACATTAATATAACCCTGAGTTTATATTTAGAAAATCCGCCCATACCTTCAGAGTTTGCTATATTGTGCACCTTCATCTCCATAACCTCATTTCAATGCTAGCTCTTTGGACCTAAATGCCTTCATTCTATGTATTATATACCCAAGATTATTCTGCACTACTACAAGTAGTCCTTTAATGTCCCGATTTGCATCATCTCTAAAAATATTAGAATACTTCCTTGCAATACATTGAAGTGTCATATGGAAATTGTTAAATACTTTATCACATGTATGCTTCAAGTTCAAAGATTTAATTTTTATCGTAGGGTCAATATTACTTACTGAACTTGCCCAAACTCTAAAGGGACATCCTTTCTGCTTGTATAAACAAACACTTCTTTTGTGTTGTTGGATTTGAAATATAATTGTCTCCTTTTGTTTATCCTCCAATTCATACAAGCCTGCTTAAACTGCTTAAAGTCCCAAACTTCACTCCTAGTTCTAATACGGGGTTGTCTGTTTCTTCGTCATACTCCTGATATATGACCTCTACCTCATCTTCTTTATCGGTACCACCCTCTAGCAATTCATCAGATTCATCATAATCTGAGTCACCATTTTGATTCACTTCTGAAACTAGAGTGCCAACAGTGGATAACCCAGCTCTATTGTTCCTACCATTAGTTTTTTTTGTCTTCCTTTTTAATTATCATGATAACTTCTTGAAGTTATAGTCAAGATTATTGAAATGTTGATCCTTTAACCAACCCTCATCTTCATTTTCTTCATTAGTGTCAACACGATTACCTTTTCTCTCAGCCATCCTATTACGCAGAACACTACTTCCCTAAAATTCCATATCTAGAATTTCCAACCAAAATCTATAAAACACACAGATAAAGAGTTTAGATACAGTTCAATAATCAACAAATAATTACAACCCTAACTATAATGATTCAGCTAGTCATTTTGAGTGTTGTAGCCATGTTCCCCCATTTACTGCTCATTTTATGCTTAATATTATGTAACTTGTCGGGGTAGTTGATTCAGTAAGGGAATGTTTAAAAATGAGATGAGACACTTAGTCTCAAGGTTGGAGGCTTAAGTTGAAAAGGTTGACAGGATGTTGACTTATATATAAACGACTCCGGAATGGAGTTTCGATGGGTCTGATAGCTCCGTTAGGTGATTTTGGACTCAAGAGTGTGTCCGGATAACACTATGCAGGTCTGTAGTTTATTTAGGCTTGAAATGGCAAAAGTTGAAAAATTAGAAGTTTTAGAAATTTAAAAGTTTGATCGAGAGTTGACTTTATGGTTACCAAGCTCATATTTTGGTTCCGGGAGTTGTAGTAAGTCTGTTGTGTCATTTATCACTTGTGTCCACAATTTGAGGTCAATCGGATATAATTTGATAGGTTTCGGCATCGATTGTAGAAGTTGGAATTTCTTAGTTTTTGTTAGGCTTGAATTGGGTGCAATTCGTATTTTTGGTATTGTTTAATGTGATTTGAGGCCTTGACTACTTTCGTATAGCGTTTTAGGACTTGTTGATATATTTGGTTGAGGTCCCAGGAGCCTCAGGTGGATTTCAGATGGGTATCAGAATGGAATTTGACTTGGAGAAATGGTTGAAGTTTGCTGGTGTTCAGGTCTGGTTCTCTTATCCTCGATCACGTGGGAAGGACCGCGATCATGTAGGCTATTTTTTTGGGCATATGAGGTTTTGTTCTATGTGATCGCAAGTTTTGGCTTGCGATCGCGTAAGATAGTGGAGGCAGTGCATCGCGAACGTGTGGTCTAAGCCGCGTTCGCGAAAAGGAAATGAGGCAGAACTGGCCACACACGTTGTTCTATACGAATGTGTGGTTCTGTCCGCGATCTCATAGGCCTGGAAAGCTTATGAATCACGTTCATGTGAGGTTATCCCATCGCATAGATCAAGTTCTCGGGGCAGTTGAGTTTATGCTTCGCGATCGCGAAGAAGGGATAACTGGGCAGAATTTAAAGTCTCAGAACGAGGGTTTGAGGTTATTTCAAAATTTGATTTTGGGAGCTCGGTTAGAGGAGATTCCATCATTTAATTAATGATTTGGGGTGGAAAATTTGGGGGAAATGGAGAAAACTTCTTACGCCAATTTTTGGAGATTTGAGCGGGATTTTGGTGTCGGATTTGAGTAATTTTGGTATGGTTGGACTCGTGGTTGAATGACAGTTCAGATGTGGTTGAGCCAGTGGGGCCAGCTCAGACACCAACTGTGCCCATTGTGATTCAAGGCCTTCAGGAGGCTTTGGCTCAGATATTGATTGTGTGCACTAGACTTGTTCAGGCGATTTCTGTTCAGATCCCGCCAGCCACTTCTCAGGTCGGGGGATGTACTAAGACTACCGGCGCCCGTACTTCATTGTAGGTGTGAGCACATAATTTTTGCCCTACATGAAAATAACTCCTAAAAATAAACAAAAATAATTTTAATGGATTTCAGAAGTTTTTCTTTATTTAGTTGCATTTCATGCATGTTTAATATTTTAAAATCATGAGAAAAATCATAAAATTATCACATTTTAATTTCATGTCATCTTAGATTCAATTTACATGTAGGAATTAGTTTTATTAAGCAGAAAATCACAAAAAAAAATTGGCCATGTTACATTTTAGCCTTAGATTTAATTTCATTAGTTTAAAATTGATTGTTCAACTATTAGAAATAGTTATTTAGGTTTATTTCATAATTTAGATTTGATTGAGGACCTAATATAGGTTTTTAAAATAATTTAGGATTTTAAAATAAAAGAAGAAGAAAAAATTATTACAAAAAAGGGGAACTAAAGAAAGTACTTGAATATTGGGCCAAAGTCTTACATAGCCCAAAAATGCCCCAAATCCACCAATTGTTAAGCTCAAATACTCTAAAAAAAACCCAGCCCAACCAGACCCCCCTAGACATAAAAACAGACCAAGACCTAAATGAGAACCAGCCCTCCCATCTGAAGAAAAACAAAGAACAGACCCCTTGAAAAACGGCGCGGCTCTCTGCCATCTTCAACAGAGAAAATGACCATCCCCTCCCTTCTTCCTCTTCTCCGAAAATAGACCCCAAAAGGGCCGCACCTCCCATTCTTCTTCTTCTTCATTTTTTCATTTCGAGTTCCAAATTTGAAAAAGAAAAAGAACAAAAACAAATTCTCATAAACAAAACAAAGCAAACGATCAAAAAGGGAATTTGGAGTTATTGGATTGAAGAGCTGTTGTTTGTTGCTGAACCCGTTTGCCTTGAGTTGCTGAGTTTCAATTCTACAACTTCCGATCTTCATTTGGTTAAGTTCATTCGTTTTTTCTGCAATTAGGTATGTATTTTTTTAAAAACATTCATGTAATCGACGAACTTTATGCCAAGTTGGTCTCATAACACACAACATGTATTTCATTCCTGTATAATCACATATTTTCCCAATGAAATTCCATACCATTTGGACCCTTATGCGATCTCAAAGATAGTTTAGGAAAATAATTATGGACATCGTAGCTTGCTTTAGGCGCGATTAATAAACCATCATGACTGAGTGTTATAAAAAAGAAAAAAAAAAGAGTTAGTTTATTTACTCCCTTCTCAATCTTCCCGAACTACGCAAGATCTGATTCAGGTGGCGTCATGATACGTAGGCAATCCTCATCAGATTCATTCATAGCTATAAAATTAACTGAGTGAAAAATAATTTGAATAAATGAGAAAGAAAAAAAATTGATTGAGTGGAAAAAGAAAGAAAAAGTGAAAAAAAGAGCGACATAAAATAAAAGTGACAAAAATTAAAAAAATTAAAAAAAGGAGAAAAAAGGAGTGTCAAAAATAAAAGAGTGCCAGAATTAAAATGAAAAAATCAAGAGTGAGTAAAGAGAGGCAGAAATAAAGAAAAGAGGTACAGAGTGAAATGGGTTAGTTAAGGTCGGGATGAAACATGCAACCGTTCAATCACATGGTAGAAACATTTAACTGTTTAGGTGCATTGCATCCAAACGTGCGATTTCCTATCTATTAAGCGTCTCAAAACTAACAAGGTTGTTGGGTGTGCATGCTAGCTAGGTTTTTGTGGTTGGATTTGTTGGTAGTCTAGCCTCCCCTCCTTCACAAGATCCAAAATCACAGATGACCTCCGCAAGCAATCTACCCATTGTCGGTCCTGAGGATAGCCCGGCATCGGCTATTCTACAGCTAGAATCAGCAACTGCTGAAGAGAATAAGATGTTGCATCTCCGCATATTGGAAATGTGAAACGCCTGATCTAATGGTAGGGAACCGCCAAGTGCAATCTCTAGGTTCCCTAAGTTGATCCCTGGGTCAGGTGAGGTTACCAACGCCCATGTGCCTAACCCGCTCATCCCATGAGGGCACCCTCCAATGTCATCCAATGTTCCTGTCAATTCTTCCCCAGGCGCCAGTATCCTAGGCACCTCCAATATTGTTCTCTACAGCACTAGTTTGCACTAGAACACAACCAACTTTACCACGGCCATATGTTGAGCTTCCAATGTTCACCTTTCAGGGTATACAACTTCAATCAGAAATAGCATATGTGACCCCATACTCTTTCACTCAACCTCCACAATATGATCTCTCGGTGGAGCAAGAAAAGGTTGTTAAAAATCCTGAGCAAGAGGAAATGGCTCGAAAGATGAAGAGCCTAGAACAAAGCCTGAAAAACATACAAGGTCTTATGGCCAAAAGAGTATCTCATACTCTGACCTCTTTATGTTTCCCCATGTCCAGTTGCCAGCTGGCTTCAAGATGCCAAAATTGAATAGTACAACGGGCACGGAGACTCGGTCGCTCACCTGAAACGATACTGTAACCGGTTAAGAGGCACTGGTGGAAAAGAGGACCTGCTAATGGCCTATTTTGGGGAAAGCCTCACCGGAATTGCTTTTGAGTGGTATATAGATCAAGAAATTACTCATTGGCACATGTGGGACGATATGGCTCGAGATTTTGTCCGCCAGTTCTAGTATAATGTGGACAATGCTCCCGACAGAAACTCTTTGTCCAATTTGAAAAAGAAAACCGCGGAAAGCTTTCGCAAATATGTTGTCAAATGGCGTGAGCAAGTTGCCAGAGTAATGCCTCTAATGGACGAAATTGAAATGGTCACTATCTTTCTACAGTCCCAAGAGGCGGACTATTTCCAAAACATGATGTCCGCTATGGAAAAGTCGTTTGTTGAGGCTATTAAAATTGGGGAGATGATAGAAAGTGGGATAAAAACGGGTTGAATCTTGAGTCATGCTGTTTTAAATCCATATCACCAGATGTTCAAAATGGTTCAGAGGGTATAATATATGGAAACGGGAGAGAATAAAGAGCCATGATGGCTTCCAGCTCGAGGGGGACCTGCAGGTCATTTAGCCAATCATATGTGCCTCTTATGATCCCATCACACTATTATCCCCTTCAAGATGTTGCTTATGTCGTGGCACCGCCTCCCTATGCGATGAATGCGCAACCTTATCCGCAGCCACAACAGTATACACAAAACCGAGCTCCACCTCCCAGAAATGCCCATCCTTACCAAGCTCCATATAATCCTCAACCAAATGCTCCCCAATACAATCCTCGCCCAAGAGAGACTTTCATAAAGAATCAGTTCACCCCTATTGGTGAATCGTATTCAAGCTTGTTCCAAAAGATAATCAGACTAGATCTATTATAGCTAGTGAACCCAAAACGGCCGAACCCCGAGTCCCCCTCGCATCGAGCTGATGCTAGATGTGAATACCACTCTAGAGCAGTAGGACACAATACAGAGGACTCTTGGACCCTTAAAAGGGCAGTTGAAGACTTGATTGAAGTTGAAAGAATCATTTTTCGGGATAAAGAAGCTCCTGATGTGATGAACAATCTGTTGACTGCTCACAACACTGGGCCAATAGTCGGAATGATTTATGAAGATGAGGAATTTGATCCGGCACTAAAGGTCATTGCAGGCATTGCCGAGACAGAAGAAAAGCCAAAAAATGGTCGCCAAACATGAAAGTTCCCCATTAGATGGGAGTCTTAGTAGCCAGTCTTGCTATCCTTTCTGCGTCTGGATTATCTCAAGGTGTGATTCAGATGTTTTACTTTATTATCTTAATTTCCGATGTTAACCCTTCTATCTTTTGTAATTCAAAAAATAATTTTAAAAAAAATCAAATGAAATTACTATTTCATTGTCCAGGAATGTCTCTTTTCTTAATTTCACTTTTCTTATTCTCTTTTTAGTTCTGTTAAATACAGATTTCAATAACATGACATTCTTTCGGACTTCGTGCCCAGATCCTAAAACATTGTCAGATTTCGAAATAATGAATCAAGAATCCGAATGCAATGAAGATAAGTTTAAGGAAATAAAATAAAGAGTTAGAACAGCTGAAGGAAAATTGGTTCCTGATTGGAAAGGTCCATACATTGCAACAAGAGTACTGCCAAAAGAGTGCATTGTACTTGGGACACATCGAAGGAAATGTCCCTGAAAAATCTGACAATGCAAATGCAGTCAAAAGGTACTATAGTGGATCCTCTATATAGCATTAATGTTCTCCGATTGGGATGAAGAAGGCTTTCTTTCTTACTATCAAATTATTCAACCCTTGGCAAACCCTTTGAGCCGGCTCCCATTCTTTGACAACCCTCTTTGGAACCTGAAAATGTTATTGAAAAAAAATTGAAAAAAAAGAAATGAAAAATGAAAAAAAAAATGAAAAAAGAGAAGAAAAGAAAGATACAAAAAAGGAATAAATGGCAAAAAGAAATTGAAATGAAAAATGAAAAACAAAATGATGAAAAAGGAAAAAGAAAGAGAAAACAAAACAAAAGAAAAGAAAAACAAAAGAAAATAAAAAACAAAGTTTCCTTAACTACGTTCGACTTGATTCCGAAAGGATATGTAGGCAGCCTCTCTCTGGGGTTCAGTCACACCAAAATAAAAATCCAAATTCCCCCAAAAGTGAAACTGGGGAAGAAGTTACAATGGTTCGGCGATGGTTTCGCCTGAAAGGTTCCAAAGTTGTAATTCAATCCAAATTCTTTTTACCCCAAATTCTCTCAAGTCCTTCCGATCAATCGGTAAGAATGTTCAAGGATCGGAGAATGCAGCTACTTGGATCTAATGCAATCAAAAGGAGAGAAATAAAATGAGACAGTCTTATTAGTGAAAACTCACACGGGCACCGTAAAGCGATGGTAAGCAGAGAAATGGAAAATGAGAGAGTCTTGTTAGTGAAAACTCACAAATAGCACTATAAAGCGATGGTGAGAAGAGAAATGAGAGAGGTCAGCTGGTGAAAACCCGCAAAGGGTGCCCCTGATCGAAAAGAGGATCCTCACAGCCATCAGCATCGACAGAGTCCTAGCAAGGTTTCTCGATTTTGAGGCAAAATTTGTGATGAATTTCTGAGAGTCGGACGGTTTACACAGATCAGGCATCCAGTCCAAAAGGCATGTCATGTTCATTGAAGTCCGCATATACTCCAGATAAGTCCTTTTCTTTCCCCGAAAGGGACACTTCTTGTTTTAAACTCATTCTCCATTCCATTGTTTATTTTCTTTGAATCCCTTTCGGTCTAACTCTGTTCCGAAACTAAGACAAAGAAAGGATGGTAAGACTGATTTACAGGGTTCTCATTTGATACAAGCTAATATGCAAGAAGGCACCCAGCCTCCGCAGGTGCATTGAGTCGACTTCGACTGGCCATGATGGCCGATGCTTTGAAATAAAAAAAAGCTCCTGAAAAGACAGGAAATCAAAGTCAAATACCCACAAAAGCAAAATAAAGTTAAAAGGTTGAGTTCCACGTGGCTAACCATCTTGACAAAGGTTTGAAAAGCCAAGGTACCCTAAATGCTCTGAAATTGAAGTTGGAAGAAAGAAGACAGAAATGAAAGGCCTATAAAGGCAAAATAAAATTGGAAAAGGCTAAGTCCCACGCGACTAGCCGTTGCAGCAAAGTTTGAGGAGCCAAAATTTCCCCGATGCTCCGAAGTTAAAAACCAAAAAAAATGAAGAAAAAAAAAGAAAAAAAAGTCAGAAGGGAAAGGCCTACGAAGGCAAAATAAAGTCGATAAGGTTGAGTTCCACCGACCAACGGTCATGGCAAAGTCTGAAAAAACCAGAATTTTCTCCAGAGTCAGAAATGCAATCGATATTCAAAGAAACAACCAGTTACAGATGAAAGGGGCCGAGATCAAGTGGTTGAAATAATCAAGGCCACAAAACCAACCACCGTTTCAAACTGAAAAATTGTTCTTTGATTCGAAAACAGGAAAACGGGTGCAGTCCAAAACAATCTTGCAAGAAGCAGGTGTAATAAAAGCAAGGCATGCAAAAACCAAAATGGTTTTGTAGCAAAAGTTGACCCAAAAAGGAAAGTCCTTTTTTAAACTCTTCATTCATTCTCCAAATTAAAATGAAAAGTGAAGTAAAAAATAAATAAATAAATAAAAGAAGAAAAAGAAAGAAAAAGAAGAAAAATTCAAAATCATAGTAGCCTAGGGTCCCCAATCCCTAGCTACGTTTTTTTCAACATAGGGTCACATTCCCTAGTCGCTGCCAGCATAACCTGGTAGTCTTTTCCAGTATAGGGTTCCACTCCCTAGTTGATCCTCGGAATAACCCGTGGACCTCCCTGGCATAACCCGATGACCTTTTTCGGCATAACCCGATGACTTTCCCGGTATAACCCTGTCACGATCCCGGTTCTCCCTCCGTGAACCATCATGATGGCACCTAGTCCCTACGACTAAGTAAGCCTAAATTGTAGAAAATAAACCAATTTGCGGAAGTAAAACAATTTAAAACAAAATTAGAGTAATAAGACAGTGTTTAAAAGTGTCGCTCAGCATACACAATATTTAACTCTCAGAAACCAATACATATCTCCAAGACCCGGAAACCCCTGAATCACAAGCTAAGGATCATTACATAGTGCTCTAACTCCAGAATAGTCTAAAACAAAATAAATATAGAAGGGCGATAACTATAAGAGAGAGTGGAGAGAGACTCCCCGGTCTACAGATGCGGCAAATATACCTCAAAATCTCTGAACGATTGCCTCGCCTCAAAGATGGTAAGTCTGAGTCAAGGTACCTAGATCTGCACAAGAAAAATATGCGCAGAAAGGGCATGAGTACACCACAGTAGTACTCAGTAAGTGCCAAGCCTAACCTCAGTCGGGTAGTGACGAGAAAAGGTCACGGTCCTACAGAGGTTAAATAAAATACAAAGTATAACAGTGTAGAACAAGACAGTATAATTAAGTGCAATAGTAAGAAATAACATAGAATAAAAAGAGCAACAACAACTAGAACAGAGGAAAAATAATCACCCAAGGGAACACAACTCAACACAAAGATAGCAACTGGGGATCTACCAGGATACCGTCTTGTAGCCCCCAAATGTAAATGTCCAATGGATCTCCCGGGTGTCGTCCCATAGTCCAACTCATAATGCATCGGGGATCTACCGGAATCCCATTCCGTAGTCCCAAAATGTAAATACCCAGTACTAGGGGAATCTACCGGGTGCAGTCCCATAGTTCCATATAACTATGCAAGGGGATCTACCGGAATCCCACATCCGTAGTCCCAAATAAACAGACAAGGAGGAGCTACCGGAATCCCACATCCGTGGTCCCAATGTAAATACACAACAACAACAGGAAAATATTCAGAAATGGCAAATTTCATATTAAGGCAACAAGTAATTCTAGCCTAGCATGCTGCACAGAATTCAGGTAAGGCAGTTTGAGAAAATAAAGCAATTAAATCACTTAGACATGCTTTAAGCTAACAACAAGCTTAATAGTGCGAGTAATTAAAACAGGAAAGGAAACATACTAGTAATTACTTAATGAAAACCGGATTTCCAATAATTAGCACAAGTACGCACTCGTCATCTCACGTACAAGGCATTTCAATTACCAAATATACCAAATCCTAAGGGGAAAGGTCCCCCACACAAGGTTAGGCAAGCCACTTACCTCGAACCGGCTCAAAATCAACCCGAAATCACGCTCTTGCCACGGGTACTCGACTCCAAATGGCCCAAATCTATTCAATTCAATTGTATAATGTAAAAACACTTCAAGTAAGTAATTCTACAAAGAAATTCTAAGCTAATACGCGAAATTAGGTAAAATGACCAAAACGCCCCTCGGGACCACATCTCAGAATCGGGTAAAATTTATATTTTCAGAATCCTCATGCTCTCATGAGTTCATGCATACCAAAATTATCCAAATCCAAGGTCAAATTCTCAATCAAAAGTCGAATTCTAGGTCTAAGAACTTGCTTCCAACATTTCCCCATTTTTCATCTCATATCTGAAATTAAATGATGAATTCATATTTAGATTAATGGGTTACAAGAAAAAAGGAGTAAGGAATCGTTATCTAATTGATATCTCTGAAAATTCCTCAAAATCTCGCTCAAATCCGAGCTCTCAAACTCCAGTTTTATAAAAATGGCTAAACCCTCGACTTTGAAGTTTTATAATTTGCCAGGTAAATCATTCTTCGCGAACGTGGAAAGACCCTCGCGTTCGCGAAGCACAAATTCGCTTGGCCCAGATGTCCTTCATCGCGAACACGATGCCCCTATCGCGAATGCGATAGCAAACTTCCCCCTCTGATGCGAACGTGGGACCCTCTTCGTGAACGCGTATGCATACGACCTCTCAGCTTCGCGAATGCAGGACCATCATCGTGAACGCGAAGCGTTAAGCTTCCACCAGCCCTAGCTCCTCTTCGCGAACGCGAAGAAGGAAACCAGAACTGGAGACCTTCTGCATTTTCTGCAATCCTCTAAGTCCAAAAATGATCCATCGAGCATCCGAAACACACCCGAGGCCCTCGGGACCTCAACTAAACCTACCAACCAATCCTAAAACATCATTCAAACTTGTTCCAACATTCAGAACTCTCAAAACAACTTCAAAACACCTATTTTTCATCGAATTCAAGACTAAGAATTCCAAAAACTCTAAAAATACGCTTTCGATCAAAAAGTCTATCAAACCTCGTCCGAATGACATGAAATTTTCCACCCACGTCACATCAAAATCTCACTATCGAACCGGAAACTTCAAAAATTCAACTTTCACCATTTCAAGCCTAATTAGCTACGGACCTCCAAAACATAATTCGAACATGCCCCTAAGCCCAAAATCACCCAAGGGAGCTAACAGAACCATCAGATTTCCATTCTGAGGCCGTCTTCACACTGTTCCGACTACGATCAACTTTCCAACACTTAAGCTCTCATTTAGGGACTAAGTGTCCCAAAACTCTCTGAAACTCAAAACCGAACATCCCGGCAAATCAAAATAGCAGAAATAAACTTGGGGAAAGCAGTTAATGAGGGATCAGGAAGTAAATCTTTAAGAAGACCAGTCGGGTCATCACATACTCCTACACTTAAACATTCGTTCGAGGAGGAACGAGCGTAAATACATACCTGAAGTAGTGAAAAGATGAGGGTAACGGCTGCACATATCCTGCTCGGTCTCTCAGGTCGCCTCCTCGACCGACTGACCCAACCACTGAACATTTACTGATGCAATGTTCTTTGACCTCAGCTTTCTAACCTGCCTGTCCAATATTGCCATTGGCTCCTCAACATAAGATAGATCCTTATCCAACTGGACTAAACTGAAATCCAACATGTGCGACGGAACACTGTGATACCACCGGAGCATCAAAACATGAAATACCGGATGAACTCCTGCCAAGCTGGGAGGTAAGGCAAGCTCATAAGCAACCTCCCCAACACGCCTCAATATCTCAAAAGGGCTAATAAACCTCGGACTCAACTTTCCCTTCTTCCCAAATCACATAACGCCCTTCATAGGCGAAACCCGAAGCAGAACCCACTCTCTAACCATATAGGAAACATGACGAACCTTCCAGTCCGTGTAACTCTTCTGTCTAGAGTGGGTTGTGCGGAGTCTATCCTAAATCACCTTAACCTTCTCCAAAGTATCCTGAACTAAGTCTCTGCCCAATAATCTGGCTTCACCCTGCTCAAACCAACCCACCGGGGATCTATACCGTCTACCATATAAAGCCTCATACGGTGCCATCTGAATGTTGGACTGATAGCTGTTGTTGTAAGCAAACTCCGCCAATGGCAAGAACTGATCCCAAGAAACTCTAAACTCAATCACACACGCACAGAGCATATCCTCAAGAATCTGAATAGTGAGCTCGGACTGTCCGTCCGTCTGCGAGTGAAATATTGTACTCAACTCCACCCGAGTTCCCAACTCATGCTGAACAGCTCTCCAAAACCGTGATGTGAACTGAGTACTTCTATCTGAAATGATGGAAACCGGAATACCATGCAGATGAACAATCTCACGAATATAGATCTCCACCTACCGCTCCGAGGAATAAGTAGTACACACAGGAATAAAGTGAACGGACTTGGTCAGCCGATCCATAATCACCCAAATAGCATCGAACTTTCTCAAAGTCTGTGGGAGCCCAACTACAAAGTCCATGGTGATTCGCTCCCATTTCCACTCCGGAATCTCTATCTGCTGAAGCAACCCACCCGGTCTCTGGTGCTCATACTTCACCTGCTGACAGTTAAGGCACCGAGTTACAAATCCAACTATATCTTTCTTCATCCGCCTCCACCAGTAGTGCTGCCTCAAATCCTAATACATCTTCGCGACACTCGGATAAATGGAATATCGCGAGCTATGGGCCTCCTCCAGAATCAACTCCCGAAGCCCATCAATATTGGGTACACAAATCCGACATCACCGTACTGAACCTTGTCCTTGAGTACAAGCAAATGAGGGTCATCATATTGTCGCTCCCTGATACGATCAAATAAGGAAAACCGAGAAACCACGAATGCTAGAACCCGACTGGGCTCCGAAAGATCCAATCTCACAAACTGGCTGGCTAGGGCCTGAACATCTATCGTCATAGGTATCTTCGATGCTGGTAAATAAGCCAAACTCCCCAAACTCTCTGCCCGATGACTCAAGACATCGGCCACCACATTGGCCTTGCCTGGGTGATACAAAATAGTGATATCATAATCCTTCAGCAACTCTAACCATCTCCTCTGGCGCAAATTTTGATCCTTTTGCTTGAACAGATGCTGCAAGCTCTGATGGTCAGTATAAATCTCATAGGGAACCCCATATAAATAATGGCGCCAGATCTTTAGGGCGTGAACAATGGCAACTAACTCAAGGTCATAGATATGGTAATTCTTCTCATGTATCTTCAACTGTCTAGACGCGTAGGCAATCACCCTACCGTCGTGCATCAACACCGCTTCGAGGCCAATCCTCGAGGTATCACAATAGATTGTATAAGACCTAAACATGTAGGCAGTATCGAAATTGGGGTTGTGGTCAAAGCTGTCTTGAGCTTCTAAAAGCTCGCCTCACACTCCTCCGTCCACTGGAATAGAGCACTCTTCTGGGTCAACCTGGTCATGGGGGCTACAATCGATGAAAACCCCTCCACAAAACGATGGTAGTAACCCGCCAAGCCAAGGAAACTACGGATCTCCGTAGCTGAGGATGGTCTGGGCCAACTCTGCACGACCTCTATTTTCTTCGAATCCATCTAAATGCCCTCACTCGATACCACGTGGCCAAGGAATGCCACTGAATCCAACCAAAACTCACATTTCGAGAACTTAGCATATAACTTCTTCTCTCTCAGAGTCTGAAGCACAGTCCTCAGGTGCTGCTTATGATCTTCCCGACTCCGGGAATACACCAGAATATCATCAATAAAGACAATGATGAATGAGTCAAGATAAGGTTGGAACACACTGTGCATCAAATGCATAAAGGCTGCTATGGCATTAGTCAGCCCAAATGACATAACAAGGAACTCATAATGGTCATATCGAGTCCTGAAAGCAGTCTTTAGGATATCTGGCTCCCGAATCTTCAACTGATGGTAACTTGAGCGCAAGTCAATCTTAGAAAACACCCGTGCGCCCTGAAGCTGGTCAAACATATCATCAATACGAGGCAAAGGATAACGGTTCTTTACTGTAACCTTGTTCAACTGGCGATAATCAATACACATACACATAGAACCATCCTTTTTCTTCACAAACAAGTCAAGAGCACCCCAAGGTGATACACTGGGCCGAATAAAACCCTTATCAAGCAATTCCTGTAACTGATCCTTTAACTCCTTCAACTCGGGAGAAGCCATATGATATGGAGGAATAGAAACGGGCTGAGTGCCCGGTAACAGATCAATGCCAAAATCAGTATCTCTATCAGGTGGCATGCCTAGAAGATCAGCTGGAAACACATCGGGAAATCCCGTACTACTAGAACTGAATCAACTGAAGGGGTATCAATACTGACATCTCTCACAAAAGCTAAATAAGCGTCACACCCCTTCTCAACTATACGCTGAGCTTTAAGAAAAGAGATAACTATATTAGGAGTGTGATCTAAAGTACCCCTCCACTCAACACGCGGCACACCTGGCATAGCCAGCATCACGGTTTTGGTGTGACAATCAAGAATAGCATAATGGGGCGACAACCAGTCCATGCCCAAGATAATGTCAAAATCTACCATGTTGAGCAACAATAAATCGGCTCTGGTCTCAAAACCACTAAGAGCAACCAAACACGACCAATAGATGCGGTCTACAACAAGAGAATCTCCCACAGGAGTAGAAACATAAACAGAGGAACTCAACGAATCCCGAGATACACCCAAATGCGGAGCAAAATAAGAAGACACATAAGAATAAGTGGATCCTGGATCGAATAGAACCAATGCATCTCTGTGACAAACCAGTACAATACTTGTGATGACAGAATCAGAGACAATAACTTCGGTACGGACAGGAAGGGCATAGTATCTAGCCTGGCCTCCCCCTCTAAGGAGACCTATACCTCCCCGACCACTACCTCTAGCTGGCTGAGCAGGTGGGGTAGCAACTAGAGTTGTAACCATAGCCTAAGAACTTTGTAGGGCACGCTGTGGCTGAGAAGTCTGTAGAGGTGCACCCCTTCCAAGTCTGGGGCAATCCCTCACCATATGACGTATGTCACTACACTCAAAACAATCTTTGGGAGGACGTGGTGGTTGTGACTGGCTCGGGACAGGTCTGCTAGACTAACCTCTGAAAGCTCCCTACGCAGGAGGCACACTAGATACTGGTGGTGCATAATAAGGCTCCTGAGGCCTAGGAGGAGCTGCAATACCACTGGCTGCTGGAAGAGCCGAATGAATAGGGTAGCTCGTATAACCCCTACCATGACGACCTGCTGTTGGGGCACGGGCACCAGAGAAATGGCCCGACTCTCGAGACCTCTTGGCCTCCCTCTTCTCTCTCTCTCCCTAGCATTCATACCCTCAATCCTCCTAGCAATGCTCACCACCTGTTAATAAGAAATATCCATCTCCAACTCACGATCCATGCTAGGCCTGATGCTAGGAATAAGGCCCTCAATAAACCGGCGAACCCTCTCGCGAACAGTAGAAACCAAGGCTGGTGCATACCTATCCAAACTGGTGTAACAGACAGCATACTTTGAGACAGTCATATTACCCTGGCACAAATGCTCAAACTCTGCACGCCATGCGTCCTTGAGGCTCTGAGGAACATACTCTCTCAGGAATAGATCTAAAAACTGAGTCCAAGTCAGTGAAGCAGCCTCATCCAGATTGTCTAACTCATAGGTGCGCCACCACTCATAGGCGGCTCCTCGAAGCTACAAAGTAGTGAAGGAAACCCCGCTCGATCCTAATATACCCATGGTATGGAGAATGCGGTAACTCTCATCTAGAAATCCCAGAGCATCCTCTGATGCTAGACGATTGAATACAGGAGGCTTGTACCTCTTGAACCTCTCAAGCCTCAGCTGCTCCTCCTCGAAAGTCGCTGCCCTGCCCTCGGGCTGAACTGGCACTGCAGGCAGTATAGGAATAAGCTCAGGGACCTGCTCAACATGCACTCGCTGCTCAAGAGTGCGGGCAGCGGGAGTCTGTGCTCCTCCCCCGGCCTGAGATATAGCTGCAGCAAGGGGAAGCAACCCTGCCTGAGCCAGAGTAGTGTACATGCTCATGAACTGTGCCAGAGTCTCTTGAAGAGTTGGAGTAGTAGTAGCAATAGGCGTGTCAGGTGCCTGGACTCCGGCTGGAACTGCTGGTGGTACCTCGCACAGGTGCTCTAGATGCACCACGTGCGCTTCCTCGGCCTCTACCCTAGCCCCGGCCTTTGGCGGCTGTAGTAGGGGGCTCGGGTGCCTGATCATCTTGGGTAGCACGTGTCCTCACCATCTGTGAGATAATAGAAGATAGAAGTTTAGAATTGTGATGTCAAAATATAGCACGACAAGGAAATCAAATTAAGTGGAATTTTTCTAACAGTTACATAGCCTCTCGTAGATAAGTACAGAAGTCTCCGTACCGATCAGCGAGACTCTAATAAACCGGCTTGTGATCCATAACTCCTATGAACCTAGAGCTATGATACTAACTTGTCATGACCCCGGTTCGCCCTCCATGAACCATCGTGATGGCACCTAGTCCCTATGACTATCTAAGCCTAAATTGCGGAAAATAAACCAATTTGCGGAAGTAAAACAATTTAAAACAGAATTAAAGTAATAAGACAGTGTTTAAAAGTGTCGTTCGGCATACACAATATTTTACTCTCAGAAACCAATACATATCTCCAAGACCCGGAAACCCATGAATCACAAGCTAAGGATCACTACATAGTGCTCTAACTCCAGAATAGTCTAAAACAAAATAAAGACAGAAGGTCGGTAACTATAAGAGAGAGTGGAGAGAGACTCCTCGATCTGCGGACGTGACAGATATACCTCGAAGTCTCCGAATGGTCGCCTCGCCTCAAGGATGGTAAGTTTGAGTCAAGGTACCTAGATCTGCACATGAAAAACATGCGCAGAAAGGGCATGAGTACACCACAGCGATACTCAGTAAGTGCCAAGCCTAACCTCAGTCGGGTAGTGATGAGGAAGGTCAGGGCTCTACTAAGGTTAAATAAAATACAAAGTATAACAGTGTAGAACAAGACAGTATAATTAAGTGTAACAGTAAGATATAACATAGAACAGAAAGAGCAACAACAACTAGAACAGAGGCAAAATAGTCACCGAGGGAACATAACTCAACACAGAGATAGCAACCGGGGATCTACCGGGATACTATCCTATAGCCCCCAAATGTAAATGTCCAGTGGATCTACCGGATGTCGTCCCGTAGTCCAACTCATAATGCGTTGGGGATCTTCCGGAATCCCGTTCCGTAGTCCCCAAATATAAATATCCAGTATTGGGGGAATCTACTGGGTGCAGTCCAGTAGTTTCATATAACTGTGCAGGGGGATCTACCGGAATCCCACATCCGTAGTCCCAAATAAATCGGAATCCCACATCCGTAGTCCCAATGTAAATACACAACAGCAACAAGAAAATATTCAAAAATGGCAAATTTCATATTAAGGCAACAAGTAATTCTAGCCTAACATGCTGCACAGAATTCAGGTAAGGCAGTTTGAGCAAATAAAGCAATTAAATCACTTAGACATACTTTTTTAAGCTAACAACAAGCTTAATAGTGCGAGTAATAAAAATAGGAAAGGAAACATACTAGTAATTGCTTAATGAAAATCGGATTTCCAACAATTAGCATAAGTACGCACTTGTCACCTCACGTACAAGGTATTTCAATTACCAAATATACCAAATCCTTAGGGGAAAGGTCCCCTACATAAGGTTAGGCAAGTCACTTACCTTGAACCGGCTCAAAATCAACCCGAAACCACGCTCTTCCCACGAGTACTCGACTCTAAATGGCCCAAATCTATTCAATTCAATTGCACAATGTAAATAACACTTCAAGTAACTGATTCTACAAAGAAATTCTAAGCTAATACGCGAAATTAGGTTAAATGACCAAAACGCCCTCGGGCCCACATCTCAGAATCGGGTAAAATTTATATTTTCAGAATCCTCACGCTCTCACGAGTTCATGCATACCAAAATTATCTAAATCCAAAGTCAAATTCCCTATCAAAAGTCGAATTCTATGTCTAAGAACTTTCTTCCAACTTTTCCCCAATTTTCATCTCCAATCCGAAACTAAATGATGCATTCATGTTTAGATTAATGGGTTGTCGCACCTCCTTTTCGCCGCGCCCGCAGGGCGCGTGGGGAGTTTTCTCCAATTGAAGGACAGTCGAAACGGGATTTGTTTATTTGTTTTAGAGTCGCCACCTGGGAATTTTAAGGCGTCCCAAGTCACCAATTATAATCCCTGAATCGAGGAGAATATGACTCTGTTTATTATTCTGCGAACCAGAAATCCTGAGTAAGGAATTCTGTTAATCCGGAAGAAGGTGTTAGGCATTTCCGGATTCCGTGGTTCTAGCACGGTCGCTTAACTGTTTTTATTATTGGCTTAATTACCTTGATTTTATTAAATACATTGATGTTACATGTTTTTACTACCGCTTATTGATGACCCTTCTTTGAATCGAATTACGCGTACGTATATTCATGTTAAAAAAAATTGCGGACTTGTGTCACGCGTACGTGTACACAATAACTTTTTATAATATATTTATTAAGCAATCATTTTTCGAAATTGTGTTGGATCAAAAATATTTGTTTTTCTTGAATAATGAACCGTACATCTCGGGTTTTTATGAAATTGATTTAACGCCTTTTGGAAAAATCCTTTTATTAAATATTCGTTCGAAATTGCGCGTACGCATAATCCGAATTTTTGCTTTTAAAAATATAATCAGGGTACGCGAACGTATCCCTAATTGTGCAAAATATTCGTAATGATATTAGGGATTTTCCACAAATTGTTTATTATATCTATACATTTTTATGTGAAAATCATGATAAATTCCCATTTAAGGTGCCCTTAAATTCTTTGAAAAGAATTTACAATTTATTAAATGTTGACCGTTGATTATATTTTCCGAATATAAGTTATATTCATTTCAACTATTCAATTTCAAAGGACAGAATACAAATATGATTAATATTATTTAAAAAAAAAACAAATATGACATATATATATATATATATATATATATATATATATATATATATCAAGAATAAATTGCATATAAAACTGAAAATGAATGATTCATAAAGGAAGGAAATATTTTCCAAATTTTTTTTTCATGATTTACTTAATGCAAATTCTATTTCTAATTACCATTGATATCAAGTGTTGCAATTGGTACTTATACATCTCGTTTCATTCTCATATAATCGCTTTTAATCTAATAAGCCTAATTATTTGATCAATTTGTCTTATGAAGGTATATAGGTATCGAGTTTATAAGAAAGGAATTATTATACAAGTTAATTCAATAAAATTACCTTACATGCAACTTAACTGTATATCGTAAACATTCATAACATTTTAACATTGTAACAAGCTACATCATATCACCTTTCGCCAACGTTTATACACACATCTATTATCTTATAAAAATATACCAACAACACCATCTTAACCTTATTTAACAATAAATATCACTACTGTAATTTTCTTGGCACTTCTACATCACTTCTTGCTTAACTAACAACAAAATTAAATAATGACCAACATTCATGCCATATTCCCTACTTTGACAATTTAATATGATTAAACTAATGAGATAATGAGCTAATATTATTACAAATCTTTATACGAACTTTCAAAGTAAGACAATTAGCTCATAGCTATCAAATTGAATTCACTACTAATTAACTAACATAAAACAAAAATGAAATTTAAATTGATGAACTTGGACAAATAGAAAACAGAATTTCAATTCAAACTTCATTGATGAGTCATGTTGAATCTCTTTCCAACTTAAAATTTAAAAGACATGTACCTGGTATTGGAAAACAAGAGAAGATGAAGCTGAGAAGCAGCAACAGTAGTAACAATGTAGCACAACAACGACAGTCCAGCAACACAGGAATAGACCAGTAACAGTAGGAATAGTAGTAAACCAGGAGACTATAAACGACTCCAAGTATAGAGAAGAAGTAAAAGGCAGGAAGGTTCTGACTATTTCAGATCTTAAGCGAGGCAATGAAACAGTAACTATTCTTTTCAACTTCAAAACTCTCCAAAATGAATTCTGTCCCTGTATATTCAGTGTATCCAGAATGTATATCGGGTGTATACTTCTCACTCCGCCCCCTCTTTTTTTTCTTCTCTCTATCTAGTTTTTCCTCTCTTTTTTTCCACCCTTCTTCCTAAATTTTCTCTTCTATTTATAGCAAAATTTTCGAAATTTTCAGATTTATTTTTTTATTATTTTATTATTTTTTTAATTAAAAGAAATCCCACTTACAAATTGCTTTTATTTTTTTAGAAAAAGAAATCTCACCTTTATTTACTTTTATTTTTAAAATTCCAACTTTAATTACTTTATCTTATTTAAAATCCCACTTTTTATTTTTTTTTAAAAGAGAATCTCACTTTATTTAACTTTTCTTTAAAAAACAAACCACTATCTTTTCTTTTTCTTTTAAAAATGCTACTTTCAATTACTTTAAATTTTTTTAAATTTTCAGATACCTTTATATTTATTTTTTAATTCCAACCTTCTTTTACTTTTAAATTTTATTTTATTTTTTTTAAACTTTTTTTTTTTTTTAAATTTTCTACATTCTTTTACTTTTTTTTTTTTAAAAAAAACATTCCCGAAATTATTATATATGTTTTTTTAAAAAAAATAAAAAATAAAAATAAAAAAAATAAAATAAAATATTTTCGGATTTTTTTATATATAAAAAAAACAAAAAATAAAACTATTAATAGTGATAATTTACCTTTTATTTTTTATTTTTTTGGTTTTGTTTTGTGTTGGACAAAAATGAAGATGGGGTGTTGGGTTAATGGAGCGGACCGGGTCGACCCGGTTTGAAACGGACCGGGTCATGGGGAAAGTTGGGCAATTATTTGGGCCTGTGGTTTGAAATTGAAGAAGTGGCCCAATCCGATTTTTCTTTGTATTTTTGTTCTCTTTTCTTCTTTTATTTTTCTAAAACTAAATTATAAAAGTACTTAAATTATTATTAAGAACTAAATTAAGTTATAAAAGCGCAAATTAACTTCCAATAACAATTAACGCACAATTAAGTAATAATTAAGCATAAAATTGTTCATTTGGACATTAAATGCTAAAAATGCAAAAGATGCCTATTTTTGTATTTTTTTATTAATTTAACAAATAAACATGTATAGACAAACATACAAATAGTTACACAAAATATCACAAAAATTGCACACCAAGAAAAATTATTTTATTTTTTGAATTTTTTGGGAGTAATTCTCATATAGGGCAAAAATCACGTGCTTACAACTGCCCCTCTTTGCCCGAAGACACGAAGGGTTTTCGTGCAAAGATAAAGCGAGCGATTTTTGCCCATCCGAGTACTCAGTGTGAAGCATTTTTTTTGAAAAAGATTTGACCGAACCTTTGCTTCAAAGGTTTCCTACATATCCTGGGCTAAACAGGAATCAGGTCAATGTAGTTCGGGAAGTTTTGGTAGCTGGGACTACCGTGGGACTGTGATGTTACTGCTGCTTCGTGCTGTTTTTACTGCTTGCTGACCTCCTTATTACACCTTACTGTAAAGGAAATACAAAATTAAACTAGACTATGGTACATGAATTATAAAATCTTATCTAGATCATGCTCTCGCGTTTCTTGTTGTCTTGATATCTTGGTGACTCTTGGGCATTGGTCTTATTCCGTATTCCTTTTGGAACTCTTGTTGTTTCTTGTTGGGGATCTTGTTGGACTCCTCTGTTTTATTGATTCTAAGTGTGCTCCTTTTTCATATGAGCGGGCTTTTGATTTCAACACTTCAATTGCATTTCCTCGTTCTTCAGGTGGGTGCCTCGACTGCTTCTTTTCTTTCTTCATCCTCATTTTCCAGGTGGACGCCTGATTTCTTCTTTTTCTCATCCTCATTCTCCAGGTGGACGCCTGACTTCTTTAATTCTCATCCTCATTCTCCAGGTGGACGCCTGACTTCTTCTTTTCTCATCCTCATTCTCCAGGTGGACGCCTGACTTCTTTTTTTTCTCATCCTCATTCTCCAGGTGGACGCCTGATTTCTTTAATTCTCATCCTCATTCTCCAGGTGGACGCCTGATTTCTTTAATTCTTCATCCTCATTCTCCAGGTGGACGCCTGACTTCTTTTAATTCTCATCCTCATTCTCCAGGTGGACGCCTGACTTCTTCTTTTTCTCATCCTCATTCTCCAGGTGGACGTCTGACTTCTTTAATTCTCATCCTCATTCTCCAGGTGGACGCCTGATTTCTTTAATTCTCATCCTCATTCTCCAGGTGGACGCCTGACTTCTTCTTTTCTCATCCTCATTCTCCAGGTGGACGCCTGACTTCTTTTTTTTCTCATCCTCATTCTCCAGGTGGACGCCTGATTTCTTTAATTCTCATCCTCATTCTCCAGGTGGACGCCTGATTTCTTTAATTCTTCATCCTCATTCTCCAGGTGGACGCCTGACTTCTTTTAATTCTCATCCTCATTCTCCAGGTGGACGCCTGACTTCTTTAATTCTCATCCTCATTCTCCAGGTGGACGCCTGACTTCTTTTAATTCTCATCCTCATTCTCCAGGTGGACGCCTGACTTCTTCTTTTTCTCATCCTCATTTTCCAGGTGGACGCCTGACTTCTTCTTTTTCTCATCCTCATTTTCCAGGTGGATGCCTGACTTCTTCTTTTTCTTTACCAGGTATTTCCTGACACAAATATTGTTTTTGCCCCTGTTTTAAATCAAAGAAAACTTCGTTAGTTTAAAGCAGGGTGGTTGGCTGTGGTATTCTTGCAGATGGTGATGTTTCTCTTCGTCTCTCTTTATTGCCTTGGAATGATTGAAAAGACTGTTTTGTCTTTGTAATTGATCCTTGACTATAGGATTCCCCTCTGTGTGTTTTCCTTCAAAACCTTTCAACTGTAATCATGTGCCTCTTCTGACTTTGCTGATCCACTTTTGATTTCATCTTTCTTACACCCGTATTTTATCTCCCACCTTTCGTGGCTGTATTTTGTAACCTTGAATCTTGGTAGTATACCTTGACATTCCTTCTTATTTGTTTGGAATAAAACTTATCTCAAAGCTTGGAGAAAGTAAGATTATTAGTAACGAAATACGCTGATTTCGACAATTATAGAATGAAAAGAAAAATCCAATTTTTTGGATGACTGTTGGAAAAGGAATAAAGGACTTATCTGATTGGAATTACTGGCACCAATGATCAGGGTATGCATTTCGGATTAATCAACCCAGTCTTTTAATCCATCTCCTCTCAATTGTCTCAAGGAGTTTTCACCGATAAATTTTCCTCGTTTTTCACTTCTTCACTTCCTTTTCGCCTTATGGTGCCTGTGTGGGTTTTCACCTATAAGACTCTCTCATTTTACTTTTCTCTCAACCTCCGTCGCCTTATGGTGCCCGTGTGGGTTTTCACCTATAAGACTCTCTCATTTTACTTTCTTTCCTTGTTTGTACCAGAGTGTTATGAACCACTTCATTTGCTTGCCTCAGCATTTTTCTAAGATTGATCAAAAGGTCTTTTTGGTATTAAGGTTAGGAATGGAAAAGGTATTAAAAGCTAAATAGCTTTGGTATGGGTTTAAAATTACAACTCTTGGAATCTTTTCTTATTTCCAATACAATTCCTGCCCCAGTTTCTTGATTGGGGTCTCTTAATATTTCTTTTCCGTGCACATTGTGCATGTTGTGCACCCTATGACCGAGCCGTGAGGCGCCTACGTATCCTTCTTTGAGGAATCAGGTCAAACGTAGTTCACTACATAATAGTGAAGATTTTGATCTTTTTTTTTTTATTGATTCCAAGAGAGGGTAGGAAAGAAACAAGTATGGCTCAAAGGGGAAGCAAATGGTATAGTGTTTGGATAGCAGAATAAATTGCCTTTGTCATTTCAATCTTCGAAATAGTGCTAAATACAAACATTCAAAAAGTTATGCATAATATCTCTTTACCGCGTTCAATCGTTTTTCGTCAATCAAATTTAACTGTTCTAGACGGGTTTTGACCCATTCATCATCATCAATCTTTGCTTCGGCGATGATCCGAAGGGAAGGAATCTCAATTTCTGCAGGAATTACTGCTTCAGTGCCGTATACCAACAAATAAGGAGTTGCTCCTACTGAAGTGCGAACAGTAGTGCGGTATCCCAATAATGCAAATGGTAATTTTTCATGCCATTGTTTTGAACCTTCTACCATTTTCCGAAGTATCTTCTTTATGTTTTTGTTGGCTGCTTCTACTGCTCCATTAGCCTTGGGCCGATATGGGGTAGAGTTACGATGTGTAATCTTAAACTGTTGACATACTTCTTTCATTAAGTTGCTGTTGAGATTAGCACCGTTATCTGTGATGATCACCTTCGGGATTCCGAATCGACATATGATATTTGAGTGGACAAAATCGACCACAGCTTTCTTGGTTACTGATTTGAATGTCTTGGCCTCAACCCATTTGGTAAAATAATCAATAGCTACCAGAATGAATCTGTGTCCATTGGATGCTGCCGGCTCAATTGGACCAATCACATCCATGCCCCAAGCAACGAAAGGCCATGGTGCCGACATTGTGTGCAACTCGGATGGTGGAGAATGAATCAAATCTCCGTGTATTTGGCATTGATGACACTTGCGTACAAAACTGATACAATCTCTCTCCATGGTAAGCCAATAGTAACCAGCTCGGAGGATTTTCTTTGCCAACACATATCCACTCATGTGGGGTCCGCAAACTCCTGAATGTACTTCAGACATGACAGTTGTAGCTTGTCTGGCATCTATGCATCTTAACAATCCAAGATCTGGTGTTCTTTTATACAAAACTCCTCCGCTCAAGAAGAATCCATTTGCTAATCGCCTAATGGTCCTCTTTTGATCTCTTGTGGCTTGTGCGGGATATATTCCCATTCTGATATACTCCTTGATGTCGTGGAACCATGGTTCACCATCAAATTCTTCTTCAACCATATTGCAATAAGCGTGTTGATCGTGGACTTGAATATGTATCGGATCTACATAAGCTTTGTCCGGATGGTGCAACATTGATGCCAGGGTAGCCAATGCATCGGCTACCTCATTATGGATTCTTGGAATATGTCGGAATTCCACTGATTGAAACCGCTGACAAAGATCATGTAGACATTGTCGGTATGGTATGAGCTTCAAGTCTCGGGTTTCCCATTCTCCTTGAATTTGATGTACCAAAAGATCTGAATCTCCCATGACTAAGATTTCTCGGATACCCATGTCTGCAGCTAGCCTTAACCCCAAAATGCAAGCTTCATATTCAGCCATATTATTGGTGCAATAAAATCGCAATTGAGCCGTAACAGGATAGTGACGCCCTGTTTCAGAAATGATTACAGCTCCTATTCCGACTCCTTTCATGTTGGCGGCTCCATCAAAGAAAAGTTTCCAGCCAGGTTTTTCGATTTGTTCCACCTCGTCGATATGCATTGTTTCTTCATCAGGAAAATAAGTCTTCAACGGCTCATATTCCTCATCGACCGGGTTTTCGGCTAAATGATCGGCCAGTGCTTGAGCCTTCATTGCAGTTCTAGTCACATAGATGATGTCGAATTCCGTGAGCAATATCTGCCACTTTGCAAGTCTTCCCGTTGGCATAGGCTTTTGAAAAATGTATTTCAAGGGATCCAAACGAGAAATGAGGTAAGTAGTGTAGGATGACAAATAGTGTTTCAATTTTTGAGCTACCCATGTTAGGGCGCAACATGTCTTTTCCAGATGAGTATACTTAACCTCATAAGCTGTGAACTTCTTGCTAAGGTAGTAGATGGCCTGTTCTTTTCTGCCAGTGAGGTCATGCTGCCCCAATACACAACCAAATGAATTTTCCAAAACCGTCAAGTAAAGAATCAAAGGTCTTCCTGGCTCTGGCGGGACCAACACGGGTGGGTTTGATAAGTACCCTTTTATTTTATCGAACGCTTCCTGACACTCATCGGTCCATTTGACTGCAGCATCCTTTTTTAACAATTTGAAAATTGGCTCGCAGGTTGTTGTGAGCTGAGCAATAAACCTGCTGATATAATTTAACCTTCCCAACAAACTCATTACTTCAGTTTTGTTTCTTGGGGGTGGCAGTTCTTGGATGGCTTTGATCTTTGACGGATCTAGCTCAATGCCTCGTCGACTGACTATGAATCCCAGCAACTTTCCGGATGGAACTCCAAATGCGCACTTGGCAGGGTTAAGCTTGAGGTTGTACCTGCGAAGTCTTAAGAAGAACTTCCTCAAATCCTCAACGTGGTCGGCCTGATGCTTTGATTTTATGATCACATCGTCCACGTATACCTCAATCTCCTTGTGTATCATATCATGAAACACTGTGGTCATTGCTCTCATATAGGTTGCTCCGGCGTTTTTTAAACCGAATGGCATTACCCGGTAGCAATAAGTTCCCCATGGTGTGATGAATGCCGTCTTTTCTGCATCTTCTTCATCCATTAGAATTTGATGATATCCGGCATAACAATCCACGAAAGACCCTATATCATGCTTGGCACAATTGTCGATCAAAATATGGATATTGGGTAATGGGAAATTATCCTTTGGACTTGCTTTGTTGAGATTGCGATAGTCGACGCATACTCTAATTTTGCCGTCTTTCTTTGGTACAGGAACGATATTAGCCAACCAAACAGGATATCGAGTGACTCGAATGACCTTTGCTTCCAATTGTTTGGTGATTTCTTCCTTAATTCTCATACTCATCTCAGGCTTGAATTTTCTCAGCCTCTGCTTGACAGGAGGCACTGTTGGATCGGTGGGCAATTTGTGGACCACTAAATCAGTGCTCAAGCCCGGCATGTCGTCATACGACCAGGCAAAAACATCTTTGAATTCTATGAGTGCTTTAATTAACTCCTCTCGGATCTTTGGCTCCAGATGGACACTTATTTTAGTTTCTCGGATATTACTCGTGTCCCCTATATTGATGTCCTCGGTATCACTCAAGTTAGGTTTGATTTTTTCCTCAAAGTGAATTAACTCTTTACTAATCTCTTCAAAAACCTCATCTTCATCATATTCTGATTCATAATCACAATATATTTCTTGAATTATTATTTCGGAACCAGATTGATTTTTAAGACTGGGCTGAGGATTCCTCATGCATGCCATATCACTAGAGCCAGCGTAAAAGGAACTGTATAGGAAAGAAGAAAAAGAAAAGAAAACTATCAGGAACGATAATAAAAAGGAAACTGCTTTTTATTGGATGATGAAAAATAACAAGGTTTGCACACTTCAACCAAACTGTAAGATAAACTTTGGGATTACAACCTTGAAATAACCCAAACAAACTGAAAGAAAATCAAAATAAACTACCAAGACTCCTTTCGAATTGGGAGAGGAGTGGCTTTCCAATTATTGAGCTTTGTTTCTGGTCCAACGAATTGAACTTCTGCGTTGCTACACCCTTCTCCGCCTTCCAACATATTCACATCACTAAACAATTTCTCGAACCTTTCAATTAATTCTTCCTCAGGATTGACCTGGGATTTAGGAATTGTTGTTATCGGGCGATTTTTAGCACCGGTCTTGACAAAAGACTTCGACAGCTGTGGTACTGGTTTTGGAAGAAACCATGCTTGGTGTTTCAACTTCCTGGCCCTTATCACGTCATTGGCGGTAGGTGTGAACCCTAAACCGAATGTTCCCCAGTTCTCGGGGAGAGATACTGGTTGTACAATTCCTTGCAGAGATAAGCCCAGACCTTTGCCGGGTATAAAGCCATTCTTCAGCATTTCATAAGCTACCATGACTGATGCAGAGGATATCTTTGGATTCGAAAGGTGTTTCCCCTCTGGAATTTTCTCTACCGACACCGTGTCGGACACTTGGTATACCCATGGTCCTTGGTCAATTTCTGTTCTCTCGACCGGTACAATGGTGCTGTTGTGAGCATTTAAATTTTCTTCTCCATGCACGACTATTTCTTGATGGTCCCATTCAAACTTGACAACCTGATGTAATGTTGACGGGACTGCTTTAGCAGCATGGATCCATGGTCGACCCAACAACAAGTTGTAAGAAACAGTCATGTCCAAAACTTGGAATTCCATTGTGAATTCAACTGGCCCTATAGTTAGTTCCAACACTATGTCGCCAAATGAATCTCTACTTCCACCGTCAAATCCTCGTACGCAGATACTGTTCTTTTGAATCCTCTCCTCTTTAATTTTTAATTTGTTTAAAGTGGAGAGAGGGCATATGTTTGCACTGGACCCATTGTCGACCAATACCCGGGTTACTACGGAGTTTTCACATTTCACGGTGAGGTAAAGAGCTCTGTTGTGCTCGGTACCTTCCACAGGTAATTCATCATCAGCAAATGTAATCCTGTTCGTCTCAAAGATTCTGTTGGCTATTTTGCCCAAATGATTTACAGAGATCTTTTCAGGAACATGAGCTTCATTCAGGATTTTCATCAATGCCAGACGGTGTTCCTCTGAATGGATCAGTAATGACAACAATGAAATTTGAGCGGGGGTCTTCTTTAATTGATCCACAACAGAATAATCATGGAGCTTCATTTTTCTTAAAAACTCCTCCGCCTCTTCTTCCGTCACAGCTTTCTTCGTGGGCATTGGATTGTTTTTAGTTTTTCTCAGCTCTTCGGGAGTAAAACATCTTCCCGAACGAGTCAAGCCTTGTACCTCACACACTTCTTCCTTGATTTCTTTGCCTTTGTACATTACGGTCACCCGTTCATAGTTCCATGGGATGGCTTTGTTGTTGATGATTGGCAGCTGAATTACAGGTGCAATAATAACTCGATCTGTACGTGCTCCTTCCACAATTACGACGGGTTTGTTAGCAACCCCTGGTACTATCACCTTTGTCCTCTCTTGTTTTGCGGCAACTTTGTTCAATGATCCCTCATCGACTATCATAGACGGTTCACCACCATTCTTGTTATGCTTAGATACCGGCTTCTCCTCCATTAACTGCTTATCTGGCTTGGTTTCATGAGACTTGATCATCATGACAGTTTGTGACGGCTTCTTTGTCTCCCCATCAGCTTGTATGATTTCTATCATATTAGCCTCTTGATGGGCTGGCATTGGATTTCTATTGATATTTGGAGCTTCGGGGGTTTGAACCTCGATTTTATTAGTGTCAATCAGCTCTTGTATTGCATTTTTCAAATGCCAACATTTCTCCGTATCATGGCCTGGTGTACCGGAGCAATATTCACAGCTAATGGTGTAATCCAGATTCTTTGGTGGAGGATTGGGTATCTTGGATTGTATTGGTCTTAACATGTCTAACTGTCTCAGCCTGTGGAACAGACTAGTGTAAGACTCTCCCAATGGAGTGTAAGTTTTCTTTTTCTGTTCCCTTTCTCCCCTGAATGCTGGTCTAGGCCTGAAACCTGGTCCGGGATAAGCTCGGGGGTAGGTATTTGGTGTGACAGGAGCACGCCAATTGGTGTGAACAGGTGGCTGATTGTATGCTTGAGCGTGGTTAATGGCGAAATGAGGCTCTGAAGGGTGATAGTAATGTTGGGATGAATCATGGTGGTAAGCTGATTGGCGAGGTCGTTGCTGATTATAGTAAAGCGGTGAACCCCTGGGTCCTGGCCAAATTCCTGAATCAACTACGGTTGCTTCCTCCCTCTTCTTTCTTCCGATTCCTCCTACCCCGCCTTGAATAGCTTGAGTAGTTGCCTTAATTGCTGAATAGCTCATGATTTTGTTTGTCTTGAGGCCTTCTTCTACCATACCTCCCATTTTCACTACCTCGTTGAATGATTTTCCAACCGCTGAAACCAAGTGGGCGTAGTAAGTTGGTTCCAAGGCTTGGAGGAAGTAGTCTACCATTTCGCTCTCCTTCATAGGAGGATCCACTCTTGCTGCCTGTTCTCTCCACCGAAAACCATACTCTCTGAAACTTTCATTGTGTTTCTTCTCAAATTTGGTCAAAGATAATCGATCTGGGATGATTTCCAGATTGTATTGGAAATGGTATGCAAATGCTTGTGCCAGGTCATCCCAGGTATACCATCTTCCATGGTCTTGGCGTGTATACCACTCCAAAGCTGATCCGCTTAGACTTTGACTGAAGTAAGCCATCAATAATTCATCCTTTCCCCCAGCTCCTCGCATCTTGCTACAGAAACCCCTTAGGTGGGCTACTGGGTCGCCGTGCCCGCTGTATAGGTCAAATTTGGGCATCTTGAAGCCAAATGGCAATTGTACATTAGGGAATAAGCATAAATCTTTGTAGGCTACACTGACTTGCCCACCTAATCCTCGCATGTCTCGGAACGACTGTTCTAGACTTTTGACCTTCCTGAACATCTCTTCTTGTTCAGCATTTTTGGCTGGCTTGTTAATTTCGGTTGGGAGATCAAACTGAGGAGCAGGTGAATTGATTTCGGAGGCTTTGAAGGTGGGCTCCGGGGGGTAATATTGGTTGTCTTGGGCCTGAAATGTAGGCTCACTAGGAGATTTGTGAAATGTAGCAGGGGGAGGTGCTACAAAAACAGGAGTCATAGGTGGAGGAAGGTACGGAACTGGTTTTGGAGGTGGAGACTGTGGTGTCTGAGAGGTGGTGCCTCGGTAGTGCTGATAAATGGGGAAACTTGGGGATAATTCAGTGGTGATATTATCCTGAGTTTGGATTATTGATGGAGCAGGGTTATTTGGGTAAGATGGGGGCAACTGTCCTGTAGACCAAGCTTGATACATTTCTGCCATTTGCTGCTTGAGCTTAAGCATTTCTTCTTTCATTTTCCCGACATCCATCTCTTCTATCTCCATACTTGTGTCAACATCTGGGATAGACATACTTTCGGGTATTGGTCCTTTTGATCTTGTGTGATAGTGATAATATGCCAGTATACTCTTTAGAGAAACTAACTGGTTGAATTCTGAAAATGAACAAACTTGTTAGTTTCGAGAGTTTAACACATATATAATCACACGTTGAGATGCAATGCTCCTAGACAAATAATCCCTTTCTATTATGCATTCGCTCGGTTGCTTGTATCGTCCCAGCTTTTGAAATTTTTTATTGTTATTCACTTTTATCTATTACAGATATCTTTATCGTGGTGGTCGACTCTTAGAGATTGCCTATGTATTATGTCAAACATGAATCAGACCTTGCGTAGTTCGGACCAAAGTCAATCATGTTTATTTATTACACAAAGATGGAATTACATTCGAAAACTTTAAGAAAATAGCTTGAAACACACACACTTAAATCAGAATAAAAGATACAATTCATAACATCTCACAAAATGCCCCACTTTCCACTTTTGTTCTCTAATATTGGATTATCTGCTCAATGTGGGGCTTGACCTGGATGGCCTCCCAGCGTACGATACATCCTTTCCAACTCTATTGCTAGATGACGAGCAAAAGTGGGCGCATGCTCTGTAAACCTTTCATAATCCATTCCTTGGCAGTTTACATAACTTTGAGATGTGAAGACTGCCAAGTCGTGGACTTGTGCCCTGAAACCTTGGAGACGTTGGTCTTGGTCTTGCAATTGCTGCTGACGAGTGGTGGCTATGTCTCTGACACGGTTTTCACGATCTAAAGCTGATTCTAATAGAGCTCGGAGTCTGGCCTGCTCTAATATTGCTTGTGATCTTTCCCTGTCGAGGTCTGCTTGTTGGTATTCTCTGTTGCATCTTCTTGCCTCTTCTAGTTGTGCACGAAGCTGGTCTTCTGATTGCATCCAATAATCTTTTTCCTTCTTGAATTGAGCCTTGTCTTTTTCGGATTGCCTATCCTGGCGTTCCTTGTTAGATCTGGCTTCTTCATTTAATTGTTGGATCCTTTCTTTTGCTTTGCTCAATGCCCTTTCGTTTTCTGCAAGAATGGAATCATAATCTTGCATTTTTTCGAAGAGATTGGCGATGGTTTTTTGATCTTTCCAGCTTCTCTTTGGCGTTTCAGAGACTCTTTTCATTTTTTGGAATCGAGCATGAAGATTTTCATTCTCACAAGCTAGACTCTTTTTCTCGCCTTTGGCTTCTTGTTCTTGCAAATCTTTCTCCAAACTGAGGCTTCTTAGATTTTCTTTTAGGGCATGGATAGTGGCTTTGTACCCTTTTTCTTTTTCTCCCCAGATTAACCGCTCTTGGATTTTATCATTGAAATTTTGAACATGGGGTCTTTTTGTTGGCCTTTTTAGCTCAGGTTCCGGTACATCATCCATGCGAGACCGTTTTTCGAACCACCTTGCATATCCAGGATTTATCTCACCCTTGGTAGCGTCTAGGACTTGAGTATCACTTTTCAAGTATCGGCACCCATTCCACATCTGCTGAAGTAGAGCTTCGGGAATAGTGGCTTCTGGGTGTAATTCGATTACTTGCATACTCAAATCTTCCTCATCAGGAACTATTTGATATCTCCCTAGTTGCCTTAGGACTCTTAGTGGTGCATATGGCTGAATGCTTCTCAATCCCAATAGTAGTAGATAATTATTTGAGGTTGACATATGTATTACTTCTCTCATCGGGAGCCATCCCAGAGTCCATTCAATTTGATTTGCCGTTAAAGCCTTTAGATGAGATACCCATGCTTCTATCCCTTCTGGAGCTTGGTAATTTTTTGTTCTTTCCTCATAGCTCTCGATGCAATTAGCTTTGTTCGACCCATACTGTATGATCTTGGGTTGTTGTTGGAGATGTTCAATCACCCACATTTGCAACAAAATTTTGCATCCTTCGAAAACCTTCGCTCCTGATTTGCATAAAGTCAAAGCCCGATAAATATCTGACAGAATGATGGGGACAAGGGTGTGATTTTCTTTAGTGGTGAGGATTTGCACAATTTTTGCGGTGCGAATATCAATTGTTCGCTCTTTATTTGGGAAGACCATGACTCCTAGAAAAGCCACCATGAAAGCAAATCGTCGGTGCATCTGCCAAGTGTCTTTGTTTTGCTTATTAGTAAGGCCTTTCTCATGAATTTCGAACCCATCTGACTTTCCAAATCTGGAATACAAAAAGTTGAAGGAACAACATCCATTGATGACATTGCTTTTCCTGATTTGACTGCTGATGTTCAGAAGACCGAAGAATCGATGTATTGAAGGAGCCTTTGTGAATATCAAGCTTTGATTTCTTAAACTTCCGTCAAAACCAACATAGCCAGCTACCTCCTCTAATGTAGGAGTAAGCTCGAAGTCAGAGAAACGAAAAACATTGTGAACAGGGTCCCAGAAAGTTACTAATGCCGTAATCAGATCATCCCGAGGCTCAACTTTCATAATGTCCGTGAGATTTCCCAAATGCTTGACGACCCATTTTTGACCGTCTTCGCCCAAATCATACCACCACATTTGAAGCTGACATAGAAATTCCTCCGTACTTGTGGATGAGGGGCTTTGTGTGGTGCTCATTTTGTATCTGAAATTTAATTTTAATAAAGTCAAAATTTATTTTGGAAAATTTATACTAAAAATTATTTTCGAATTTTTTTTTATTAAATATTTTTATTTCAAAATTTAAAACTATTTTTTTTCGAAAATTTTAAAACAACCCATTTTATTCCTTGCTTCTTACCATGATTTTATTTTAAGCTGGTCAACAAGCATGTTCGAGGCAAATGAATGCACAAGTAGCAAGTAGGATGCATCATGATGGTCTTTTAATTTTGGGTTCACCTGTCCTAGACAGACCCAACCCCTGTGTTGAGTCTCCAAGGGCAAATGCATATGATGCAAATATTCGTTCCTACTAGGGATCCGGTACATGGCTGAGTTATTCTAAGTGTAAAACCTTAGGTTGATTGTTCTAAACCTGGCTTACCCAAACGGACAGTTTGAGCCGAAGTGGGGGTAACGTACCGGGAGCACGAAAGTCTGCCCGGCCTAGTTACTTGTCCCAACTCCGTCTTATTTGGTATGACTTTAACAGAAAGGTGGGTCACGCGCACGTGTACACCATAAATTCAGAAGACTCAGAAAGAAGGGGGTTTCGTAGCAGTTGTATATATTCACAATTCAAATAATATTAAAGCGGTAAAAAAAAACATTTAGCATATTAGCATATAAACAGTTGAAAATTATATAGTAAGTAAAGCCAATAAAAACAGATATTTTAAGCTTGAATTCTTTAAACCCTGAACCAGAGATTCTGGGTTTGGTCCCCAGCAGAGTCGCCAGAGCTGTCGCACCTCCTTTTCGCCGCGCCCGCAGGGCGCGTGGGGAGTTTTCTCCAATTGAAGGACAGTCGAAACGGGATTTGTTTATTTGTTTTAGAGTCGCCACCTGGGAATTTTAAGGCGTCCCAAGTCACCAATTATAATCCCTGAATCGAGGAGAATATGACTCTGTTTATTATTCTGCGAACCAGAAATCCTGAGTAAGGAATTCTGTTAATCCGGAAGAAGGTGTTAGGCATTTCCGGATTCCGTGGTTCTAGCACGGTCGCTTAACTGTTTTTATTATTGGCTTAATTACCTTGATTTTATTAAATACATTGATGTTACATGTTTTTACTACCGCTTATTGATGACCCTTCTTTGAATCGAATTACGCGTACGTATATTCGTGTTAAAAAAAATTGCGGACTTGTGTCACGCGTACGTGTACACAATAACTTTTTATAATATATTTATTAAGCAATCATTTTTCGAAATTGTGTTGGATCAAAAATATTTGTTTTTCTTGAATAATGAACCGTACATCTCGGGTTTTTATGAAATTGATTTAACGCCTTTTGGAAAAATCCTTTTATTAAATATTCGTTCGAAATTGCGCGTACGCATAATCCGAATTTTTGCTTTTAAAAATATAATCAGGGTACGCGAACGTATCCCTAATTGTGCAAAATATTCGTAATGATATTAGGGATTTTCCACAAATTGTTTATTATATCTATACATTTTTATGTGAAAATCATGATAAATTCCCATTTAAGGTGCCCTTAAATTCTTTGAAAAGAATTTACAATTTATTAAATGTTGACCGTTGATTATATTTTCCGAATATAAGTTATATTCATTTCAACTATTCAATTTCAAAGGACAGAATACAAATATGATTAATATTATTTAAAAAAAAACAAATATGACATATATATATATATATATATCAAAGAATAAATTTATATATATATATCAAAGAATAAATTGCATATAAAACTGAAAATGAATGATTCATAAAGGAAGGAAATATTTTCCAAATTTTTTTTTCATGATTTACTTAATGCAAATTCTATTTCTAATTACCATTGATATCAAGTGTTGCAATTGGTACTTATACATCTCGTTTCATTCTCATATAATCGCTTTTAATCTAATAAGCCTAATTATTTGATCAATTTGTCTTATGAAGGTATATAGGTATCGAGTTTATAAGAAAGGAATTATTATACAAGTTAATTCAATAAAATTACCTTACATGCAACTTAACTGTATATCGTAAACATTCATAACATTTTAACATTGTAACAAGCTACATCATATCACCTTTCGCCAACGTTTATACACACATCTATTATCTTATAAAAATATACCAACAACACCATCTTAACCTTATTTAACAATAAATATCACTACTGTAATTTTCTTGGCACTTCTACATCACTTCTTGCTTAACTAACAACAAAATTAAATAATGACCAACATTCATGCCATATTCCCTACTTTGACAATTTAATATGATTAAACTAATGAGATAATGAGCTAATATTATTACAAATCTTTATACGAACTTTCAAAGTAAGACAATTAGCTCATAGCTATCAAATTGAATTCACTACTAATTAACTAACATAAAACAAAAATGAAATTTAAATTGATGAACTTGGACAAATAGAAAACAGAATTTCAATTCAAACTTCATTGATGAGTCATGTTGAATCTCTTTCCAACTTAAAATTTAAAAGACATGTACCTGGTATTGGAAAACAAGAGAAGATGAAGCTGAGAAGCAGCAACAGTAGTAACAATGTAGCACAACAACGACAGTCCAGCAACACAGGAATAGACCAGTAACAGTAGGAATAGTAGTAAACCAGGAGACTATAAACGACTCCAAGTATAGAGAAGAAGTAAAAGGCAGGAAGGTTCTGACTATTTCAGATCTTAAGCGAGGCAATGAAACAGTAACTATTCTTTTCAACTTCAAAACTCTCCAAAATGAATTCTGTCCCTGTATATTCAGTGTATCCAGAATGTATATCGGGTGTATACTTCTCACTCCGCCCCCTCTTTTTTTTCTTCTCTCTATCTAGTTTTTCCTCTCTTTTTTTTCCACCCTTCTTCCTAAATTTTCTCTTCTATTTATAGCAAAATTTTCGAAATTTTCAGATTTATTTTTTTATTATTTTATTATTTTTTTAATTAAAAGAAATCCCACTTACAAATTGCTTTTATTTTTTTAGAAAAAGAAATCTCACCTTTATTTACTTTTATTTTTAAAATTCCAACTTTAATTACTTTATCTTATTTAAAATCCCACTTTTTATTTTTTTTTAAAAGAGAATCTCACTTTATTTAACTTTTCTTTAAAAAACAAACCACTATCTTTTCTTTTTCTTTTAAAAATGCTACTTTCAATTACTTTAAATTTTTTTAAATTTTCAGATACCTTTATATTTATTTTTTAATTCCAACCTTCTTTTACTTTTAAATTTTATTTTATTTTTTTTTTAAACTTAACTTTTTTTTTTTAAATTTTCTACATTCTTTTACTTTTTTTTTTTAAAAAAAACATTCCCGAAATTATTATATATGTTTTTTTTAAAAAAAATAAAAAATAAAAATAAAAAAATAAAATAAAATATTTTCGGATTTTTTTATATATAAAAAAAACAAAAAATAAAACTATTAATAGTGATAATTTACCTTTTATTTTTTATTTTTTTGGTTTTGTTTTGTGTTGGACAAAAATGAAGATGAGGTGTTGGGTTAATGGAGCGGACCGGGTCGACCCGGTTTGAAACGGACCGGGTCATGGGGAAAGTTGGGCAATTATTTGGGCCTGTGGTTTGAAATTGAAGAAGTGGCCCAATCCGATTTTTCTTTGTATTTTTGTTCTCTTTTCTTCTTTTATTTTTCTAAAACTAAATTATAAAAGTACTTAAATTATTATTAAGAACTAAATTAAGTTATAAAAGCGCAAATTAACTTCCAATAACAATTAACGCACAATTAAGTAATAATTAAGCATAAAATTGTTCATTTGGACATTAAATGCTAAAAATGCAAAAGATGCCTATTTTTGTATTTTTTTATTAATTTAACAAATAAACATGTATAGACAAACATACAAATAGTTACACAAAATATCACAAAAATTGCACACCAAGAAAAATTATTTTATTTTTTGAATTTTTTGGGAGTAATTCTCATATAGGGCAAAAATCACGTGCTTACATGGGTTACAAGCAAAAAGGAGTAAGGAATCGTTACCCAATTGATATCTCTGAAAACCCCTCAAAATTTCGCTCAAATCCGAGCTCTCAAACTCTAATTTTGATAAAGATGGCTAAACCCTCGACTTTGAAATTTTATAATTTGCCCAGGTAAATCCTTCTTTGCGAACGCGAAAAGACCCTCGCATTCACAAAGCACAAATTCTCTTGGCCCAGATGTCCTTCATCGCGAATGCGATGCCCCTGTCGTGAACGCGGTAGCAAACTTCCCCCTCCTACGCGAACGCGGGACCCTCTTCGCGAACGCGTAGGCATATGACCTCTCAGCTTCGCGAACGCGGAACCATCATCGCGAAAGAGAAGCGTTAAGCTTCCTCCAGCCCTAGCTCATCTTAACGAAAACCCCAATCGCGAACGCGAAGAAGGAAACTGGAACTGGAGACCTGCTACATTTTCTGCAATCCTCTAAGTCCAAAAATGACGCGTTGAGCATCCGAAACACACACGAGGCCTCCACGGACCTCAACCAATCCTAAAACATCATTCAAACTTGTTCAAACCTTCAGAGCGCTCAAAACAACATCAAAACACCTATTTTTCATCGGATTCAAGCCTAAGAATTCCAAAAACTCTATAAATACGCTTTCGATCAAAAAGTCTATCAAACCTCGTCAGAATGACCTGAAATTTTGCACACACGTCACATTAAACACTACGGAGATACTCCAACTTGCGAAATTCCATTCCAACCCTTGGATCAAAATCTCACTATCGAACCGGAAACTTCAAAAATTCATTTTTCGACATTTCAAGCCTAAATTAGCTACGGACCTCCAAAATACAATCTGAACATGCCTCTAAGCCCAAAATCACTCAATGGAGCTAACGGAACCATCGAATTTTCATTCTGAGGCCGTCTTCACACTGTTCCGACTACGATCAACTTTCCAACACTTAAGCTCTCATTTAGGGACTAAGTGTCCCAAAACTCTCTGAAACTCAAAATCGAACATCCCGCAAATCAAAATAGCAGAAATAAACTTGGGGAAAGAAGTTAATGGGGGATCAGGGCATAAATTCTTAAGACGACCGGTCGGGTCGTCACAAACCCGTGGACCTCCCCGGCATAAACCGAGGACCTTTTTTCGGCATAACCTGATGACTTTCCTGGCATAACCCGTGGACCTCCCCGGCATAACCCGAGGACCTTTTTCCGGCATAACCCGATGACTTTCTGAGCATAACCTGCGGACCTCCCCGGCATAACCCGAGTACCTTTATTCGGCATAACCCGATGACTTTCTCAGCATAACTCGTGGACCTCCCCGGCATAACCCGATGACTTTTTTCCAACATAACCCGATGACTTTCCCAGCATAACTCGTGGACTTCCCCGGCATAGCCAGAGGACCTTTTTCCGGCATAACCCTATGACTTTTCCGGTATAACCCATGGACCCCCCCCCCAGCATAACCCGAGGACCTTTTTCCGACATAACCCAATGAATTTCCTGGCATAACCCGTGGACCTCCCCAGCATAACTCGAGAACCTTTTTCTAGCATGACCCGATGACTTTCCCGGCATAACCCGTGGACCTCCCCGACATAACCCGATGAACTTTTTCCCGCATAACTCGTGGACCTCTCCGGCATAACCCGAGGACCTTTTCCGGCATAACCCGATGACTTTCCCGGCATAACCCGTGGACCTTTCCGGCATAACCCGATGACTTTCCCGGCATAACCCGATCATTTTGCCAACATAACCTGGTAATCTTTCACAACTTAGGGCATCCGATCCCCTTTTGATTTCACTTTGGATATAGAGTCTCCACTCCCTAATCTCTTTTTCTTAGGGATACACAATCCCGATTTTAATTTCTTTTAATAAAGAAATAGTTTAGATTTTGTTACAATAACTGACGAAATTTTCCTAATAAAAACTGGGGCAAAATAATTTCGTTCGTTTGTTTGTTTTGGTCTCTGAGCAGCTTATACCTCAAGACATAGGGTTCCAGATAACCAAAAGAAGAAGTCTCAATCCAAAATAAAAGAAAAGAAAGAACAAGAAAATAAGTGAACTTCAAGTGCAGAAACGGAGAAAAGATGCGGACTACTCAAGATACGATTGAAGTTATGAGCTTTGCATGTCCCACCTTGATCCGAAAAGCTGAAAAAGAACGAACCAGTGTTTGCAGTTAACAAGCATCAAGATTCAAATCAGAGTTTGCAGGAAGAACCATCCAAAACTCGAGATCAAGCTTTAGAAGGTTTATAGATAGGAATCTTGTAAATTGTAGTTGATAGGCTTAGCTAGTTTAGCTTTTCATTTTTGATTTTGGTGTAATAAGGAGCTCAGGAAACAGAAACAACAGCAACAGCAGTGAAATCACAGTTTCCCCATAGTCCCAACTACCAAAATTTCCAGAACTACACCGACCTGATTCCTTTAAAGTCAAGGATATGTAGGCAACCTTCGAAGCAAGGTTCGGTCAAACTTTTTCAAAATGCTTCCAAATGGAGTTTCAAACGGGCAAAATTGCTCGTAATTGCTCACTTTATCTTTGCTCGAAAACTCTTCATGTTTCTGAGCAAAGAGGGGCAGTTGTGAGCACCTAATTTTTGCCCTATATGAAAATAACTCCTAAAAATAAACAAAAATAATTTTAATGGATTTTAGAAGTTTTTCTTTATTTAGTTGCATTTTATGCATGTTTAATATTTTAAAATCATGAGAAAAATCATAACAATTGACACATTTTAATTTCATGTCATCTTAGGTTCAATTTACATGTAGGAATTAGTTTTATTAAGCAGAAAATCAAAAAATAATTGGTCATGTTACATTTTAGCCTTAGCTTTAATTTAATTACTTTAAAATTGATTGTTCAAATATTAGAAATAGTTACTTAGGTTTATTTCATAATTTAGATTTGATTTTTGACCTAATATAGGTTTTTAAATTAATTTAGGATTTTAAAATAAAAGAACAAGAAAAAATTATAACAAAAAAAGGGAATTAAAGAAATTACTTGAATATTGGGCCAAATCCTTACGAAGCCCAAAAATGCCCCAAATCCACCAATTGTTAAGCCCAAATACTCTAAAAATACCCAGCCCAACCAGACCCCCCCCCCCCAGACATAAAAACAGACCTAGATCTAAATGAGAACCAGCCCTCCTATCCGAAGAAAAACGAAGAACTGACCCCTTGAAAAACGGCGCTGCTCTCTGCCATCTTCAACAGAGAAAACAACCATCACGTCCCTTCTTCCTCTTCATCTTCTCCGAAAATAGACCCCAATAGAGTCGCACCTCTCATTCTTCTTCTTCTTCTTCTTCTTCTTCATTTTTTCATTTCGAGTTCCAGATTTGAAAAAAAAAGAACAAAAACAAATTCTTATAAACAAAACAAAGCAAACGATCAAAAAGGAAATTTGGAGTTATTGGACTGAAGAGCTACTGTTTGTTGCTGGACATGTTTGCCTCGAGTTGCTGAGTTTCAATTCTACAACTCCCGACCTTTATTTGGTTAAGTTCATTCGTTTTTTCTGCAATTATGTATGTATTGTTTTTAAAAAAACATTAGCAGATCTGCTTTGGTATAAAAGTCACAATTGTTCTTTGATATATTTGATTTATCTTGGTCTATTGGTGTTTGTTAAACTTCATTTTTTGTATTCTTTCCATTGAAAAGAGCTCTTTAATTGGAATTGCCCCGTAATTTGAATTAGTTATACAACGGGTAATTACAAATTAGTCGTTCTCGTTCTACGAGAAGTGGTTATTCGTGCGTGGGATCTACACTGGACTCAAACTAGTACTGTATTAGTTTCTTAGAGTTAACTATTATATGCTAATTGTGATAACTTATTTGGGTTAATTGGGAGTAGTGTTTGCACGGCCTTTTAGTTGTTGATACCTATTTTTATTTTAACTTGAAGAAATGTGGAGCACCACTGAAGTCTTATAGCATCACAGGAGCTTTTAGTCATCCCAACTGTTTACAAATCACATTAGGCTTCAATGTTACTACTTTAGTTGTTATTTTTGTGAAAATCATTCATGTAATCGACGAACTTTATGCCAAGTTGGTCTCATAACACACAGCATGTATTTCATTCCTGTATATTCACATGTTTTCCCAATGAAATTCCATATCGTTTGGACCCTTATGCGATCTCAAAGATAGTTTAGGAAAATAATTATGGACATCGTAGCTTGCTTTAGGCGCAATTAATAAACCATCATTACTATGGGTACGGTTCCCGAGACATAGTTATGATGCCTAATTCCCAAATGCGGGTGTGCATTTCATGTGACCCAATTATAAAAACTTCGAACAATAATAAAAATAAATATGTCGCAAATCGCGGGTGCATTTCATATAGCGTGGTTTGCAATGTGTTCCAAAACGGCAAGTGTATGGCAATCGTAACTTGTTCAAGAAATAAATTCCATAAATTCTAAAAAGCGTTATAAATAATTAAAAGCGGTTATAAAGCTAAAATGCACAATGGGTTTAAAATGTATAGTAAATCAGATAATAGGCCAATTATTAACAGAACCCGAAAATGCCTAACACCTTCTCCCGAGTTAACATAATTCCTTACTTAGAATTTCTGGTTTGTAGACTTTTTAAAATAAAAGTCGAATTTTCCTCGATTTGGGATTTTAAAATAAACCGGTGTAAACACGTGATTTTTTACCTATATGAGAATTACTCCCAAAAAATTCAAAAATAAAATGATTTTTCTTTGGTATGCAATTTTGTGATATTTTGTGATATTTTGAATAATTATTTGTATTTGTCTGTGCGTGTTTATTTGCTAAATTAGTAAAAAATACAAAAATATATCGCATTTTTGCATGTAGGATTTAATCCTACAATTGTTAGTAATTAAATTTATTTTACAAAAATTAAAAATTACAAAAATAGGCATCGTTTGCATTTTTAGCATTTAATGTCCAAATATACAATTTTATGCTTAATTAATACTTAATTGTGCGTTAATTGTTATTGGGAGTTAATTTGCGCTTTTATAACTTAATTTAGTTCTTAATAATAGTTTAAGTATTTTTATAATTTAGTTTTAGAAAAATAAAAGAAGAAAAGAGAGCGAAAATATAAAGAAAGTCGGAATTGGGCCTCTTCTTCGATTTCAAGCCACAGGCCCAAAAAATGGCCCAATCTTCCCTACGACCCAGTCCATTTCGAACTGGGTCGACCCATTCCATAACCCAAAAGACCCAATACCCCTATCTTGCATTTCAAAGACACAAAACAAAACAAAAAATAAAAGGAAAACCCTAAAAGTGACCAAAACTCACCCGCCCCCCCCCTTTCTATCTTTCTTCTTCTTATTCCTTAAGCAAGACCCCATCCATGGCTTCCCCCCACACACCCCGGCCTGCTCCGTCGACACAGCCGGACCACCACCTTTCGTCTAACAAGTTCCAGCTTCACGTCCGCCATTGACGCAACAACGAAGCTGCCCTCCGAGCTCCCATGGCTGCCCGTCGTCATCTTCTTCTTCTTCACTTCTGTTCCTTCACAAGCTCCCATGGTTATTTGTTGAGATCCCGTCATCTACTTCCTTGTTCCGTCTAAACCATCCGTCACCCATAACCCCGCCCACAGTCGACGACCAACAACCCCAGTCACGCCGAAAAACCCTTGACCAGCTTCACCCTACTGTCGCGGCTGCTTCTTCAACTCCTTTTGCTCGCCGCAGCTACTTCCTCATCATTCAAACGCGCCACTGCTGCCCGTTTCCACCACTGCTGCTGCGTTCCGGCCTGTTACTTCTTCTCACCGCGTCCAGCTCCCCGGCGTTGCTGTTTCGCGGCAGCTTCTCCGTCATGGTTGCCGCAGCTGCTGCTCCATTTGTTGCTGCTGCTCGTTGCAGCAATTCCCATTGCTGCTTCACTTCATCGTTCCAGCTGTTGTATCTTCAGACGAGCTGCTCGGTTGAGTTTTAGTCGAGGTCGTCGAGCGTCGTTTTGAGTTCGTCAAAGTTTACAAGGAAGGTGAGTTCGTCGTTGAGTTCGTCGTCGAATCCGGACAGATTCATTCCCATTCGAGGTTCGTCGAAACAGTCCGTACATATTTCATTTCGATTCCGGTTAGTAGTTTTTGAGTTTTATTTTGTCCGTATTTTGCTTTGATATTTTCGAATCTAAAATCGGCAAATGTTTGTTTTGTTTATCGTTTGAATTAATTTTTAGTTCATGCTCATGTGTTGTTTGTTAAATTAATTTTTCAGATTTCAAACGAAGTTAATTAGTGGTTCTTCATGTTTATTTCATGTTTGTTTTATTGTTTAAGTAAGAATTTGTTAGTTTGATGTTTGTTAGATTCAAATTGAAATTTAATTAATTGTTTCTTCAATTTGTTTCATGTGTTTATGTATTGTTAGAAATTGTTAATATTGTTAAGTTCAAGTTTAAGTTCATAATTGTTTCTTCGTCGATCTTGTTATTTGTTTAAAGAATTTAGTTGTGTTAGAGAAATATGTTGGTTTAATCGTTTAAATCCATCATGCTTGTGTTAAAATAGATTCATTCATGTTCATACTTTGTTTGGATGATCTTGAATCCGAATTTTGTATAGTTTGATTTCTTGTTTATCATTTATGATTATTTCGTGAATTTGTCTCATAATCTTGTTTAAGTTTGATATAGGAATTGTTGGTTGTAATGTTGTTATGGTTGATTTTAAGTTCAATATTATTGAATTTAATCTAAATGTACTTGTTTGATTGTTGTTGTTGTTTAAATCCGAAAATAGGTTTGTTGCTAAAATATTGTTCAATCAAATTTTAGTTGTTCTTTGTTGTTCAATTTGTGTTCATGTGATTTGTTGTTGAAATGTTGTTAAAATCGTGTTCATGTGATATTGTTGTTATGATGTTCATCCGTGTTCATATTGTTGTTTGAACATTGTTAGAAATTGATCATATTGTCTATATTTTGGTTAAGTTTGATTAATTGATGTGTTATAGCTGATGGGTAGTTTGGTAATTTATAGTACTTTCGGGGGTAAAATAGTAATTTGCAATAGGGTCAGAGGGGTAGTTTAGGAATTGTACATTTTGTAATTGTTTATTTGAAGCATGGGGGACAAAATGAAATGGGGTGGGTTGTGATATGATTATTTAATATAAAGGGGGGACAAGATTTAATTTAAAGGGGAATCTTGCATTATTTTAAATGAAGCATGGGGGACAAAATATAATGGGGTGGTGTGATATGTTTATTTAATGTAATGGGGATGAGTGGAAAGATAATGGGTTGGGTAGAGAAAAAGTATGAATTTTAATTAATTGAAAGGTTTATGGGATGGGTTATAAGAAGAGATCTTAAACACAAGACACAGGAGAAGAAGAGGGAGATACGAGAAAAAATAGACACACAGATAGAGAGAAAAAAAAAACGGACAGAGAATAGAAGAGAGAAAAATTCCGAAAAATATTTAAGCTTTCAAAATAAAAATAAAAGCTAAAAAATCTACTGCTTTCTTTCTTTGTTTGAAATTAGTATTAATGGTTGTTGTTTCATTTAAAGCTTAAAGCTTTTGTTTTTGGGATTACTACTCCACCGGTCTGTTACCGGTTTGTTACTGTTGCTGGGCAGTTGTTGCTGTTGCACTGTTATTACTGTTGCTGATTTTCATCTTCATTTTCTTTTGCTTCCAATATCAGGTACATATCTTTTAAACTCATGTTGTGAAGAGCTTCAACATGGCAAGTAAATGAAGTTTGGAATTATAAGGATGTCTTCTACTCATTTAAATTTTATTAGTTTAAGTTTCAGTTTTGTTTTAGTTGGTTAATATAGTATTAAATCAATTGGTAGATTAGTTCTCTTTCTTAATAACTAATGGCTTAGTTATTTTAGGAACGCGATCAACTCATTTCTTTTAATATATGAAATAATGTCAATGATTTTTTTTTTACAAAATATAGAGTTAAGTGTTTGCAAATATTCGCATAGGCAGAGAATAAGAATTGGTTTATTTATCTCAAACTCAATCTTCGTAAGCAAAATTAACCAAATAATTATAACTTTGGACTAAAAACAAGTATATGAGAAGGATATGAGATTTATAAGCACGAATCGCAACATTTTATGTCAAGGATATGTAGAAATAGAGTTCGCATTAAATATAACAATGAAAATTCTTCAGAAACTATTAATTTGTCTATCAAATTAATTCTTTTTCCAGTTTTATATGCGATTCGATTTTTGGATATATTAATGTTGTATCCACGATAAAAATGGTAGTATTTTTAGTTACATGTTGTTTGTTTCTTTTTCATATCATTAATTCTTTAAAATTTGAATAGTTTTGAGGTATATAATTCATACGCGTAAAATAAGACTTGTAGCAATGCCTAATAAATTTTGAATTCTTTGTCAAGAAATTTGGTGGCATCCCAATCGGTGATTCTCCATGAATCTTACATTTAAAAATAGATGGATGCAATAAACATTTGTAGAGAATTATATTACCGTCAAGAATATTTGCATAATTAAGGATGCGTTCGCGTGACTTGATTATACTTCTAAAGGCAATTCGGATTATGCGTTCGCGCAACTTCGAGCAAATTTTATTAAAAAGAGATTCGTCGGAGGATCTTAAATTAATTTCATAAAACCCGAGATGTGCGGTTCACTACTTAATCATATAAAAAGTGCGAATGTTCTTGATTTTATTTAAAAATACAATTTCGAAAAAAAATTATTTTATAATAAATATATTATCAATATCATTGTGTACATGTACGCGTGACACGATTTTTCACGTTAAAAAATATATAATATATAAAACGAATACACGTATGCGTGATTCGATTCGAAGAAGGGTCTTTAATTGTAAACAATCTAAACAGAAGCGATAACAAAATCATGCAATAAAAATATAAAATCGAGATAATTAAGCCAAGAATAAAAACAGTTAAGCGACCGTGCTAGAACCACGGAACTCGGGAATGCCTAACACCTTCTCCCGGGTTAACAGAATTCCTTATCCGGATTTCTGGTGCGCAGACTGTTAAATAGACAGAGTCATATTCTCCTCGATTCAGGGATTAAAACCGGTGACTTGGGACGCCTTAAAATTCCCAGGTGGCGACTCTGAAACAAACAAACAAATCCCGTTTCGATTGTCCTTTAATTGGAGAAAAACTCCCTACGCACCCTCGCGGGGGCGGAAAAAGGAGGTGCGACAACCGGTGACTTGGGACACCATAAATTCTTCCAAGTGGCGAATCTAAAATTAAATAAAATAATTCCATTTCGGTTTATGTCACTTTAATTGGAAAAACTCCCTTATATACCCCCTCAGATGGTAAAATGGAGGTGTGACAGTAGGTGATGTAGAGACTTCAGACACAGGGGTATTACCAGCCCAGCCGATTGTAGTTGCTCAGGCCCAGGTGGGTGATGAGGAGCAGAAGAGGCTAGAAAGGTTTGAGAGGCTCAGGCCTCCATCATTCAGTGGGGTTGAGTCAGAGGATTCCCACGACTTCTTGGATAGGTGCTAGCGGATTCTTAGGACGACGGGTATTCTAGAGACTAGTGAAGTCTCCTTTAATACTTTTCAGCTATCAAGGGTTGCCTTCAAATGGTGGGAGGCCTATTAGAGGCATATGCCAATCGGTGCAGCACCACTTTCGTGGCATAAGTTCTCTGTTCTCTTCTTGGAGAAGTTTGTGCCTTAGACCCACAAGGAGCAGCTACACAGGCAGTTTGAGCAGCTATGTCAGGAGGGCATGTCTGTGACCTAGTATGAAATGAGATTTTCAGAGTTGGCTCATCACACAGTTTGGTTGGTTCCCACTGAGAGGGAGAGGATTAGGAGGTTTATTGATGGCCTCCACTATCAGTTGCGTTTTGTTATGACTCAGGAGAGTGTATCAGGTGCTACGTTCGGCGAGGTGGTTGATGTTGCTCGACGGCTAGAGATGGTTTGTAGTTAGGAGCGTGAGGAGAGAGAGGACAAGAGGCCTCGTAGTTCGGGTGGTTTCAGCGGTGTTCCTTCTGGGGCCAGCCCCACCACAACAAGGGTCGTCCTTATAGGCCCGCTCAGATGGCTCGTCCAGTTCATCATAGTGAATCATCTAACCATGGTTCATACAATGCATGTTTGGGTCAGTCATCTCTCAGTGATCTCCTAGCTTAGAGTTCATCTCGTGCACCTTCAGTTCAGGGTTCATTTGCACCAGGTTCTTCTAGTAGTTATTCCAGTTGCGGGGTCTGCCTCAATACTTACCACCATTTTTTTAGAGGGATTGTTTTGAGTGTAGAGAGTTGGGTCATGATTGTCCCCACCTTACTGGAGGTCCAGTTTAGTAGAGGAGTCATGCCACGACTTCAGCACCAGTTACTTCACCACCCGTGCAGCCAGCTCGAGGTGGGGCCTAGGCAGCTAGAGGTCACTCTAGAGGGGGAGGCTAACTAGAGGTTGGTCAAGCCTGATTATATTTTATTCCTACCAAGCCATAGGCCACTGCTTCATATACTATTGTTGTGGACCGTGTATATCGATTGTGTGTAGTGACTACTGGGGAATTGTAGACTAGAGTTGACCTTTTATTGCATAGTATAGTTGATTTCGACGTGATCTTGGGTATGGATTGGTTGTCTCCATGTCATATTGTTCTGGATTGTCACGCTAATATTGGCGATCCTAGGGTTTTCGAGGATCGAGTGGAGAGGTTCTAGATTATGTTCCCAGCAGACTGATTTCATATTTGAAGGCCTACCGGATGGTTGGGAAGGGGTGTTTGTCTTATTTGGCCTTTGTGAGGGATGTTGGTGCCGATACTCCTACTATTGATTCTGTTCCAGTGGTGCGATATTTTCCATATGTGTTTCCTGCAGACCTACCGGGCATACCACTCGATAGGGATATTGACTTTGGTGTTGATTTGGTGCCGGGCACTCAGCCCATTTCTATTCCTCCGTATCGTATGGCACCAACTGCGTTAAAGGAATTGAAAGAGAAGCTTTAGGAACTTCTTGATAAGGGGTTTATTAGGCCTAGTGTCTCACATTGGGGTGCTGACGAGCTCGAAACACACACTAAAATATACTCGCTAGTCGAATATTGTAAATTATAATATCGTATCCACAAGGATTGGAGTTAAACAGAAGTTTCATAGTTTTATAGATGATTGCTATCTAAGATGATCAACAATTAAGATTTATGTGATTAAAACTAAATTTAACTAAGAGTCTAAACTATCAACTAATGACAATCAACGCATGTAATAAGCAAAGGAAGTTATACAATTGGGAGAAGATAGGGTTGATAGGATAGGTGCAAGATAAATATTTGGGATTTAACTCAAGATAATTCACTTCTAATGTTTAAGTGAGTCTCTCGAATTCACTTGGTTCTTAGTTCAATTGATTAGTAGAAACTCCTCTCTTGATTAAATCTCAGCCTCACAAGATGAACCAATTTTAAGCACGTGAAGATATGCAAGAATTAGTAGTGGATTGGTCTTTAGGAGAACCTCTCTCGATTATCCTCCTAACTAAGTTTAATAAACAACTCAACTAGCCTCTTCCAATTACTCAGAAGAACTAATGACTTCAACCAACAAAATTTAATATAAATATATCACCAGTTATGCCTCTTTCGATTACATGAACAAGTGAATATAGATCCAACTGTTAAAACATCCAAAACGATTTAATACATAAAAAATAGAGTTAATTATCTACAAACAAGTATCAAGACACCAAATCTACCAAACCCTAAAGATAATTACTCTATAAATATGGAGTAATTCATCACAAATAAAATTAAAGTACAGGAAAACATAAATTCAATCCAAACTCGGGTCTTGAGTGAGGAAGGAATGATGAAATCTTTGTGCTCGTGTTCTTCCAACTCCTCCTTAGCCTCCTTATTTTGAATATGTGTCAAAAGTCCCAAAAATAACGTTTTTGCATGTATATATACCAAGTAGGTTCTAGCCCAAATGAAAATACTTTTTCTTACGCGAAGTAGGACAATTACTCTGTAAAATTTGCATAAGTGCGCCGCATGGGGCGACGCGCCAGGAGGGACGTTAGTGGGAAACTTCAGAGAGCTAGTTCTGACAGGCAGTAGAGATTTGCACTAGCGTGTTGCATAGTGCGTTGCATTAGTGCAAATTTCTCAAAGTACGAATTTTGCTTTGATTTTGACATCCAGACTTGGTCCTCGACCCCCGAATATGATCCCGGCTTAACCCCTTGGTCTTTTACTCAGGCTTCAAAACTCCAAATAGCTCGAATTCATTCCATAACTCTACATAGCTCGAAATCACTCCTACAAGGCATACAACACACAATTAGTGCAAAACCCTATCAATTACAACTCAAACTCAATTAAAATGCAGTAAATTGGAATGCAATAAGCGACTAAAACACGTAATGATAGCCTACCATCAGGTGCACCGGTTCTCTTTGTGAAGAACAAGGATGGTAGTATGCGGATGTGCATCGACTATAGGTAGTTGAACAACGTTAGAATCAAGAACAAATATACTTTGTCGCGCATTGATGATCTATTTGTCCATCTTCAGGGAGTGAGGGTGTTCTCTAAGATCGATTTAAGGTCTGGGTATCACCAGTTGAAGATTCGGGACTAGGATATTCTAAAGACGACATTCAGGACCCGTTATGGTCACTATGAGTTCCTTATGATGTCTTTTGGGCTGACCAACGCCCCAACAACATTCATGCATCTGATGAACAATGTATTTTAGCCATATCTCGACTCATTTGTCATAGTATTCATTGATGATATCCCTGTTTACTCACGTAGCTATGAAGAACATGCCCAGCATTTGAAGATTATACGACATTAGCTGAGGGAGGAGAAACTTTATGCCAAGTTCTCCAAGTGTGAGTTTTGGCTTAGTTCGGTGGTGTTCTTGGGGAACGTGGTGTCCATTGAGGGGATTAAGGTGGATCCAAAAGAGATATAGGCGGTTTAGAGTTGTCCCAGGCCGTCCTCAGCTACAGAGATTCAGAGCTTTCTAGGCTTGGCCTGTTATTATCGATGCTCTGTGGAGGGTTTCACTTCTATTACAGCGCCTTTGACCAAATTGACCTAGAAGGATGCTCCATTCAGGTGTCAGATGAATGTGAGGAGAGCTTCCAGAAGTTGATGATTGCCTTGGCTACAACTCCAGTTTTAGTTTTGCCTTTAGCTTCAGGCTCTTATACAGTGTATTGTGATGCTTCTCAGATTGGTACTGGATGTGTCTTGATACAGAAGGATAGAGTGATTGCTTATGCTTTGCGTCAGTTGAAGCCTCATGAGAATAACTACCTTGTTCATGATTTGGAGTTAGCAGTCATTGTTCATACATTGAAGATTTAGAGGCATTACCTCTATGTTATGTCTTGTGAGGTATTTACAAATCATTAGAGTCTCCAACACTTGTTCAAACAAAAGAATTGAAATCTGAGATAGCGGAGATTGTTGGAGCTGCTAAAGGACTATGATATTATATCACCCCGATAAGGCCAATGTGGTGGTCGATGACTTGAGTAGGAAGGGGGTAAGTATGTGTAGCCTTGCATTTATTCTTATTGGTGAGAGACCGCTTGCAGTTGATATTTAGGCCTTGGCCAACTAGTTCGTGAGATTAGATGTTTCGGATCCTAGCCGGGTTCTAGCTTGTGTGGTGTCTTGGTTTTCCTTATATGACCGCATCAGAGAGCGCCAGTATGATGATCCATATTTGCTTGTCCTTGAGGAGATAGTTCAGCACATGAATGCCAAGGATGTTACTATTAGGGATGATTGGGTGTTGAGGATGCAGGGTCGGATTTGTGTGCCTAATATAGATGGGATATGTGAGTTGATTCTTGAGAAGGCCCACAGTTCGCGATATTCCATTCATCTGGGTGCGGCGAAGATGTATTAGGACTTTAGGAAGCATTATTGGTGGAGGAGGATATAGTGAGATTTGTATTTCGGTGCCTAAACTGTCAGCAAGTGAAGTATGAGCATCAGAGGCAGGGTGGATTACTTTATAGGCTTGAGATTCCGGAGTGAAAATAGTAGTGTATCACCATGGATTTTGCAGTTGTGCTCCCATGGACTTCGAGGAAGTTTGATGCTATTTGGGTGATTGTGGATTGGTTGACCAAGTTCGTGCATTTCATTCTATTTGGGACTACCTATTCTTCGGAGCGGTTGGCTGAAATTTACATCCGCGAGATTGTTCGCCTTCACGGTATGTCGGTGTCCATCATTTCAGATCGGGGCATGCAGTTTACATCGCAATTTTGGAGAGCAGTGCAATGAGAGGTGGGCATACAGGTTGAGTTGAGTATATCATTTCACCCTCAGATGGACCAACAGTTCGAGCGCACTATCAGATATTGGAGGATATGCTACACGCTTGTGTCATAGATTTTGGGGGCTTCATAGGATCGGTTTTTGCTGCTCGCAGAGTTTGCCTACAATAACATCTACCAATCGAGTATTTTGATGGTTCTGTATGAGTTTTTGTATGGGAGATAGTGTCGGTCTCCGGTGGGATGGTTTGAGCCGGTTCAGACTAGGCTATTGGATACTAACTTGGTTCAGGATGCTTTAGACAAGGTTAAATTGATTCAGGATTGGCTTTGCACGGTGTAGTCTAGATAGAATAGTTACGCTGATCGGAAGGTTCGTGATGTTGCTTACATGGTGGGGGAGAAGGTACTGCTCAAGGTTTCACCCATAAAGGGTGTTATGAGGTTTGGGAAGAAGGGCAAGTTGAGCCCTCGGTATATTAGGCCGTTTGAAGTGCTTCAGAGGATTGGAGAGGTGGCTTACAAGCTTGACTTGTCACCTAGTCTGTCGAGTTTTCATCCAGTATTTAATGTATCTATGCTTCGGAAGTATGTCGACGATCCGAATCATGTTTTAGATTTTAGCACGATTCAGTTGGATGGTGATTTGACTTATAATGTGGAGCCGGTGGCCATTTTGGGTCGGCAGGTTTGAAATTTGAGGTCAAAAGACATAGCTTCAGTAAAGGTGCAGTGGAAAGGTCAACCAGTTGAGGAGTCTACTTGGGAGACTGAGCGGGACGGACATTTATTTAAGAGGGGGAGGATATAATGACCCGACCGGTCATTTTGAGAGTTGTAGCTCCGTGTCCCCATTTACTCCTCATTTTATGCTTAATTGTAATTATGTGACTTGCCTGGATAGTTGATTCAGTTTCGGGTGTCACACCTCCTTTTTACCCGAGAAAGATATAAGGGAGTTTTTTCAATTTAAGTGATAAAACCAAAACGGGATTGTTTAGTCAAATTCAGAGTCGCCACTTGGGATAATTTATGGTGTCCCAAGTCATCGGTTTAAAATCCTGAATCGAGAAAGTTTGACTCTATTTTACAGTTCGCAAAACACAGAAATCCGAGCAAGGAATTCTGTTAACCTGGGAGAAGGTGTTAGGCATTCCCGAGTTTCGTGGTTTTAGCACGGTTGCTCAACTATTAATATTAGCCTAATTATCTGATTTATTAAATATTTAAAACCTATGTGCATTTTATTCCTTTTAACTATTTTTAACAATTATGGATTTATTTCCGGAACAACGCACGATTGTCGTACACTTGTCATTTTTGAACACATTGTAAATCGCGTCACATGAAATGCATCCGCGGTCAACATGTTTATTTTTATCAATATTCGAAGTTATGGTCGGGTCACATGAAATGCACACCCGAATTGGGTATTATGTATCATGACTATGCCACTAGAACTGTACCTATAGTCGTGATGATTTATTAATCGCGCCTGAAGCAAGCTACAATATTCATAATTTATTTCCTTCCTAAGTTTGAGATAAAAAATGCAAGCATTCAACTAAAAGCTCAAGGTGCGATGAAGCTTATTCCGGTCAAATCTTTTAACAACTAGCCTACCCAAATGTGGTCGGCCTAAGCATGTTCCTAGCAGCCCGAGTGACTAAAGAGAAATAAAACGAGAATAATAAATTCTTTCTTAAGCTCAAATTCCTTCTTAGTATTAACCAAACCCAATCTTAAACCAACAAACCCCAAGTTCAATTCTTCCACTAATATTATATCAAACTAGTGTTTAGGATCAGATTCATGGTACTAATAAATAAGCACAACCAAAGCAAGATCAATGACTTAATAGAAAGCATTCAAAATGAAGTTAAAGCAATGCAGAATAATGAACACAAAATGAAACGCAAGCAACAAACTCTAAATCTTCACATAACCATTAACACCATACCATCCTAACAAAGCATCCAGAAAGATGAGAGATAGACCTGAAATGGTGATCTAATGACAGAATTAAGGCGGGACTTGAAACAATGACATGGACCCTCGACCAAGCTCGTTGACTGGAACAATCAAACAAAACTACGAAGTAAGAAAACCTCGAAGTAGAGATTCAGAGAGTGAGACCAAATTAAACTCGCCTACTTTCACTAATATTCAGACTCCTTACGAACCAGGACTTTCAAATCCGATTTTTCAACTGTTTTTTAAAGACAAATTATGTTATGAGTTTATATATATAAGGAAACAAAAATGGTAGAACAAGATGGAGATTCATGGCTGCATTTTTGAACACATTCTTGGTTTTCCGTTCATCCATCTTCTTCTGTCTGTGCTCCTCCGTTTATGACTGTGTGTGTGTGTGTGTATGTGTTTTTCGTTCTTTTCTGAGAAGAGAGAAGGGAGCAGCGGCTTGGAGAAGAGTGGAACGTTGGGTTCCGGCGAGTTTGGTTTAGTTGGGAGATAGAAGAGATGTTGCTGCCGCTGCTCAGGGGAGTTCGAGGGTTGAAGAAGAAAAGGCTCAGAGTGTGTAAGGGTGGTGTGTTCGGCAGTGATGGAGTGGCTTGGATGGCTAGTCCGGCTGTTGTTGCGGCTGCTTAGAGGTTTCTAGGGTTTTGCCTTGTGTGTAGGAGAAGGGATCAGGGGTTTGTTGGTTTTGAAGAGGTGATGGAGGGGTCTGGTCAAGCCTAGAAGTTCAGGGGTGTTTGGGGTTGAAGAAGATGGTACAGGTTTGGGGTTCTGCGGCTGGGGACTTTTCTCTCTAGGGTTTGTGTTAGGCTGTAAAGAAGGAAGAAGAAGGGTTCTTAGGGTGTGTGTATTCACGATCAGAAACGGCTGCTCCTTCTGTTTTTTCGCTAGGGTTCTATAGGTTTATTTTTAATGTCTAGGTCTAGAATGTGTGTTAGGGTGTATACGAAGAAGGTGAAGTGGGTCTTAGGGTTTGGACTTTAAAATTGGGCCATCTCTTTAGACCTCTTCAATTAAGACCAAACAAAATTAGCCTCAAATTTCATACTTTTTCTTCTAAAACAAGACTAAAAATACTATACCATTTACTAATTAATCCTACTTAAGTAAAATAACTATTAAAATAAAACTAATCGTTAAAACAAACCTATTTTTTTGGTATTTTTCAAATATCCTACTAAAAGATAAAAATGGAAAAATCATTGTAAAAATAAAATAATGTTCCTAAAAATAAAGTGGAACTATTTTTGTATTTTTGAATTTTATGTAAGGTATATAAATTAAAAGTAACTAGATAAAATATTAATAAGCTAAATAAATAAAATATTTTTGTAATTTTTATTTTTATGATAAAATAAAGTAAAAGAGTCAAAACTACTTAGAATAGCGATACTAAACCTAAACTAAATATTTTACGCTAAAATGTGTAAAATCTTAGGGAGGGTCAAAAATTACATGTCTACATCGGGGGTGTTTCAGAATGAGATGAGACACTTAGTCTCAATGTTGGATGCTTAAGTTGAAAAGATTGATCCGATGTTAACTTATATGTAAATGACTCCGAAATGGAGTTTCAATGGTTCTGATAACTCCGTTGGGTGATTTTGGACTTTAGAGTGTGTTCGGATAGTGATTTGGTGGTCCGTAGTTGATTTAGGCTTGAAATGGCAAAAGTTGGAAAATTAGAAGTTTTGAAAATTTAAAAGTTTGACTGAGAGTTCACGTTGTGGTTACCGGGCTCGGATTTTAGTTCCGGGAGTTGGAATAGGTCCGTTGTGTAATTTATGACTCTTGTGCAAAATTTGAGGTCAATCGGACATGATTTGATAGGTTTTGGCATCAATTGTAGAAGTTGGAATTTCTTAGTTTTCGTTAGGCTTGAATTGGGTGCTATTCGTGTTTTTTTATATTGTTTGATGTGATTTGAGGCCTTGACTAATTTCATAGGACTTGCTGTTATATTTGGTTGAGGTCCCGGGAGCCTCGGGTGGATTTCGGATAGGGTATCGAAATGGAATTTGACTTGGAGAAATGGCTGAAGTTTGTCGGTGTTCAGGTCTGATTCCCTTATACGCGATCGTGTGGGAAAGGCCGTGATTGCGTAAGATATTTTTTTGGGCAGCTGAGGTTTTGTTCCATGCGATCGCAAGTTTTGGGATGTGATCGCGTAAGATAGAGGAGGCAGTGCATCGCGAACGCGTGGGCTAAGCCGCGTTCGTGAAAAGGAAATGAGGTAGGGCTGGCCACGTGTGTTGTTCTATGCGATCGCGTGGTTCTGTCCGCGACCGCGTAGGCCTGGAAAGCTTATGTATCACATTCGCGTGAGATTTTATACGATCGCGTAGAGTAAGTTCTGGGGGTAGTTGAGTTTGTGCTTCGTGATTGCGAAACTTTTTCCGCGATCACGAATAAGGGATAACTGGGTAGAATATAAAGTCTCAAAATGAGGGTTTGAGGTTATTTCACAATTTAATTTTGGGAGCTCGGTTGGAGGCGATTCTTGGAGAGATTTTCAAGGCAGTGATTAGGGTAAGTGATTTTTACTTAGTTTTGGTTAAATTCCATGATTATATCTTTGATTTCATCATTTAGTTAGTAATTTGGGGTCAAACATTTGGGGAAAATGAAGAAAACTTCTTAGGCCGATTTTTGGGGATTTGGGCAGGATTTTGGTGTCGGATTTGAGTAACTTTGGAATGGTTGGACTCGTGATTGAATAGGTGTTCGGATTTTGTAACTTTTATCGGATTTTGAGACATGGTCCCTAGGTTGACTTTTGAGTTGACTTTTTTACTTTTGATTAAGAACTTAGCATTTTCATATGGAATTGATTCCTATAGCTTGAGTTGATTGCATCGAATTGTTTGTGCCTAGATTCGAGGCATTCGTAGGCCATTTCACGAGGCAAGGACTTGTTGGAGTAGAGATCTGCACGGTTTGAGGTAAGAAACACTTCTAAAATTGGTTCTGGGAGTATGAAACCCCGAATTATGTGTTATGTGATTGGTGTTGAGGTGACACGCATGCTAGGTGATAGGTGTGTGGGCGTGCACCATAGAAATTGTGATTTAGTCGGTTCCATGGAACTGTGTAGCTATCTTATTTGTATATTATTATTGTGCCTGTGTGTTAGAGCACTTGAGTTGTGATTTATGCTAGAAATCATGTTTAGGCTATATGCTGGTACTATTGGGACCCACAATGGTCGTTCTTTGTTGTTGAATTATTTGCTTAATTGCAGTTATGTACTCAGCCGCATTCATCATTACGTATCATATATCAGTCTCTGTTGTCGTATATTATCACATCTTGTATCATTGATTTGGGCTACTTAGCATGAGTTTTGTGAGCCCGAAAGACTGGAGAGATTGATGGCTAAGTGAGGTCGAGGGCCTGTTGTGAGTGATATTTATGGGATCAGGTTGCACACTGCAATAGGCTTTATTTATCCATGCCAGGATTTGGCTTATTATAGAGCTTGGGCTGGATCTGCCCCTTCGGAGCCTGCACACCCACAATAAGCTCAATTGCCATTGATTCATTTGTATTTGCTACATCTTCCCTGGATTTATTTGCATTGGGCTGGATCTGTCACTCCCCAAACATAGAGAGCGCGACCGGCGCTCAACCGAGTGAACCCGACTGAGCAAGCCTATTAGATTCCTTCTGCCCAAACTCACTCATGGACAAAGAGAGGACATATTTTCATTAATTAGATAATAGGGAGGTCATGAATACAATACTACATCATTTTATTAGTTATTTTATCTTAAAATCTCAAAATATACATATTTTCATAGTTGGAAGTGGAATAAATGATTCAAACACAATAATATTTTGTTTGGATTTTCCTGCAACCATATACAACCCACACTATGTCTACGGTGCCTACAATAGATATAAAAGAGTACAATAAAAGTGTCGGCAACAAGGCCTCAGCTATACCTCAAGTACAATATATAAGGAACAAAAGATACATAACCCCCAAATTAAATGGAGCTCATCAAGACTGCTGGGAGGGGGATGTACCGCTATCACTGATCAATGCTACCTGCTATGGAGCTACCTGCATCTATTTAAAGATGCAGCGCCTCTGGCAAAAAGGACGTTTGTACCGTGGAATAGTACTAGTATGTATAACTAAACACCACCTCAATAGATAAACAATAATGCAAGTAAGAACAATCATAATATCAGTTAAAGCATTAAACATTTACCAAACATCAAACAAGGGATAAAATAAGTTTCCAATTAAATTTCCATATTTTAAGTCGGGGAAGTCTTTAGTACCAATATGCCACTATTCACCATATCGATTCAATTCCTAATACAGTCACCACTATGTGTACCGCATGGCATCCGATCATGACTCGATCGGCTAGGCCATCTCATATGAGACATCAACCACAATCACGGTTTCAGTTACAATTTTCCAATAAAGTCACAACCATGTATACGACATGGCGTCCGATCACGACCCGATCGGCTAGGCCATCTCATAAGAGACATCAACCATAGTTGCAATTTTAATTACAATTTCCAATAGAGTCACCATCATGTGTATGCCATGGCGTACGATCACGACTCGATCAGCTAGGCCATCTCATAAGAGACATCAGCCACAATTATATTATTTCACTTGGCACGTTGGTTGTATTCTATATTTCACATTTCATATTTCATTTTTAGTATTCCTCGCTTTGTATCTCATATTTCGTATTCTGCTTTTAACAATCATCATAGATATCCAACAACAAGGCATTTCTTTTCATAATATTTAAGCACACATGTGAGCAACTGAGAGTTTTAGGTACATTGAGATTTCTTACAGAATTGTCACTAGCTTTCGTTTGAAACACAAATTCATGTCAAGGCATTTAAACATGCAACCCATACTTTGAACACATTTTTCAAACAAGAGTATAACATAACAAGAGCATTTAAATTGCATATTGAACATGGATATCTTTTGGCACAAGCTTATTCGGAATGTTCAACTCTCCAATGGGCATCTCGGGACTTACATGGATATTGTGGCATTCAATTCTAAGAGAAGAATTTAGCCATACATATCTTAATTAAGCTTCCTCAAACTCTAAAATATTCCGTAATTTCTTAGCAACTTCAATCTATTTTAGAAATATAACAAATTGAACCAAAATTAGGAAGATGATCATGGTTCTAGCTCATTTGAGCATTTTATCTAACATTAGGTGTGCATTATAGTTCCAAGGTCCTCCTATGGTGGATTCCATCATCCCAAACCCATTATCTTCAATTCATAGCTCAACAATCTTCTTACACCCTTTGATAACACATGCATGCAAGGCGAACAACTCTCATGCCCAAAAAATATCTTTCTAATTACCCAATTCTAGATAAAATTTGAAATTGAGTTAGGGTGTAGAATCTCACCTTTAGGTTGAAGACATTGTGAGTTTTCCTTGTTGGTCTTCCAATATTTGAGCAAGAATTAAAGAAAAATTGTTGTGGAATACTTTCCCACTCTATGGAACTCTCTCACTCTAAAAGTATTAGGTTTTAGCTCAAGAAATGGTCCATTGCTTCTATTTAACGAAATGGGGGTGGGGTTATAAAAAAACTAAATTAGCATAGCCGCGGCACATGGGGTAGCGCGATAATGAAAAATGTGCCTAGAAATAAAATTTTGAAGTGTTCTGAAAATCCCCCACAGGCACGTAGCATCGGGCGGCATGATAGTGTAAAATTCTGCGAGCCTTTGGTAATTTGGTCATAACTTCTTGTAGGAGTGTCCAAATGATGAACGGTTTGAAGAGTTAGAAACTAGACTCAAAGATATTTTATTTTATAGGTTGTTCATCACATAAATCCTTATTTATATGTATATATTAGCGTCCAAAGCTTGGTCTTGTGCATACTCATTTGGAAATTTAGTCTATCATGAAATTTTCCAACTTGCCTTGGACTTAGGCCTCTCTTTAGACTCCACATCACTTATAATATGCCTCGTACACTTATTATCGTATCCAATTGATATCCATCATATTAATAGCCCTCGTTGGCATGTAAAGTAATATAACTAGCACACATCAACTTTCTTAATAGCGCTTAAGTACTTCGAAATTTTCCGGGGTGCTACAGGATCTACCCTGGATTAATATTTTCATTTGGGTTGGATATGCCTTGTACAATTCTAGGTGATTGAGTGTGATAAGTGAGAATTGAGACGGTCAGGTTGAGTACTCCGAGAGGGGGGGGGGTACGGAGGCTCATGTTGTGTTGCATCACATACGATATGTATATTGGCATGTAGATATAGTGATGTCTTATTCCTCGTATCATGAAAACTTGATATATTTTATTTGTTCTGAGTTTAACTGTTAGATTGAAAGCATGTCTACATTTTCTGTACTGTAGCTCTGTAATTGGACTGTACCTGTGAGACTCGTTACTACTTTCAGTCCAAAGGTTAGATCTGTTACTTATTGAGTTGGTTGTACTCATGCTACATTCTGTACTTCGTGTGCAGATCCAGGTGCATACCGGCACAATGGTTGATGATTCTCAGAGTTTTCAATCATTCGGAGATTATCAAGGTAGCTTCCCTGGCGTCTGTATAATTTGACTCTCCTCCCTTATCTCTCAGTCTTTACTTATTCAGATTCTGTTTTCTTAGACAGTGTATCAGACTTTATCTTTGTATAGATGTTCATGTACTCAATGACACCCTGGTTTTGGGAAACTTCTGTATCGAGTTGTGACGGTTTTATCCGGCTTTATGAGATTTTCACTTATTTAAACATGTTTTAGTATATTTTGAATTTGAGAGTATCAGTATGTATGAGTTATCATCTTGCCTAGTATCATGATAGGCGCCATCACGACAGGTTGAGTTTTGG